>NC_057346.1:33077369-33719119 GCF_016509475.1 Prionailurus bengalensis | reverse complement strand
ATACCAACTGAATGCTTTCTATTAGCCTCAACACAGTGAAAGACATTTTACACACTTTTAATTCTTACTACTACCAGATAACTATTATCATTTTTCATTTTAAAATGGATTACTCAGAAAGAGTAAATTGCTTAGCCAAAGTCACTGAAGCCTTAAGTTGCAGAACATTTGTCTAAAATAAACAATCAAAACAACAATAACAAAAAAGGTATGTAATTTTTTTGCAACATATACATTTTGATTAAAAGAAACCAAATGCACAAATGATGCAGTTATATTGTACTTACACTGGAAAAATTAAGATGGTTGAGTAACATACTTTTTCTGATTGGATTACTGTGACAGTAGCTTCACATTTCTCTAACTTGTGGCATGATTTATGCCCCAAACTCAAATGAACTCAATTGAAAATTTACTATATGCTTGATTTCTTTACATTTTCTTGTCAGTACTGACCTAAAGTTCCTCCAATATTTAGAGTTATTACCCACCACCCAAATTAGCTCTTGAGACTTGTTATTAACCAGGCTGTTTCAAATAGGTGAAACACAGATTAGTAAGTATCTAGAGGGTGCCAAGCAATGTTTTATATTACTGTATGTTATCCCCTGAAGACGACAGTGCCCTGCATGTCTATGGCTAGGTATAAATTAGAAGTTGGAAACTGGGAACCTGTCTTGTTTTGAGGCAGCTCTTGATGAGATAGAAACTTCAAGGCAGCTTCCAGAAAAAGAAATACAGACAGATTCTCTGGGTTCACTGTAAGATGGAAACAAAACAAAACAAAACAAAACGTGGAATGTAGCTTGAGACTGAGAAAAAAAACCTTGAAGTTTGGGTAAATAAGTAAAAAGTATCTTGAAAATCTAGTTTAGACTTCATTTTAGAGATGAGGGAAAGGAGGCATAGAATTAAAATAAAGTTCAATTAACAGGTGAGATCAAAAGCATTTGTACTGACTGCCCAATGCACTTTAGCTTACCCTGCACTGCCATACACAAAAATCAATTAACTGATGTTGATTTGACTCAGCTCAGCAAGTAACTTGAGGTAAATAGTGGAAAAGCTGCTCTATAAGAGAGAATTAATACAAAAAAATAATAAAGTGCATTCTTTTAATATTAAAGAGCTTAGCCACAGTCAAGCTTTCTAATTAGGTCAGGATAATTTAAAATGGACTAAAAACTATCCCAGGTGGGAATATCAAAAATTCATAATTTTGCCCTGGATACTATCTCTGTGACCTTAGAGGTTTTAGAAGAGCAATAATTTTCCCCAGCTCCCATGAAATTTAGATATTTATACAGGCAGTAGATTGAAAAGAAAAGCAAAAACTCACATAAATTCAAGAAGCAATAAGTATTTCAGGTCTTTATAAATACCTGCCCTTTTCCTTTTAAGTCTGCATTAAGAAATACTGACAGGTTTCATGTCCAAGTTAATGTGAAATGACAGATTATTCAGTTCAGAACACTGTGAATAGACACAGGGTAAATTATTCAATGCCACCTCAACTATGTTTTTTACTCAAAAAAATATCTGTTTGAGGCTGTATCTGTTTCCACAGCATTTTTCAGTTTTCGAAACATCTCACTGGAAGTTTAGAATTCAGTGCACAGTCACTCCAAAAGCATTTACCTAGTTCTATTGTATTTGGTTTTAATTTCTCTCTCTTTGCATTGAGTTTACACAGGTTTTTACCAAACTGTTCAAGAGCCTATAAGGAAGAAATAACTTTTAATATAAAATAGAAAGAAAATGTTATAAATATATACAAGTTTATACCTGGCTAATAAATAGTGCTTTTCAAAGTATGGTTGAGGGAAGAGCATCCATTAAATTTTTAGTAGCTTTGTATTGTTAATAAGGAAAAACTGACACATTCATGCTAATAGATGCATGATAACACTGTGAAATATACCTTGAACCCATGAAAATAATGAAACATATTTTTACAGTAAAAATAAAGACAGGAATTTCAATACTATCAAATGAAATTAACTCAAAATTCTTTCCCAAAAATAAATAAAAAACGTTGAAAAAAAAATTAAAAAAAAAAAAAAGAATTCATCTATATTATTGCAATTCTGCTACCTCTGCTCACTATCAGGCCACTTCCTACATAGTGATCCCACTGCCTTCAGTGTGCCATACAATAATGTTACCAACCGACTTAATGCCCTTTCATGTCTCCACACTGCATTCAGGATAAAATGCATACTCTGTAGCATGACAAATGATATCTTTCATAATCTTAATCTCTCTCTGCCTTTCTAATCTCATCTCAGACTCCTAGCTGCTTTCTCCTATCTACACCCATCCTAACTTCCATCAGTGAGCTACTTGCCATTCTTTGAAGAGTTTATGTTTCGGTCTTTTCAAATAGTTTTCTTCCATCTGCATAAGACTTTTCTTGTTTCCCAGTCTCCCATCTGTCTGGTAAATTACTAAATATTCTTTAACTTTTTGTTGTTGTTACTGTTCAGATCCCATTGGTATGATATTCTCTGATCCTCAGTTACTATTTTCCTACCCATAACTCATGATTTCCCTTCCTTTTATACTTCTGATATATTTCTCAGTATCCCAGATCTCAGAATATTATGTTATAAATGTTTTCTTGAGGAAAGAACTAAGCATCATAACACAATAAATCAACAAATGGTAAAATAGTGCTCAAGTTCCTCATCAGAATATCTGATTAATCACTACATTTTATAGTCAATTAACTTATCAAGCCACATTTTTTTTTCCTTGAAGGTCCATGAAAACAGGTCTGGTTATTTAACCACAGTAGAGAGGCAAAGAGTAACACTGTAAAGGAGCGCCCAGGCGCCCCTAGATGAATTCTTATGAGAAGCTCAAAGGTTGTGATAGTGAGAGAAAGTGGTAATGACATGTTAAGCCTGGGCCCAAAGCCAGAACAAAGTTACATTAGGCACCTAGTATTCTGAAGAGACTCCTATAAATTTGTCAACCAGATAGTTCCTCCAGGACCTAGATAGCTAAACCGGTTCTGCTTATACAAGTATCTCCTTAGCATAATGTCATCTTCCCCACCCACACCACTCTTTGCTCCTCACCTCTGTGTATATAAGAATATTAGGGGGTGCCTCAGTGGCTCAGTTGGTTAAGCGTCTGACTTTAGCTCAGGTCATAATCTCATGGTTCGTGAGTTCAAGTCCCACATCAAGCTCTGTGCTGACAGTGAAGAGCCTGCTTGGGATTCTCTGTCTCCATCTCTCTGCCTCTCCCCGAGTTGTGCCTTCTGTCTCTCTCAAAATAAATAAATAAACTTAAAAAAAAAGAGAATATTAAACAGAAACATTCTTTGCAACCTTTGTCCAAGTGGGCAGTAGGCTTTTTTTACCCATCCCTCCTCCAAATTCAAGTGACAAGAAGACTCAAAGGACTCACTTAGAGAAATTATAAAACTGGTATCTTGTTTCTTCATTGAACATTTTCTTAAACAGACTTGCTTTTTATTTCCTGGCTCTGGGGGAAAAGATAACTCAAGAGAGATGAAAGGCAGAAAAGAGAGTGACAGGAAAGATATACTATGCTCCCACCATTTAGAAAGGCAAGAGCAGGGGCGCCTGGGTGGCACAGTCGGTTAAGCGTCCGACTTCAGCCAGGTCACGATCTCGCAGTCTGTGAGTTCGAGCCCCGCGTCAGGCTGTGGGCTGATGGCTCAGAGCCTGGAGCTTGTTTCCGATTCTGTGTCTCCCTCTCTCTCTGCCCCTCCCCCGTTCATGCTCTGTCTCTCTCTGTCCCAAAAATAAATAAATGTTGAAAAAAAAAATTAGAAAGGCAAGAGCATACAGGGTTCTCATGGATTGGTTGGAGTTTGGCGAAGGTTGGAAAGCATAAGCTTTCTGGGATCTATAAAAAAGTGCCAGAGGTGGGAGCTTCCAGAAAGTTGGAAAAACCGGTACCTAAAAGGGAGGTTACAGTGGGAAAATCTGCAGTCAGGAAGCACCAAAGACTAATTTGATGTGCTCACAAAAGCCAGTCTTCTGGAATTCTGCTTCAACAATGGCTCAGTGGACAATAGCTTTACCCAGATTAGCAGCTATATCCCAGTAAGGGACAGTAAGTAGTTTTGTTTTAGTTTAGTTTAGTTTAGCTTAGTTTAGCTTAGTTTAGTTTAGTTTTGCTCACTGTCCAATTTATTAGAGTGGTCTCTTCAATGTAAAAAGAGAGAGGGGCAGCAAGGATGTGAGGCATAGGACTGCATACCAGTGTTGTTTGGGGCCAGCAGTGGCTGCACAGTTACAGAGGCACTCACAGCCCTGGGCTGAACAAGATAGCATCCTGTGCCGGAGAGACTATGCTCTATATTGTCACACACCAGACCGTGAGGACTGAGCACACAGAGCCCCCAGTGAGAATAAAGACACACAAGGTTTGCAGTTTCATTGTGTTTTGAAATCAATTCAGCCATAAAAATGAGACTGGGGTGTGGAAAGGCAAGAACCAACCAGAGAAAAGGCACCCATCTTGAGGTAGGGACCAAAGATTTGCAGTAATAGTCCCATGGCAAGGGATCCCACTGCGGATAAGAATATTGCACTGAGCAGGGTAATGGATGGAGGAGTGGGGAGAGGAAGCAGAGGACGGAGACTGGCAGGGGATAAAGTTGGAAAAGTTGGATAAGTAAGAGACACTGGGTTCCTTTCCAGATCTCTCCTCCCTACTCTAACACACAGAGGAGAAAGAGAACTGGGAAGAAGAAGGAGAAAAATGTGAAGAGAAACAATTCTCCACTCTCCTTGAGTGCAGGGTCCTGAGTCAAATCACTTGTCAGTGGTGAGGTAGGGAGAAAAAGAACAGGAAATTAGAGATAAATTTTATCTTTATAAAAATAGAGAATTATCTAAAAGCTATGAGACCTTCTTGGATGTCTAAAGGAAATAGAAAAATTGATTTGACAGAACATAGTTAGAGGCAATCATTTAAAAAAGTAAAGTCACTTCGTGTTTGTTACCCATTGCATTTAGAGTTTCCAATAGGCCAAAACAAAAAAAAACAAAAAAAAAACAAAAAAAAAACAAAACCAAAAAAAAAAAAAAAAAAACAAGGAAAAAGGTCTAAGAGATATGTGCAATAGATCTGACTTGACCACTTTTTTATGAGAGAAAAAGAAGAGTATATGATGACTTCTGAGTTAGTAGTCTGAATTATGTCATTAGCTTAAGAAAAAGAATTACTCTAGACTTTTCTTCTCTGGGCACAGCTACCTCATCTATAAAACAAAGAATTTTATGGTGGCTCTTAACCTTATTTTCCTCACAGACTTCTATGAGAATCTAAAGGAAGTTATACACTGTCTCCACAAAAATAGGTACTTGAACACTCAGAGTTTTCAAACAAATTCATGCAAAAGAGGGAACATTGGAGTGAGAAGCTAATTTGAGGAAAAAGATTGTAGTTCTGAATATGTTAAGTTGGATGTGTCCATGACAAATCCTTGTAGAAATGTCCTTCAGAAAGAAGACAATACAAACTTGTGCTTGGGTTCTTTTGTTTTGTTTTCATGGCAAGCACCTTCTGATGTCCAGCTCTGAGAAAAAGATGGTCTCCTTCTCACCCATGCTTCAGAGACGAAGGGTCCTGAAATTTTCAGTGGCTCAACACAGAAGGTTCTGGAATTTCTTTAGGTTGCCTGTAGAAATGCTCAGAGCCAGGCATAGGGCCATTAATTAAAATAACTTCTTCATTGAAGCTTTCTCTCTCACTTTCTAAAAGCTGTCATACGTGTCCTTCTGGGTCTTCCTTTCAGCTAAATTGCATCTAAAGAAAAGAGCATGGTAACAGACCAGCCTTCCCTGAGTGAATACTGTTCTTAGCTTTTTAAAAATTACTGATCGAGTTAAGGAGTATTAGTTTCTTCCTTTTCTCTCATCTATAGAAAATGTGTGTCTTCTCTTGTTACCCTTGAATTTCCTCTTCTATCAGCTTTTATTTTAAGTCAGAGCTTCCCCTAAGTGTGTGGTTTTACACAAAGCTTTCTTTTGATGTTTACATTGGGTTAATGTCTGGTAGCTAAAAGTGCACTATGAATTTTGGAATCCAGCAGGGCCTAGTCTAAAATCCTGCTAGTTATGTCAGTCCCTTCTGCCTCATTCTCTTCTTTTTCCTTTATCAAATGAGTATAGCAATATGTTGGGATCTTTATAAGGGCTAAAATAAAGTAATGTATTAAGAGAGCTTTGTATAGGCCCTGGCATATTGTTGGGGCTTAATAAATGTTATCAAAACAAACTATATGAAATTTCATTTTTTTTAATTTCATTTTTTTAAAGTGATTTGAACTGCTTTGTGCTCAAATTCTTCATCTACAAATTAAATTGGTTAGGGTATATTTAGTTCAATCCGGTCCCCATTTATTGAGTACAAGCTATTATGGGGCTAATGAAGAAAATAAGTGAAGGAGGTTACAAATCAGTCAGGAAGATACTGGCAGGAAAACAAATAACACATCAAAAAGCATGACTGAAATCAGGGTTGTACCAATTGCTGTTAGTCTTGAGTAAAATAATAAATGTTGATGGACCACAGTTTTCTCATCAGTAAATGAGACTAACAATACTCAGCTCACACAGTGCTTAGAAATATTTTATTAAATAGCATGAAGACTGGTGTGATGCCTGACACATACAAAGTGGTCAGTGAATGTTTATCATTAGTAAAATCTTTTCAAGACTTTCACAGGTGCTGAACTCCCTTATTTTTTTCTTTTTTTTTAAAGTTTATTTATTTATTTAGAGAGAGCTCATGAGCAGGTGAAGGGCAGAGAGAGAGGGAGAGAATCCCAAGCAGGCTCCACGCTGTCAGAGCAGAATTTAATGCAGGACTCAAATCTCACCAATCATGTGAAATCATGACCTGAGCTAAGAAAGAGTCAGACGCCCAACCAACTCAGCTAACCAGGTGCCCACTCTTATATTTTAAAGATCTCATCCTAGATTTTATCTAGAATAATAAAATGTATTTACATCCCATATAAAATGTACTTTTTGCCATATTTTGAAATAATTTTGTAACTTTCATTGAAAGTGTTAATAGTACAATTTGTATTATATTGTAACTTATTAGTAACTTTTTTGTATAACAATGGAAGAGGTAAGTTGAAGCTGACCAATTATTACAATATTCCTTTGCATTATTTTCAATTCTGTAGTTATTTTTGATTATTAGAGCCAATAACTTTTTTTCATGTCTCAAATCATAAAGCATCCCCTTAAAGATGCTGAGACTGTGCTCAATGGATAAAACACCCCAGCTGTTGGGTACTAAGGTAAAATATGACAGATGCTCTAGTGAGGTTCCGAGGAAACAAAAATAAAAGAAGGAATAATTCTAATTAAAGAGAATTAAGGAGGAGTCCAGGTAAAATATATACTTGAGCAGTGATAAATAGGTAAGAGTCTGACCATTGAATAGTGTGTGATCTCATATGACCAGAGCAGTAGTCTCCAAATACAGGTTTGAAAATTTCTCAGATGTGTAAGACATCCATTAGGGGACATGAAGAAGGAAAGGAGAAAACTGGCATAACATATTTGCTTTTACTTACAATCATAATTTCTAATTATTCCATGTTCACAACGTACTTAATATATTAGTATAGTACTGTGTGTGTGTGTGTTTGTGTGTGTGTGTATGATGGTGTATGTAATTATAAATAAAATATGTATATTGAGAATGCATTAGAAGACAATTTGGAGGCCTGCAGAGCACAGGGTAAAATATTAAGGGATGATAGAAGTTATGGACATTTGGTGAAGACTTTGGACTGGTCTACTAAGGAATTAAGTACATTATTTTGTAGGCCATGGGGAGCCATAAAACATTTAAGCAAAATAGTTATCAAATCTGTGATTTAGGAAGTTAAATCTAGAGGTAATGTGCAATTTGAATAAAAGAAGTGAAATAAATTATGGAAAAAAATCAATAGGCTTATTAATAGGCCATTGTGCCTAAGACCCTCCCAAAGCAAGGTATGACTTCCTAATCTTCAACCCTCCAATGAGATGTCACCTCTTCTTGTATGCCTTCCCTAATCATGATCACAACTCCCAGGCTGGCAAGCTGTCCCTCCTTTGTACTCCAAATAGTTCCCTGTACTTACTCCTTTCCAGAGTTTATTACACTGAATGTCAACTTTCTGCTTACTTGTCTCATGCTTCTATTCCCTGTGGTTCCTAAGGGTAAGAGCTGGAACTTATCCATCATCATATTCCATATGACTTCCCCACTGCTTGGAATACAAAAGATATTCAATAAGCAGTTGATGAATCTAACTAAGGTATTTCACTCTTTCCTCACCTTCCAGCCATTCACTGGACTAACTCCTACTACTCTTCCTGGTCTCAGTTTAGATATCACTTTCTTCAGAAAAGTGTGTTTCCATTTAGCTCTTATCTCCTTTAAGCATAATTGTATAATTGTCTTTTTTATTATGAGGATGGCTATTTCACTTACCAAAGCATGGAACCAAGGTAAGTAGATTTTAAGTTCATTCAGTGCTAAATTTTGTATATCCATCCTCATTGGGGACTGTGGTGTTTTGATGACCTTCATGTTCAATCCATATCACCTCTAACTAAGGCTGTGAGTTTTCTCTGAGATGAGAAAAGCCTCTGTATATCTGTTCTCTTCCTGGCCTGAGTGCTCGCCTTTGACCTCATTTATAGACATATTCCCATCCTATGATCAGTGTAAAACAATCTGTAGGAGTTCTCATGAGAGAGTGTTCTGTTCAGAGTAACTTAGTAGAGCCAAAAACAAAGGGTACTAGTATTTATGTCAGCTTCCATGATCCCACCTGTTCTCTGGATCATGAACCCCATGACAATGTACTGCAGCAAAACAGCCCACAGGACAGTGGCACTTCTTTTTATTACTGATTAGTGGCTACCAGGAGTACTGTTGCCATGATGCTTCTCCAAACCTTATTAGTAATTTTTCCTAAAAGCAAAACTGCTGCTCTGGTTTATTTAATCTCATCTCTATTTATAAACATATCATGCCCTTTTCTTATTTTTTCCTCCTTTACTATTTTGTTCATTTTTTCTAAAAATATTTTTCTATTTCCTTCTACATATCCATTTTTTAAGATCCATATAAATTTTGTCCCCTTGTAACAACTCTTCCAGTTGGCTTTATTGCTTATCTTCTCTTCTGAACTACACAAGAATTATAGCCAGACACATAAATTTATCTCTCTGTAGTCCTTGTGAATAATTAAATTGTTCACACATCATGGACAGAGATTGTGTCTTAAAATTTATTTTACATTGTCTGCCATGTTTTGCATAACAGAAGAAATACAGTAATCATTAATGCTATTGATCATATATTGGTAGTTCTTCTTCTAGACACATGGTAGGATTATACTTCCCTGTTATTTTGAGGCATTTGAGGCCAGGTGTTTTGCTTTGGCTAATGAAATATCAGTAGAAGTGTTGTGTGCCACCTCCATGTAATAACCGTATAAGTCTTTGTGTAGTTTGTCATATTCCAATTTTTTCTATCTTGGTAACTGGGAAACCATTTCAGCCTGGATCCCCAAAGAAACATGACATGTTGAAGAATACTCCAGCGGCCTCTCGATGGATGGCATACAGAAGATCCAATGTAATTTGCTACTTCTTGAAAGAGCCACGTACTAAGTGCAGAGCAATTGAATAATGAGCATCAGATATTTGGCCAGTTGAGGAAAAAAGCAGAGATAATGAAGACAGATGTGCAACTTCACTCCTAACAGAAGCAGAACTTTCTTCCTTCAGCAGTACTTCAAGAGTACAGGTGCACAAAAATATAACCATTAGGTTGAATCAAGTTATATTGCCATTTTTGTAGGATAAAAATAGCCAAATATTGGAAATTTCATGCAGTTCTAGCAGATAGAAATAGAACTACAAGAAGAAAATAAGAAAAATATCTGTGAGAAGAAATGTAGCATCTTTCAATGAACTATTGAATTTTATAGTATCTGATAAAAATAAGACCTGAATTTTCCTGAATATATCGAAGAGAGTTGATGTTATACTAGAACCTGTGACTAGATTCTAACCATATTGGACTAAATACTTTATTATGACTAGGAATAACTGAAAAATTATAAGCGAAAAAAGAAAAGCAAATTTACACAAATAATAAAGGAGACTTGTTTTTTACAAATCTTTACCCAGCTTAATAATCTTTTCTGAGATCATTCAAGAAGTAAATAATCTGAATGCCTTATATATTTTTAAAAGTTAAATTTATAGTTTAAAACCTTCCCACAAAGTCTTTATTGCATAATTCTAACAAACATTTAAGAAGTAAATAATATTAACTTCACACACACTCTTTCAGAAATTTAAAGGGGAGGGAATGTTTCCCAATTCATTCTATGAAATCACCATTACTCTGAAAACAAAACCAGACCAAAAAAATTAAACAAAAACAAAATTACAAACCAATATCTCTTATGAAAATAGATGCAAAATCCTTAGCAAAACTATCTTAACAAAGAAGAATAAAGTGACAATTATTACTTTTCCTAATATTACAGATTACTATATAGTTATGGTAAATGAGACAATTTGATATTGGCTGAGAGATAGACATATAGATCAATAGAGCAAAATAGGGTGACCAAAAATAGACCCACACAAAAATGCTCAACTTATTTTTGACAAAGTACACAGAATTTTGAAAGGTTAGCCTTTTCAAAAATAGTGCTATGGCAACTGTACATCCTGAGGAAAAAACAAAAACAAAATACAATAAATAAATACTAAGTTAGATTCATACCACTGGAGGGATATGCAAGTGGTGGAGTAGGAAGACCCTAAGCTCACCCCTTCCCACATTTACAATGATTATTACTCACATATGAGTCAATAAAGTGGAAAGCAATCTGAAGACAGGCAGAACAAACTCCACAACTAAATGTAGAGAAAATAGTCCTATCTGATAGGTTTGGAAGATCAGAAATAGTGGTTAAGAGATGCCCACAGGAGGGAGGGAGCTCGGGGTATGGAGAGGGGAAAGCACCAGGGAGCCCACACAGGGAAAACAAAATCCCCATAACATCTGGTCTTGAAAACCAAAGGGGCTGAAATCTGTGAGTTGTATAACCAGCGGGACTTGGAACCTGGAGTATTAAAAGTCAGCTGGCTCAGCACTGGGCAAGCTGAAAGGGGGAATGATAGCAGGGTCCCTGCACCTAAGGAGACAACTGCCCAAGAAGAGGCAACATAGAAGTGGCAGCTTGCACAAAGGGAGGAAGATCTGTTTACAGTGATCACAGAGCATGTTGGGGGATTTCTCTGGAAATAAAAGAGCTGGCAGTTACCATTTTCCTACACCACACCCCAGCATAAACACAAAGCTACCTAAGGGAGGCAGCATTCCATAGGCACTGGTTACGTAACCAGCTAGCAGTGCACCCCACCCACAAGTTCTCTTGAGATTCACCCATTCTAAGCCTGCTGGCCACATCCCTGGGCTCAATGTAAATTTTGTTAACACTACATGTACCCACCCAGCTATTGCCTCCTGGTGTCATGTGCCTTGTGGCCACTGAGCTTCAGGGGATCTATCCCAGGACCAGTGGCTCAGTGAAAATTTTGCTGATGCCTTAAGTACCCCATGCATGCACCTCACACACAGACAGAGTATGTCGTATCCAGCCACTGGGCACAGAGATGCCACTGATCCTGCTGCATGCTGTACCCCCAACTGCTGATGTATTTTGGGGGATCATCATGGGACTAGAAGTTTAGCACATATTTTGCTAACACAGTGTGCCATGTGCTACGCTAAGCTGCTTCTGCACTCTGGGCCCAGCCTCTACATGTACAGATGTGGTATGTCACACCCAGTTGCTGGGCTCCCATTGCCCCCACCTCAAACATGCACCTTACTCCTTGGCTGTTACCACTAGTTCATGCTAATCTTATGTCTCCCACCATGATTCAGAGAATCTGGCTTAGGACTAGTGACTCAGTGCAAAAGTTGCTAACACAACTGCCCTGTACCCAAGCCTTCCTATGATCATGCTTTTTCACAGCCAGTGTGCATGAGTCTCACTAAGAGCACAGAGAGCAAGCACACCCCTACTGAAAGACACAATAGCAGGATGCAGGCAGCACACATAAGAGGCTCCCCTAAAGTGCCAGGTTCTGGTGAACAGGGAACTCTGCACTGTAGGACACTGCAGAACCTCTGCCTCATAAAGTCATCACTTTAAAGGCAGAGAACAAAACCTCTGGGACAAAGCAAAGGCAGTCATAACAGGGAAGTATATAGCAATCCAGGCCTTCCTAAAGAAAGAAGAATGTTCTCAGGTACACAACCTACCCTTACACCTTAAGAAGCTGGAAAAAGAAATTTTATTTAAAAATAAAACCCAAAACCAGCAGAAGACAGGAAATAATAAAGATTAGAGCAGAAATAAATGCTATCTAAACCAAAAATACAGTAGAACAGATAAATAAAACCAGAAGCTGGTTCTTTGAAAGAATTAATAAAATGGATAAACCACTAGCCAGTTTGATCAAAAACAAAAAGGAAATGACCCAAATAAATAAAGTCAAGAATGAAAGAGGAGAGAAAGAATTAGAAAGAATTAGAAAATTTGAACACATGCATAACCAGTAAAGAAATCGAATTAATAATCAAAAATCTCCCAAAAACAAGAGTCCAGGGCCAGATGGCTTTCCAGGTGAATTCTACCAAACATTTAAAGAAGAGGTAACACCTATTCTCTTGAAGGTGTTCCAAAAAAACAAAAATGGAAGGAAAACTTCCAAACTCTTTCTATGAAGCCAACATTACCTTGATTCCAAAACCAGTCAAAGACCCGACTAAAAACGAGAACTGCAGACCAATTTCCCTGATGAACATGGATGCAAAAATCCTCAGCAAGATATTATCCAACTGGATCCAACAATACATTACAAAATTATTCACCATGACCAAGTGGGATTTATACCTGGGATACAGAACTGGTTCAATATCTGTAAAACAATCAATGTGATACATCACGTCAATAAAAGAAAGAACAAGAACCACATGATCCTCTCAATAGATGCAGAGAAAGCATTTGACAAAATACAGCATCCTTTCTTGATAAAAACCCTCAAGAAAGTAAGGATAGAAGGGTCATACCTCAATATCATAAAAGCCATATGTGAAAGATCCAATGCTAATATCATCATCAATGGGGAAAAACTGAGAGCTTTCTCCCTAAAGTCAGGAACAAGACAGGGATGTCCACTCTTGCCACTGTTATTCAGCATAGTATTGGAAATCTTAGCCTCAGCAATCAAACAACACAAAGAAATAAAAGGCATCCAGATCATCCAGGAGGAGGTTGAACTTTCACTGTTCACAAATTATATGATACTCTATATGGAAAACCCAAAAGATTCCACCAAAAAACTTCTAGAACTGATACATGAGTTTAGCAAAGTTGCAGGATATAAAGTCAGTGCACAGAAATCAGTTGCATTCCTATACACCAATAATGAAGCAACAGAAAGAGAAATCAAGGAATTGATCCCATTTGCAATTGCACCAAAAACCATAAAATACCTAGGAATAAATCTAACCAAAGAGGCGAAAAATCTATACACTGAAAACCATAGAAATCTTACGAAATAAATTGAAGAAGACACACACAAAAAAAAGGAAAAAAAAGTCCATGTTCCTGGGTAGGAAGAACAATATTGTTAAAATGTCAATTCTACCCAAAAGAATTTACATGTTGAATGCAATCCCTATCAAAATAACACCAGCATTCTTTACAGAGCTAGAACAACCAATCCTAAAATTGATATGGAACCAGAAAAGACCCCGAATAGACAAAGCAATCTTGAAAAAGAAAACCAAAGCAGGAGGCATCACGATCCTGGACTTCAAGCTGTATTTCAAAGCTGTAATCATCAAGACAGTATGGTACTGGCACAAAAACAGACACTCAGATCAATGGAACAGAATAGAGAACCCCCAAATGGACCCAGAAACATATGGCCAACTGATCTATGACAAAACAGGAAATAATATCCAATGGAATAAAGACAGTCTCTTCAGCAAGTGGTGCTTGGAAAACTGGACAACGATATTCAGGAAAATGAACCTGGACCACTTTCTTACACCATACACACACACACACACAAAAAAAAAAACCCTCAAAATGGATGAAAGACCTAAACATAAGACAGGAAGCCATCAAAATCCTTGAGGAGAAAGCAGGCAAAAACCTCTTTTATCTTGGCCACAGCAACTTCTTACTCAACGCGTCTCCAGAGGCAAGGGAAACAAAAGCAAAGATGAACTATTGGGACCTCATCAAAATAACATCTTCTGCACAGTGAAGGAAACAATTGGCAAAACTAAAAGGCAACCGATAGAATGGAAGAAGATATTTGTAAGTGACATATCAAATAAAGGATTAGTATTCAAAATCTATAAAGAACTTATCAAACTCAACACGCAAAAAATAAATAATGCAGTGAAGAAATGGGCAAAAGACATGAATAGACACTTTTCCAAAGCAGACATCCAGATGGCCAACCGACACATGAAAAAATGCTCCACATCATTCATCATCAGGGAAATACAAATCAAAACCACAATAAGATACCACCTTATACCTGTCAGAATGGCTAACATTAACAACTCAGGGAACAACAGATGTTGGCAAGGATGCAGAGAAAGAGGATCTGTTTTGCACTACTACTGGGGATGCAAGCTGGTGCAGCCACTCTGGAAAACAGTATGGAGGTTCATCAAAAAATTAAAAATAGAACTACCCTATGACCCAGCAATTGCACGACTAGGTATTTATACAAGGGATACAGGTATGCTATTTCGAAGGGGCACGTGCACTCCAATGTTTATAGCAGCACTATCAACAATAGTCAAAGTATGGAAAGAGGCCAAATGTCCATCGAGGGATGAATGGATAAAGAAAATGTGTTATATATATATATATATATATATATATATATATATATATACACACACACACACAATGGAGTATTACTCATCAATCAAAAAGAATGAAATCTTGCCATTTGCAACTACATGGATGGAACTGGAAGGTATCATGTTAAGTGAAGTTAGTCAGTCAGAGAAAGATAAATATCATATGACTTCACTTATATGAGGACTTTAAGATAAAACAGATGAACTTATAGGAAGGAAAACAAAAATAATATAAAAACAGGGAGGGGGACAAAACATGACAGACTCTTATATATGGAGACCAGAAGGTTGTGGGAGGGGGGATGGGATAAATGTGTAAGGGGCATTAAGGAATCTACTCCTGAAATCATTGTTGTAGTAACTTGGTTGCTAACTAACTTGGATGTAAATTTAAAAAATAAATTAATTTTAAAAACAGGAATGGTAAACAGAGAAAAAAATAAATAAATGAAGGCAGAGAACATAGCTCACATTAACACACAAAGGCAGAGAAAGATGGATGAATTGAGTAAACAGAGGAATTTGTCCCAAATGAAAGAACATGACAAAATCATAGCATGAGATCTAAGCAAAACAGAAATAAATAATATGCCTGACAGATAATTTAAGGTAATAATCATAAAGATACTAATTGGACTTGAGAAAAGAGTGGAGGATATAAGTAAGACCCAGATGAAGAACCTAATAAATGAAATTAAAAATACAATAGATGGGATGAACAGTAGGATTCAGGAAGAATAAAAATGTATCAGTGACCTGGAGGTTAGTTATGGAAGGCAATCAAGCTGAACAGATAAGACATCCATATCTAGGAGGCACAGAGAACCCCCAACAAAATCAACAAAAGCAGATCCACACCAAGACCTATTGTAATTAAAATAGCAAAATGAAAAAAAAAAAGTGAAAGAAAAGCAAAAATATAATGATAAAGAAAAAAATTAAAATCAGAAAGACAAAAGAAGAAAATACCATACAAAGAAAATCCCATAAGGCTATCAGTGGATTTTTCAGCAGAAATTTTGCAACCCAGAAAGGAATGCCATGATATATTCAAAGTGCTGAATGAGAAAAATCTGCAGCCAAGAATATTCTATACAGCAAGGCTATCCTTCAAAACAAAGGAGGTATAAAAAGTTTCCTAGACAAACAAAATCTAAAGGAGTTTTTGACCACATTTCTTGCAGAGCAAGAAATATTAAAGAGGACTCAGTACAAAAGAAAAACCAACAATATGGAACTAGGAAACTCAAGAGAAGTTAAAAAATGAATATTTCTGTAAAAAAAAAACAATCAAAGGAACTCATAAAATAAAAGGATGTAAAATATGAGACCATGTACCTAAAATGTGGGGAAGAGAGGAATAAAGAATGGGCTTAAACTGAAGAGACCATCAACCTAGTATAGACTGCTGTATGCAGAAGATGTTATATTCAAACCTAATGGTAACCACAAATCAAAAACCACAAATAGATATGCAAAGAATAGAGAAAGAAATCCAAATATATCATTAAAGAAAACCAGCAAACCATGACAAAGAAGAATAGAAGAAAGGATCAGAGAAAAACTACAAAAACAACCACAAAACAGGTAATAAAATGACAATAAATACATATCAATCAATAATTATTTTGAATGCAAATGGACTAAATGCTCCAATCAAAAGACATGGATGAAAAAACAAGGCCCATCTATATGCTACTTACTGAAGACTCATTTTGGACCTAAAGGCACACCTACAGATTGAAAGTGAAGGAGTGAAGAAACATCTATTATGCAAATGGATGTGAAAAGCAAACCAGAGTAACAATACTTATATCAGACAAAGTGGACTTTAAAACAAAGACTGTAACAAGAGACAAAGGACAGTATATGATAGTAATAAACGGGACAATTCAACAAGATAGAACAATTGTAAATATTTATGCACCTAATGAAAGCACTAAAATACATAAAACAGTTACTAACAAATTGATAGTAATGCAATAATAGTAGGGGATTTTAACACCCCACTTATGTCAGTGGACAGATCATCCAACCAAAAAATCAACACAGAAACAATGACTTTGAAAGGCACATTGGACAAAGTGGATTTAAGATATATTTAGGACAGTCTATCCTAAAAGAGCAGAGTACACATTCTTTTCAGGGGCACATGGAATATTCTCCAGAATAAATATTAAGTCACATATTAGGCCACAAAACAAGTCTCAACAAATTGAAAAAGAGTGAAGTCATACCATGTAACTTTTTGGATCACAATGCTATGAAACTAGAGACCAACCACAAGAAAAAAATCAGAAAGATTACTAATACAAGGAGGTTGAAGAACATCCTACTAAACAAGAAATCAAAGAAACAAAAAGTACATGGAAATAAATGAAAATGAAAACACAATATTCCAAAACCTTTGGGATGCAGCAAAATGATTCTAAGAGGGAAGTTTATAGCAATACAAGCCAATCTCAAGAAGCGAGAAAGACCTCAAATAAACAAGATAACCTTACACCTAAAGGAACTAGAAAAACAACTGCAAACATCACCAAAAGCCAAGAGAAGTGAGGAAATAATAAAGATTAGAACAGAAATAAATGCTATGGAAACAAACAAACAAACAGTAGAGCAGGTAAAGTCAAGAGCTGGTTCTTTGAAAAGATAAATAAAATTTATAATCATCTAACCAATATTGTAAAAAAAATGAAGAGAAAGGACCCAAAAATTACAAATGAAAGAGGAGAAATAACAAACACCACAGAGATACAAACATTGTAAGAGGATATGAAAAACTATATGCCAACAAATTGGACAATCTAGAAGAAATGGTAAATTCCTGGCAACATATAATTTACCAAAACTGAAGCAGAAAGTAGAGAATTTAAACAGATTGAATACTAGGAAGGAGGAGATTGAATCAGTAAACAAAAAATTTGAAGTTCCTTGACAGCTCAGTCTGTTAAGCATCTGACTCTTTCAGTTCATGTCATGATCTCATGGTTGTGAGATTGAGTCCTGTATCAGGTCCATACTGGCGTTGAGCCAGCTTAAGATTCTATCTCTCCCCCTCCCTCTTCCCTTGCCCCACTTTTTCTTTTTCTAAAAAAACAAACAAACAAAATTCACAATAAACAAAAGTCCAAGAGCAGACGGCTTTATGGGTAAATTCCACCAAATATTTAGAGTTACTACCTATTCTTCTCAAACTATTCCAAAAAAGAAAATAGGAAAGGAAACTTCCAGACTTATTCTATGAGGCCAGTATTACCCAGATTACAGGGCCAGAAAAAGACATCACGAATAAAGAGAACTACAAGCCAATACCTTTGATAACCATAGATGCAAAAGTCCTCAACAGAAGACTAGCAAACAGAATCTAACATTTAAAAAATTATTCACAATGATCAAGTGGGATTGGGTGTATGCCAGTATGCAAGGGTGGTTCAATATTTTTAAATCAATCAGCATGATACATCAATAATAGAAAGAATAAAAACCACATGATCATTTCACTACATGCAAAAAAAAAAAGCATTTGACAAGGTAAAACATCCATTTATAATAAAAGCCCCTCAATAGAGTAGGTATAGAAAGAACATAACTCAACATAAGAAAGCCATATATGAAAAATCCCCAGAGAACATCATCCTTAATGGGGAAAAACAGAGCTTTCCCCCTAAGGTTATGTGTAAGACAAGGATGTCCACTCTTAACACTTCTTTTCAACATAGTGTTGAAAGTCCTAGCCACAGCAATCAGACAACAAAATAAAATAAAATGCACCCAAATTGGTAAGGAAGAAATAAAACTTATACTATTTACAGATGACACGATACTAATATACAAAACCCTAAAGAATCCATCTAAAAACTCCTAGAACTAATGAATAAATTCAGTAAAGTTACAGGATACAAAATCAATGTGCAGAGATCTGTTGCATTTCTATATACTAACAATGAAAGAGCAGAAAGAGAAATCAAGAAAGCAATCCCATTTACAAATGCACCAAAAATAATAAGATACCTAGAAAAAAAAACCAAAGAGGTGAAAGACCTCAACTCTGAAAACTATAAACCACTGATGAAAGAAATTGAGGACAACACAAAGACATGGAAAGACATTCCATGCTCATGGACTGGAAAAACAAATAATGTTAAAATGCCTGTATTACCCAAAGTAATCTGCATATCTAATTCAATCCTTACAAAAATATCAACAGCATTTTTCATAGCACTAGAACAAAATATCCTAAAATGTATATGGAACCACAAAAGACCCCAAATTGCCAAAGCAATCTTGAAAAAGAAAAGAAAATCTGATGGTATAATTCCAGACTTAAAATTATATTACAAATTTGTAGTGATAAAAACAGTATGATACTGGCACAAAAGATAGACACATAGATGAATGGAACAGAATAGAAAACCCAGAAATAAACCTACATTTATATGGTCAATTAGTCTTCAACAAAGCAGGAAAAAATACCCATTGGGAAAAGACAGTCTCTTCAACAAATGGTGTTGGTAAAACTGGATAGCTTCATGCAAAAGAATGAAACTGGGCCACTTTCTTTCACCCTACACAAAAAAATAAACTCAAAATGCATTAAAGACCTAAGTGTGAAACCTGAACCCATAAAAATCTTAGAAGAGAACACAATCAGATAGGTCTCTGACATTGGCCTTAGCAATGTTTTTCTAGAAGTGTGTCCTAAGGCAAGGAAAATAGTAGCAAAAATACACTATTAGGACTATATCAAAATGAAAAGCTCATGCATAGGGAAGGAAGCAGTCACAAAACTAAAAGGTAACCCATGAAATGGGAAAAGATATTTGCAAATGACATATCCATTAAAGGGTAGTATCCAAACATCTATAAAGAACTGTTACAATTCAACACCCCAAAAACAAATAATCCAATTAAAATTGGGCAGAAGGCTTGAATAGACATTTTTCCAAAGAACACATCCAGATGGCTAACAGACACATGAAAAGATGCTCAACATCACTCATTATCAGGGATATGCAAATCAAAGCTACAATGAGATATCACCTCACACCTGTCAGAATGACTACAATAAAAAATTTAAGAAACAACAGGTATTGGCAAGGATGTGGAGAAAAAGGAACACTGGTGCACTGTTGGTGGGAATACAAACTGGTGCAGCCACTCTGGAAAACAGTATGGAGGTCCCTCAAAAATTTTTAGATAGAACTGTACTACAATCTAGTAATCGCACTACTGGGTATATACACAAAGAACACAAAAACACAGATCCAAAGTGGCACCTGTACCCTGATGTTTATAGCAGCATTATCAACAATAGACAAATTATGGAAAGACCCCAAGTGTTCATTGACTGACTAATGGATAAAGAAGATGTAGTATAGATGATAGATAGATAGATAGATAGATAGATGACAGATAGATAGATGATAGGTGATAGATGGATAGACAAATGACAGATAAATAGATAGATTATAGATGATAGATAGATGGATAGATAGATAGATAGAGAGAGAGACAATTGGATATTACTCAGAGACCAAACCAAAAGAATGAACTCTTTCCATTTGAAACATCATGGATGGAGCTAGAGTGTATTAATGCTAAGTGAAATAAGTTAGAGAAATACAAATACCTTATGATTTCACTAATGTGGGATTTAAGAAACAAAAGAGATGAATATATGGGAAGAGGAAATAAATGAGAGAGGGAAGCAAACGATATGAGACTCTTAATCATAGAGAACAAACTGAGTGTTAATGAAGGGAGGTGGGTGGGGGATGGGTAAATGGGTGATGGACATTAAGGAGGACACTTGTGTTGAGCACTGGGTGTAACATGTAAGTGATGAATCACTAAATTCTACTCCTGAAACCAAAACAACAAACAAACAAAGAACTTTTTGTGACCTTAGGTTAGGTAAAGATTTTCTAGTACAACCACAAAAACACAAAGCATAAAATAAAATCGATATGTTGTACTTCATCAAACTTAAGAACTTCTGCTGTTGGAAAAATGTTAAAACATGCTATAAACTGACAGCAAATATTTGCCATTATCCTTCCTGAAAAAGGAGTTATATATAGAATATTAAAAAAACTGTCAAACCTGAATAAGAAGACAATTTCATAAAAAATTGCTAAAATATTTTATTACTTCACCAAAGAAGATTTATAGATGGGTAACCAGCACTTGAAAGATGCTCAACATCATTAGTCATTAAAGAAATGTGACTTAAAACTCCCGTAAGATTCTACTACCTAATTATTATAATATCTAAAATTAGGAAGACTGACCATCTCAAGTGTTACAAGAATTCTCAGATGATGCCATGAGGAATTTAAAGTGTGGTGTAACTGCTTGGAAATGGTACAACATCTCCTTTAAAAAGTTAAACATTAAGCATGAACATAAACCAAACGATCCAGTAATTAGTCCTAAGTACCTATCCAAAAGAAATATAAGCAAATATCCATAAAATACTCTTTACACAATGTTGATAGCAGCTCTATTTGTAGTAGATCCAAGCTGAAAATAGCTCAAGCATCCACCAAAAAGTGAATGGATAAACAAGTAGTGGTATATACACCCAATGGAATACTATTGAGCAACAAAATGGATTGGATTATTTATCATTGCAACAATACAGATGAATCCCAGCTATGCTGAATGAAATAAACTAAACAGAAAGGATATATAATGTTATGATTTCATGTATATGAAGTTATGTTAAAGTTAAAACTTACTATGGGGACAGAAAGCAGATCAGTAATTGCCAAGGGATAAGGGTGTGATACGAAGAGATTATAAGTAGAGAACACAAAGGAACACAGAAATAGTTTGGGGGTGATGTATGCGTTGACTCTCTTGACTGTGGTAATAGTTTTGTGTCTGCATCCATTTGTGAGGACTTTTCAAAGTATGTGCTTTAAACCTGTGAACCTGTTATATAACTATAATACCTCAATATAGGTTTGTTTGTTTTTTTAATGGTAGCTTCCCTTTGCCCTTAAAATAAAGAACAAATGTTTCCCATACTATTCTAGGTCCTACATGATCTTGTTCCCATCTGCCTCTTTGGGCCACTCCTGCCCCTTTTATATGCTGTCATCATAATTGGCCATTTGATTCTTTAAGGTTTTGTGGTTCTTCCCACCTCAAGGCCTTTGCAAATGCTATCCCCTCTCCTTTCCCCACTCTTAACTCCTGGTTAACTTCCTCTGATCCTTCAGTTCTTATCTCAAATATCACTCCCTCAGAAAAGACTTACTGATTCACCCTAAAATACTTGAGATTTATAACTTTCTGGGTTTTTTTTCCTTTTTAAAATTTGTCACAAACTTTACTTATATTTTAATACATTTTAAATTAATGGCTATCAACACTACTAAAGTATATAATTTATATATATTATCTAGTTAATACTTTTGAAGAACTAGTTATATATATTTATAAAATTTTACATATAAAGAGATTAACTGCTTAAAATCACACACATAACAGTCAATGGCAATGACTTAAACTCAACCATCTCTGACTTGAAAGCATATAATCTTAAGTAATGATTAATGATTTTGTAATATTATATCCACTATGATATGGTACCAAAAGAAAGCTAATCTGGAAGTCAAAGCGTGATCTCTAAAGTGAAAGTTGGTAAGTAGGTAGTATCTCTAGGCTGGCAGTCTAACTGGAAGAACCTAAGCTAACTTGTGAGTTATCTGACAGGTAAGCCAAAAATGGAAGTGGAAGGTCCAGAAAATGGCCCTGAAATTTGGAAATCAAGATCGCACCAAGAAGTTAGCTATAGGGGTGCCTGGGTGGCTCAGTAGGTTTAGTGTCCAACTCCTGATTTCAGCTTAGGTCATGATCTTACAGTTCGTGGGTTCAAGCCCCATGATGTGGGTTGTCCGTGCGGAGCCTGTTTGGAATTCCTTCTCCCTCTCTCTCTCTCTTTCACTCAAAATAAATAAATAAGCTTATAAAAAAAAAGAAGTTAGCACTAAATCCTTGCAAGATAAAGGTAAGTATGATGTTTTCCTAGATAGACTGTGGTATTAGGCAGATTAACAAGGCAGAGATCCAGTAATTTAGTGCAAGATGTGAATCAAGACATCTCCAGGTCTAGGCAAAAACTCATGGAAAAGTTTAGAGATAAGAATATAGTAAGCATAACTTGGCACCCAATGCTAGAATGCTGGTTTGCATTTGTAAAATCTCTCCTTACCCCCAACAGACCTTTACTTCACTACTCCCTTACTACCCTGCTCCAATTTGTGGACTTCTCAGCAGAATGAATCCCCAAATTTGAAAATGTCAAATGTAGGAGTTACATAGTAATAGAAGAGGAGAGAAGATAGATAAAGAGGCTGGAAATTGCTAGAAAACATTAATTAAATATTCAGTTATCTAAGTAATTATGTATGAAATAGCCAGATATTATAATGTAAATCACATTCACAGTCTCATTTAGTTTTTCTTTTTACATTAAAAAAATGCATATGAGCTCATCTGATAAAGATTTGTCATTTGAATCGGTAGACAGGCTTTTGGTTAAAAGACATTGCCACTTGACAGATAAAAAAATCATGATATTCAAAATTCTTCAGCCCCCAAGTGGCCTAAAGTACAGGGGTGTTCATAAACTATCTTTAAAAGGAGAGTATAATGTATTGCCTCCTGTCAGTGAGAAAAGACTTATCTTAAATCAAGAGCTGAAATACTGCCAGTGTCTAAGATATATTTATTTCTTTAAAGGAAGTGGATTTTAAGCCAAACTTCCCACCTACTAGGTTAGAAGCAGTAAAATCCAGATATATTAAAGATATTAGTGATCTGAATAGATTATAGTAATTTAACTAAATTTCATTAAACTTTGTAATTCTCATAAGATAATGCCTATTTGTTTGGATAAAGTATGTTTTACTTTCAAGTTTATCTTTTTATAGTATGTTTATCTCTGGAGTTTAAATGGAATAAATATATTTCATTTTTATAGAAAATGAGTACTATTTAAATAATGAATAGAATTTTGTATTGACCATCTTGAATGGGTTTATATAACTTTTAAAGGCACTGTGTTTTCCAAACGCCTCAAGTTAGTTATCTCTCCTAGACATATATTACAAAATCAAAGTCTCTATTCCAAGTTTGGCTTGTTTCTAAATTTGTCTTCCTTATACACTATAAGGCAGGTTTGATGTATATTGAAAAGAATATGATGTTTTTAAACTAGTATCATTATTGATGATAGTATGTAGTTATAAATTCATAAGCAATAGTCAGCAACCTAGAATCTAATCCAATTGTTACAAAGTTCAATGCTTTTAATAACTCAGTTCTGGGTAATTGGCAAGATTGAATACATACCTTAAAATAACATGAAGGAAGTAGACTAAACATATTCTTGTTTCTTAAATAGTTTAATATTATATTAACATGGAATACATTATTCTTTTCAGAACCTAAAAGACCTAATTTTAGGATTTTAAGTTCACTAGGGCCACTAGTTCTTATCAAAAGCTTGTTACTTCCTCTCCCAAAAGTCAATTCAAACTCTAGTGGCATAACAAATAAAATGACACTGACAGCTTCTATTTTACTTCAGGTTGCTTGAGGAGATTGATGCATTGGTGATGTAACGGGTTATATTTCAGGAGCAAAAAAGGGAGAAAAGGACAAAAGTACTAATTAATTTTGAAATCCATATATTTCTGGGAGGATGAATACACAGGATAATATGATAATCCCAAATGTCAACCTTTCACTGAACTTCTAAAATTTTTTTTAATAATGCTTTAATTTTTCACCTTCATATAAGTCTCAAGGTCCACTTTTAGCAAAGGTCTCGAAAAAGCCCAAATGCAAACTCAGGTATCATGTTTTTATATTTAAAAAGTGCAGTGTGAGCAGCCCAGGTATCAGGTATCAGGTCTCATTTTCATACCCTTGCCGCACTGGTGGCACTGTAGAGAAACCACCATAAATCATCTCTTGGCTGTATACAATTAATTTTATGTTCTGCACTTGTCCTCCCATATGTTTTTATGCTGTTTCTTTCTATATTTGATTTTTGAGGTCACTCTGGGTTTGAAGTAAAATACTCAAGCTTCATATTAAAATATCGCTGGGTGATATTATAAGTTTTAATAACCAATTTCAGGGTCACCTTTTCCCATAAGTTTTAAAATGAACTGTCAAAAAGTGTCAAAAAATAACCTTTAACTCTCTGACCCTTTTAAATATAAGAGGATATTAAGTGGGTTTATTGCATAATTTCTTAAAGGGTAAAACATTTCTACTATCACATATTTTCACAGTGATCCCTTTATCTTATTTATTATTACCTTGGAGGTGGTTTCAGACATCATCAGAGTTTTTTACTACTTAGCTGATTTGCAGTAAAAGAGGCAAAAACCTTTTTTAATAATTTTCAGAATAGCTATTCTTCCAGACGGAAGTCTACGGATCCTAAATGCTTCTAAATCAGATGAGGGAAAGTACGTTTGCCAAGGGGAAAATGTCTTTGGTTCTGCTGAAACCATAGCTTCAGTATCTGTAAAAGGTAAGAAAATGTGGCTGTGTTACAAGCATAGTTTCACAGCTTTGTCAGAAAGCAAATAAATACAATATGCATGTAAATTGTGTTTGCGCCTATGTGTGTGCATGCTTCTATTGATAAGATACACTACAAACATAGAACTAACACAGCCAAATTGTCCCTTCCATTATTTAGGAGACCATAAAGAAAGGAACACATTGTTGGTAGAAACTTAAATATTTTGCTTTGAACAAAATATGTGAGAGGATAAAGAAATCTTTCTGAAGTTTTACTTGATGTCTCAAAATTTAAAAGTATTCCAACAGTATAAAAATATTTTCCTCTATCAAAATTAATTTTAACATCAATCAGTAATATTCCTTTGTCACCGTGGGATCTGGGGCAGAAAGGATAGCAGACAGAGGACAGGAATGTGTGGTGTTTGAGTGTGCATCAGTTAAATGGTTACCTGACCTGCTCTTTGGTGTTTGCATCAATGGAATTTTTTATATACTGTCATTTTTTAGTGTTATAAATATTGTCACTTAAATGTTTCTGTTAGTTTTCTAGTTCTAAAGTGAACTAGATTTTGGCCTAGAACATTTTTTTGAGACTACGTATCATTGTTTATTACTAAGAATATCTCATATGTTAGGCAGAAAAATCTCATCAATTGGCAAAGAAATATTTTTCACAACTGCACTATATCCTTGATTGATTTTTTCCATGTGGGCATGTATTATATAGTGAATCAGGCTTTGGCTACAAAAAAGTAGAAATGTTTTCTTTTTCTTTACAAATAAACGTGTCATTAAAATCGCCAGCACTCTGATATTTTAGAAAAGAGGCAAACATTAAGAGAAGGAAGGAACATGATTTAAATGATGTTTTCATTTACAGCATACATTATGGGAATCCAATTCAGTCTGCTAATCTGTGTCTTATTGTGCTATATAATGTTTATCATAATGAAGCAATGCTGGATTCACAGACTTTTTTGTAAATAATATCAAAAAAGTTTTCTGTAAATCACAAGTTAAATGGAATATTTAGTTACCCAGAACATTCCAATTCTCACAATGCTTAAACTATAATATGCTGTGATGATCTGTCTTCTCTGATGAAGTCAGAATTTAGAAAGCCACACGGAATATCTGACTTTTAGAATGTTAATATTTACATTCATTTTCTCTCTGACTGCTTAAAAGGATGTTGCATATTAAAGGATCTTATCCGTGGTTAAGAATGATGTTTCATCAGACTATGCTACTGCCAATAATAGAGCTAAAATAGGAAAATTAGCCTAATTTTTAATCATTTGTGTCAGTCTTCTTGAGGTATCTACAACCAGGAATCTAGGAAAAAAGACTAAATCAAAATCCTATCTCTATCACCTTCCTACTTCATTTAAAAAAAATCATATTTCAATTATCTGATCACTAGCTTAAATAACCCTTAGATGAATAGCAGTATTAGCCTTTATTGGTTCAAACTTATTTTAAACACAGTAAAAATGTATCTATTTTTAAATTTTTAATTGAATCCTTTAGTAATTAAACACACATTTTTTTCTCAAAAAATTTTCCATTCAATAATTTGCCTTTCTTTCTGGATCTAAATTAAACCATCCACAATTTATCAAAATTATTTTATAATCAGCTAGAGAAGTGCATTTTCTATTCATAAAAGGGTTTTGTAGTATATAAAGCAAATATAAGTTGGCATAGTTGTAGTATTATATTTTTGTCTGTGTTAAAATAGTAATTTGAGAGGAGCTGACTTCTATAACTTTTAAAGAAGTGAACTCACCTGACTTCTTCCTCCTTAGATATGGAACATATTTTATTGTTAAAAAAAAATCCTTTTATTTACACTTGATGATCCTTGAAGGTAGACCAGGAGGTTACAACTTCTTTTTTTCTAATTTTCCTTCTTCTGGAATGCCAAATGCTGCCTATAGTTATGTATTTTCTTGTCTTTTTCATCCATGCTTACTTCTTAATAGGAATAGCAACTTTTAAACCATCAGTCTCCTACAAAAGCATACTAAAATGCCCTAGCATACAAAAACAAGTAATATTTCAATTAATAATAGTTTATTTAAAGATGTGTATCCTGAGCAACTGCATTGTATAGATTCTTTGCTTAAGTTTTTCTCTATTATTTAAAATATAAGATACAGGGAAATACTATGTGCTGATTATGTTAATTAATGCATTTTTATTTCTATAGAACCTACAAGAATAGAACTTACTCCTAAAAGAACAGAGTTAACAGTGGGAGAAAGCATTGTCCTTAATTGCAAAGCAATTCATGATGCTAGTTTGGATGTCACTTTCTACTGGACACTAAAAGGACAGCCTATTGATTTTGAGAAAGAAGGTGGACATTTTGAAAGCATCAGGGCCGTAAGTTAATACACTTCTATTTGTCGAGTACTATAATTTTTAAAATTTACACTCAAATGTAAAACTTTATTATTTATGAAATGCTAAGGAAAAATGGGGAAAAATAAATTTGATTCAAACTATTACTTTCTTTCATTATTATATGTTATGTCAAATTTAAAGGAATTTTGTAAAGCTCAGTAAGTAATTGGAAATACTTCATCATGCAAATCTGGTTTATTTCTCACTTTTATTTACTTGATTAATTTTGTCAACATTTACACATTACTTCTTAGAAGTTCTATTGCTACATACTAGTGTTATTTAAAGCACTTTAAACAGTAAATATGATACAATAAATAAATGAAATAAGCCTGCCTATCCTACTCCTCAAGAAATAGTAATTTTGAAGATTCTTTAACTCCACAAGGGAATTAAACATGAGCTTAAGCAGACCTTAAACATCAACCAATAGTCATAAATACATGTCAGCCTTAGACAAGGCATATTCATTTTTTGTCTACCAAGTCATTCCCTTGTAATATCTTGTCCTATATTACACAATTTTGTGGCAATCAACTAACTGAAGTGGGAATCTTTTGAGCCAAATGCTATAGAACATCAGCGTTCTCAACAGACAAGTGAAAAAAGACTTTCTTCCCCCAAGTTCTTGTTTAAGATAAAAGAATGAAATAATGATGAAAGGAGAGAAGGATGATGGAAGTAGGGTAACAGAGAGAGATTTTGCCTAAAATATCCCTTTTATTTTGGCTGAAGAGGTGAATCCAAATGTAATTTATGCCTGAAAATCCAACTTAAAGTATTTCCTCGGGGCACTTCGGTGGCTCAGTTGGTTAAGCATCCGACTTTGGCTCAGGTCATGATCTTACAGTTTGTGAGTTCTAGCCCTACATTGTGCTCTATGTTGACAGCTCAGACCCTGGAGCCTGCTTCAGATTCTGTGTCCCCCTCTCTCTCTGCCCCTCCTCCACTCACACTCTGTGTCTCTCTCTCTCAAAAATAAATAAACATTTAAAAAAATTTAAATGTTTCCCCATACTTGTTAATATCCATTTATTCTTCTGTAAACAGTTTGGGAAATACTAGAAAACCACAGCTGTGGTAAGACCAAATATGTATATAAAGCTCAGTTTATATTGAATTTTATTTTACAAGTAATATGATACAGTGGGGAAAAAAAAAAAAAAGTCCAGATCCAAAGTCAGAAATTTTCTGGATCCAGCCCCAGGTCAAGTCCTAATCAGCTTTGTAACAAAAAGCCAGCCACTTGGCTTTCCTGAGCAATAATCTCATAGACAAATGAAGTGAGTGGATTAAACCAGAAAATTTCTAATGTCCTTTCTCACTTTAGAATTTAATATTAGTAGAAGAATAAATATGAACTGCCTTTGTTACATTTGCCAATGTAACCAAAATTAAACATTTCCTTCTAAATGTTTCTTTTCATCCTGATTTACTTTGAAATTAATGGGAGAGATAATATATATAAGAAATAATTAATAACCACATCATTCACATCTAATCAAATAAATTAATTTTAATTATTAATGGTTATGTTATATGCAAATCATTTAGATCATGTTAAATTAAACTCATTTTCCCTAATTTGTGACTTTCCTTTTTCCTTTACCTGGGGTTAACAGTTCCTTCAAGATTGTGAACAAATAAAACAGAACCAGAAAAATGTAATACAAAAATATCACATTTCAAAATAAAAATATACTAACAAAAATATATTTTCTTAAGATTATCTGTAAAAATTCACTCTGAGTGATCAGATACATAAAGTAAAAATATGTCTAAAATGAATATTGGGTTTTCTTCATGTAAACAGGACCCCTTTTTGTTTAAAATATCGAGAGAAATTAATGGTCCTGGTAAAATTATTCTTATATAATAAGAATTCTTATTTTTGTCTCTTAGACATTACCACTTCAGTTTGATATCATTCATTTGTAGCAATAAATACCTTTAATCTTTTTTTATAAAGTTGGAAGTTGACAATACCTGCCGTATCCCTCTTTGTATATATGCTGTTCTTGCCTTTAAGACATAAAAAATTGACTCCTTACTCCATGCAAATCCATATGATAAAGGCCATGTTAAACGTAGGCTCTGGATTGTATACAGTAATAAGAAGCTATAGAATAAAAGAAAAGAAAGCACATTATCATACTGAGAGGTGAGAATAATATTTAGTTTTAAGGTAATTTAGCACTCATCATTTTTAGTATATTTAGAATAATTAATAGAAATACATATGTCCTTAAAAATATTTGGAAGCTCTAAAACTACTATAAAGAAATTATCTATCCCCTTCCTCTTAATTACTTCCGACTCTCATTGAGTCCTGGCTGGCTTCAAGGATATATACTGGAGAAAATTCCATTTTATGACATTGATAAGGCAGAGAAAAAAAAAAGCATGCTATCCCCCAAATAATATATTTTAAGAGGAGAAATGAAAGTTTTATAAATAAGGGAAATTTGGGATGCCTCTGGACTTGTGGGCTACCTCCTGTTTAAGAGGACAACTGAGACTCTGGTGATAATAAGGACAGGATAGGACTCAGAAGAGAAGATGATTTATGAACTGCTGTGAGTTTTAAGGGAAAGCCATTGAAGGACCATGGGGACGTAGGCTAGCACAGCAGAATAAGAAAGCCAAACAGATTCAGGGACTGCTTAACCAGGAACAGAGTGTGCCTTTGACTGAATTAACTGCCCTAGACCTAACCTACCAGCGGGCAATTGAATAGGGGTAAACCAGAAAAGGAAGAGGGGTATACTTTTTGAGCACATTAACACTGCATAGCATCAAGTGAATCAACCAAATCTCTGGGAGAAAAAATACCAATGGTGTTGATATTTAGCATCTCGTAGGTGGCAAAATATAGCTTAATGGAGTTCTTTACTTTTCAACTAATTGTACTGGTGTCTTTTATACACAGCCATTGTTTCTTAGATAAAACTGTAAACAAATTTTTAAGTGTATCTATCATACATCTATATATAATGTTATATACACGGTTTTGTTTTAAATAAAATAGCTTTCAGACTGCATTACAAGAGAATGAAAAAACATAAAATCACATCTCGTTAAAAAAATAATAACTATTGCTTTGAAATTTAAATTAAAACATCTGTATTGAAAATTCTTCTATTTCCCTTGCCCCTTTTTCTTATGCCAGGTTTTACAAATCCAGGATTTTGACTGATTTGAAGTGAATCCTAATTACCAATGCCACAGTTAAAAGGGTCAAAGCAATCAAATAAATATTGGATCCCATTCACCCAAATCACTTTTTTTGGCGATGATATGAATTAACTAAATGTGACAAGTTAGAGAGGCTATCCTTAAGATATTAATTTCAGTTCATCATTACAAGTTAAGTGCTGTGGATGAAAGTAAAATACACAGCCCTCCATCCATAAGAGAGCACAGTTTAAGGGAGAGACCGCAGGATGAGCTAGTGATCTATCTGCTATAACAGTGCTATCACCAGAGAACTTTGTGCATATGGCTGTCAGGAGGAGATGGTTTCTGAACCTGAGCTGGAAAGGTAGGATTTTGCCAGAAGGCTAGGAGAGAAAACTATATCTCAGACAGAGTGAGCAGATAAAGCAAAGACAGAAGGGACAGAAGAGTTTAGAACATGTTTCAGGAACAGTGAGGAACCACTAGACCTAACAACATAGTGAGGGCACATAGTACACAATAAGTGAATAGTTTTTGAATACATTTAAAGAAAAGCAGCAGAGACCAGTGTAAAAGGCACTGACTTTCAAGCCATGGAATTGGGGTTGTATTTGGAAGGTAGCAGGGAGTCATGTGATTAAGATTTGTTTTTTGGGGGGAGACAATTCAGACAGCTGTGGGGAGCAGGAATTGAAGCTATTGTGGATTTTATATTCACTCTAGACTGATTAAGCAATGAGGAGTTGACCATTACAAGTTTGGCCTTAAATAACCATCCTCTTATCAAATAAGGTATTTACAATTGTGTTCCAACACAATTGTTTATGTTGGTCAGAGGTCTGCAAGAACCTCCTAATACTCTCAGGTTGTCTGGACAGTACCTGAGCATGGCCAGGTAGCCCCAAAGTTACAATCTTAATGGAGAACTGTGGTTATCCATTGTTTTTTCAGAGACTTGAAAGTCCTAATTATTCGTTAGAGATATAAGCTAGTTTTAATCTTTATAATGTTAAAGAACAGTTACACTGAATATACTGGAAGCCTGAAATTTGCTCTGTTTTTTGGAAGAGAAAAAACTTAAACATTTGTAATCAGGATACTCCACTAAAGAAGAATTGCCCTTTCCATTCTGAATTCTCCAAACATGCTAAATTGTAACTAAATGGACAATAACCAAATGAAAGTGCAATATCTGAATGGTCCTTCATATTTACTGAATTCTCTGGTTGTAACAATATACCCAGGAAGGCATAGTAGAGATATTTGGCATCATTTTTTAATGAGGAAACTTAAGCATAAGACTTTTCCAGGGCACATGAATACTAAATTGGGGTTACAAGATTAAATACAGCGTGATTTTTAAACTGCATTATTTATTCTTTCTTCTTTGTAAAGCGTACATTTTCCATATTCATTGACCATATGTGTTCATCCCTTCTCTATAAACTGTGGGAAATAAAAGTAAAAAGATGATTTGGTTCTAGTCTTTAAGAAATAAAAGATAACATAGAATATTAAGCAATTCAAGAAAAAAGATGGCTATAAAAAACAATTACTATTTTTTATTACAGCCAAATATCATTGGCTGTGTGTGTGTGTGTATACACACGCACATATACATATATATGAGCTATATACATATATATAAGCTATATATATATATATAAGATATATATATCATATATATACACACACATATATATAAGCTACATATACAACTCATCATAACAATTATATGAAGTAATATTATTTGGGGAGAAGGTGCTACCTGACCTAGACCTCATTAGGATAGGAAAAGAAGAAAGAGAAAGGCAACCTAAAATGAGAAAAGATATGGTATCTCAGGGCTGTGAGAGATCTTGGAAATTATAGGGTTTGTCCTAGGCTGATACTCCATCAGTATATTAGCATCTGCTGGAACCGTTTTAGTGATGAGTAACTTACTCCTATGAACTACTCCATTCCATTACGAATCAGACCTGAATGTCAGAGTGTTGGAAAATAGGAGAAATTGTGATAATCTGTATACCAAGCATAGGAATCATAAAGGAACATACCTGCTTCATATCTATGATTTTTGTGGAGTATTAGGTAGATAAAAGGGGCTAGAATACAAATTCTTTAGTATCATAAGGATTTGACATTCGTTGAAATGTTCTAGCCTATGCCAGTCTTCATATTATAGTTACTTTTGTTCCTAGCTTATCTTCTTGGGAATTAACATCTATTTCCTAAGGATTGTAAAAGTCTCAGAATGGAAGACAGTAAGTGCTTAACTGGCACCATTCTCTTTCCCAGTGGAACAATGCTAATGTTGTAAAAATGAATGAAATCATTGGACACATTGTCAGGGTTTACTAAGGCATAAAGTTCTGAGGACCTCTAAAGCATCTACTGCATCTTCTTCATCACATTAGCAGGTCTTGGAGGCATTTCATAATTAATCAGAAAGTGTGTGAAAGGGCAGAGGATCAGTAGCTCTATCAAAGGAACACATTCTCTTTGGTTCATTATACTCACTAGTAATATTTGTACTTTTAAGTAATAAGGCCTCCTAAACTCTGAGCCCTAACTTCTCCCTCCCTGACAAAGGGCTTGTCTTTCCTCATCACTTGATTACTTGCCTCCTAGATCTAGGTCTTGCTGTAAATCCCAGCATCCATCCTGGTAACTCACCAACTTTCTGTTCTCTGCTATAAACTTTTGCACATATTTGTTTTACCACCACTTTCCAGGTCTTTCATCTAACTTAAGAAAAGAAGCCAATTTGTAATTTTAATAGGAAAGAATAATCATCAGTTAAACTTGGTCTCTTAAGAAAGAGAGAAATTACCCTAAAAGGCCCTAGAATTTTCAGACTATTCTTGGAAAAGTTACCACAGCCATTCTCCCTGCTTAAAGAAAAATTCCTCCACCCACTATCTTCAAAGTAGTAGAGCTTCCATAGCAAAAAAGACTGCCCATCTTTTTTGGTATGTGTATATGTTTCATGCAGTCCTATGAACAGGAACAAAATATGCCATTAAAATCTATTATTCTATAACATTTTATATATTCATGAAACAACCTAAACTGTGGGGTCCCTAAAAGCAGAAGCTAATACGCTGTTTTATTTTTTATTATGCTTCACTATGGATGTCCACAGAATAGCCACTCAGTCAATCTTTGCTGAATAAAAAAATAATTTGAGGGGCACCTGGGTGTCTCAGTCAGTTGAGCATCTGACTTCAGCTCAGGTCACAATCTCAGGGTTCCTGACTTGGAGCACCACATCAGGCTCACTGCTGTCAGCTCAGAGCCCACTTTGGATCCCCTGTCCTCCTCCCTTCTGCCCCCCCTACTCATGTGTGCTTTCTCTCAAAAATGAATAAACATTAAAAAACAAAAAAGACAATGTCTACTTAAAAAAAAACTAATAATTTGATGTAAACCGTTTTCTCGACTTAGCCAACTATTGCATTATTTCAGAGATTTTAATATAGTTAAATACTGCATAAAATTCTGTTAAAACATTTTCTTATAACAGGATAGTTTATGTACTTGCTTTTTTTTTTTTTAATTTTTTTTTTGTTTTTTCAACGTTTATTTATTTTTGGGACAGAGAGAGACAAAGCATGAACGGGGGAAGGGGCAGAGAGAGAGGGAGACACAGAATCGGAAGCAGGCTCCAGGCTCTGAGCCATCAGCCCAGAGCCTGACGCGGGGCTCGAACTCATGGTCCGTGAGATCGTGACCTGGCTGAAGTCGGCCGCTTAACCGACTGCGCCACCCAGGCGCCCCTGTACTTGCTTTTTTACTTTGACACAAAATTGGATATTCACTTGAGCAAAATTTGGAACTGAATGAAAGGTGACTGCCTCGGTGACATCTAAGACAGTCGATTATTGGGAGAGTCTTCCTTAAATTCTGGGTATGTTACCTACATAATCTGTGGGCCATAATACCACCAGGATCACAGCTGACTAGTAATACCATGTTGATTATCCACCTCCATTTACTCTGATTAGCAGGTGGTCCCACAAAGCAAAATTTGTTCATAGTTGGTCAAATGTAGCAAAATCAGGTAATGCTTCCAACATTATCACATATAAAAAGACGTTACTCATTCAAATCACAGGACTCACTTTGTTCATTTAAATATAGTCCACCAAAACAAACTTTCTGGGTGTGGTAATATGGTGAAGATACAGAGATTTTTTTGCTCATTTAAAGGTCCATTGTTGGTAGCTGTTTTATCTTTATAATACATTTATATAGCGTGTGGGTGATATGAAAGTCACTAGTTTCTCTTCAGTGGTTTTTTTTTTAATTTTTTTAACGTTTATTTATTTTTGAGACAGAGAGAGACAGAGCATGAACAGGGGAAGGGCAGAGAGGGAGACACAGAATCTGAAATAGGCTCCAGGCTCTGAGCCGTCAGCACAGAGCCCGACGCGGGGGCTGGAACTCACGGACCGTGAGATCATGACCTGAGTCGAAGTCGGACGCTTAACCGACCGAGCCACCCAGGTGCCCCTCTTCAGTGTTTTTAGTGAAGAACTGTAAGTTTACTTTTTTGTTATTGTTTTTCTGAAAGAGAGAAAAAAGAAAAATAAAGTTTCTTGATAGAGAAAGTCAATTTTAGTGTAGGCTATGGCAGGAAAAATCTGATCAACATAGTCTGTGTTCTGTGATCTCTGAGGGGATGAAAATACATACTTTCTAGAGATTTTCATCAGAACCAATTAGGATATTTCCGGTTATTGCATTGGGAAAGGGGGAGAATGAGAAATATAAAGCACTATTTACCTCTTAATAGAATTTGCTTTCCTGGATTGTAAACTCCAGAAATTAAATATGCTATTAGCTCACTACCTCCAGAGATTAAGAAGTGCTTACATGTTGAGGACTCCATAATTTTTTCCTTTTGAAAGTTGTTTTTCTCCAAAATTATTTTTCCCTGTATTAACTCAGGCTGGATTTCTATAATACTACATTGTCCTTGGGTTGGTTGTTTTTAATCCAACCAAAGGATGAGTTCAATCTGGAATAAAGTGTCTGTTTCTTTAGAAATGTGACCATTGGTAGACCCCAGTACGTGTTTGCAAAATCACGTCATTGTTTTTAACTTTGACTATTAAGTCTATCTGATTATTTCAGTGACTTCATGAAAATACATTCTTACCTAATTCTAAGTCATTTTCAATAATGAATTACTTACTTAGACTCACTAGTCTTTTTAATACACATAACAAACCTCTAATATAAATTTTCACACAAAATAACACTCCAAATACTTTGAGTTTCAGTTGAGAATTTCTTTTTTTTTTTTTTTACTTTTTTTTTTTTAACGTTTATTTATTTTTGAGATAGAGAGAGAGACAGAGCATGAATGGGGGAGGGCCAGAGAGAGGGAGACACAGAATCCGAAACCGGCACCAGGCTCTGAGCTGTCAGCACAGAGCCCGACGCGGGGCTCGAACTCACGGACCGCGAGATCATGACCTGAGCCGAAGTCGGCCGCCCAACCGACTAAGCCACCCAGGCGCCCCTCAGTTGAGAATTTAGATTGTGCTTATCCGTTATTACTTTAAATTTCTGTCAGTTGTCCTGCAACTGCACACTGATGAATTATCAAATGGACCTTGACTCTGGAACTCCTTCCCTGTTCCAATCTAATAAAGATTTATTTTTATAACACAGCAAATATTTTTTTATAAATATATATGTACTAAATAGCTTAAAATAAATAAGTAGATAAAAGTTAAGTTATAAAATTGTAGTTTTCCAGGTGTGTCAAATATTCAAGTCAAGTTACTGAAATGAGTACCTAAATTACTATTAAATCCTAATACTTATCTTTTCTCAATACTCCAATTTTGTACAGTATTTGATTTTATTTGTTTCCTAAGAGGATGCTATTCAAATCTCAATAATTTTTTTTTAATTCCCATTTTCTTGTTTTCTTGTATTCCTCTCCCTTTCATTATTCAAATTGATTTGTGGGCCTATTCAAATGACTTGAATTAGGAAGGATAACTAATTGTGTCCATTTTAACTGAGGCTACCGTAGGCCACTGTAGTAGACACCATGGTGTATTGCCCAGATTGCCTTTAAAAATTGAGGTACTCTTTTCCCAAGCCACTGAAAGTATTGGTGGCTGCTCGCTTCACCAAAGTCCCTCTCTGGGAATTGCCCGCAGCCAAAAAGAGTTGTCTGGCCCAAGTTATGCCCCAGCTTTTCCGTCCATGACCAAAGGTAAGGATGATGAATGCTTAGGGATGGTTATAAAGGATAAGCTGAAAAATTTGTTGTGAATGCATTTAAACAACATCCTCTGCTCAATTCTACTTTCTTCATTTTTCACAAATATTGATCCCAAAGGCATTCCTTAATGGAGTCTCCATCTCAGAGACTGTTTCTCTGAAATTCTGACCTGAGAGCCGTAATGGCAAATGCCATCACTTAGAAACATTGGAAACAGAGATGAGTAATAATAAAAATAATCATAATAGCTCTCATCCACTGAATGCCCACTAGGTACCTGGCAACATGCTAAACTTTTCAAATGCTACTTCATTTAACCCTCACAAATACCCTATGATATAATAATTGGTTTTGTTTTTATTTGTGGTAAAAGGGAGATGATGTTTTAAATTTCCTACTTTCTCAATAAGTTTAATGTGAAATTATAATAAATATCCTTCATTCAATTTAAAATTTGGGGTCAATTATTCTCATTGCTGGTAAGATTTTCATATATTCATCTAAAATGACTCACCTCCTGTAAAGTTTATACTATGATTATGTGGTTACATTTATACTATGCAAGTTCTTTTTCCTAATATTTGCAAACTTTACTATCATGAACTATCTCCTGTAACTTTACCAAAAATATGTTATGTATATTTTTAAAGGCAAAGGTATAAATCGGACTCTTTAATATTTAGTTAATCGTTTCAGATTAACTAATTGAAACAGATTCATTATCTGATTAAGATCTAGGCTAAAATATATAAATAGAATTTACATCATAAAGAGAACTTTTACCCTTCCTCTTTTATATGAATTATTTCATTTGATTCCCACAATAACATTGTGTCAGACAAGTTATACGTAAATAAAGAAACTGAGCCCCAGGAAGGAAGAGGCATGGAGGGGACATCATTGCTGAGATTCTAGGCAACACAAGCACATTTATAACACAGCCACCATTATCATTTAAGCTTCTTTGAGCTTAAAACTTCGTTGCCATGAATGCTATTCCAAATATAGTTTGATGTTTTTGAAACAAAGACATGAAGAATGAAAACTACCCATGATTCTTCACAGTAGCATTTTGAAAATTGAAGACAGAGAGAGAGACTGTGTTTCTTTTCTGTAGTTCTGCCTCTCTAGCTGGACAACTCAGCCTATTTTTACCTGACTTATTTGAACACTATCAAAAAATTAAACTAAAATATTCTGTAATATCAAATCACCAAATTGTGTTAAAAAATCCTCTCACAAAAATTACTGATGATGGATTGAAAAACATCTTAAAATATCCTCCCATACTTGCCTTTTCAGATGTTCTGTGGGTGTGTTTTCCTATTTATAAAAGCTCACTCTTCTGGCTGCTGTAATTGTATCAGTGTATAATGTATCAACCCATTTTTATCAACTTCACTTTTTAGTCTTTTGAAGATTCTTTCAAAATGAATATGAGATAAATTATGTTACATTGCTTTTGCAGCTGAAGATGAGACAATGAATGTAGAGTACAAGAGTTGCAACATTCTTCTGAAGAAAATATTGTTTCCACATTTGAGACATTTAAAATTCTGTTTTCGGGGCGCCTGGGTGGCGCAGTCCGTTAAGCGTCCGACTTCAGCCAGGTCACGATCTCGCGGTCCGTGAGTTCGAGCCCCGCGTCAGGCTCTGGGCTGATGGCTCAGAGCCTGGAGCCTGTTTCCGATTCTGTGTCTCCCTCTCTCTCTGCCCCTCCCCCGTTCATGCTCTGTCTCTCTCTGTCCCAAAAATAAATAAACGTTGAAAAAAAAATAAAAAAAAATAATAAAAAAAATAAAATTCTGTTTTCCTACTATATTACTTACAGGACTGTTGGTTTCATGTGAGTTTTAGACTACCAAAACCCAGTTTTCAAGTCGGATAGCTGGTAGGGTTTCAGATTCTTCCTTTTTCCTCATATACATTCTCCCAGTGCATCCATTATACCTTTCCCATCCTTCCACCAAAGCAAGTATCAAAATCTACTGTAAATTAGTACTTGATTCTTTCCCTTCTAGCCTCTACATTTCCAGAAGTTAAGTAGATGTTTATTTTCTGAACTTAACACAGTACCTGGAGTACATTAAAGACTAAATAAATATTTGTAGAGTTGCTAAAGGAATCAGTGAAGATAGGAGTAGATGAACTAAAAAAGCCATTTAGAGTAGACCATTTAGAAACATATGTTAACTATACTATCTAAATAGCTTTTTTATTATTGTTAACCAAGAAAAATTTCTAACTTCTATTGAAGTTATAAAGAATATCAGTAACCAATAGTTTTATTCATTTTGCTTCATATGAAAATTTAAATATTCTTGATATTGTGCTAAAAGTAATCATTTTCTTTGGAAATAATAACCACAGGAGTTGGTAATAAAAGAGAAATATTCAATGGATTCTAGTTACCATGTTTAAGCAATGTCGATATGTTTTATAGGGTTTTTTTCTTGTTGTTATTTTTAATTTTTTTTAGTGTTTACTTATTATTGAGAGACAGAGAGAGAGAGAGAGAGAGCATGAGCATGGGAGGAGCAGAGAGAGGCACAGAATTTAAAACAGCCTCCAGGCTCTGAGCTGTTACCACAGAGCCCAACGTGGGGCTTGAACCCATTGACTGTGAAATCATGACCTGAGCTGAAATCAGGTGCTTAACCACTGAGCCACCCAGGTGCCCTGTTGGTGTTATTTTTTAAAAAGTACCTTATGTGTATCTATGTATCCAGGAGATATAATTTAACCTGCAGAATGATGAAATTCATAGTAAAATAAGGCCCTTGATATTAGAATTTCCAGCTTGTAGGAATAATATATAAAAGATGATTATTTTTTGTTTGTTTGTTTTTAAAAGCCTTAGTAAATAAAAGACTGTCCTTATTCTCTAATACCACATAAGGTTTAGGATTTTATAAGCAAATATGGTTCAGTTTACATTTTGAAACACTATTGATATGTAAGTATTATGTTTTAGACTGACTCCTATATTATTTCTTAAAGTGATTTTCAAAGACTTGGTTTTTGAGAGGCCATTATTTTCAAGACATCTTTGAAATTCTACTTCTATTTTGAAATTTCTCTTTCTACATCTGTTTTGTATTAAAGTCTAAAGCATGCCTAAGTGTTATGATGTGTTTAGCTTTTAGCTTTTCAAAATCCTCTAGTTTCTTACATGGACTATTTTTATCATATTACAATACAAAAGTGCACTTTAAGAGTCTAGAATTAATAACTCAGTAGGTAGCCTCTCAAAGATGTTTTTTTCTGTTGTAAAAGGAGGAAGAGAAATTTTTGGAGATAACTATTGGGCTATTATTATTCACTTCCTTTCTTCATTTGATATCCCTCACATAAAAGAAATGGAAAAGATCAATTTAGAGAATTTGGAAAGCACAATACTTTTATGTTTACCAAATAATTAATGGCTCTACAGAGTATTTTATCAATGAACAGCAGATGAATTCAGAATTTATATCAGTTCCATAAAGATTTATTGAGCACCTATATACTAGATACCTGTCCAGGAACTGAAGGTTCTGTAGTAATCAATAACAAACATTCTATGGGAGGTATATGAATACAACTGAGATAGAGTGTTGCCTTTGAGGAGCATTGGGTCTTAACAGAGGAACACACATATAAACTGGTATGTGGCAAGAGCAATGGAAGAACTGTGTTTAGGAAACTCAGTCCAAGTTGCATATCATCCAATGTGTGGAAGCAAAGCATACTTTCTGAATCAAATAACACCTGAGACTATTCTTACAGGAGAATAACATACGTATTGCAGGCAAAGCAGGAAGAAGAAGGGGGAGAAGACATTCCAGGTAGGGACAGAGCATGAAAAAAATATGAAAAATACTAAGGTTTTGTATACCAAATCCCAATAACAAACAGTGGTCTTACAGTTTAAGCAAATTACATCTAATATTACTACAGAAGTTCCATTTTAAAGAAAGCTGCCCATATAACCTTGGAAAGTTAAGCAAATAGTTATGATTATTCTTGGTTCCAATTAAAGCAAGTTACATATTCCTGGTAAAAGTAAAGCTGCCAGATTTTTCCAAATTAAATTGTATGTTTCTTGGCATCAGTATATGTTTTACATAAATTTACACGTTGCTTGAAGCAGTCTATGGAGTATATAAAAAAGAAATTAATTATTGCAGTGTTAAGATTCAATATTCAGGGTCATGAGGTAATTCCCTGAGAAGTACTATGTGATTTTTTAAGAAGTCTGCTTGTTATTCTAGAGGCAATTATAAGAATACAACACAGTTAAGGAAACAGGCTAAAATCAGAATTTCTGCTTCCATCCATATTTATTGCTTTAGTAAATTATATATTTTTGAAGATAGGAATCATATCTACCTTGCTAACCATTTTGAGTACTTGATATCATTCCTGGCAGATTATTTGCTAAATAAAATATTTGTTAAATGAGTTATCATATAAACAAATAGAATTTTATGCTCTTATATATAGTGACTTTCTCATTTCCCTGCTCATTTGTTAAATTACCATACCAAAAATAATAAATAAATAAATAAATAAATAAATAAATAAATAAATAAAGGAATATACCAATATCAGGAAAGATTTTAGTCTTTTTTTTTTTTTTTTTACTTTACAAAACTTTAGTGGTTACCTGTAATATGTATAGTACTACATGAGGGCAGGGAATATATGGTTGAGTAACGTGTGATTTCTCTCTTCTAGAACTCCTAATCTAGATAGAGTTTTAAATAACTATTTAATGTGATAAGTGTTATAGTATTGAGATATTATACTGTTGAGAGAGGTAAACTCTGGAGGAAAATTTTGACTTATTAACCAAGGATGTCATTGGCAGAAAGACTTGTTCTTAGAATTAATATTCAATTTAATTTATTACTAAGTTCATTACCAAAGGTTTTTCAATCAACTAGTATAAGGTAAGGTAATAATCCAACTGATAATTTTTAAATTATCCTAAAATTAAATTTTTTCTCATTATATAATTTACACGTCTGCAAAACCAAAAGGATTAACTATCTTGAAGCAAAATTAGCTAAAATAATTTAGAATGCATAAACTGTGAAGATGCATAAACAGTTGAAAGATTTCATATGAAGAAGCCTACTTGAAACTAAAAATATTATATTTTATCCTTTTTAACTGGTGATAGCCCCACAAATAAATAAGCATACTGACAAATTTGTTTTAAAATACTTATTAAATATATGGTATTTTGCACAAGCATTTCTGAAATCTGCAGTCTAATTGCCATAATCCATCATTTAAGTAGTAAGGAATACTGAAAGACTGGCTTTCCTGAAGTAAGAGACCTCTGACATGCTTTGCTCACAGTGCCCATCACATAGGTAATGATTCTGAACAGGCTACTAGAATGTCTTCAATGTTTAAACAACTTTAGCTAATGTTAGAGATGCAAGAATTTCAATAAGATGTTTCTATTTGTCTTTAAGAATAATCAGGCAAAAGACATTAAAGATCACTTTTTCTTAGTTAACTTGTTTTTGTGGGGGAGGAGGGGAGATGTTGCCCAGATTGCTGTTTCCAGCCACATTTAGTCACATACCAAAATTCTGACTGAAATAATCCATTGGTGTGTTTATTTTTATATTTTAGATGTTGATAAAGATGTTGATTATATATATATATATATATATATATATAGAGAGAGAGAGAGAGAGAGAGAATATTTCACAGTTTAAATATCAATGAATTCTTTTTGTATATCTACTTTTGTTTCCTAGTTATTCAACTATAGAAAAGTAATTAAGGAGTAGTTATCCTAAATACATAGAGATGAACATTAAACGAACATAGTTTGTATTAGTTTTTGCTGCAAAATAAATCACTCAAAAACTAAGTGCCTTCAAACTATCATTTATTTAGTTCATGATTTTATGAGTTGGCAATTTGGGCTGAGTTCAGCTGGAGATCATGGTCTCAGCAAGACTCATTCATGCCTCTGTAGTCAGCTGCCAGTCAACTTTGAAGCACTAATGTTAAGGGCTGGCTCAACAGGCTGGCTATAGGCTAAGGATACAGGGGCAAATGAGCCACATGTTTCTTACTGTCCAACAGGCTAGCCCAGACTTGTTCACATGGAGGTCTCACAGTTCCAAGGTCCAAGAGCAGAAACAGCGTGGTCCCATAGGCCTAGGCTCAGAACTTGTTCAATGCCACTTCTGTCACATTCTATTTTAAGGCCATACCAGATTCAAAGGGTAGGGAAACAGGTTTCTGCTGGGAAGAACTGCAAGGTATTGCAAACATTTTTGTAATCTACCACCATCTATCCTCCGGCCACATTTTTTTTTTTTTTTTTTTTTTTTTTTTTTTTACATTTCTTCAACTTGGAACCTTCTTCCCAGGATTAACAAAAGTCTCATTCAATTATGGTTCCAGTTTCTTTTTTCTTAGCTTTTGTTGCAAAAAGAATTTCACAAAATTTATGACCCAACTCTATGGGTCAGTAATTTGAGATGGGCATTTGAGCTGTCTTTTCTGCTGTTCTCACTTGGGCTTATATACGCATCTGCGGTCAACTACCAGGTCAACTAAGAGCTGTTTGGTGGGGAGAGGGGCGGGGAGGCACCTAGGATGGTAGGTCTCTGGGGTTTTTTTAATTGTTTTTTTAATGTTTATTTTTGAGAGAGAGACAAAGTGTGAGCAGGGAAGGAGCAGAGAGAGAGGTAGACACAGAATCCGAAGCAAGCTCTGGGCTCTGAGCTGTCAGCACAGAGCCGGACGTGGGGCTCGAACTCATGAACTGTGATATCATGACCTGAGCTGAAGTCGGACGCCCAACCGACTGAGCCACCCAGGCATCCCCACTTTAAGTGGTTTCTCACTCTATAGTGGGCCAGCCCAGGTTATGCCACATGATTGTTACAGGTTTCAAAATAGCAATCTCCAGTGCACGTGTACATTACAAGCATCTGTTTGTTCCATGTTTGCTAGTATCTCATTGACTATTGCAAGTCACTTTGTGAAGTACAGTGAGTGTGGGTGGGGGTTACCCAAGGGTGGAGTCCAGGAAGACATAAAAAAAAAAAAAAAACTTTGGGACCATCACTGCAACAGTCTACCACACAGTCAATTATCAGTGCTAAATGATCCTTAACTTCAACTATGGTATCATTTTTAAGACTAACCTAAAAACTAGATTACACATGTGGTGTTATATAAGGGAAAAATAGTCATTTGCACAACACTAAAACAACATATGCTGTCACTACCAACACAAACTAGGTTAACTGTCTATGTAGTCACTGTCTGGTTTGGTCTTTTTTTATTGTGTTAAGTCAAAGTGCTTGATCTGGTTATGCAAAGTCATTTTTCCATTTTATATGACTTGTGTTTTCTTTTTTAAAATATTAGGGAATTTTAACACTTTGCCTTTAAATAGAAAATTGGCAACAGTTAGAAAAAAGTAATTAACAGAGAAATCTTACTTGTTTAATTAAAAAATGAATTAATTGTTATTTCAGGAAAATAGCATATTCTGAAGATAATTGTAATATTAGCTACCTTATCTATCCTAAAATAATCCATGTTATATGTCTCTTCCAAAAATTGGTTCTAGTGATTTGTGTGTTTTAGTTCTATCTTGACAAGAACAAATGCAGGTATATTTATTAATGAATACTGAAAAAGATTGTGGATATATCTAAAAAAGGAACATACTGAATATTCCATACCCAAAATAAATTCATAGACTGTTTTAGCCAGCATTCCCAGTTGTTTCTCATTAAAGAATGGTTGGTATAGATTTTTGTTATCACTGATTTTGCTACAGCTGAAACTCTTGAAGAGAATGGAAATATTTATAAAACTGTTCACAATCTAGAATTAAATAAACAGTTTATCCTATAAGGCTGTGATAACAGTAAAGTCACTTAAGGAAAATAGTAAAGATGAAAAATTAATTAGTTCAATTTCATATCATTTTCAGGTTCTACATTCAATAATTCTGTTTCATATTAAATATACTGATATAGATTACTATTATTATATTTATAATTGTGGCTTTAAGGTACAATAAAGGAATATAGATGTAGGATGTGAATGTGTTCCTCAAGTGAATATTAGACTTGATAATTCAAAATATGTTAAGAGCTTCCAAAATATATTGGAAGATAAAAAAGATGACTAAGGTATATTAAGACATGCAAAACTTGACAAAGTTTATAATGAGTACAGTGCACATTATGCAGTTTTGTTGAAATTCTTGTACTCAAAGGTAAAGATTCCATCATAAACAGAACGGCAGAAAATTAACTCTTCATTAAGTTTTTTTAGCTGGTAATATGTAAGAATACCATGAATACCATCAAAGCCCTTTCGGAAATTCTTCAAGAATTTCTTATGTAGTCATGATTATAATCTCAATATGGGACTTAAATAAAGGACTTAAAAAATCGACTCAACTGGAGAGCTTAATATACCAAAAGGTAATTCAAAAATAGGTTGCATTAGGTCTGCTTAAAAATCCCATGTGCAGCCAAGATAAATTTAAAGACATATTACTGAGTGTTTCTAAGTGGCTTACACATTAGTGCAGTGTACTTGACCAAGCCAACAATAAAGATTAAGTCTACCAACTAGGAACACCCTAGTGACATCAAACTCTAGTCAAATCTGAAGATCTGAAGAGCAGTTATAAAATGTCATCTTCCATGTGTTTAGAAGTTCTTAACCATTCATTGGGGTCTCATATAGCATTGTAAGTTTTACATTTACTCTGACATCAATGTTACCCACTAATAGTTCTTAATGTTAAAAGTAAAATAACATAGGTTTGAGGTTTGAATGCAGTTGCCAGCATTTATGCAATTGTGCTGGACTGAGAAGCATGGAGAGCAGATAATAGCAAGACAACACTGAAGCAGTTTCCCCAAGATTAACTAAAATATTACCTTTACAAAGAGACTTTAATAGAATATATAGAGTAATATATCACACGAAGACCAGTGTCACTCAGCTATAGACTGTTAACGTACAACCATAGTGCTAGACCACTCTGACATTTAGCAAAAGAAAGTTTGAAGACTCTTTGTTAACAGATGCCTCAAAAAGATAATAAGTCAATACATGTACATATGTGTGTATACATATATACATATAGATTATTTGAACATATTGAAAACTAGAAAAAAAAAGAATAAATATTCCTTGGTATCATACTAACTTAATCACCATTAATTTTTGTAATCATGTTTTCATGCACCTCTTCAAGTATACTTAGACACATGTGTTACACCAGTGAGATCATATCATGCATACTACTTTTATTATACATGCATAATTCCTCTCTACTTTTCTGCTCCCATAACAGCATTTACCATACCTAGTTAAGCTTGTCAATATTCTAATATATGTCCTTTATATTTTGCTCTGCACTAATGTAATCCTAGACAAATTATATATGTACAGGAAAATTATGATTTTTAAAAAAATTGAAACATATTTTAAATACTTTTTCTGCATCTCATTGCTCTTATTTAAAAATGTTGAAAATTCTTCATGTTACCTGATATATCTCTAATTCATTCTTTTTGATACATGCATGAGTCCATGGTATGACCATACCTCAATTTATTTAGCCATTTCCCTATTAATAAATATTAACTTTGTTTTCTGTTTTGAGAGATTTATGAAGAATGTTACCAAAAACATCTCTATACATCTATATCTATGGGTAGTAACAATTTCCTTTCTATGGCATGAGTATACAGGAATGGATTGCAGAGAAAAAGAACAAAATTATGTTTATTTTAAATAGATGCTGCCAGGATTTTCCCAGAAATGATAGAATATCAAATCATGTTACTGAGTGACATTATTGTATAGCAAAAGATTACAAGATAAGGTTGAGAGAGGGTGTCAAGAGTTTTTGATGTGGGCCCAGATTTGTCCCCACTTAGCTGTATTACTTTGGATGAGTCATGTCACCTCTCTGAGTCCTCATCTTCAAAGTGAAAATGTTAGTTGGTGACTCCTAATGTTCTAATTTTAAAGTTCTATGATTTTTGAAGGTTATATTTGAAGAGTAAAATCCAAAACACTCTCCCGATATGGTATCCAATATCAGTGATACCATTTGAAAAAATTTTAATTAACACTAACCATTTTTTCAGGAAGGAACATTGATAGCTCCAAAATCACATTTTCCTTTATTAAATATTGCATACCTATTCAATTAATGGAAGATGTTTCAAACTCTCATGATGTCCTTAGAATTGGAAAATTCTTAATGCAAAAGGATTTCCAAACTGGAAAAGTAATCTCAAATCTGAATTCTTCCCTATGGCTAAGAATGTATTCATGTATATAATACCATGATAAATGATAAAAATGTCTTCTAAAGCTAAATAAAGATTTCCTCTAAAAGCCACAATAATCTTAGAAAATGGAGCAGTGTACTTTTATCTGGGTAAGAGATCAGCATGCCTTATTTTGTAAAACCAGCATACAGGCACACACACACACACACACACACACACACATTCCATACACAATGGAACACTCAAGCTCTACTAATAGGAAATCTTAGAACAAAATATATATGCATATATGATTATTGGTGTTGCTGTCAATCCAAAGATGTGCAGCCTTGAAGAGTCTTGTAAATATTCTTTGAAATATCAGAAGTTTTATTCCATAGTTAAGGAAGAGTTAGAAGTGGTAGAATATTGATGATTTTTAAAAGATTTTGATAAACTCTGATTTTTATATGTTAAATAACTGGTGATTTCTCATTGATAAAATTGCAAAGCCTTGTTATTAAAAATGAGTTTTCTGTGATAAAATGTCTTGACTAGCTTTCAAAATGTCAGCTGAATTTGACTGAGAGTCTTGACCTTGAACTTTTCATAGTTGGCTTTTGATTGACACATTTTTTTCAATTTGACCTTTTCTTTTAAGGGAACTATTCTTCTGGTTAATATTCACTGGAAGATTGCTATTGTGGCTCAAAATATAAGCAATAGTTTGAATAGTCTTTTCTGATATTGATGTGTTTGAATTCCTTAGATTCTATTTTTGATGTTGATGAGAATCTTCATGTCTGTGAAAGACAGCACTTAACTGGATGCTGTGACCCAAACTGACTTCTTTCACACTGAAGTACTTTTTCATTCAGAAACTTGTTCATAAACATTAGTAACTATCAAATTAGGCTAGGAAAAGAATAGTATTTGTTCATGAAGCTCATAGTTGAAATAATATAACTACTTGTTGAAGATTGTACTTGCTAAAATATGTAATAATATTGCAAATAAAATGTGAATACCTTGGGGCTCCTGGGTAGCTCAGTCAGGTAAGCGTCCAACTTCAACTCAGGTCACGGTCTCACAGTCCATGGGTTCGAGCTCTGCATTGGACTGTGCTGACAGCTCAGAGCCTGGAGACTGCTTCAGATTCTGTCTCTCTCTCTCTCTCTGCCCCTCTCCTGCTCACACTTTGTCTCTCTCTGTTTCTCAAAAATGAATAAACATTAAAACAATTTAATGTGAATACCTGAAAAACTTGAATTGTGAAGGAAAACTTGAAACAGCTAGATCTTAAATTTGCAAATTCATCTTTAGAAATTCTTATATAAAATTAATTATTCCATTTGGAATATTATGTTTTTGCAAAAAGGTTAGGTATAAAAGTTTTCCACTATTCTTGCTCATTGTTTTCTTTCAAAATGTCTGTAAACCCACAAATTCCATAGAAAGCCATATTTTTTTCATATATGTGAAGAGGCTTCTATATGCCAGACACTAGGTATATTAGTAAACTGAATATCACCTTTATTTGTCATCTTTATTTATAAGAATGAATTCCAATTATGGTTGATACTCACAAGACCAAACTATAGCTAAACATTTCTTTAGGTGATATTTATCCAATAGATACAAAGGCCTTTTCTTGTTATAAGTTCATTTATAGCTCAAGAAGATGAAGTGAGAAATAAGTTTATTTTTCAACCCAGCAAGTTCTAGGTTGAAAATATTTCCTCTAACTTCTCTCTAAGAATGAAGATCTTATTTTTTTTAACTCAAGTCACTTCTCTCATACACTATCACAGACAACTAAAAGAAGCCAGTCAATCAATACTTTCAATACTCATTTTCCCTATAAATACCCTTAATCAGATCCATAATTTCATTAGGAACCCTTTGTATCTCCTACATTAACATAGGCGAGGGGTTTGCTAATTCTTCTGCTTGTTCATAACTCAGGCACTTTTGTTCCAGCCTCCAGTTACAATCTCCTCAATGTTTTCCCATCCTTCAGTAAGTTTCTTTCGTTCTTCTATGTCTTGGACTGAAGGTCTGGTCACTGGAAAATATTCTGGTATAAACATGGTGTCTGTCTTATACACACACACTTGAGATCTTTACCCAGGGACAGACTTTATCTGATAGCAGCCTGGATTGATGTTTGCCAAGCCCATTTCTTATTTTGTTAGTCCTTTCCCACCTGATGAGGGTGGAGTGAGAAGTAGTTTTGTTTTTGAATCTATAGTCCTGGCTCCTTCGGATTTTCTGTGTATGCTGCTACAGAAATGAGTGCTTCTCTCTTTTCAGCTCGTTTTTCTGTATTCACACCTTATTATACACAGCTAAAAGAAACCTGTTGGTACTTTTAATTTTCTTCCTAAAAAAATCTTAAGCAAATTCAGTTTGTTCACTGTGAATAATGTGCTGTTCACAATATCTCAGGTGACAGTGCTACCAAACTTTCCAACACTGCATATGAAGGATCATCTTTTCTTCAGTACGCAATAAATATTTCCTCACTGTTTCTCAACCCTTTAAAGCCTTTATCAATAGTCTCCTTGTGATCCTTCCAGCTTTCGTTTATACTGTCTTCATTGCCTTTTCAGCTTCTGTATAACAACCCCAAAGCCAATGCCACATGTTTAAGCTTGGGTTACAGCAGCACCCACCTCCCGGTACCAAATTATTTTATGGTTATTCACTGCTGTACGACAAAGCACACCTAAGCTTAGTGTTATAAAATGACAACCGCTTTTTCACTGCTCACAGTTTTGTGTGTCAGGATATCAGACAACGAACAGCAAGGATGGGTGGCCTGAAACCCAAGGATGGCTTGAATCTGTTCCACAATAGCTGAGCCTTCAGCTGGGGTAGCCAAGTGGCTGAAGATAGCCTGCATGGCTTAGTAGTTACTATGTGCCATAAGTCTCCAATCTGGATGTTAGAAGGATTGCAAGTTCTTTGTTGTATTTCTTCCAGGGTTAGAATGCCCAAGATAGTTTCTTTGCTTGCAAGTCTGGTGGTTGGGCTAGAATGGTTAAAACTTAGAATATCTGGACTTCTGTCTCTCCATGAAGTCTCTCCACATAAATGCTTGGCCTTTTTATAGAATGACAGCATCAGGAGAGTCTGACTTTTTAAACAGCTGGCTTCTCCCAGAAAAAATGTTCCAGGGGGCCTAGGAAGAAGCTGAAAGTCTTATGATATAGCCACAGAATTTCCAAGACATAATTTCTGCAATATTCTGCTAATCAAAAAGTCATTGACGTAAGTCTAGATTCAGGGAGTAGGAAATTAGACCTTGATTCTCAAGAGAACAAGTAGAAAAGTCTATGTGAGCATCTTTAATCTACCACAGTAAACAAGAGGCAAAGTCTTAGACCTAATAAGTTCTTTGAGCAGCATTATATGCAAGCAGTGTTATCATAAAGCATAGAAACAAATGTAGTATAAAAAAGATTATGAGAGACTTGCTAAAGTATAGTGTTATGGTTAGCCATAATAAAATAGAGTATGTTTCACCATTGGCTCTTGGAATAAATTTTAAATACCTCATAGTGCAATGTCTTGCTGAAAGAGAGAAGGGATAACTAAGGTAGAAGTGAAGAGAATCTCAACATATTAAATTTAATTCATATGGAACATTAATGCTTCATTCCAATTATTGGCAGATATTGTACTGTAGGGAGAGGTTGGGGATTAAAAATCAGGGGAAGAATCAGTCCCCCAGAAGGAGTAATAGTTATGTAATAGTTATGATCATAAACAAATGGGTCATTAACCAATGACACCGAAAGGAGGCAAACAGAAGCAGTAGATTATAGCAGGTAGATCTCTTCTCATTTAGTCTTCTAGACTCAGCATTAGCCTCCCTGTCCTCCCCCATCATGCCAGAGAACAACAGTGGTAAATTGCTTAACTCTAAGTGACCCAAGTAAAACAAAGACATGCAAAGAAGTGGCCTAATTCCAGAATCATTCCTAAAGTTCTGTGTGAAAATCAATGAAACACAGAGTGGCTTACTTATTCCCAACATTTTAGGACCTTATAATAATACCAGATCAACACTGGTCCTAACTAATGAGTGAGATGAGAGCTATTATATTCTGGATTCCTGGCCTTTGATGATTTCAGGGAAGAAATAGAAATTCCACAGATAACTGCCTGATCACTCTTCCCATAGCCAGACTTGCATGTAGATATTGACTTTGCTGCAGTGTAAATCAGTAGCAGAATAAAAGCAACTTATTCTGGAAACCTGTATATTATGGTATAACAGAATATTGTTAACCTTAAAAGATAAATTGAAATATTCCAAGACTAAGGAAAAGAGAACAGAAATGTTGATGTATCAGTAAAATGTTGATCCATCTAGATTACATGCTTAGGTTAAGAAGTCAAGTTTGGCCAGTTCTCCTTCAACTAAAGATATGCCATTACAAACTGCCAATGTCTTCATTTAAAAAAAGTTAGCTGAGGGCCATATATATAAGATTCTCTTGATGCTGAATTAGCAGTCAGAAAAGGTGGATAATACCATGAACAAATGAGGGTGACGGGTCATGTGTATTATCAGAAAGGTGATTCTAGGGGCACCTGGGTGGCTGGGTCGGTTGAGTGTCTGACTTTGGCTCAGGTCATGATCTCGTGTTCCATGAGTTCGAGCCCTGCATCGGGCTCTGTGTTGACAACTCAGAGCCTGGAGCCTGTTTCAAATTGTGTCTCCCTCTCTTTGCCCCACCCCCAATCATGCTCTCTCTCTCTCTCTCTCCCTCTGTCAAAAATAAATAAATTAAAAAAATAAAAAATAAAAAAAGGTGATTCTAGCATTTTAAAGCGAGGTGTAGCATTTCATGTCTAGATATGGTTGATGAAAAGCATAAGCTGTCAGAATAATTCTGTGGCTTATTTAGAAAAGTAATTTCTAATAAAAGCAATTTCTAATTTCATGGTTGTAACTACGCAATGAAACCATTTTATTTTTATACATTTGCCAAATTTTGTTTTAATTAGTACTAGCGAATCAAATTACCTACAGTTTAAACAGAATAATAAGGATTAGTTTCATACACAGAATAGTAGAATGGAAAGATCTCTTGACTGAGATTCTGGTACCCAAGGATCTTCTATCTCCACACTTAACTTGCCCTTGAATAAGCCACCTACACCTCTTAATCCTCAATTTTCTCAACTGCTATAGGAACTAGTTAAACAAGACGATTTGGTAATTATCTTCTCATACTAAAATAGGTATTTTATACAATGATTTTTTATACTACTAAATTCTTTAACGTATAACATTGTATTATAGCTATTTGTCTACCTCACACATTGCATTGTGCATTTCTCCAAGGCATACTTTTTCTCTTATCTTGTAGTATGTGCAGCTCAGACATGACAGATTTTGTATCTTATACAAATTCCAGTCAACTGAAGCTGTGTTGAGCAGAATGCATAGGTTGGGTCAAATCTCAGGTATATTTTCTATGAGTAAAGGAAAAGGGCATAACTTCAAAGGTGCCAAGTATTTGCAATTTCCTGTTTAGACAAAATAGTTACTCTAACAAATGATTGATAAGTAAATGAATGAATAATTTTATAACTGTGCATGTGCCATGAGTTCTCATAAAATAAAATATGTATCTACTGTAAAGTTTTATTATTCTGGAGCTTTCCTAGTGGTCATGCCATTACTAGCTGTAATCAAAGCCATGTTAATGCGTGGATGAACAAAATTTTTCCTGACTAGTTCAGGATACATAGTTCTGTATGTAACACCAGTGAGAAGTAATTTAAGAAGCATAAGCTTGGTAAAAGATAGTAAGATTGTTCCATTACTAGACAATGGTATGATTCACTCTAAAGGAAAACATTTTCTCTGTCTTGATTAGTAACATCTTTCTAGATCACTGTATTTTTAACACAAATGTAAGAAGATGCAATCTATTCTATTTCTATTTTCTACACTGAATAAAAGTACAAATCAAGAATATAGAAGAAGATACAAGGGTGCCTGGCTGGCTCAGTGGGTAGGGCATGTGACTCTTGTTCTCAGGGTCATGAGTTTAAGCCCCACAGTGGGGCTTTTAAGAAAAGATACAGACATTAAGGCAGAGAAAGATAGGCATTATACAGTTTACTAAAAGATGCCAACTCCTGTGGTATTTATTCCAAAGAGCACCATTGCCTATAATGTTCATATGTGTTCCAGTAGATCACAGACAATATCAGTGTGGCTTGGAGGGTTGGGCACACTGAGAAAGGCCTTGTGCTTGGTGTAGTGCTCCGCTGTCATCATTTTGAAATTCTTAATAATTTTTGGACAAGGGGATCTGTATTTTCATTTTACACTGTGACCCACAAATTATAGTCCTAGTAGTCAGTTAAGTTTTGTTTTGTTTTGTTTTTTTAAATAAGAAAAAGTCCTTAATATGTGAGACAGCATTTGGAGATTTTGGCGGGTCACTGAGGAACCACTTGAGGGAAGGTGCAGAGAGTACATTTTCTGTTATGGTGAGAGACAAAGTAGGCTGAGTCCAGCCTTAAATACTGATTAAGAAGTTGGACCACCTTGTAGGCCATAAGTAAAGATAGCCAGTGAAGATTTTGCGATTGTAAATAAAATCAGTTTTGGGGAAAGACAAATCTAGCAATGGCATGTCAGATGGGTAAGGGTGAGAGAGAGATAGGGGATAGCATGGAGGATATAAAGAGCTGGTTTGAAAGCTACTATTTAAAACCTAAATTTAGAAGTCAATGCTCATGGAATGATTGTTAAAACTATATGAAGCACACAGAAAGAGAAAAGCTACTCCACACACTCCTCTCATGTTTTTTTTTTTCCATCAAAGCTGCATTAAACTAGACAATCACATGCAGAGTCTATATATGTATACCCAAAACTTCTTATAGCCCGTAGAAATAAGTATTGAATTAATTAGTGATCATTTCATTAATAATAGAAGGTGAATACATCAGATATTATTAGCAGGTATGTAAAAGAAACTTTAGCAACAGTTAGAAAGGAGCTAAGAGTAACTTCAAGAATGAATATGCTGATAATTTGTGTGACCTCATCTATTTCATGTCTCCTTTAACTTAGAGACACTGGAATAGTATAGAAAAGACACTGTAAGCACTTAGAGCGTGTGTCAGTCCATCAAGGCTGCTATAACAGAATATCCTAGTGTGCGTGGCTTATATACAACAGAAATTTATTTTTCACAGTTCTGGAGTATGGGAAGGCCCAGATCAAGGCCCTGGCAGATTCAGTGTCTAGTGACAGATGGCCATCTTCTCACTGTATCTTCACATATTAGAAGGAGTAAGAGAACTCTCTGGGGTCTCTTTTGTAAAGGCACTACTCCAATTTGTACTCTACCTCCCAAACACTTCACCTCCAAATACCATCACATTAGGGTTTAGATTTCAATATGTGAGGGAGGGGGGTTACACACACAGTCTATAGCAGACCCGTTTTGCCTTGGTCATTTATGTTAATCTTAAATAAAGGAATGCCCATTTACCTTGCCACTAGAAAACAGAGAGTCAATGCACATACTTTCAGATAAGAGACATTTGGGATCAAACATCTGGCATCCACTGACATGTTAAATGTCACATTCCCTAGTCCTATACGTCTACCTGGGAAAGAAGGAACATTAATGTGCCACACATGGCATTTTGTCATTCATTCAGTATTCTTCATATATTCAAGTTTGTCATCTAGGAAATGAGTATGATTTAACATTTTTATTTTTAAATTTATTACACTAAAATTTAATTGTAACTTGTCTTGCATATTCTTGCTCTGAGCTGCTTAATAATGTCTAATCTTCATTTTAACCAAGACAGTGGACTGTTCCCATGAATTCCTGACTTTGTGCTTATAATACTAAATAATCCAGCTTGGATATCTGGGTATTCTGAGTTCATCAGAGTTATCAACTCCTTCCTCTTAACCTATGTCACTAAGTAAAACTGTTCCTGCATTTTTCTTCTTAGTTAAAAATACATTATTAGTATATGTGTTGAAAATTGAATACCAAAGTCCTAGTAATGGGATGTAAAAGCCATTTTTACCTATTTTTAGTTTTCAATGCATAGTCGGATCCATTTAGTATTTCACCATTATAACCATAAATGTTTTTGTCAAGTAGTTTTTTGGCCAGTGTTATTTCACTGGCAACAATTAATTTTTCTATTTCAGATAATATGCCAATTATTTAGGCATGCACGTTAATGTCATCTTTTTAAAAAATATATTAAAACCTATGCCATCATGAATATAAAACCTATTATATAAAGGTTTAAGAAAAAACAGTTATAAAAAGAAAACTAATGTGTGTATATATATATATATATATATATAATTTCCTTTTCATGGTAGGATATTTTAATCATCCTCTGAAAAAAAGAAATACTTAACAAGGAAAATCTTTCCAGTATTCAAGATTTTATGTCAATAACATCAATCATATCTAATAATCCATGTCTCATAACTGATACCCAGTTTTTTTAAGTTAGAAAAGATTTTTTTATTGCATCTCACAGAATTTATATGCTATGTTACTTTTGCTTTGGAGAGGGGAATGGTTTGTGTGTCTGGCAAGGGCTGCGGAAGCTGGAAATACCCTATTTGAGCCCCTTGGGAAAAGTTGAATGAACCCTAAATAACGGCACAGACTGCCATCTCCAGCAGGTTTCTGAGTCCACTATTTACAAAAACATTCAATTCAAGTTACTTGTTGTTTAGATGATTCATTCCCTAAACATTCTCAGAATGCTTACTATGTACACAGCATTCTGCTAAATACTGCTGGGAAAAAATGTTTTTAAAGTATTTTACGCTTTTGAAGCATTTCCCAATAGTTCATGTGTGTACTTTGTTTCACTTGATTTCCCTCATGAGAGAGACAGTGCAGTTGTTATTATCCCAATAAAGTGACTTTTCCAGAGTTGCAGGGCTAAGGAAGTTGCTAAACTAAGGCAAGAATTCAGGTCTTCTTATTCTGAGTGCAGCAGTTTCCTTATAAGAGAGAAAGAGGGATATATATATATAAAGCTAAGTACTTATCAGAAACCTTACTACAGCTATGCAAAACTTTGATAGACATTTGTTGAAGGAGTGAATACCAATTAAAGAAAGATTCGTCTTGGCTAAGAATGCAATTACAGTGCCCTGTTAAAACATATAACATTTATCAAACACTTACTATGTGCCAGACACATTGCTATGGGCTATCCCTGCATTATCATATTGCAGCTGTGAGAGAAGTTCTTCATGACAGGGTAGTTTTCCCAAGTTAAAAATTTAATAAACGGTAGAGCAGGGATTCACACAACTCAGTCTTTCCAAAATCTGTATATTACTCCTTACATATTTTTCCACTATCTTAATGTCTTTCTCCAGTCTTTTCTTACTTATCTTACTAATTTCTTTGAAAGATTAAAAAAAAAAAAGGGGGATGGAGGAGGTATGTCAGGCACAGAGAAGGAAGGAAGCAAAATGTCCATGCATTCATTAGCTCACCCAATGATTGTTGGCTACATCAGCACATAGCTCAGCTCTGGGACTGCCCATAGTAGATGTTGGGAGCATGAGTAAAATGCTATTGAAGCATAACTAAACAGTAGAAGAATTAAGGAAGCCTAGACAGTGTCCAGAAAGACTTTACCAAGGAGAAGTCATTTCAGCTATAACCAGACGTATCTTCTCAGGCAAAGAAAGGAGAAAGAGCATCTGCAACAGAACAATAGGCAGAATTATGGAAAGTATTCCCATGGATGTGGAAATATGAAGGTAAGGCTGTAGAAGCGCAAGTTGCTGTCATAGGAGGTGGCATCATGTTTTGAAGAGTCTTCTGTGTTCAAATGAGGAGACTGGACTTTATCTTCAAGGCAATAAGAGCCAGCCAACACTTTGAACAGCAAAGTTATATGAGTTTCCATTTTTAAGAAGCTTAACTAATATTCTTATATTGGATGAGCAGGAAATTTAGTCAAAGTGAAATCCAATAAAGATCTGGACTTGAGTGGAAGGATGACATTTCCTATATTATTTCAAAGTCATAAATAAAAATTATAATAATCTAGCAACTGCTCTAGTGAGACTCTGTGAACAAGAAATGTAAATGAATTAGCCATGTTGCTGCCCTCACAGAAAATGAAAATACAACCTCTTTATTCATTTTTATCAAAGTATAGTTGACATAAAATGTTACATTATTTTCATGTGCACAATATAGTAATTCCACAAGTCTATGCATTAGGCTATGCTCACCCATAAGTGTACCAGCCTCTTTCTTAAAGAGGCTTCATTTATTCATACATTCAGCAAATACTTGTTGAGCTCCCACTATGTGGCAATCACTATGCTAGGTGCACAATGCTTGTGCTATGTACAGGTTGTGGGGAAGTTCATTTGAAGTAACATGTAACACAATTTCTTCATAAAGCCAAAAAAAAAAAAAAAGCATGAAAGACAAGATATAAAGCAAGTGTCAAAGAAAACAAGAGAAGACAGAGTAACTCCTGAGAGAGAAAAAGTGAAAATGAGGTTTATGCTTAAGAAAGCAAGCATCTGCTGTAAGTAACCATTTCATTAGAAGTGCACTAAATTGTGGAGGTTCTCTTTCAGGAACTACATACTGTGGGCTGAGATTGAGTATAATGGGCTCCCACATGAATTCTTCTCATTACTTCTCTTGAAAGATCAGTAAATCTACTGAAAGGGTAATTTAGGCTTACTGTTCACAATCCATTCATTTCACTTTTAATCTTCCCTGTTTATAATTGTAAAAATACAACACAGATATAATCCAAAAGAGAAGGGATGAGCCCAAAATGAGACAATTTCAACTCCTCAGCCTTGACATTGACATAAATGCAATAGGGTGTAGACTTTTTGTTCCTGATAGATGGTGATGGAGCCTCAGACAGTTAATAAAGCATTGCATACTATTAATTGTGGATATCAAGTAAAAGACAGCATAGCAAAGATAATCTATACTTCATCCTCCTGAATTCCTTAGACATTTATGTGATTTTCAATGAAGACTCTTCTTAATCCCATTAAGCTTTTCTTTTACTATAATTCAACAGAAAGGACAAAGGTTTGGGATTTTCATCCAGGGCAAAAAGAAATCAGTGATTTGAGAAGATAAAGTTCCAGATATTAAGACAATAAATTATTTAATCACAAGAATGTTATTTTACACAATAATTTTCCAATAATGTGAGTTTGAAAACTGATGTAAAATCATTACTTTTTCTGCCATTAAACTACCACCAATCAGTTTGTGATATTGAAAAATAAACAAACAAATAAAAAACAACAAAGCAAAAAACACCAAGCACAGTCTTTCAGAACTATTATTTATGGAAATAATAAAGTCCTCTCTGATTTTCAGGGCCTCTCCTTGGCTTTTCCATTAGACATAGAGCTCATTCTGGATTTATAGTGTGCATATTGATTCCCAATTGATTTCAGTACCCTATAAAGAAAACTTCAAAATCCAGGGGGAAAAAGAAATTTTCACACCTAAAATGTACCCATGCCACATAAAGTCATAAAAATATCAGTTTATTTATACAATATTAAATTATATTGATTTTAAGCTGAATTATGGCTTATAATGTCTACAATTTGCTTTTGTTTACCTATATTAAACCAAAGAGATTTAAAGTATAAATTTCCTTTTCAGATTTGAAAGGAGTAAGTGCTTATTCCAATAGAGATGAGAAAATGAAATTTAAGAGTATCAATTTATCCTAAGGAAATTAGGAGTGTAGGACATTCACTGGACAAATGTCACATTCCTTGAAATAATTATTATGATATTTTAATGCATTCTCACCATGAAGCTTTCCTTTATTAATGACTAAAACCGACTATGTCTTAACTTTTATTTCATGAGAGAAACTTTCAATACCCTTAAAAGTTCCTATAATAAGACTAATAGAAAAAAAAAACAGAAATGAAATACCATAAAGAAATGGTTTAAAACATAGTATACAGTTAAGCATTTCATTTAAATAAAGACGCATAATTTGAGAGGTAAAAACTTCCAATGACTTCACACACTTTCAATGATTGCTATGGATAATGAAAAGAATCCAAAGAATTTCTAGAAATTCTTCTTACTTTTATGATTTTTATATAACCCATTAGTCTGTATCAAAAGAAGATACAGACCAATTTATAAAATGAGATAACAAAATAAGATTAAAAAATTAAAATGAACTCAAATAATCAATGGGGTACTCCCCTCTAAAGACAAATGCATCATTTTTTTCAGGTAATTTGCCTATTCCAGCAAAAAATTAAAGATTTCTAATCTGAAGTGCTTCTCTGTGGCTTGCATTTAACATTCTTTTCTATGCTCAACTACTATTGAAGAGAAGTGTTGAGTTTTTTTAAAAAATGTCATTTCAAGCTATGTGCTTCTACTCTCATTCCAGTCAATTGTTTTTTATTGCAACATGAAAACTGAAGAGGGTATTGGAGTTTTGCTATGTTGTTATCCAAAAAAAAATACTTATGAGTTGTGAATTCCATATCTTTGCATGTTCACACAAAAAAGAAATCTATCTTTCCTGATAGAGTGAATGAAAGCCAAGATTAAGTAATGAAAGGTTTGTACCTGTCGTTCTAATGTGTAGGGTCATCATAGTTCCCATGAACTGATACATCTAAAAGATATTCTCCCTGGAACTTATTGATCTCCTTAACTGCAGTTATTCTTCAACTATGTTCTAATCATCTTGCTCCCAACAAGAATCAAGTGTTTTGAACATCCTTTGTGTTTTGTAACTACGTTGATTAACAGAGATTCAGGCTGACCCTACTCCCTGATGGTGGTGGTTATGGGAGGAATAAATCTTTGTTAAGTAAAGATGCATGGCTTTGGGATCAGCAATCTGTAACCTAAACCCTCTCTTTCTGTTGCCTACAGTGTACTCACAAAAGCAGCCATTCAATAAAGCCACACAGCGTAATCTTTTGACTGCTATCTTCTCATAATTACTTTTCACAAGTTTCTATTCCTTTCAAAACTAATGTCTTGCCACAATATAAACCTGTCTCTAAATATCAAAGCAATAATTTTGGCTCACTGATTATTTTTCCTATCCTTTTAAATATATTTTTTTTAATTTTTTTTTAACGTGTATTTATTTTTGAGACAGAGAGAGACAGAACATGAACGGGGAAGGGTCAGAGAGAGAGGGAGACACAGAATGTGAAACAGGCTCCAGGCTCTGAGCAGTCAGCACAGAGCCCGACGCGAGGCTTGAACTCATGTACCGTAAGATCATGACCTGAGCTGAAGTCGGACGCTTAACCGACTGAGCCACTCAGGCGCCCCTCCTTTTAAATATATTAATGTTTGTGCATATTTAAATATTTCTTAAGTATTGTAGCTGCTAAAACATTATATGCAATATAAGTGTTCAAACTCTATATTAGAAATTGTTTGAAAACAACTTCCATGTGTTCCTTAAAATAGGGTATGTTTGGTTTCTGTATTGTTGTCATATAAATTGTAAGGACAAAAATGGGCCCTTTGACTGAATGTGCAAAGTTCTCCTTAAACCACCTTGAACTAGGCAGATTTGCAACATTTTAAACTGGCACTTCATCCCTCTTTCAGCAAGCATCCTCTGCAGATTTAATGATCAGGAACATCCTTCTGATGCATGCTGGGAGATATGGCTGCAGGGTACAGACCACAGCAGACAGTGTGTCAGATGAGGCAGAACTTCTTGTTAGGGGTGAGTATGCTAATAGTGCAGTCTGAAGACATGATCACCATAAATTATCATACAAAGGAATTTAAATGCATGGACTTTGAGCACATCAGTACTGTGCATTTTACTTTCAATTTTACAATATATGTTATTTTTGTTTAACCTTTTGCCTTTGAAAAGATTACATGGAAAACTGCTTCTTAGTAACAGACAAAACCTGTAGATTCAACTTCAGGGTCTAAAACACCTTTAGTAATAAATGGTCACTTAGTGTGTCACAAACTTAATGTAAAACAGAAATTTTAAACAGTTGAGCCACAGATATTGGGACTACAGGGATAAAATTTGTGTGTGTATAGATGTGGTTTTCAAATGCAAAGTTAGTGGAAGCCCTAGGCACTTTTTTTCCTCCAGTAACTTCTAAATTCTGCTTCCCAAAAACAGGAAAAGTGCGTGCCTAATATGGTGGCATTTGTAAGTTTTCAATGACAGGGTTTTTTAAGTCTGAAAATGTCAAACAGAATGTGCAGAAATGACAGTTAAGTGGTTTCCACCTATGAACCAGGCTACCAAATTCTGCAGCCCTATAAAGTTACATCTTATTTGAATTGAATTAAATAAACGACTATAGCACCAATTTCCTTTAGCACATTATTCTCCAGTATGGGAAATACAGCTCCTAGCATGCATATTCCCTTTTTTTCTTCTTTCTTTCTTTCTTTCTTTCTTTCTTTCTTTCTTTCTTTCTTTCTTTCTTCTTTCTCTTCCCTCCCTGCCTCCTTCCCTTCCTTCCTTCCTCTTCTTTTTTTTATTTTCTTTTAGCTTGCAATACAATATACCTACAGAAAATTCCACAAATTATTTGTGTACTGGTGTATAACTCAATAAAACAAATGTGAATTCACCATAAACTAAATTCAAGATAAGATATAGAACTTTGCCAGAATCGTACCTAGTGCCTCTCCTTTTTTGATCTTAAACAATTACATTTTGAGTGATGAGAGTATTGCATGCTAAGACACTTTGCATGATCTCTGAAAGTAAAAATTCACAATCCATAGCAAAAACATATTTTAGATCAACTTGCCTTTTATCCACTTGGACTGTTTTCCATTCATAATTTTTAAGAATTCATTAATATTATAAAAATCTTGAATAAGAAACATAAGGCATATAGTAAGCTTCAACATATCTTTATTTTAGTTGTATAAATTATTATAGGTTTATTGATTTTTGGTAGTGCATCCATCATTGGTCCAAGTAAAATGTTGTTTTTGAAATAAGTGGGTATCTGAGTGAGTTTGTTCATTTTGCGGTGTGTTTCTGTTCAAAAGGCTATTTGAACTTTTCTCCAAATTTATCTGAAAAATGTGTATCTGTATTACCCTTTTATAAAACATCAACCTTTTAAAGTGCTCATCCTCTCATGATATTCCATTTAGCTAAATTTTTTCCTTTGTGCATTTTGAAGTTATAAGGCTCATGGAATTGCAAACACCGTACTGCGGTCAAATTTATGGAAAATCACTTTCTTCTCTTGCTGTGGTCTGTTTTAGATTATGTATATTTATTGGGTAGCACTTGCCTAGTAATTTATAATGATGCTCTTAAAACTGGAGCTTTCCAAATGAATAACACAATTTGGAGGCTGATAACAAGAAACTAGGTATTTTTACAGGGTTGTGAGGGGCAAATTTAAGTGGCAAACCAACATTCTGCTTTGTAAGTAAAATTAAACTCAACAGGGTTTAGAACATAATTCAGGTTCAGCTTTTTTGTGTTCTGCTCTTTTAGCCTTTGGCTTTATGCCTAGGAGAAGATAAAATGCATAAATTTTGGAATTATGTCCAAAAGAAATTTCAGACAGGTTTCTATTGTCTGAATATTCACGTAACATTCAGCTCAAGCTTTCATTTAAAGTAAGTTTGATCAAGTCACCAATTTTCTATTATATATTTGCATTACTTTTCTAAAATTACTAAAAATAGCTTGCTTTTTCTGCCTGGTTGGTCATGGATTTAAAACCTTAATGGGATTTTTGTTCTTCTTTTTTATTTTTACTATTTTTGTTAACAGTTCCTGGTAATTGAAGCAGCTTGGATGTTTGACTATTGCTGTTTTCATGTTGGCTAGTGAAATAAAACTTAAAATAGTTTTACCTTGCTATTCTTTCTCCTATTCCCATTCATTGGTTTATAAACTTAGAGAATTCTAATAGTACAGGCCATAGGGCCAAAATTGAGCATTCTAAATGGAGTTTTTCTAATGATGGCTATAATTCCAGCAGTAGAATCCTTAAAGTACACTTATTCAAGTATGTGTCACATAAAAATGGGAACAGTAAAGACAATTCCATCATACATCTTCCTATAGAATACCATCATTGGATTGTCTCAGCAGTTCACTTTGTTCATTTTTGAGCACGAGGAACATTCTTGGGTGGCAAGGGATATAGTTCCATAACCCTGTAATTCTATTTCAGTGGAGATTCAGGGGACTAAAAATCTATGTTCCCCAAGACTGATGGAAGCTACTTTTTTATCATCTCCTGTCCCATCAGAGACAGTCTATGAAATTCTTTTGTGCATGTTACCAAATCCTGAAATTCTTCTTCTGGCCCCATAAGCATATCAAATTGGAGCTCAGGGGTGTAGCCCTAAAACTTCATATTGCCTGTTTAGAATCTGAGTGTTCCTGACTAGTAACGCCTCCTGCTTCTCTTCCCATTCTCTACTTTAAAGCTACATTTCCCCCAAATGCTTGTTTCCACTGTTGCTTCATTTTGTTTGTGAATGTCACTCTATTATTATCTTCTTTTCCACTATTTTATTATCCTTCAAAAATTGAATTTTCCCATAAATAATCTTCTGAAGCATAAAATCACTTGTTCTCACATACTTAATATTCAGTGAACCAGCATTATAGCACCACCATGAATAATTTGCAGAATGATAATAGAAGTAATGAATATGTTAAAATAAATTATTTTGCTGAAATACAAAAGGATGTTAAAGCCACACCTGGACATCTGTGCACAATTTAAGTCACTTATTCAAGTGTGATATAGCAACAAAACAGAAAGTAAGGCTAGACAATGCTATAGGGAACCTCTTTACAGATAGATAGAACTGTACTATGATCCAGGGTAAAGGAAATTGATCATTCGGAGATAACACTAAATGAGATACACAATTTGTAAGGAACCAATACTCTCCACAAATATGAGAGATGATTGAACACAATATGAAAGATTCCAGAAAAAGGAGTGTTAGCTTTTTGTTACCTTATTTTACAAAAATGAATGTTATAAATATGTTTCCCAAAGCCAATATAATTGTAGGAAACTATCATGGTTCAAAGAATAAAATGTGTTTAACTAAGCTGCAGTGACTGGGGACCAGAGCATTGAGTTCTGTTTATTCTGCCCAGAGGCAGAAAAAAGAGTTTAAAAATTCACTTCTTCATGCAAATTTTATACTCATAATACTCTGTTTATTAATACAAAACAGCAGGTCAAGAACTCTTGGGACAGTCAAAGAAGAATCAATAATCTTTTGGTTCTTCCTGAATGCATAACCCATATGCACTCCTTTCTCCAAACATGGGCACAATTTTCATTTCTTGGGTTACAATTTACAGGATTAATCTCATGTGTATTAAATTGAATCTGAGAAGAAACAGTCCACCTGAGGATGTAATTTGTTTAAAGATATCCCACTGTTTATAACCACTCACCTTCCTCCCACCTATCACTTGTTCAACTTGGGGATAAACCTGTCTTTCAATCTTATTTCCTTTACACTTTCCATCAATTCAATTTCGTTTATTCTTTTCAAGAAAGATTTTTCCTTGAATATGTTACCTTTAACCTCTCCCAATCACCTAGTCACTAAGAATCTAAAACTATTAAAAGTTTGACTGTTTTGTCTATTAAATAAATCAACAGGTATCTGTTGATAATTTGCTATTCATTTACCTCATCCATTCATTCAGCACCTTCTCTGTATCAAGCACTGAGCTAAGCATTTGGAATGGAAAGATGACAACACCAAGGTCTCACCCCTTTGTGTGGCTCTATGGCCACTAGTCTGCTAGTGTGAGAGGCATCTTTAGAAATGCATGTGAAACACTAAAAAAGTAAAGCTCTCCGGATAACTTTCAGTCTTTTAGGGGAAATTATGAAATACTAAGTGACAGTGTAGGCATATACATAAGCTCTGCAACCCAGTGGAAATTAAAAATGCAGAGCCCTTGGGTCAAAACTTTGTAAAAATTTCAAGACTATGACAGCAGAACACTAATCCACATATGGAGACCTTCTAAAGTAAGGACCTGAGTGATTGTTCAGGTTACACAGCCATGAAGCCAACCTTCTATAGCTATTAAATTATGTATTACTATTTATGAAGGAAAGGAGTTTAGCAAAGGATATTAAAATATCTTATTTTTTTACAATTACAACAAAATTGTCTAAATCTTAGTATTTTCGTCTGTAAAATTAGCCTATTAGAGCCTTTTCAGAGGTTTTATCAGCTTTTTGCATGAAATATCTTTTTAATTATTCTACCCCATTTTGAAAGATTTTGTTTATTGTGTTAAACATTAATTCATATTTCTATTTTATTTCCCACCAAAAACTCTTATCATCATGCAGTAGCTGGTATTACCAAACTAGTTGATTTAAATGTAGCCAATAACAGAGACATTACATTTTAGCTGCTTGTGAAGTGTTACCAATTTTGTTTTCTTTTGTTTCGTTTTCAAATAGCAGAAGATAACCTAAAGATGTCAATTACTACCTGATGGAAACCAGTTTGGAACTTTTGATTAAATACTCTACAAATTTTCTCCAAACTATAATTTTCAGTGATTCTCACTAACTAGAGAGAAAAGTTGGAGAATTTTCTGTCTTTTGCCCTTGGAAGGATACAAGTACTATAACTTTCCCAATACAAAGAGAAATTCAGTGAATTCTCTTGAACATAAGTGTTCAAGAGAAACACCTGTGAAAGAGAAACTAAGTGAAAACCTTGAACATATTTCTAATTTGAGAATCTGATCTGAGAATAAAGCAGTATTAATGTGTTAATGGGCTCTATCTTTACATTTCTTAAAGAACTACCCTTGTGAACCATATAGATTCCAAACTGATATAAGTGCTTATCTTTAGCATCTGGCCACTTCTGAAAGTTTCAAATTTTAAAATGTACAATTATTTAACACAAGTTTCTTTTGGAAAATAGAGATTGCATAGTTTTTCTTTCCCATCATTATATACTGACCTTATACTTCCAGATTGCACAAGCTTTCATATGGTGAAGCAATGTTTTGGACTCAAAAGAGTCTCTAGTAAATAAATAAATAAATAAATAAATAACAAATCTAGTGCAAAGAAAAAGACCAAGTAGTCATAAAAACAAAGTTGGGTTGGCCAATATTTGGGGATCACAGGACAATGACAAATGTTTTCAGTGTAATTTTAATTTTAATTACTAGTAATGGCAAATAAATTTGCAAATAATTTATGTTTTAGAGCAGAATGGAGGTTATTCAGTTAATATAATTACATTTTTTAAACATTAATAATCTTTAAAATGGGTAGATAAATATCCTCCCTCTTGAAGAAACTCTAATCTCATTCATTCAGTGTCTTATTGAAACATCCTACACCATTGTGGAAATTTTAGATCACTGCTATCAATAGTACTGGATAAGATTATGTAAATAATTTATACCAATGGCTTGCTTCCCTAGCTTAGACTTTATCTACAGTAAGTAGTTTGACATTAAAATTTGTTGGTCAATCATGTGTTGGATTCTCTGCAGCACATTTAGTTTGGTTCATTGAAGTGATGGTTGATAATTGACTTGACTATGGAAATGATTAAAGCAATGTGTGTGTGTGTGTGTGTGTGTACCTGCAAATTAAAAACAAACAAAAAATTGTTATCATGTACAGACAACCAATTGATGGAGACTAAGTTTGTGTTTTGTTCACTCAACAAACATTGAGAACTGCTAGAAGGCACATTTTCTTTGACACTGATATTTCAGTCAAATGACTTTGACTTTCACAGGTTTCTTGATAGGAACATTTTTCTATTTTGAAACAGTACTCCAACTTCACTCCTCCATTTTGAGAAAAATTCTAATCAGCTGGATTTTATATCTTATATATTTTTGAGTCACAAACTATAAGGTGATCAGATTTCACTACGTATTTTGTCCCACAGACTTAAGCTATTTTTCTTATATATCCATCTTGATATAAAAATGGCATTTACTATCACTTCACATTTGTGTAAACTTGTTGAGGTAAGTTCTTGGTGTGTGGACTGTGTGTTAAGTTCTTATTTTATTCATTATTTAGTGACTACCTACTGTATGCCACGACAATTCTAGTATGCAAGAGGGAGAAGTGATGAGATGGGATTGGGTATAAGTACCTTCTAATGCCATGAGAGAGAGCTTAACCTTTATGCTTAAAGTTATGGATATCCATCAAAAGACCAAATCAGGAAAGGGATGTGAGTATATATAGACTGTAAGAAGATAATTCTGAAAACTGCAGAGGGTGTTTTCGAGGAGAGTAGACCAGTGGCTGCTAATAGACCAAGTAGGAAGCTATAGCAATAATCTTCACAAGAAATAAAAAAAGGTCTGAAAAAAGGCAATAAGAATGGAGATTTAAAAGAGTGTACATATTGAAAAAAATAGAAGGACACAGAATCAATAGAACTTGGTGGCTCACTGTCTGTGAAAAATGAGAAGGAAGAGTCAAAAATTAATGCCAGTTGTGAGGCTTAATTTAGCAGTCAATGGCAGGGAGAGCATACATTCTGGCAAGACTAAGACAGTTCCGAATTAAACTAGGAGTGACAGAGTAGTTATTATTGAAGCCCCTTCACTTTCAAAATTTTCCTGGTTTTGATGATAAATTATGTAACCTCCCTAATGAATGATCATGCTTTTCATGTAGTCTGGAAGGTAAGGAGAGAAGTGGATTGGGAGTAAAGGGACAGCATTTAAGATAAGGCTCCCCAGAAATATTCTGTAAGCAAATAGATTTGTGGCAATGGAGCTAGGAGAGAAACATTGAAGTTAATATGTAGATTTAAGCACAATCAGATGGAAATGAAAGTACAGAGATAGTATGTAAAGAATGAAAAGATAAAGGCTCAAGATAGAAACTCAGGAAACACTAATGTTGAAGAGGAGGAAGAATCTACAAAGACTGAGAAGTGGCTGCTGGAGAAAACAAGCTACTGGGAAAAATGCCAAGGAAATCAATTCCTAGGGACAAAGAGAAAAGAGAATTTCAGAAAGGACAAAATAGGCAACGGTGTCAAATGCAAATAAGATAAGAACCAATATTTACCATTAGATTGAGCAATTTGAAGGTAATGATAACCTTGGCAAATGCAAATCCTGTGGCATGATAGGTGTAATAACCAAATTACAGTAGGAGCAGAGAGGTGAGCAATAATACATAAAAGGAAAGCATGGACTTTGAAGTCAGACAGACCATTTCACATCCTCACAAGCTTTTACTGGTCATGTAACTTTGGGCAGGTTGCTTAACTTTAACCTTGCTCACCTTTCATTCACTCATGCAACACTGATTCATCAGACATTTAGAAAGCATATAATACGTGGCAAGTGCTATGCTAAGAACCTGCTAGCCATGAACAGCTTGTGTCCATGACATAGAGGAAGGTATCTTTTTACAATGTAATATAAGGAAGATATCTTTTTACAATGTAACATTTTATACATAAACTGGATGAAGGACATTTGTTAATCCAAGAAAGAGACAGAAGATAGTGTAGCTTATCTTGCAAATAAATACAGATGTATGAGCAGCACATTTTACTCTCTGATCATAAGCTCCATTAATAATAAAACAACTAAAATTTATTTAGTTCCTATATGCCAGGCACTGTGCTAAAGGCCCATATGAATTATTTCACTTTATCTATTGAGCGTATCATATAAAAACAATGAGAGGAATACAATTTTAATTCCAACTTGCAGATAAGGAAACTAAGGCTCAAGGAGATTTAGGATTTGTGGAATAGTGAATAGGCAGAGTAATTTCAAAGTAAGCAATTTAAATTACTATACTGCCCTCCATCATCACTTGCCAGATCATTTTCGTTTTATTCATTATTGTATCCCCTGGACCTACTTCGTTCCTGACACATTATAGTTCCCCGACAAATAGTAATAAATATTTGTGGAAGGAATGAGGAAAGAAAGAGAAAGAAAGGGGAGAGCAGGGAGGAAGAAAGAGAAAAAGAAAGAGAGAGAAAAGGAAGGAATAAAGAAGGAGAGGGAAAAAAAAGAGTCCTATAAGAAGGGAATGGAGTGGACAATCTCTGTGTTGGAGTCAGAACATTTTATACATGAGCTGGATGAAAGACATTTGTTAAGCCAAGAAAGAGATAGAAGATAGTGTAGCTTATCTTGAAAATAAGCAGTTTTTCACTCACATCTGCCTTTAAGAATAGGTCTCACACTCTGTAATCCTCTTAAATTTCTAATCTTGGACCACATGACCAGGAAGCTCAACATTATTCATCACCACTTTCTGTCTTATATTTTCGTCTAAATGACCACCAGACAAATCTGAAATTTCTCTGACCCCCATGCCTTGCCAATCATATAAGATATCAAATTCTAATGACTATTTTCTGAGGACATCTTGTGGGACTTCCTACCCAGACACTCTAGGTTTTGGTAGAAAAGAATCACTTCTGGACAAAACGTCACCAGGATTACTAAGCAATAATAAAGAAACAGACCTCTGTTTGCATGATCTCTTCTCATTCTCTCATTTTAAACTTTCTTATGATCGCCACAATTGTGAAGGAAAGATAAAACTTCCAACTGCTTTAAAAAGCACCTGACTTTCATTTCAATTGTTACTGCTGATCTTTCAAACCTTCGATATTCATTATTTCTTACCTATTTATGGGTAAATTATGTCAAAAGTCATGAAAACAAAACAACACAAAATGAAAAACGGTGTTTAATGTTCAAAAGGTTGTCTTAAACTCACCGATATTATTACTTGGGCAAAATACTGGAGTACTTATACCTGTGTTCATTTGTTTTAATTGTTTGGAAAAATCATCTATTTACTCCCTTTTCATAGTTTTTATAGACACAACCTAAACCAACCAGCGATCCTTTGTAACATGTGATCTTTTTAATTTCCTCAATGCATTTGTTTTCTGTGACTGTTACATAGATTGTTTTAGCATGTCTTTTCAGTATTGGGTAGTAATTTGTTTTCCCATAAAGCCTAGAATACAGTTTCACACAGCATATAAATACTACATGGCCCTTCTTTCATAACCTGTATGTGGTAACCAAGCATCTGAATTCCAAACAAAACATCTGTGGAATATCAGCCCAATGACTGCTCACACCTCCAAAAACAATGGAAAATTGGTAAGTTCACTTTAGTCTCTATCCTAAAATCTTGTTTTATTTCAACCTTTGTTCCAAATACTCAATTCTTAATTATTTTCTTGATTTTGTGTAACATATGACATGTAGCCAAGTCTCTGAATGATTCTTCATTGAACAACACAAAAATCCATGAATATTGAACAGAGAGAGGACCAGCACTGATTGGAAGAAACTTTTGCTGACTTTTACTGAAGATTAGATTTTGTTCTCCCAAACACCTGGCAAAGGTAATGTCTCCGTTTCACTAAGTACTCCTTAATTTGGAATTACAAAGGCAATTAGCTCTCTAATGAGTTAGAGGAACTGAGGTAAAAGAGTAGGGGAGAAACTGAACAGCAGATGATGTCTGTTAATGTCAAGAAAGAAAAGAAAAGAATCAGTGAATCATTCTTGGTAAAAAATATTTCATATAAATATCTCTCCCTCTTGTTTTTATTTTTTTAAACTAGAGTATGTCTAACTTTATTTTTTAGTATGTATTAGGAAAATCTAATTTGACACTTTATGTATAAATATTGGCAGTCATGAGCACATGGGCCTCTACTCTATGTTGTTGATTGAGTATCAGTAGGTCTTACATTCAGAAACTTCTGGATCATTGCTGATGTACCTAAAAACTGAGGAGGAAAGGGGGAAAGATACTTCCTGGCTTTATAGAAACAGTTCATTAAGATAGAAAATAACCACTACAAGATTCAAAGTGGGCAGGCATTCAGAAGCTGAGATGTAAAAGTGACAGCTGCAAGGTTATTTATGGCAATGAGAAAATAAAATTGCATAACTTTAAGGTGTATAAAAAGTAGCAAAGAAAGGTCTTCTGTGTTTGTGCTTCATTTGGAAAAGCAGTATGTTTGGACAACCCAAGCACTTAGTACTAGACCTAGTTTATAGCTGGTGCTCAGTAAATGTTAGTTGAATCTCAATAGCCTGATTTAAAAATGATTCAAATTGTTTAAAATGGCTGTGTAACTAGTTTGCACAGCCAATACAGTGTAGCATTATAAAAACAACCCAGCCCCAGCTCTCAATCTCACTCTGACACTAGCTGGATAACCATAAGCAAGTCATTTTACCTCTTTTGGATTCTTCATTTGTAAAATAGGCATATAATATCTAATCTGAAGATTTAATAGGAGACTGAAATGAGATCTCAAATGGTAGAATGATTCTCTGTAAATGGTAGATATTATTGTTGATATTCTAAACTAGAGAAAGAATTTTTATTTCTCTAATCTTTAAGGAAATGAATCATTGTTCTTCATGGTATATATGGGCAGAAAAATGGTATACATTTCTCCAACAGTTAATCCTATTTGATTATCCATTGACTAAAATATCCAGTTATTCTGATTGTTTTGCCCATTTTGTTCAATTAAATTTTTATAATACATGCTAAAGGTGATTGGGAGCATTTTGACTGTTTCTCCTTCTTCAGGGTCAAATCAGCATGTTTATAGGTTTGTCATAATTTTGCTCTCTGCTGGTTTATTGTCATTAGGATAAACTGAAACACCATCAGGACCATCTCAGTATATTCAGTAAACTGAAGCAATGACAGCTTGTATCACTTTCCTGAAGCGTGAAATATGAGCTCATATTAACACATATTTACATGTGTTAAAGATTCCATTGTGATGGCTTCCATCTTTGAGCAAAATCCAATAGCTATCTTAGTGTACAAAGGAATTTCCCAAATGTGAAATAAATGCTGAAGGGCTTCAGATACAGAGAAACCAAGATGATAAGACAGAGTTTAAAAAAGAAGTTAAAAAGTTAAATGCACAAATTATACTTCATTTTAGAAAAAGTGTGTAGATGAGCCTATGATGGATAGTTCTAAGGTACTTTTTTTATATAAGTAATGATCATCAATATCTGCATATCTAATAGCTACTAACTTGATATCACACAAAATACATACTATAAAATTGATTTAAATCATAGTATTCAATATTTTTAAAACATATATTCATTCTATGAATGTTTATATAAAACTTTGCCATACCTTCAGTTTAATTGACAATGAAACAATGCAAAAATTACAATAAAGGTTAGAAAGCTGTTATAAGCCACCAAGGGCACTAAAGGATTTGGAAGTACTGCACTTGTAAAATAAATACTTAAATTTTTAAAAATTGAAACCAAATAGTATAAGTGATTTTAGGTTCCCTGGAAATTATGTCTTAGATTTTAAAATATCCTAGGTAAAAGTACAAAATTTCAAATGACACAAATATTTTTTAAAACACATAAGGTAATCATCTATGCCAAAGCATTAGCTTTCTCATTTGTCAGCATTCTGATTTGGCTAATTTAAGTGTTCATTAATCACAGGAAACTATAACATAAAACAAGTCTCTTTGAATTATGTGCTTTGTTCAAGAGGTTATTGGTTCATATAATTATTTATTTTGTGGCAACTCAAGAAATAGAACTGTTATTAGTAAACTTCATTTGAAATACCTAATCACTGTTTCAAAGACATTTTATCACCTGATCTGTATGTATCTGTAAATCAAGGCTCATATATTTGTCTCACAACCTCAGCTCACAGAATGTTAAGTCAGGCTAATAAGCAGCATCAATCATACCCCACTGGATGAGATAGAGTGTATTACAGACACTCTCCCTGTAATTCATCCATTATATGGAACATCTGTTACAAGCTATCCAACCTTCAGGACTGCTCTATTTAAGTGTTCTGCAAGAGCCCACTGTCTCCATTTCTCCAAATGAGGTAGATGGTGGCATCAGGATTATACCAAATTCACTGTCACCATTTGACAGCAGTCATCTTTCAGTCTGTGCCGAGCTCTTAATGTTACATTGCATAGTGGTATATGTCTTCTTATAATTGTATAGCAAAAAATCCTCAGAGTATAAAACAACAACCATCAAGATAACCCTAACACAGTTCTGTCTCCATTTTTGTCAGCCATTGCCAGTAACTTAAGCACTTAGGAGTAATACTTTTTTTTTTTTCAAGTCCTTAATGGGCTACTGATTTGCTCAGTTAAAGTATGAAATTAATGACCCTAGATACATGTTTGTCAACTTTTGCTCATTTCCATGGCTGTGAAACATGTCCCTTATCTTAACAGATATCTTGTAGAACATGTTGTTGGTATCAAGGAAAATCATGAAAGAAAATCTAAATAAACGAGAGTAAGCATAAATGGATACTTCAGAAAGAAAAAAAAAACACATTAAGGAAAGTTTTTAACTTACTGTTTAGTCACAGTACTGTCAAAGATGCACCCATCTTAAAGAGAATGGGTTTATAAATATGTTCCCTAGTGTGTCTTTGGAAATAATAATTCTAAATTCACTTCATGGTATAATTGGGAACATAAGCCACAAAGGTATCTATAAATTATTCATAAATGAATAGTGAAAAAATTTAAAACTCCATGTGTTATTTTCCTGATCTTAATTTGCATTGCAGGGTTGTAATGACTCATACACAATAAAATCAATATTGGATTTATAGAAAGCTTTGCAGAAACATGGCACCTTGCATATTTTAGCACCACATATATTTTTTCCTATAGGTTTTCTTTAATTTATTTTTTTCTTAGGATTTATGTAATATTAACTTAATAAATTAACTTCAGAATAGCATGGGTTGCTTAAGATTTTGTAGTAAACAAGTTGATTATTTTTATTTGTTCTTGCAATTTATACAATAGATCCTCAAATGTCTATTTTCCATTTCAGAAAGATCACCTTCGATGGATGGACAGTATTATTTTTCTATTGGAATATACACAGTGTGCACAACTTCAACTCATGTAAAACTACATTAAATATTTATGCCTACTGAACTACCTGCAATTGTTGCCTAATTTACCTTTCATCTGAATTTTGTGATAATTGACTAAGAAGTGTTTATACTTTTCTGAAAATAAGCATAGAATTCTTTAAACATCTTGACCATAGTGATGAGGAGAGTCTCACAATGGTAATTATATGCTTCGGCCAAAAATGGAAACAGTCATTTTAGCTCATAACTCACTGGTCTGAACCAGTCACACAGCTCCATCTAATGCAAAGGAGTCAGAGTTCCAATAACAATCACATGTTCACAAGTTATATTTACTAGGATAAATGTCATGAAATTCCAACTTTATAAGACTGGTGTAGGGAAGGGATAGTGTCGTTTTGTTGTGTTGTGTTTTGTTTTACTTACAACATAAGTAGAAGAATCATCACATCCTCAATAAGATTGCCAGAAACTGGTGGGCAAAACATCTTTAGAGACTACCACTGTCATTGAAACTACCCTGGCAACTTCAACTGAGCAACAATATAATAAAACAACATTGGAAAAGTGATTTACTGAATCATTGCAATTTACTTACATTTGCTCCCAGAATGTTACTGCAAAGGTTTTGCAATTTTAGCATTAACATTGATCATTAATTTTTTTTTTGATCATTAATATTTTTAATGATTAAATTGTCCCCAAAATTTTCCTACAGCCACTGAGGGTTTGGTCTATGATTTCAATGGCTTCTTTCCTTTGACTTTCTCATGTGTTATCAAACTCATTGCCCTCAAAACCCTCTGTTGTCTGGCGCCCACTTTCCAACATTTTCACCCTCTTCTGTATTCTTTCTTCACTTTGATTCAGCCACACCAGAATCCTTTCTGTTCCACAAATGTGCCGAACTCATCAACACTTAGGAATTTTGTCATTGATACACTTTGCCTAGAAAACTTGCTCATAATATATATGTGGTTAGCTGGCTCCTTCTTATTTATTTTTCAGTGTCTCATCTAATGTTTCTCATGTCTCTTCCACCTGATTTTCACCCTTTATTTTCTTCTTTGCATTTATTATTATCTGAAACTATCTCATTCGTTCTTCTTCTCTCTAGAAAGTAATCCTTACCCCTAGGGTATGGCATACAGTAGATATTTCTTCAATATTGTTAAGCAAATTCTTAAATGTATGAATGAATGAATGAATGAATGAATATCTAATTATCTTTCCCAAAGTGAATAATTACATTTTTTAAATTAATTTATTTATGTTGAGATGGTTGAGGTGGGGGGGAGAGTCAGAGAGAGAGAGGGAAAGAATCCCAAGCAGGCTCTGCACTGTCAGCACAGAGCCCTACGTGGGACTCAAATCATGAACCATGAGATCATGATCTGAGCCCAAATCAAGAGTCCAACACTTAACCAACTGAGCCACCCAGGTGCTCTAGTAACTACATTTTTAATAATCAGATAAATAGGGAAGACTGGGAAGGGTAAGGAGTAGTAACTGAAAACAATAATCATAAGCACTTAATATTAAATATATTCCATGTCATATAAAGCAGAGAGACACAGTGAAATAGGAGGTAAAACTATGTGGGAATGATGTGGTAGGAAAGGGTTTTCAGAAGTTTCTTACAGATGCAATCACAAAACAGTCCTTTGAAGCTTGGCATTACCATCTTTATAAGTACCTTAGAATTTTTTTCATGAATACATCCTATTTTTTGCAGCAGACACACATACACTCATTTTTACAAGAAATGTTGATTGAAATGCGCCTTGGTGACTCAGTCAGTTAAACGTCTGACTTCAGCCCAAGTCAAGATCTCACAGTTCACAAGTTTGAGCCCCACGTCCAGCTCTGTGCTGATAGCTCAGAGTCTGGATCTTGCTTCAGATTTTGTGTCTCCCTCTCTCTCTGCTGCTCCCCTGCTCTCTCTCTCTCTCTCTCTCTCTCTCTCTCAAAAATAAATAAAATATTTTTAAAAATTTAAAATAAATCCTTTTTTAAAAATTTAAGAAATGTTGATTGAAATATTAAAATGTTGAAATATTTTTAAAAATTTAAAACTTGAAACAATGGATAAATCAATTTAAAAATCTGATTTAGCTTCCTGTCATGAGAGCCAATAAATTTCCTTCCTGTTTCAGCGAATTTGACTTAGTTTTCATATTCCTCGTAACTGGAAGCATCAAAGGCGAAAGATAACTGAAATATTTTTAAAAATGTAAAATAAATTTTGGTTTGTGAAAGATTAACACTGGAATAATTCCTCATCGATGCAAAGACTTGTTATATTAGCAAAATGATCTGGAAAGAGAATCTTCAACAATATCTAATTTTCAAACAAACACCTTGGAGATGAAAACAACAAACAAACAAACAAACAAACAAAAAACAAGTCAATTGGGAAACTGATAGAACAGCTGGCCAAATAGAAGCAAACAGCCGGATAGGTAAACACATAATGCAATGAAATTATTGAAGTGATTTCAAAATTTACCTGTAGGGTAATGGAATTTACCTGTAGGGTAATGGAATGATCACTTTTTGATAGAGAGTTGGGGCTTATTAAAGATGTACAATATTAACCAATGTATTCCTATGAAAATAAAGTTCAACAAAGTATTAAAAATCAGGGAATTTTAGAGCAAAGTTGAAAAACCTAATTTTAATTAAACCTATAATTTTAATTACAATTTTAATTAAGCCTATAATTAACTATCTTCTGTGTTTCTCATTGCTACACCCCCTTAAAAAGAGGAAAAAGAAAAAAAAAGAAGAATGGGTTGGAGATGTTACCATGTAAAGATAAAAACAAAAAGCTTAATATGACAGATTTGAATGATGAAGGCTGACTGTATACCATGAGACCTCCTTCTCATATAGCCCTTATCATTTTTCAACTAAAATGACTCAGGAATGTACTTTGCATCCCTAGGTTACAGACAGTTCTTTAGATAGTGAAACTGAAAGGATGTTTTTTTCCAGTGAAGACTTCAAGATGACTTCCTCTGGGCTAGTACTTAAGATGGGACAGGTCACTTTATTATTATTGTGTTTTGGTAGTAGAAGGGGATAAATAGATATACTAAAAGACTGGAAAATACAGTCTTTTGAAGAAAGGGAAAGCTGCTTAAGTTTGGTCAGAGTAGCAGAAGTCTATAAAAACGGAGAAAAGTAGGTTGATGGAATACCTTGAAGACCAGGACAATGAGTTTGAACTTTGTTATGTAGATAGTGGAGAGCCAGTAATTGTTTTTAAATGGGAGGTGGACTAACACATTAGATATTATAGGGGAAGAGAAAAATGAAACATTATTCCAGAATTTCATGGATAAATTAGAAGAATAATGGGGAATAAAGGGGAAATCTGAGTCACCATTGTTCAAATAAATTGTTTACATGTTATGTTTTTTCATAACCAGAAACAGAGGTGACTGAGTTTGAAGGTTGACATGATAATTATCAAGGAAGTTACACTCACCTATCGGGCAGGTAGATTTCAGGTATGAATTGAACTACGTATAACTGGTGACCATACAAGTTAAGTGGAGTTCATGAGAAATTCAGGGGAAGATTCAATAAATGTAGGGATGTACCTACTGCAGTGGATTAAAGCTACTGTTAGAGGTTTCATGTCCCAAGTAGTAGATCAAAATATACATGACAGAGCTTCAGGGACACAGGTTAGGGCCCCTACAGTTCCAAATAAGGCAAGATAATAAGGTGCTGGGCTGTCAGCTGGCTAATGTATCAACTGACTGTATAAAAACTTGCCTCATGGATGTAGAATCTTAGTGGACACATAAGCCTTTTCTTTATCATTCCTATTTAGTTTCTTCCTATATACTCTATGTAATTAGAATCTAACTAATGAATTTTTCTTTGTTATTTGCATTTAGTTTTTAATATTTCAATCAACATTTCTTTTTTTTTTTAATTTTTTTTTCAACGTTTATTTATTTTTGGGACAGAGAGAGACAGAGCATGAACGAGGGAGGGGCAGAGAGAGAGGGAGACACAGAACCGGAAACAGTCTCCAGGCTCTGAGCCATCAGCCCAGAGCCTGACGCGGGGCCGAACTCACGGACCGCGAGATCGTGACCTGGCTGAAGTCGGACGCTTAACCGACTGCGCCACCCAGGCGCCCCAACATTTCTTTTTTAAAAAAGGATTTATTTTAAATTTTTAAAAATATTTCAGTTATCTTTTGCCTTTGTTGCTTCCAGTTACAAGTAATATGAAAACTAAGTCAAATTCGCTGAAACAGGAAGGAAATTTATTGGCTCTCATGACAGAAAGCTAAATCAGATTTTTAAATTGATTTATCCATTGTTTCAAGTTTTTCCCAAAGACTCAGGTTGATTCCATCTCTCCACTGTTGTCTACAGTGCTGGCCTCACCTTCAAGCTCATGGTAGTCATAGGCTGGCTGCCAAGAATAATAGAGATTTAGTGCTTTCTTATTGCCATACAACAAGCAAAAGAACTAGCATATCTCTACAAGTGTCCATCTCTTCATCTGGTTTTGACAGTCTAGACCATGAACCAACACACCACGTAAGAGGATTGCCATGATATGATTGACTTTTTCCTAGCTTCCTAAACAAATCACCACAGGGGCAGGTGAGATCGCCAAAATGGATAGACTAATCAAGGTCACCTATAGACTTGTAGTTAATTCCCTATACTACATTAGTGCAAATAGAGTAAATATTAGGGAGTCAACCACAAAGTCTACTTCATTTCTATCATACATTTCTGCCTTTAAATCCATTTTCAAGCCATAAAAAATTTGCCCCTGTCAATAATCATTTTAATGCTATGAAATTTATATTTTATGTGTCTGTGCTGAATTACGTGAAGTAGTCTTATGTAATAAACAGAATGGAGGGGCGCCTGGGTGGCTCAGTCGGTTAAGCAGACGACTTCAGCCATGATCTTGGGTCCGCGAGTTCGAGCCCCGCGTTGGGCTCTGTGCTGACAGCTCAGAGCCTGGAGCCTGTTTCAGATTCTGTGTCTCCCTCTCTCTGACCCTCCCCTGTTCATGCTCTGTCTCTCCCTGTTTCAAAACTAAATAATAAAAAGACATTAAAAATTAAAAAAAATAAACAGAATGGAGTTGAATCTCTGATACATATGAAATTAAGAATCAGAAATGAACCACAGGTCCATCACTGGGGTCATGTGACCTTGAATGAGTCGCTTGAACTTTCTGAGTCTCTGTTTTCTCGTTTGTGGAAAGGACGTGTTAATACATGATTTGCTGTAAAGATTGGAAAGTACATAACACAGTGCCTTAAACTTGATAGGTGGACATTTGAGTCATTGTTTATGCATTATTTTTTTTTTCATTTTACATTAAAAGCTCCCCAGAAGATATTGTGTGTTGAATCTGCCAATAATGGTATTTTTTTCTTTTTCAAATTATTTTCATTTTCTGTCTTTCCTTTTGATAGAACCAAATGTGTTACACAGGTTCTGGTTTTATTGGTAAAACATGAAGCATAGTGAAATCATATGACATTGTCAAAGTTACCAAGCTACTGAGAGGCCCAACCAGTGCTAGTCTAGCTATTTACAAAGTCCTTTTTATGTACATTACCCTATGTAATCCTCACAGTAATGATAAGATTGATATTATATTTCCCTTTATAAAATGTTAGGAAATTGAAGCTTAATGAGGTTCAAAAATTTGCCCAAGTTTCAGAAAATTATACACAGCTCTTACATAAAGATCCAGACCTGGGATAAGATTCTTCAGACTCTCTATGAAATCTTTTTTCTTTAGATTAATTTTACTTGAAATATAAGGTGCATAAAATTTCTAGGAATTTTGTACAAAATACAATTCTGAGGCTCTAGGCCACAAAAATTGAAATTTAGTAGTTATTGAGTAAAGAAAGTAAAACTTGAGCAGAGATTTTGAAATTTGAAGACTAAACAGGTATTAAATGGTCAAAGTGAAGAGGGACAAAAACTTCATGCCATTGTATAGATGACAGATAATAATAATAATAATGATAATGATATATAGAAGATAGATAGATAGATAGATAGATAGATAGGAGATAGATAGGTACCAAAAGAAAGAAAGAAAGAAAGAAAGAAAGAAAGAAAGAAAGAAAGAAAGAAAAGAAGGAAGAAAGAAAGAAAAGAAGGAAGAAAGAAAGAAGGAAAGAAGAAAAGAAAAAAAGGTGAGCTTTAATAATTGAAAACTAAATTGTTTTTGAAAAAAATAATTAGAACTCTTTATCACTTGTTTCCATCTTTATCTGCCACTGGTAAAAATAGAGTTGGTTATTTTCATAGAATTGAGAACAGTAGGAAAGGGTCACTTAAGTTAGTAAATATTAAAGAATTCTAAGAACACCCTCTAGATGTAATGAAGAACATAATGGTGCTAAGGAAGTATCCCAGGAGAAAGAAGGAAAGATGCAATACTATTCAAAGTTGGGCGTTGTCCATCGAGTATAACAAGGATACATCAGGATACATTTTCTTGTACAAAAATAAATATATTATCAATAAAATCATACCTCCTAAATAGGGCATGGCATAAGTCTTTATACCTAGTATAAAGATGAAAAATTCAGCAACTAGCTATTAATAGGCATGAGTATGTGATGTGCTACAGAAAATCTATTCACGTTATCGACTATTACTTTTTTAACTTACCTTTTACTTTTTATTATTTTTTTTAATTTGAGTATAGTTGAAACACAATGTTATATTAGTTACAGGTGTACAACATAGTGATTCAATATGTTAATAGGTTATGCTATGGTCACCATAAGTATGGCTACATCTGTTATCACATAATGCTATTACACCACTGACTATATTCCTTACACTACACCTTTTATTCTCATGACTTATTTATCCCATAACAGGAAGCTTGTATCTCCTACACCCTTTCACCCATTTTGCCTATTCCCCCACATCCTCTTTTCTAGAAACTATCAGTTCTTTGTATCTATAGGTCCATTTTTATTTTTTATTTGTTTTGGATTTTGTATTCCACATATAAGTGAAATCATATGTTATTTGACTTCCCTTGTCTGCTTTATTTCACTTAGCGTAATACCCTCTATGCCCATCCATACTGTAGCAAATGGTAAGATCTCCATCTCATCCTTTTTTATGAATAAGTAATATTCCTCTCATTCCTCTGTGTGTGTGTGTGTGTGTGTGTGTGTGCGTGTGTGTATCACATATTCTTTATCCATTCGTCTATTAACACTTAGGTCACTACCATATCTTGGCTATTATAAATAATGCTGCAATAAACATAAGGGTACATATACCATTTTGAATTAGTGTTATCATTTTCTTTGGGTAAATACTCAGTAGTAGAATTACTGATTCATATGGTATTTCTATTTTTAATTTTTTGAGGAACCTCCATATTTTTTTTCCACAGTGGCTGCACCAATTTGCATTTCCACCAACAGTGCACAAGGGTTCCTTTTTCTCCACGTCCTCACCAACACTTGTTTCTTATCTTTTTGATATTAGCCATTCTTACAGGTGTAAGGTGATTTGCACTTTTATTTGCATTTCCCTGATGATTAGTGATGTTGGGCATCTTTCCATGAGTATGTTGGCCATTTGTATGTCTTCTTTGGAAAAATGTCTGTAAGTCTCTCTGCCCATTTTTAGTTAGATTATTATTTTTTTGGTGTTTAACAGTGTAAGTTCTTTATATATTTTGGATATTAACTCATAACTGAATATATCATTAGTGAATATCTTCTCCCATTCATTAGGTTGACTTTTAGTTTTGTTGATGATTTCCTTTATTGTGTAAAAGTTTTTCATTTTGGTGTCTTTCATTTTCTTTGCCTTAGAATACATTGCTAGAAACATGTTTTTATAGTTTATGTCAAAGAAATTACTTTCTATGTTCTCTTCTGGGAGTTTTATGGTTTCAGGTCTTACTCTGAGGCCTTTAATTCATTTTGAGTTTATTTTTGTATACAGTGTAAGAAAATTGTGCAGTTTCATTCTTTTTTTTAAATAAAACATAAATTTGTATGAATGACTTTCACAAGGACCATACTAATCTTCTATGTATCATTCCAGTTTTAATATATATGCTGCCAAAGGAAGCACCAGTTTCATTACTTTGCATATAGCTGTCCAGTTTTCCAAAAGTCATTTATTGAAAAAACTGTCTTTTGTTTTCATTGCATATTCTTACCTCTTTTTTCATATATTAATTGACCACATAAGCATGAGTTTGATTCTGGACTCCCCATTCTGTTCCACTGAACTATGTATCTGTTTTTGTGCCAAAACCATACTGTTTTGATTATTACAGCTTTGTAGTAAGTCAAAATCTAAGACTGTGGTATCTCCAGCTGTGTTCTTCTTTCTCATGATTGCTTTTGCTATTTGGGGTCTTTTACTATTTTATACAAATTTTAGTATTATTTGTTCTAGTTCTGTGAAAAAATGCTATTGGTATTTTGATAGAGATTACAGTGAATATGTAGATTGCTTTGAATAGTATGGAAATTTTAACAATATTCTTTCAATTCATGAGCATGGTGTATCTTCATTTGCTTTTGTTGTCCTCACTTTCTTTCATCAATTTTTACAGTTTTCAGAGTGTATGTTATTCATCTCCTTGATAAACTTTATTCCTAGGTATTCTTTTGGGTGCAATGTGAATGGAATTGTTTTCTTAATTTCTCTTTCTGCTACTTCATTATTAATGTATAGAAATTCAACCAATATCTGGGTATAATTATTTTCTTGCAACTTTACTAGTTATTAATAGAATTCATTTATTACTTCTTTCAGTTTTTTGGTAGAGTCTTCAGTGTTTTCCATGAATAGTATTATGTCATCTACAAATAGTGACAATTTAACCTCTTTCTCACTGATATGGATGCCTCTTATTTCTTTTTGTTTTCTGATTGCTGTGCATAGGACAAGTGGTGAGAGTGGACATCTTGTCTTATTCCTGACCTTAGAGCTATAGCATAGCATAAAGCTCACAGTTTTTTACCATTGAATATGGTGTTAGGTGTGGGCTTTCATATATGGCTTTGTTATATTGAAGTATGATCCCTCTAAATCCATTTTGAGAGGATTGAACTACTATTTTTAATGAAATGTTTTGCTGTTACTTATATATGGGCTTTTAAGTTGGGTCTATGCAAAATGGTCCTTTGTGATGGTTGGTTCATTTCATGTAATTAAACTACATGATAAACATTAAAAATATTCTTTGTGTCTTGAGTTATTGAGCTTATTTCTCTGCATTAATCTAATCTTTCAGACAATAGCTGAATCTCCTCTTCACTCAGTTAGAAAATCATGTTCAGGACTTTGTTGCCATGAATGATTGCCTTTTGCTGCAGCATAGTCCTGCATGTGTTTAGAAAAGGTGTTTGTCCCCAAGCAATATTTATGGGATTAGAAATAGAACTGATTTAGTATACCATGGAATATTTGCTATCAATTTTTTATTATAGTTTTAAACAATATAAGCCAAAGATCTGTTTAATGTTTTAAATCCCAGCAAGTTTAATTTTTCACTTAAAAACTCTGTGTGAAAAAAAAAATGACATGAACGTCCCCCAAATCAAATAAAGTAAAAACAATGTGAGTCTGCATAAAATGTAAAATATAACATGTAACAATAGGGTATTTGTTGAATCAGTAGGTGTCAGATTCAGGCAGAGAAAGTAATGCTTTCTAGGGAAGAAAGGGTCAGAAAAAAATGATTGGCATGGGGAGTCAGTGGCAGTGTTAGGGGATTTTTTTAAAGAATTTTTCCTCAAAAGAGGTTGGACAATCACATGACAAGAACTCAGCCTGGATCCACCAGTTGTTGTCTGCAAGGAGAATGGGTAATGACTTCACAAGAAGTCATTTCCTACTTATTACCACATTATTTTGTTATAATTTACTTTGAACAGGAAATACCAGTCCTCTGGTTGTTGAAAGTAAAGCTGAACCATGTTCCTACCTTTTTCCCCAAAGCAGGAAGACTCTTTGGGTCCTGTTTTTTTTTTTTTTCTTGAGGAGTTTTCCTGTTTCAAGTACTCCTTCCTCATCTGAAAAATAAGAGTTGAATGACATCACTGAAGTTAATTTAAAAATTCCAAGGCTGTATACTATTACTTAACTATCACATGAAGTCTTAGATCCTTGTTCCCAGCATAACGATTAACAGCTTTAGAGGTTACAAAGAGATATGTTTTATTTGTTTTTCAGCTTTAAAAGTCACTGTCTTCTCAAGAGAAGAAAATTGTCTAACTGAATATTAGGCCAACAAAATGAGTCGATCTGATAGCAACCTAACAACAGTCCTAGGGAGACTTTGATTGAGGATAAATTAAATTCATGAGAACATGGCTTCTGCCAGGGGACTTTGTGCTTTGTCATTTGCTCAGCAGTCCTCACTAAGAAAAAATGAAGAGACTCTGTCCATTTTTCTAAATTATCTATTTTCAAATAAAATATTTATTTTAGTGATCCTATATAATGGCATTGTTGGGGGATGAGGGAGAATTTCCAGATTCCTGCCAATCATATACTGAATTATTACAGCTAAGTAAAAAGTTAATATTGACTTCTGCTAAATGAGAAGCATTTGTATAATATTCAGACACTAGTTGCTATCACACATTTGTCATCTGTGAGATATTTATTTCTTATTAATCTATTTTCAAAGATGTATAATGCAGATTAGCAGTAAAAGCCTTTGAAGAGAAAATTTACTCTCTAAAAAAATGTCAAAAAAGAGCAAAAATATCACCATTATTAACAGGCCTTAAAAACAAAGGTATTGATTGTATTAATATAATTTTAATGTAATTCACTCCTCAATATAGACAGGAAGCTGATTACAGCCAGCATTCAGTATATAATGTCTAAAAATGTATATTTTTCTGTAGATGGAGCATTAATAAGCCAGTACTAATATAATATCCATAAATCTTATTTTCATTTGTATTATGGTTGAAAATTATATTTAACCTGTCATAAAAGGTAAATCACATCACTAATTTTTCAGAATATTTTTACAGTAATATATTTATAAAAATATTTAAATTTATATGGAATTATAAAAATTACCTGTCCACAGGCTTTAATAGGCTTTAGTAATTTATTGAATTATTCAAAAATGCTTATTTGCTTTCATGGAGCTATTCTCTCATTTTTATTACAATTTTATTCAATTGAAAAGAAAACTGTTAAGTATATTTTAATTTAACAAAAAAAGAAGTTACTATATTATATTGAATCTTTGTCTTATATGGTAATGACTTAATTTAAAACATTCTTTTACTTATTAATTATTACACAATATTCCAAATTCAGAACACAACTCTTCTGTCCTTTCTTACCTTCTTTTTTCTATCTTTCATCTCTCCTTGTAAAAATATTTATTGGGGGCCTAATAAATGCCAAGTACTGTGTTGAATATTTAGTCCAGTGGAAATTATAGAAAAATAATTATAGCCAACTTAAGATCTGCTATAATGAGATGTAAAATATACTCCCCAGACACTTGAACATAACATTATCATTATCTGGCATTTGTTTTTTGTAAAAGATCTGTCTCTGCCACAGGATTTTAACATATCTAGAGCTGAAGCCCTATCTTGTCCTCCTATAAGGCATTTGCCCCACTCATCTCTCACCACTCAGCACTTTGCTTTATGCACAATGTCAGATAAATGTTTGGTTAAATAGTATATACTTACAATAGAACATAAATACAACATTGGAAGCTTTCTTTAAAGTAATGACTTTGGGGTGCCTGGGTGGCTCAGTCGGTTAAGCGTCTGACTTCGGCTCAGGTCACGATCTCACAGTTTGTGAGTTCAAGCCCCATGTCAGGCTCTGTGCTGACAGCTTGGAGCCTGCTTCGGATTCTGTGTCTCCTTCTCGCTCTGCCCCTCCCCAACTTGTGCTCTATGTCTCTCAAAAAATAAATAAATGTAAAAAGAAATTAAAATAATGACTTTAAAAAATAATTTTACTTGCTTGTTGTGCAGAATCAGAAAATCCAAACAAGTAAAGAATAAAATTTAAATCATCTACATCCTCATTTCCAAGCAATAAACACCATACATACTTTAATGCATTTCTTTCCAGTCTTTTCATTATGTATTTGGGAAGTAACTATACACTTAGATTTACATATAATTTTGTATTCTATTTTTTTCACTTATTATAATATGAACATTTCCCACATCAGTAAATAATCTTAAATATTAGTCAGTTTAATGGCACACACTCACTGTGTGCAATTATTTATAATACAAACCATTGTAAATAAGTGTCCAATAATCATGTAATATTTAAATCATTAAATTTAATTTAATAATTAAATAATTAAATCATTTAATAAATTTAATGATTTAAATATTACATGATTATTGGACAATTACTTATTTACAATGGTTTGTATTATAAATAATTGCACACAGTGAGTGTCCTGAATACATGAATCTTATTCACTTTCACTGATTATTTTGCTAAGGTCTATACTTGGGAAAATAGCCACATATAGAGAAAAATACTTGGGTATTTATTAATTATGTTGTAAATTCCTTTTTGTTCTAGCTGAATTTTTTAAAATTATTTAGAATAAATATTACCTATTGTTAAAAGAAATATACCTTTCTTTAAGAAAACTTAAACATTTTCTAGAGCATTAATACTCATAAAGGCCTCCTCAAAACTCATGTAGTGTTACTTCTACCATTGTCTTTTGGGTCAGATACTGACAAGCCAGCCCAGATTGAGGAAGGTGAAAGAATAGGCTCCACCTTTCAAAGAGGGAATGGCCTGCATGTACAGGAGAAAGAAGTGATGGTGTCCGTCTTATACACAGACTGCCACAAAGTCCTAAATGCTTTCTTCAAATGCCATCTATATATCTACCACATAATTTAAATGTGCTTTTCCTTAACATACACTTTTTCTCTGTCTTCCCTTCCTTCAGTTAAAACTACTTTCTATATTAACAGTGAAAGGAGAAAGGATCTGTGTACTCCTTGCTTATTTGAACAAATAAGGCATTAAAATCAGATCCAAATTCATATCTTAGCTGTGCCATTCACTAACAGAATGACTTGAGAAAAAACTTCTCATAAGAATGGATTTTCTGATACACACTGCCTACCATAGCACCTAACATATAATAAGATTTATTGACTAAGAAATTTATTTATTTATTGACTAACCAATGTCTGAGATTTCATTATAACCTCTATGAAATAAGAATAATGCCAATCTCAAAGTGACATAGAAATAAATGAACAAGTTAATGTTTGAAAAATACTTAGTACAGGGCCTTAATACAGTGACATGTGGATATGGTAGCTATTAGTAATATTATTACAGTTAATATTCTTATCATTATTATGTTATCATCATTATAGTTGCTCTTCTATATTCGTGTCACCCGACTAACAACTTGTTACACATCTTCTTCAGCACCTGGACCTCATTTATTTACCTCATCTCATCTTTAGCCACTGTTTTAGTGCTTTGCACAGTCATACAGATGACACATCAAACATATTCTTCCATAAGTCCTTCTTACATAAGGCTGACCTTGTCAGCCTTAATAACCATATTCCCCACTCCCCTCCAGATAAACACAAATTCTCATTCAAAAGTATTCTACTGGAATTTTCTCTTCACAAATTCCAATTCTTATATCTTTCCATCATAATAATGTGATTTCCTTGATTCCTTTCTTTTATTCTAGTCTATCAGCACCTTTCTGGCTTTACTTGACTCCCTAGTCAACCTTGACACCATGGCTATTCACACCATTGGCATCTTTGAAGATAAACAAAACCAAATTATAAATTCCTAAATCTGAATGGAAGCAATTGATAAAAATTTTCACTTCTTGTTTCCTGAAAATGTCATTTGCTTCATGAGGCTTTTAAAATTCTTTTTCCATCTCCTTGTTCCTTCCTCAAAATTCTCTACCCAGAGGTCTTTACTAACTGCCTCCATTTCTCCATCCCTCCACTATTTCTTAGCTCCTTACAGACTAGGTCAGGCCCTCCTGATCAGATGTTGTAATCACCAAATCTGATTCAGCAAAGTTAGACTAGAAATCCAGGACCAGAGCCAAAGAAAGTAGTTAAAAGATTCCATTCAGATTTAAGAATTTGTAAATTTGGTTTGTCATCAAAGATGTCTGGTGTGAATGACAATGAATCAAGGTGGACTAGGGAATCAAGTGAAGCCAGAATGGTACTGTAGGACTAATTCAGAAAATAACTTAAAATACTTAAGAGAGGTTTTTATTTTTTTTTCATTGAAAATAAAACATCCTTACAGCCTGAATTGTCCATATGAGGGAATAGAAAAATATTAATAAAAAACGTAGCATGCTTTTCAGCCACTAAAATAAACCAATAAAATAAATAGAGTGTTTATAAACACTCTACAGATCTTTAAATGTTATTAGATAACACTATTTTAGAAGTGATACTACAAAGGTATATTTCTTCTATAATATCACAGTTGTTTCTTGAAGGTAGAGTCTATGTGCACATAGATTATCACTATTCTATGCCAATTTTTCATGATCATAAGGAAAATAATCTTCTCTGATTCACCACTTTCCCACCCTCGCTCAAAATCATCATCATCATCATCATCACCACCACCACCACCAGATCACACCTTCCTTTTTAACCCCTCACAAAAATTTTCCATGCCTAACTTCTAGGGTATACCCTTCTCTGGCCTAAACTATCATTATTTCAGAGCTTTTTATATCTCCCTTGTTAAAGTTTAAGCTACCTGAGAGTTACATTACAGTATGTGTACACTGCAGGTTTCCAGAATGTAAAAATTAAGCCCATACACCTATAGAGCTTTAGTAATAATGGGATCATTTTTGTTTCTGATACCTTTCAGAACAAAGGTTTCTGATTGCCTTTCAATCTATTGTTGCCTCTGTAAACTGTGATATATTTCAACAGTCATAGTTGATATTGACATTCATATTCTTGTGTGTGTTTCTCTTTTTGTTTCTTTTCCTGTACAATATAATGCTAATGGGTAGTTTATTCCAAGCACAAAATGTTAGGCGAAAAAGTCAAATCTATAATTCAGTTACCGTAGAAATCATGGAAACTGCATCTCTTTTCTCTTTACTGTCAATTTTCATTACTAAATATGTATTTCATCAGGATGGTTAGATAGTTTGATTGGATCTTTATTGGAAATACATTTTCCAACAGCTCCTCTTCATGGCTTGTACTTAAATTTATCCATTCCCTTTTGTCTATAGGTCCCCCAGGCCCACCAGGGATAGTGATTGTTGAAGACATCACGGAAAGCACAGCCACACTCTCCTGGAGTCCTGCATCTGACAACCACAGTCCAATCTCCTCCTACAACCTGCAGGCTCGCAGCCCATTTTCGCTGGGCTGGCAAACAGTAAAAACAAGTAAGAGTCTCTAAGACAACATCAGAGGCAACCTGAGTAGCTTCCTATGTCATAAACTGTATTGGCTAGCAATCTCAATAGGATCATTTTGGATTCTGGCAACTGTTATTTATTACAATACTAACCATTGTTTGCCTCCTTTTATAAAGCTACCTTGCTTTCTTCTCTCAATTCCCAAGAAGAAACCATATCATTTATATTTGTTTGTTTATTGAAATAACTTTAGATTCAAATGGAAATTGTAAAAATAGTACAAAGATTTCCTATGGACCCATTCCTCAGCTCTCCCTAATTATAACATTTTACATAACAATGGTACAATTCTCAAATCAGAAAATTAACATTGGTACAATGTTATTAACTGAGTTACAGACTATTCATATTTCACCAGTTTTTATATACAAATTTTCGGTGTGCAGTTCCATAAAATTTTATGAGATATTATTTTATAGACTCAAACCACCAAGACAATCAGATATAGAATTTTTCCATTATTCTAGTTCCTTGTGCTACCTCTTTATAGTCACACACCTGTTTTATTTCCTTTTATTTTATATGTGTTTCATTTCCAAAAGGAAAATCTAACATAAAATTACATTATTTAAAATACTGTGGCATTTTAATGTTTACTTTAAACATGCTTGTGTAATAATTGCCCTATTTTTAAAGTCATTTTCTTCCCTGATAGTTTGCTTTTAATGTTGTAACCACACTCCTATCTCTCCAAATGTGGCAGCCTGCAGGCATATGGGAAATTACAATCACTTGATAGTTATTAGAAACTTATATAGCATATTAGTATTTAAAAGTATGTAATATATATAAAATACAATCTTCAGAAGTAGTTGCCCATCCTGAGTAAGGATTTGTGATTTTGTTTTATTTTATATATAAATATAAAACTTACTCTGTTTATTTTTTTTTTTTAAATTTTTTTTTTCAACGTTTTTTATTTATTTTTGGGACAGAGAGAGACAGAGCATGAACAGGGGAGGGGCAGAGAGAGAAGGAGACACAGAATCGGAAGCAGGCTCCAGGCTCTGAGCCATCAGCCCAGAGCCCGACGCGGGGCTAGAACTCACAGACTGCAAGATCGTGACCTGGCTGAAGTCGGACGCTTAACCGACTGCGCCACCCAGGCGCCCCTAAACTTACTCTGTTTAGAAGTAAAATATAAAAGTAAAATTTCTGAGTGCAGTAACCATAAAACTCAGTTAACCAGAATGTTACAGAAGTAGAGTGGTCCATTTTGCTGCTTAAATAAATTAAGTTTAAACAGAAATTTATTTTTGTATAAAAATTTACAATTTGGGAGACAGGAAGTATACTCATCTGTATGCAAAATACTATTAACTTTTTTTAAATATTAGTTTCTTACATTAACTTATAGAATTTATTTTATCATTATAATGTATTATACATATATACATATTAATTTGTAACATATATAATGATGGGTATTAGCTTCATTTCTGGCTCCATGTCAACCCTGTGATAGCTCTATAGATTCAAGAAACTGTAAGACTTGGGGTCCCTGGGTGGATCAGTCAGTTAAGCATCTCTCGGTTCAGCTCAAGTCACGTTCTCATGGTTTTGTGAGTTTGAGCCCCGCATTGGGCTCTGTGCTGACAATGAGTCTGCTTGGGATTCTCCCTCTCTCTCTCTCTCTCTCTGCTGCTCCCCAGCTCACGCTGTCTATGTCTCTCTCTAAATAAATAAATAAATAAATAAACAAAAAAAAAGAAATTTGGGGAATCTCCAGGTTCAACAGATAATTCTGGAAAAATCACAAAGTCAAGCCACATGAACAGGTTTATTCAAGAAAACTTATACCCTCTGCCACAGTGCTTTATGTTTTCATTTGTGTGACAGCCCAAACTTTTTGCTTTGCAGCCAGGAAATGGATTCACCTTAGATCTGGTGTTGTGCACTCACCATGTGCATTTTCCCTCCTGTAGCTATGCTACATGCCCACTCTTGCCACACTGCCCATACTTCGTGGGACATTTTCCTTATGAGCACATTGCAATACATACAAATGTTTTCTTGTTCATCCCATGCCCATGTTTTTGTCCTTCTTACCTTAACACATGACATGGCAATCCAGGACATCTAATCTTCCTCCTATTACAACCAGTTTCCTAGTCACTTGTATCTTGATTTCTTACATCTTGATTCACCTGCTTCAATTTTTGTTGTTTGACAGATAGAAAGAATAAAAGTGTATGTATGTGTGTATATAGATACATATATAAAATGTAGAATTTTTTGGCAAAGGGAAAATGAAAGAGAGATAGTGTGTGTGTGTTTGTGTGTGTGTGTGTGTTGCATGTGCATGTGTGTGTAGGGCTTAGGCATTTGGACTAAATGTTATTTTGGGGGGTTACTTGTTTGAAAAGTCTCTCCTATAAAGTTGCATTGTAATATTTCTAATTTAACTTGAGCACTGGAACATTTTTAAGTTGAGAGTTCTTTTAAAATTCGGTTCAGCAAGTACTCATTAAGAAATTTATGTTTGTACTATAATTATAAGGAAATACATATTTCTCAGATATATATTTTTATAAATGATCAATTTTATTTGCTCTTGATAAGACTCTAAGTAAGAGTCTAATAGATAATTTTCTAGAGTAATTATTTAGAGTAATAGATAAGTAATAAGATTCTAGCAAGATGACTCCTTATCTAATGAGGTCACTCATTTCTCCATTTCTCCATGCCATCCTCAAGGCAAGCATGCCCAGGAGGAGTACTCAACTTTTACCTGCTCTAAAGTACAATTTTAAATGGTTTTAGTCCCCAGCTAAATCTGACCACAACTTTTTTTCATGCCTATAATAAGGAAAGAAGTCCCTTTGGAACCACATTAGTTCCCAGTGGACCCAAAAGGCCAGTGGACCTTTTGTTTTGATAGTTGCTTTTCATCTAAATCAACTTCAGTAGAGATAAACTCTAATGCAGAAATATCTATTAGAAAGAAGAAATGGATCTGGCATTTGAATTCTCTGATAAAGTTAATGCAGTTAATAAGTGAGTATTTAAAAATTACCTAAGATTCTTTATACACAAAATAGTGAATTACTTATTTTTGCCAAGTGATGAGTTGCATGCATATGGACATTCTAACTAATGATACTTAAAATTAACTTATTAATATTGCCTGTTCAACAATCAGACTAAAATGTGACTGTGAATGTGACCAATTCATTCATTTTGAAGGAAGTATTAAAATAGCCATAGGAAATAGACAATTTCACTTGCAGACCCCTTTTCTGTTAAAATAAATGGTTTTTGATGTGGAAACCTGATTTTTTTCTTTATGTTATTGAATAGTATTACCCAGTTTACTATTTTATTGTGTCCTCTTAGGAATAACAAAATCACCTATAATCATAGAATGTATTGGTCCTTGTTTACTTAATTCACACATGTTTCTTAACTATTCTTTCAGTGGATATGTCTTCTATCTGCATACATTTTCCACTGATTGGTTGATTAAATTTGTCAACAAGACAGACTTATTTACCTTATTAAATTATGTAATTAAATTCTAGGATGCAATTCTTTTACAAACAAAGTCATTTTAACAAGCTTCTCTCCCTGAATCAATATGGGATTCTTCACTATTTTTAGTCACTTTTTAATCATTTTTAATCACTGTATTCTCACTGAAGCAGATATTCTCTTTGAAAATATCTTGTTCCCATACTTCCAGAAAAAAAAAATCTTTATAACAAGTACCTTCAAGGTTTTAAAAATATATATTTTAGGGGCGCCTGGGTGGCGCAGTCGGTTAAGTGTCTGACTTCAGTCAGGTCACGATCTCGTGGTCCGTGAGTTCGAGCCCCGCGTCGGGCTCTGGGCTGATGGCTCAGAGCCTGGAACCTGTTTCCGATTCTGTGTCTCCCTCTCTCTATGCCCCTCGCCCATTCATGCTCTGTCTCTCTCTGTCCCCCAAAAAATAAATAAACGTTGAAAAAAAAATTAAAAATATATATATATTTTAGCATACATTCACCACTATCTTTTATCTCCACAATATTGCACTTGAAAACAAAATCCTAATTTTATAAAAGTTTGTTTTTAATTTATTTCATAAAATGTTATTTCATCAAAAATATTAATATCTTCAGTATATACTACTTACAAGTAGCAAAAAATTAGAATTTATAAATATTTTTATTTAGTTTTTAATGAGGGATTAGATTTAGAATATAGGGTGAGGGAGAGACTTTAAAACCTACAGTTAGAAGATGGCGGAATAGGAGGACACTGGGCTCACCGCGCGTCCTGCTGATCACTTAGATTCCACCTACACCTGCCTAAATACCCCAGAAAACTGCCAGAGGATTAGCAGAACAGAGTCTCCGGAGCCAAGCACAGAAGAGAGGCCCACAGAAGAGGGTAGGAAGGGCGGCAAGGCAGTGCACGCTCCACGGACTGGCAGGAGAGAACCGGGGAAGAGGGGCGGCCCGCCTGCCAAGCAGAGCCCCTGAGTCTGGCTTGCAAAAGCGGAGGGGCCAGACGGAGTGTGTTCCCACAGCAAGCGGGACTTAGCATCTGGGAGGTCATAAGTTAACAGCTCTGCTAGGAAAGCGGGAAGGCTGGAGGACAAAGGGAGGGAGAGTTGCTGAGTCCCAGGAGAACAGAGCTCAGTTTGGCAGGGAACAAAGGCGCTTGCCAGCACCATCTCCCTTGCCCATCCCCCAGCCAAAATCCCAAAGGGAACCGATTCCTGCCAGGGAACTTGCTTGCTCCGCGCAAATACCCAACCCTGTGCCTCTGAGAAGCCACCCCTCAGAAGCTTGTCTGACTCCCTCCTGCTGCCACAGGGCCCCTCCTAAAGTGGATCACCTAAGTAGAAGCAAGCTAAGCCTGCCCCTCCTGCCCCCAACTCCAGTTATACACCACAGCACAGGGGAAGTGCCCTGCAGTTCCGCACCACTCCAGGGACTATCCAAAATGACCAAACGGAAGAATTCCCCTCAGAAGAATCTCCAGGAAATAACAATAGCTAATGAACTGATCAAAAAGGATTTAAATGATATAACAGAAAGTGAATTTAGAATAATAGTCATAAAATTAATCGCTGGGCTTGAAAACAGTATAGAGGACAACAGAGAATCTCTTGCTACAGAGATCAAGGGACTAAGGAACAGTCAGGAGGAGCTAAAAAATGCTATAAACAAGCTGCAAAATAAAATGGAAACGACCACGGCTTGGATTGAAGAGGTGTAAGAGAGAATAGGTGAACTAGAAGATAAAATTATGGAAAAAGAAGAAGCTGAGAAAAAGAGAGATTAAAAAATCCAGGAGTATGAGGGGAAAAATAAAGAACTAAGTGATACACTAAAAATAAATAATATACTCATAATTGGTATCCCAGAGGAGGTAGAGAGAGGGAAAGGTGGTGAAGGTGTACTTGAAGCAATGATAGCTGAGAACTTCCCTGAACTGGGGAAGGAAAAAGGCATTGAAATCCAAGAGACACAGAGAACTCCCTTCAGACGTAACTTGAATCGATCTTCTGCACAACATATCATAGTGAAACTGGCAAAATACAAGGATAAAGAGAAAATTCTGAAAGCAGCAAGGGAAAAAACAGGCCCTAACATATAAAGAGACCTATAAGACTCGTGACTGATCTCTCTTTTGAAACTTGGCAGGCCAGAAAGGCATGGCATGAGATCTTCAATGTGATGAACAGAAAATATGCAGCCAAGAATCCTTTATCCAGCAAGTCTGTCATTTAGAATAGAAGGAGAGATAAAGGTCTTCCCAAACAAACAAAAACTGAAGGAATTCGCCACCACTAAACCAGCCCTACAAGAGATCCTAAGGGGAATCCTGTGAGACAAAGTACCAGAGACATCACTACAAGCATAAAACATACAAACATCACAATGACTCTAAACCCGTATCTTTCTATAATAACACTGAATGTAAATGGACTAAATGTGCCAACCAAAAGACATAGGGTATCAGAATGGATAAAAAAAACAAGACCCATCTATTTGCTGTCTACAAGAGATTCATTTTAGACCTGAGGACACCTTTAGATTGAGAGTGAAGGGATGGAGAACTATTTATCATGCGACTGGAAGCCAAAAGAAAGCTGGAGTAGCCAAACTTACATCCGACAAACTAGACTTTAAATTAAAGTCTGTAACAAGAGATGAAGAAGGGCATTATATACTCATTACAGGGTCTATCCATCAGAAAGAGCTAACAATTATCAATGTCTATGCACCGAATACTGGAGCCCCCAAATATAAAACAATTACTCATAAACATAAGCTACCTTATTGCTAAGAATGTGGTAATTGCAGGGGACTTTAACACCCCACTTACAGAAATGGACAGATCATCTAGACACACATTTAATAAAGAAACAAGGGCCCTGAATGATACATTGGATCAGATGGACTTGACAGATATAGTTAGAACTCTGCATCCCAAAGCAACAGAATATACTTTCTTCTCGAGTGCATATGGAAGATTCTCCACGATAGATCATATACTGGGTCACAAAACAGCCCTTCATAAGTTTACAAGAATTGAAATTATACCATGCATACTTTCAGACCACAATGCTATGAAGCTTGAAATCAACCACAGAAAAAAGTCTGGAAAACCTCCAAAAGCAAGGAGGTTAAAGAACACACTACTAAAGAATGAGGGGGTCAACCAGGCAATTAGAGAAGAAATTAAAAAATATATATAAACAAACGAAAATGAAAATACAACAAACCAAACGCTTTGGGATGCAGCGAAGGCAGTCCTGAGAGGAAAATACATTGCCATCCGGGCCTATCTCAAGAAACAACAAAAATCCCAAATACAAAATCTAACAGCACACCTAAAGGAACTAGAAGCAGAACAGCAAAGGCAGCCTAAACCCAGCAGAAGAAGAGAAATAATAAATATCAGAGCAGAAATAAACAATATAGAATCTAAAAAAACTGTAGAGCAGATCAACGAAACCAAGAGTTGTTTTTTTGAAAAAATAAACAAAATTGACGAACCTCTAGCCAGGCTTCTCAAAAAGAAAAGGGAGATGACCCAAATAGATAAAATCATGAATGAAAATGGAATTATGACAACCAATCCCTCAGAGATACATGCAATTACCAGGGAATACTATGAAAAATTATGTGCCAACAAACTGGACAACCTGGAAGAAATGGACAAATTCCTAAACACCCACACTCTTCCAAAACTCAATCAGGAGGAAATAGAAAGCTTGAACAGACCCATAACCAGCGAAGAAATTGAATCAGTTATCAAAAATCTCCCAACAAATAAGAGTCCAGGACCACATGGCTTCCCAGGGGAGTTCTACCAGATGTTTAAAGCAGAGATAATACGTATCCTTCTCAAGCTATTCCAAGAAATAGAAAGGGAAGGAAAACTTCCAGACTCATTCTATGAAGCCAGTATTACTTTGATTCCTAAACAAGACAGAGACCCAGTAAAAAAAAGAGAACTACAGGCCAATATCCCTGATGAATATGGATGGAAAAATCCTCAATAAGATACTAGCAAATCGAATTCAACAGCATATAAAAAGAATTATTCACCATGATCAAGTGGGATTCATTCCTGGGCTGCAGGGCTGGTTCAACATTTGCAAATCAATCAACATGATACATCACATTAATAAAAGAAAAGATAAGAACCATATGATCCTGTCAATCGATGCACAAAAGGCCTTTGACAAAATCCAGCACCCCTCTTAATAAAAACCCCTCAGAAAGTCAGGATAGAAGGAACATACTTAAACATCATAAAAGCCATTTATGAAAAGCTCACAGCTAACATCATCCTCAATGTGGAAAAACTGAGAGCTTTTTCCTTGAGATCAGGAACACGACAGGGATGCCCACTCTCACTGCTGTTGTTTAACATAGTGTTGGAAGTGCTAGCATTAGCAATCAGACAACAAAAGGAAATCAAAGGCATCAAAATTGGCAAAGATGAAGTCAAGCTTTCGCTTTTGCAGATGACATGGTACTATACATGGAAAATCTGACAGACTCCACCGAAAGTCTGCTAGAACTGATACATGAATTCAGCAAAGTTGCAGGATACAAAATCAATGTACAGAAATCAGTTGCATTCGTATACACTAACAATGAAGCACCAGAAAGACAAATAAAGAAACTGATCCCATTCACAATTGCACCAAGCAGCATGAAATACCTAGGAATAAATCTAACCAAAGATGTAAAAGATCTGTATGCTGAAAACTATAGAAAGCTTATGAAGGAAATTGAAGAAGATATAAAGAAATGGAAAGTCATTCCCTGCTCATGGATTGGAAGAATAAATATTGTCAAAATGTCAATACTACCCAAAGCTATCTACACATTCAATGCAATCCCAATCAAAATTGCACCAGCATTCTTCTCGAAACAAGAACAAGCAATCCTAAAATTCATATGGAACCACAAAAGGCCCCGAATAGCCAAAGGAATTTTGAAGAAGAAGACCAAAGCAGGAGGCATCACAATCCCAGACTTTAGCCTCTACTACAAAGCTGTCATCATCAAGACAGCATGGTATTGGCACAAAAACAGACACATAGACGTATGGAATAGAATAGAAACCCCAGAACTAGACCCACAAACATATGGCCAACTCATCTTTGACAAAGCAGGAAAGAACATCCAATGGAAAAAAGACAGCCTCTTTAACAAATGGTGCTGGGAGAACTGGACAGCAACATGCAGAAGGTTGAAACTAGACCACTTTATCACACCATTCACAAAAATAAACTCAAAATGGAGAAAGGACCTGAATGTGAGACAGGAAACCATCAAAACCCTAGAGGAGAAAGCAGGAAAAGACCTCTCTGACCTCAGCCGTAACAATGTCTTACTCGACACATCCCCAAAGGCAAGAGAATTAAAAGCAAAAATGAACTACTGGGACCTTATGAAGATAAAAAGCTTCTGCACAGCAAAGGAAACAACCAACAAAACTAAAAGGCAACCAACGGAATGGGAAAAGATATTTGCAAATGACATATCGGACAAAGGGCTAGTATCCAAAATCTATAAAGAGCTCACCAAACTCCACACCCGAAAAACAAATAACCCAGTGAAGAAATGGGCAGAAAACATCAATAGACACTTCTCCAAAGAAGACATTCGGATGGCCAACAGGCACATGAAAAGATGCTCAATGTCGCTCCTTATCAGGGAAATACAAATCAAAACCACACTCAGATATCACCTCACGCCAGTCAGAGTGGCCAAAATGAACAAATCAGGAGACTATAGATGCTGCAGAGGTTGTGGAGAAATGGGAACCCTCTTGCACTGTTGGTGGGAATGCAAACTGGTGCAGCCACTCTGGAAAGCAGTGTAGAGGTTCCTCAGAAAATTAAAAATAGACCTACCCTATGACCCAGCAATAGCACTGCTGGGAATTTACCCAAGGGATACAGGAGTACTGATGCATAGGGGCCCTTGTACACCAATGTTTATAGCAGCACTCTCAACAATAGCCAAATTATGGAAAGAGCCTAAATGTCCATCAACTGATGAATGGATAAATAAATTGTGTTTTATATACACAATGGAGTACTACCGGGCAATGAGAAAGAACGAAATATGGCCCTTTGTAGCAACGTGGATGGAACTGGAGAGTGTGATGCTAAGTGAAATAAGCCATACAGAGAAAGACAGATACCATATGTTTTCACTCTTATGTGGATCCTGAGAGACTTAACAGAAACCCATGGGGGAGGGGGAGGAAAAAAAAAAAGAGGTTAGAGTGGGAGAGAGCCAAAGCATAAGAGACTCTTAAAAACTGAGAACAAACTGAGTTTTGATGGGTGGTGGGAGGGGAGGTGATGAGGGGAGGGTGGGTGATGGGTATTGAGGAGGGCACCTTTTGGGATGAGCACTGGGTGTTGTATGGAAACCATTTTGACAATAAATTTCATATATTGAAAAAAAATAAAACGTATAGTTATTTCTAAGAAAATATAAATATATGTACCTTTGGGAAGAAGTTTTTTTATAGTTTATATTCGTTTTCTTTTTTAATGTAAAGCCTGAAATAATTACATCAAGGTTAAAACTGAAATTAAATGTAATTTTTATCACACTTGGCAATTTGAACTCCTGTTTCATTCATTCAATATAAATTTGTCAAACACCTTCCAGGTAGTATTCATGGCCCTATCCTTGCAGATATTGTATTCTCATGGGTGAGGACAAGCAATAAAGAGGGAACATAATAAACAAGTACAAATCTATAGTCATCAAGACAGTATGGTATTGGCACAAAAACAGACACATGGAACCATGGAACGCAATAGAAAACCCAGAAATGGACCCACAACTGTATGGTGAAATGATCTTCAACAAGGCAGGAAAGAATATCCAATGGACAAAAGACAGTCCCTTCAACAAATGATGTTGGGAACACTGGACAGCGACATGCAGAAGAATGAAACTGGACCACTTTCTTACACCACACACAAAAATACAAAGTGGATTGAAGACCTAAATGTGAGACAGGAAACCATCAAAATCCAAGAGAAGAACACAGGCAGAAACCTCTTTGACCCAGGCCACAGCAACTTCACCAGTCACATCACCAAAGACAAGGGAAACAAAAGCTAACATGAACTATTGGCACTTTATCAAGATAAAAAGGTTCTGTGCAGCCAAGAAAACAATCAATAAAACTAAAAGTCAACCTACAGAATGGGAGAAGATATTTGTAAACAACAAATCTGATAAAGGTTTAGTATTCTAAATCTATAAAGAACTTGTCAGTCTCATCACCCAAAAACAACCCAGTTAAGAAAGGGGCAGAAGACATGAATAGACCATTTTCCAAAGAAGACATCCATATAGCTAAAAGACACATGGAAAGATGCTCAACATCACTCATCATCAGGGAAATACAAATGAAAAGCATGATGAAGTACCACCTGACACCCATCAGAATGGCTTAAATGAACAACATAAGAAACAACAGTTGTTGGTGAGGATGTGGAGAAAGGGGAACTCTCTTGCGCTGCTGGTGGGAATACTAACTGGTGCAACCACTATGGAGAATAGTATGGAGGTTCCTCAAAACACTAAAAATAGAACCACCCAAGGATCCAGCAACTGCACTATTAGGTGTTTACCCAAAAGATACAAAAATACATATATGAAGGGGTACATTCACCCCCAATGTTTATGGCGGCATTATCAACAATAACCAAACTATGGCGAGAGCCCAAAAATCCATTGACTGATAAATGAATAAAGAAGATATGGTATATATACAATGGATGATTATTCAGCCAACAAAAAGAATGAAGTCTTGCCATTTACAACAACATGGATAGAGCTAAAGTGTATTATGCTAAGCAAAATAAGTCAGAGAAAAACAAATACCAGATGATTTTACTCATATGTGGAATTTAAGAAACAAAACTGATGAATATATGGGAAGTGGCGATGAAAAGAAGAGAGGGAAACAAAGCACAAGAGACTCTTGATAGAGAAGAAATTGACGGATGATGGAGGGAGGTGGGTGGGGGATGGACTAGAGAGGTGATGGGTACTAAGGAGGGCACTTGTGATGACACTGGTTGTTGCATGTAAGTGATAAATCACTGAATTCAACTCCTGAAACCAATATTGCACTATATGTTAACTAACTAAAATTTAAATAAAAAATAAAAACGAAACAACACAAATAAGTTAGTGAACAAAAAAATTAAAGAAATATTGTAAGGAGGATCAGAAGTATTATGGTATAGGCAGTGTATTTGTCTGCTGAGGCTACCATAACAAAAGACCATAAACTTGGTGGTTTAAATAACAGAACTTTTTCTTCTCACATTTCTAAAGCCTGGGAATTCTAAGATCTTGGTGCTGGCCAATTTGATTTAATTCTTGGTGAGAACTCTCTTCCTGGCTTGCAGCTGCAGCCTTCTCACTGTGTCCTCACATGGAAGAGAAAAAAGGAAGTGAGTGCTCTGGAATCTCTTCTTATAAGGACACTAATTCTACCAGATAAGAGCCCCATCCTTGTTACCTCATTTAAGTATAATTACTTCCTATTTTTTTAAAGGTTCTTTAAATTTTTTTCAATGTTTATTTATTTTTGAGAGACAGAGACAAAGTGTGAGCAGGAGAAGGGCAGAGAGAGAGGGGGGACACAGAATCCGAAACAGGCTCAAGCCTCTGAGCTGTCAGCACAGAGCCCGATGTGGGGCTCAAACCCACGAACCATTGAACCATGAGATCATGACCTGAGCCAAAGTCAGACACTTAACCAACTGAGCCACCCAGGCGCCCCCTTCCTATTCTCAACATAGTCTGAACTAATGTATTAAAGATAAGACTTAGAATATCAGTCTTCCAGTGTCTCTCCATTTCTTTCAGAATGAAAACCCAACTCCTATGTGATTTGGTCCTATCATCTTCTATCATTCTCCACTCATCTTTACCATTTTCCCCAGAGCTCACTTTGCTCCTGACTCACAAATATTCTAATGTTCTTACATATAATGCTTCTAATACCTTTACACTAGTTGTGCCTTTTACCTGACATGCTTCTCCCCTAGATATCGGCATAACTAAATCCACATTTCCTTTAAAACTTCACTCAACTGTGTCTTCTCAATGAGACTTATCTTGATCATTTTATTTAAAATTGAAACCTGCCTGATGTGGACTGAATTGTGACTCCTCCAAAGTTTATATGTTGAAGCCTTAACCCCCAGTGAATACAGGGGTTCACTGTGGTTATAGGGCCCCTGTATGTGTGGATATAGAGCCCCTAAGCATAGGCAATTAGATACATGAGGATTCAGTTTAAGAGAGAGGTTTAGAATAAAGATATAAACTGGAAAGTTATTGGCATATAAATTTCTTTTATAAACATAAGATTGCATGTTATGTAAAGTATATGGACTTTATGAATGAAATGAATGAATAAAGAAGAAAAAAGTAGGAAAATTGAGCCCTGGAGCATTTCAATAGTAAGAAGTTGTAGAAAAGAGGAAAAAGACAAAGGATACAAAAGAAAACTAACCATTTAGTTAAAAGGAAAACCAAGACAATGTGATATCCTGGAAGACAAAAAAATAAAATTCATTAAGGAAAAGGAAGTAATCAACTGTGTCAAATGCTACTGACACGTGAAATGTGATGAAGATTGAGAATTTATCATTGATCTTAGCAACATGGAGGTCATTGGTTACCTTGACAATAGTAATTTTAGTAAAATAGTAAAGACTAAAGTCTCACAAAAATGGGTTCAAAATAGGAGGTCATTTGCCACAATAAGTGGGATGCACCGTGTTTCAGTATTTGCAAATCAAGCAGTGTGATATACCACATTAACAAGACAAAGGATAAAAATCCTATGATCATCTCAATAGGTGCAGAAAAAGCATATGACAAAGAACTACATCCATTCATGATAAAAAAAAAAAAACTTAACAAAGTATTGAAGGAACATATCTGACAACATAATAAAGGCCATGCATGAAAACCCCATAGCTCAATGGTGAAAACTGAGAGCCTTTCCTCTAAGATCAGAACCCAAGACAAGGATGTCCTCTTTCACCACTTTTATTTAAAATAACACTGGAATTCCTAGCCACAGAAATCAGACAAGAAAAATTAATAAAAGGCCACCAAATTGGTAGGAAAGAAGTAAAGCTCACTATTTGCAGATGACGTGATACTATATAGATACTACCCTAAAGACTCCACAGAAAACTACTAGAACTGATAAATTAATTCAGTAAAGTCAGAGGACACAAAATTAATATACAGAAATCTGTTGCATTTCTATATAATAGTAATGAAGTAGAGGAAAGAAAAATTTAAAAATAACAATTCCACTTATAGTTGCACCAAAAATAATGAAATACCTAGTCTAAAGTTATCCAAGGAAGTGAAAGACTGGTACTTTGAAAACTATAACGCTGATGAAAGAAATTAAAGATGACACAAACAAATGAAAAGATATTCCATGTTGATAGATTGGAAGAACCAATATTGTTTAAATGTCCATTGTATCCAAAGCAATCTACAGACTTCAAGTAATCCCTATTAAAATGCCAATAGCATTTTTTCACAGAAATACTAAAATTTGTATGGAACAATAAAAGACCCTGAATAACCAAAGCAATATTGAAAAAAAAAAAAAAAAAAAAAAGAACAAAGCTGGAGGTATCACATTCCCAGATTTCAAGATATACTACAAAGCTGTAGTAATCAAAGCAGCATGGTACTAGCACAGAAGTAGACACATAGATCAATAGAACAGTATAAGGACCCCCAAAATCAACCCATGCATATATAGTCAATTAATCTACAACAAAGGAGACAAGAATATACAATAGGGAAAAGATACCCTCTTCAGTAAATGGTGTTGGGAAAACTGGACAGCTACATGCAACAGAATTAAAACTGGACCACATTCTTACACCATACACAATAATAAACTCAAAATAGTTTAAAGACCTAAGTGTAAGACCTGAAACCATTAAATTCCTAAAAGAAAGCATAGGCAGTAATTCCTTTTATATCAGCCATAGCAACATTTTTCTAGATATGTCTCCTACGGAAAGGGAAATAATAGCAAAATTAAACTATTAGGATTACACCAAAATAAAAAGCTTTTACACAGTGAATTAAACATTAATAAAACAAAAAGGCAACTTACTGAATGGGGGAATATATTAGCAAATAATATATCTGATAAGGAGTAAATATCCAATATATATAAATGCAACACCAAAAAAAAAAAAAACCAAATAATCTGATTTAAAAATGAGCAGAGGGCCTGAATATACATTTTTGCAAAGAAGGCATACAGATGGCCAAAAGACACGTGCAAAGATGCTCAATATCACTAATCATCAGGGAAATACAAATTAAAACCACAGTGAGATATACACGAGTCAAAATGGCTAGTATCAACAAGATAAAAAATAATAAATGTTGGCAACAATGTAGAGAAAATGAAGCTTTGGGCACTGTTGATAGGAATGCAAATTGGTGCAGCCACTATGGAAAACAGTATGGAGGTTCCTCAAAAAATTAAAAATAGAATTGCCATATGAATGAGTCATTCCACTATTGGGTATTTACCCAAAGAAAAAGGAAACACTAATTTAAAAAGATATACCCACCCTTATATTTATTTTAGCACTTTTTTATAATTGTCAAGATTGGAAGCAACCCAAGCGTCTGTTGATAGATGAATGGATAAAGAAGATATGCTACATGTATATAATGGAATGTTAAAAAGCCATAAAAAGAATGAGATCTTGTTATTTGCAACAATATGGATGGACCTAGAGAGTATAATGCTAAGTGAAGTCAGTCAGAGAAAGACAAATACCATATGATTTCACTTATATGTGGAATTTAAGAAACAAAAACAAACAGAAAGAAGGTATAAACAAACAAACAAACAAAAAAACAGAGACTCTTAAATACTGAGAACAAACTGGTGGTTGTCAGAAAGGAAGTAGGTGGGAGAAAGGGTAAAAAGATAAAGGGAATCAACAGCACATTTCTCTTGATGAGCACTGAGTAATGCATAGAATTTTTGAATCATTATATTGTACACCTGAATCTAATATATCACTGTATGTTAATTCATTAAAAAAAGAAAGAATGAAAGAAAACATAGACAAAACTTTTAAGAAGTTTTGTTGCAAAAGGAAGTGAAGAAATCATATTTTGATATCAGCAATTTTATAATTTGCCTATGGGTTAAAGTGAGACAAGGAGAAAAGAAAGGAATCCAGGATAACTCCAAGATCTTGGCTACAACACCCATAAGAATACAATTATCATTCACTGAATAGGGAATACTTCAGAAATAGGAGGTGGAATTTAAGGTTGAGAACCCTATCCAAATAGAAATGTCCATTAGGCCATTGGACAAATGAGTTTGGAGTCTAGGGAAGAGGCTCATGGATGAAAATAATTGGTGTCATAGCACACAGAAGGTATTTAAAACCATAAAACTAGATAAGATCACCAAGGAGTTAGTAGAACTGGGTAAATCTAAAAGATGAAAAGAAATCAGCAATGGTGACTAATAAGACATAGTCATGTCAGAAAAAACAGAAGTTATGTTTTAAAAAGTATTTCAAAGAAAAAAGAATGTGTCAAAGAATGATGTTAGGTCAAGAAAGATGAGGAACAGAGACCTGACAATAGGGTTAGTAATAAAGACCATTGGCAATCTTGACAGGAGTGGTTATGGGAGAAAGCTGGAGGTAAGAGCTTAAAGGTAGGATATCTTCTTCCCATCTTTATGTTTAGAGTGAGTAAAAAGGAAAATAATTAGAGAGAGCAAATAATAGCACAAACAGCTCTCAAGAAGTAGAAACTGGATGAAGGCTAGAAGGAGAGGAAGTTTTGAGAGAATGTTGTTTTGTTTTTGCAGGGTTTTGGTGGAGAAAATACCTTCATGCTTATATGCTAATGGAAAAAATCCATTGGAGACAAAGGAGAGGGTGTACACAACCAAGATGGACTGGTTACTCTTGTCTACTATATCTTAAGAGAGCCATCCCTTCAGAGGCATAAAATTTCCTTACTGGGGATTCAGGATTATATTAAAGTAAAAGTTGGAAGGATGTTCAGGAAGGAAAATGATATACAGGAGATTTTGCTAATAAAGGATTATGAATTCCAGAGGTCACAGTAAACAGATTTCACAGAGTAGAGAAGGAGGGGAACTAGGGCAGAAAAGGATATGTGCAGAATTCTATGGGGATTAGAATAAAAAGGATGAGGGATGACTTAGATGTCTAGAGTTGCTTGAGGTGACTGACGTAAACAGAAGTAAATGAAACAGTGAGGTAAGTCTTTGATGGATCAAAGCAAGTATTGATGATACAGTGTAGGCTAGGAGATAGGGAGGGCTAAGTGTCTGGAGAAATCTTCCCATGTTATATTTGGCAGGCAGCATTTCACCAAGCTATGAACTGAGCAGTGGCCTTTTTTCCCCTATGTCTTAGACTCCAAGGATGTTGCTCAGCTGCCAGTGCAGTCAGGCAGACTTTTCTCCAGGTCTTCATTTCACTGCCTCAAAAAAATTCAGCTTTGCAGTAATATGACGTTTGTCAGGCAGCCCACACTGCCAATGCTCTGATCATTCACCTTTCACAGAACTGATTATTTGTTAACATTCTCTTGACACATTTCAAAAGATATTTTCATGTAAAATCCAAATTCCATATTGTCATAGTAAAATTGAATAGTCATCAAATCAAGAGCCTCCCCCATCTTAACACGCTTACACAGAAATCCAGTATTGACATAAATCCAGAGGATCTTTGCATATCCTAAGGAAGGTTCTCCTATTTCCCTATTTCCACTGTTCTTCCCAAAATATTTCCTAGACAGCAGAGCTGAATGAACAAGAAAAGCAGTCCCAAATATAGCATATATACTAAGTAAAAGTATTTTACTCCATGATAATTGTATTGACAATTTTGTGTTTTAATAAAATCAAACTTTAGCACAAAAATCATTCCAAGAAGAGTGCAGAGCTTCTGCTTAGATTCCACAAACCTGTTTTTAAATTAGAGGGGTTTGCAGCTTTGAACTACCAAGTGGCTAAGCATGCTTGCCAAAACTGAGAGACGCAAACTGCTCAAGAAATTTCCCTAGAAATTTAAGAACTATTTGCTTAAATTATAGCACTAGTAAGCCTCTTATTTGAGGCTGAGAGGTTGACAAAATGATTTTTAGTGTAGATAATGGCAAGTTATGTTACAGCAATTTATGTATAAAGATGAAATGAAAGAATTCTAATTAACTACAACAATCTTTGATATGGACAAGTGCTTACTTCCTAAAGATTGATTTTCATTTTACTAATGAGACCAGAGATGACACCATGACCTTGTGTAATAAGGGATTATACATCAGTTTACTGATTCTGTTATACCTGTGATATCCTTGATCGCCATTTGTAACTGTTTCTGAGTCCTCCTAATGCCATGAAATCTCTTTCCTCTCCATAGTCCCAGAAATCATAACAGGTGACATGGAGTCAGCCATGGCAGTGGACCTTAACCCCTGGGTGGAATATGAATTTAGAGTGGTGGCTACCAATCCAATTGGGACCGGAGATCCAAGCACCCCATCTCGAATGATCCGTACAAATGAAGCAGGTAAGAATTTTGGAGAATCAGAATTCAATTTAGCATGCACTAATCACTTTGAAAGCAAGTTGAATTAACCATGATTGCTTGCTTTAGTATAATTTTTTTTTTCTGGATTCACTTACCTAGACATCATAAAATTATTTCCTTTAAAATAATTATTTCATTTTATTTGTTTTCAGATCTTTTTCTTCTTGTTTCTGCAAATGCATCTAGATGCTTCAATTTCTTCCCAACCCTAGCACTCATCTTCAAGTTACCATGAAATTGAAGCAGTTAATTTCTTTTTCTAATTATGTACTCATTTGATATAGCAAATCCATAAAATTCAGAATAGATATGCCCACCTCTTTTTCTCCAGTGGTTAACAGTAAACTTTAATTTCAGTGTACTTCCTTAGAACTCTATATTGCCCTTCACCACCTACATGTCATAAATTATACTCTGCAAAGGCAAACATCATCTTAAGTTGACTTGCTGCCCCCTTGACACCTATGTGTACAATAAATATCCATCTCCTTCCTGACAGAAAATACAGCACTCTTCTGGTCTTTTGGAATGAATTATCTCTAAAATGTTTTTAATGGTCACATAGAGGAATTAGCAATTTTATTTAAAAACAAATTTTAGGGACACCTGGGTGGCTCAGCTGGTTAATCATCCAACTCTCCATTTCAGCTCAAGTCATTATCTCATGGCTTACAGGGTTTGAGCCCCGCATAGGGCTCTGTGCTGACAGAATGGAGGCCTGCTCAGGATTCTCTTCCTCTTTCTCTGCCCCTCTCCAACTTGGGCAGGCATGCTCTCTCTCAAAAATAAACTTTAGGGGCGCCTGGGTGGCGCAGTCGGTTAAGTGTCCGACTTCAGCCAGGTCACGATCTCGCGGTCCGGGAGTTCGAGCCCCGCGTCAGGCTCTGGGCTGATGGCTCAGAGCCTGGAGCCTGTTTCCGATTCTGTGTCTCCCTCTCTCTCTACCCCTCCCCCGTTCATGCTCTGTCTCTCTCTGTCCCAAAGATGGATAAACGTTGAAAAAAAAATTAAAAAAAAAATACATTTAAAAAATAAATAAATAAACTTTAAAACAATTAAAAATATTAAAAAACAAAATTTAAATATCTAGCCCAAAATCTGGAAAAAGAAAAAAAATAAAGAAAAAATTTTCATAAAGTTTTTATTACTTTGAACAAAGTTTTATTGACTTATCAATAAGGACTTATCTCTTTTAAGGACTTATCTCTTATGTCCTATAAAATTGTCTACTAAAAAATGTCTAGTAGGGCACTAGCTTAGGCAAACACAGATGTGAATAATGCTGATGAGACCAATCCGAAAATAGAAAAAGGGGTAAATTTCAGATACAAGGAGGAAAAAAAAACAAATAATTTTAATATTTTTACACTCTGATAATATATGAATCTCAATCATTAGAATTTCAGTGCACTGAGGATGAGGATTTTTGTATAATGTTTTAGTGTTATATCTTCAGCACCTAAGAATATTTTGGCACTGGTACTCTGTATGTTTTTGTTGACAGATTAAAGGAAATATTCCTTCTATTTCCTTCAAATGCCCCTATCCAACCAGTACCTAGGTAAGAGATACATATAGATAGAAGACTGAGAATTAATTGTTCATTTTGTGTTATGGTTATAGAATTGAACCAAAAATGTGATTTGTAAATTCTTACAAATTGAATAAAGCTTATAATAATTAAAATAAACTATCAAAAGAGTTGATTTTTTCCTCTAAAACACACTAGGTCTAATCCTTTGAAAAAAAGACAAAAATACCAAATGGTTAATTTATTGCACAAAGTGGGAATAGCTATACAAAAGTTATTCAAATTATTTCTATATAAGAATTAAGCAATCAAGAAAATAAAAGATAAAGTAGCCTAAATATGTTGGAAAAGATTCATTCACAGAAAATCCAACTTTTCTGCTTTTGTGATTTGCCTAGTACAAGTTGTTTTTTTTCTGCTATTTTTTCAATAGTTTGAATTTTAAATTGAATATTAATTTCCTGGTTAGATTTTCATGCATTCATAAATCAGCCATGCTTTCATTGTGTACAGGTGTTCACTAATTAAGAGTATAACAGGTCACTCATTTCTCATTTTATGCAGTCACTATGTAGATATTGAAATGACTGCCAATATTAGTACTTATGCTCACATATTTTCTAAAAAAACTGCCTTATTTTGCATATTGTTAATTGTGTTTAAACAAAGGCAAAGATTGCTGCCTAATTCAGAGGCTCTCAATAAATATTCATTTTGAAAATAAATAATCTGTTTCAGATGAATAATCCTTTTAGACTTTTATAGTATAAATCTCCTTGTACAATTTAAAAACACTTCAGCAAAAGCACTTTTATTTTTCAAGCTAAATTGCATTCAGATGATACATTCTGAAAGACCTGACCCTCATCTCTTCCTGCAGCTACCTCAATCATATAACTCAAGCCTTTCCATTTTATCATTAGTTCTATATACATGGCATACTTCATTTAGTCTGTTAAAATCTCATGGAAGAGAAAAGAAATAGCATGAAAACTGCATGCAATGCACCCCTTTGAAAGTTAGTTGAAGAAGGCTTGTACAGTCTACTTAATGCTTCTTGTACTTTGGTACCACACAGGGCTAAAACTACTAACGGTGCTGAACCAAGTGTTGAGATTTGTGTCTGTTTTATCAGGCAGCACAGATTAAAAGGGACACAAATATCCTGAGATGCCCTCTCAACTGACATACTCTGCCTCTTTTAAGTACATGTTCTGCATTTTAAAAGATGATCCTGTTCTAACGGACCAACAGAAAATCAACAGAGCTACTTGAGAAAGAGAAGCTCTTGAGAAAGAGAAAGGTCTCACGTTCAAGATATTGAGTTGAAAGTTTTATGTTCCTTTAAAAGTATCCTATTTACTTGAATATTCTAAATCCCAATGCAGGTTTAGTAAAGCATTTTTACCTTGGGATTGTTTCTTTCCCACACACCAAAAAAAATAATTTTTCTTTGCAGTTTCCTCTAAGATATATTTTGAATTTTAGACTCATCAAAATACTCTTAACAGTCAATAAATATAAGATAAATTGGATCAATCTGACTTATTATTAGAATATCAAAATAGTAATATACATATGTTTTTTACTTTAATGCACATTTGTATTTATTTATTTATAGTATAATTTTCGTACAAGTTTTTGTAGATGATATATGTAGATAGATGATAGGTAAGTAGATAGATAAATAGATGATAGATAAATAGATTATAGATAGATAGGCAGATAGATATAATTCTGTTTTATTTTGGAAATGTGTTACTATCATCAAACCCATATATTATTTTGGGTTGGGTAAAGGAAATGCTTTCTCTATCATTTAAAAAGAGAACACAAGAGAAAAAAAATCACATTTTAGGAAGTGAATGTAAAATATACACTGCAGTAGAAATGGAAAAATATGTAAAAATGAATACAACAGCAATCTTCTTATTTAACTGAACTTTAATATTCCATAATTTATGCATTTATAACACTAATTGTTGAATATAAATGAAAAGGACATAAGATAGAGTTAACTATGTAATCTATTATTTAGATAGGTTTGGTTTTCTCTGTAGTATAAAATGTTTATTATTATCAAAGCTCTTAGCATAAATCTCAATATCTGCAGTTCTTTATTTCAAATAATGAAATAACAGAAGAGCACCTGGGTGGCTCAGGTGGTTGGGTGTCTGACTTCAGCTCAGGTCATGATCTCATGGTTCCTGAGTTCAAGCCCTACTCGGGCTCTGTGTTGACAGCTCAGAGCCAGGAGCTTACTCTGGATTCCGTGTCTCTTTCTCTCTCTCTCCCTCCCCACTTGCACTCTGTCTCTCTCTCTCTTTCTCAAAAATAAATAAACATCAAAAACAAATTTATGATGAAATAACAGAGATTGAGAAAGAAAGAAAGAAAGAAAGAAAGAAAGAAAGAAAGAAAGAAAGAAAGAAAGAAAAAAGGAAGGAAAGAAAGAAAAGAAGGTTCTATCTTCAACCTGTAATTAAAAATTTGAGTTTTAGAATTAGGCAGATCTGGATTAATGTTATCTGCTGTTTATTAGCAGTGAAATAGATAAGATATATAAATTGCTCAAGGCTCAATTTTCCCACTTATAAAATGGAGACAATCACAACCTACTCCATTGGCTGTTTATATTAAATAATATAATGCATGTAAAGAGCTTAACATAGTGCCTGGTACATGGTAAATGCTTAATATTAGCCACTTATCATCATCATCATCATCAATGTAAATGAGTTATTACTTTGTTCAATGGAAGTTTTAACAATAGTAATTACGCATAAGTCACTTTTTTCACATTTAGGAAATATTTTCAGGTTAAATGTATGTCTATTGATACAATAAGTATCATCCACTTTCTTGGCTTATATCTGGCTCCTCCAAGATGCCCTCCTATTGAGAAGTCTCTGCCACAGACTGCACCATCAAGTCTGGCCACTCAGCCCACCTGATGGCTTGGGAATCAAGGGAGCCTTTCAGAATGTGGTGCACAGTACACATGATGCCTCTCCTCTAAATCTCCGTCTCTACCCCTGTCTAGCTTTCCATGCTGCATTTGTTATCTAGCCAGATACCAGTCTATAAGTAGATTGTGAAATTGTACCAGTATATGGCCATTTTCTGTGTTTCTTATAGCATAGACAAGACAAAAGGAGCAGAAAAAGAGAAGTGTCAAATTAAAGAACTTGTTTAAAAAATTTGTTTCACATTCATATAGTTTTCCAGTTGCTTGGCACATTGTATTCTGACCGGCCATTCTTTCTTCACTCTGAAATGGAAAAGGACACACACATATTTCTGGCCACAGAAAGCAAAATATTTTTTCTACATTTAATAGGCAAATGCTTGGCCATATAAATGAGTGTCAAGTAGACAATCAGATGAAAATCTTTCCTAGTCTTAGCATTTTCTGCACTGCATCATAGTTGAACTCTGTGTAATTTTAACATAAAATAATTTTATTTTCTCCATTATGCTTCCTCTGATCTCTGACTTCAGCCCCAACTATATACATCCAAGGCACTTTTAGATATTAGGGAAGTATCACTTTCAGGTATTAAAAACTTCCATTTTAATTTAATTTAAATAAATTAAATAAATAAATTAAATACATTAAATAAAAACTTTAATCTCACATCCAGTTCATGCTTTCTCTTGTTCTTTCCCAGAACAGGCTTGAACCAAGAGCTCATTTGTCTTTTCTTTCTTTCCACTTCTTCCCTCACCTTCCAGCTGCTGCTCCAGTCACTTTATAGGCAAGATAAGAAGAAGGAGGAAAACTACTTAGGTAGTTTTCACATGGGTGTAGTACTCACATGGGTGTTGAGTGCAATGTGCAACAGCATTCGTCCACATGCTGCTTCTTTCTCTTATAAGACGCACTGAGTTCTTTGGAGACTATCCTGTCCTCTAGCAGGAAGTTTACTTGGGAGTGATCCCAGCCAGCCTAATTAAACTTACCTTCCATAGTGTCCATTTGGCCCCCTGTAATCACATTCCTGAGCTGCCAAACTTGATGTTCTAAAGAGCTATTTTGGTCTCCACTCTGGTAAAATAGCATCAGACTGGGCCATATTGCAAAATTCTGAAGCTTGACAGCATTCAGCCAGGATGTGAGATGTAAGCATCTGTACTCTGTAGCAGTGATTTCCTCCTCTTCTCACTTAGCTTGAGAGGGAAACAACATTCCCATTTCCCTTCTATTGACAGCTAAGGATGTAAGGAGATGCCACAACACATTTTTCTACTAAACTTACAATATTTTTTCCAAAACCTTCCTTGTGCTAAAATCATATATATATATATATATATATATATATATATATATATGAGCTAAAGGAGGGTAACGGAAAAGGATCATAAAATTTCATTTCTCTGATTCTTAGCAATTCTGTGATTTTGTCTGGCCAATCTCACTTTAACAATTGAGGTTACATTTGACTCATCCCAAGTCCAGAAGACTCATTTAATTTCCTATTAAAAGTTCTTTCAATCTCCATTACCTTCCTACTTCTGAAAGGATCTTGCTTTGTTCCTATTTATACCTTCACAGTTCTTGGTCATGATAATTACTTAGGAAATTTCATTGAGTTCACAAATTATGGAATAAACACAATAAAATTAATATTTTTGTATTGGTTTTCTCTAGGGTTATGTGTATTGGCCTTGTAAATGGCATTTAATGGGGCTTTGAAGACCAGACCAAATGGGACTTGGACAGAATTACTTATAAGAGACAATTAGAAAATCTACTGTTGTCAGGCATTGATGTGTGCAGAGAAAAGACAACACGTTGTAGGGTTCACAAATGTCTCTCTAGTATATGTTTCTAAAAAGATTTATTAAAAAATTAAGCATTTAGTTGAAGTAATTAAGAAAGCCTAAAAGAAAATACTATTAAATGAAGCAGACAGTATTTTTAACTAATGAAGCTACTTTGGCCTACGCAAGTTTTTTCTGCAAAATATATTCAAGAAATAGGTCTCCATTTTCAGAGGCACTTTGCAAGCAGAGATAGTAAGTAATTTTAGCAAAAGCCTTTATAAAAGAAATCTGGCTAATTTTTAGGCATGTATTTTTTTTAAATGTTTATTTATTTATTTTGAGAGAGAGAGAGAGAGAGAGAGAGAGATTGGCAGAGGAGGGGCAGAGAGAGGAGAAAGAATCCCAAGCAGGCTCTGCACCATCAGCACAGAACCCTATGCAGGGCTCAATCTCACAAACCATGAGATCATGACCTGAACTAAAATCAAGAGTCAGATATTTAGCCTACTGAGCCACCCACGTGCCCTGGGGCATGTGCTTTTCTGATTAATAGCAAAATGATGGAAGAGTTGTAGAAGTCTTGAACATGAAAGATAAAAGAGTGATGAAAGGTTATCAACCCAGGAGTAAATGTAAGACACTCAAGTATGACTTTTCATATCTTCCTAGTCCCCATAATACTATATATCAGTCATAAACCATGAACCATGTTCAAGCTCTATGCTAAGTACATGTCCTTTATCATATCATTTCATTGTCATATCAACCCTCTAAAGCAAGAAGTGTTTATCCCCATTTTACAGATGAGAAAACAGAAGTAGAAAGTTTTAAAAACTTGTACAAGGTCACCACTTAAGAAGTAAAGCTGGAATTCTAACCCTTCACCAAAGATAGTGATTTCAAGTTATCTCCCCCCCCCCATTTCCTTCTTCCTCTTGCATTTTCAATATCCTCTTTTTACCACATACATCAACAAATCTCTTTTAAAGATTATTTTACCCATCCTCTGCTTTACTTCCTTGGGGAGCCATATAAATAAAGCTAAGAGAATATGAGTTGAGGTAAACATCATTTATTGTATATATTAACCTACTGTGCTTTTGACTATTGCCATTTACGAGAAGGTTCATAAATCAGAGAAATCTTACATTTTCTAAAATATCCTCTTTTGTAAATAAAAAATAGCATCTTGCCTACATTTCCAAGTTAAAACAAATTTGAAAGCATAATTCCCATGGTACTATCAAAACAATATTATCCAGATTTCCAAAAGAATAATTTCTTTTGAGATTATATATGTATAGACTCAATGCTAAACTTTTACTGTTTATCATAGAACACCATTTTCTCTTTTTGAAATCTAAGTAGATAATAACATTACATAGTATTTATAAATTATAGTTCCAGGTCCTATGGTAAATAATTATTAAAAAAACCTTAAAGTGTAGGTACTATTATTATCTCTGTGAAGCAGCTGAAGGACAAAAAGTTAAGAAATATTTTCAACTAATCAACTAGAATGCTAAGCTTGAGATCCAAACCCAGATCTTTCTCATTCCCACAAAAATGTATTTCAATTTGTGCACACACCTTATCTATCCTAGTGATAGGAGTAAAAGCATTATTTGAACTTTTTAGGATACACCACTAGTACTTTTTTGTTTTAGAAACTATTTAAATTTAACTCTTTTTATCAAGTAAACTTAAATGATTTTGAGTTAACTGAAATATTTGTGTGCTACATACTTCAATTCAGGTAGGTATTTTTTTTTTAATTTCCCTCTTGACTCCCACCATTATCTTATAAACAATGTCCCTTCCTTCTTTTTATTCTTCTGTATCTTGGTTTTCAAATCAGTTGCTGGATTACCATTAAGTTCTTAAATTATATAGCCTCTCCCAGATCTCTAAAGACCTGTATCATTTAATAGGCTATGTAAGCATCTACTGTAATAAATATTAGAAAGTTTTCAGGAAAAAAGAAGATTGGCAAATGATTTTATACTATCTTATTTTGTTTAGTTTAAAGTGAATTAAAGCATGATATTAGCATGATTGACTTTTACAAACTACTGACTTTTTCATAGTATTACACTTATAAAGAGTTCTTGGAGATTCATGCCTAAAGTCATGCATGCTTAAATTAAAGTACTATATTTTGGTCTCTTTGAGTGTTTATAACAATATTTCTAATGTATAAGTTGAAACGTGACAATAATCTACATTTCAACATGCCAAATAAGGCACTAAAACAGCAAAGCATTTTCAGCTTATGAGAAAAATATTAATTACATTATCCATTTATGGAACAGCATTGCTCAGATAGAAACAGAAGAATTAGAGTTGAACCCATTAACCATGCATGTAAACTTGATTCTCTAATCCAATAAGCTCATGACATTTATCAGTAGCAAAACAAGGGATAAAAGCATCTAGCTGCTTAATTCTAAACCAGGTTTTTGTTAACCATATTGAAAATGTATTTAATTTTTCAACAAATACATATTTGTCTCCACTCAATGAAAGTATTTATTAGATATTAATTTTATACTTCTAACAAGAATTATGGAACTTGATACCACAAGGGCTCTGAAAGATTAAGTCAAATCTCTACATACCATGAATATGTTTTTTTGTAAATAAAAGGATATAATTAAAATAAATGGACTCCAAAGTGTTGACTGAAGTGATGACTGTGTCTCACCAACTTCAAAAGGAAATGAATGAGCATACGTTCCACTGATCATCTGTATACAATTAGGAAATTTAAACCATTAGAATTAGAGTACCCAATGAAAACACTGGGATCTTGACAACAAAATACAATGTCTGATGCCTAGCTATTAAAGCCTTAATATTTCTTTTTTGTGTGTTTTCTTTTTTGGTTTTATTGACATATAATTGGCATATAACACTGTATTAGTTTAAAGTTACAACATAATGAGTAAGTTAGCATCCATCACCTCACATAGTTACAATTTTTTTTCCTTGTAATAAGGATTTTTAAGATCTTTCAGCAACTTTGAAGTACACAATATTGTTAATTATAGTCACCATCCCATATATTACATGCCCAGAACTTTTTATTTTATAACCGGAAATTTTTACCTCTTGACCACCTTCACCCATTTTTCCCACCCACCATTCTCCACCTTTGGCAACCATCAAATCTATTCTGTTTCTAGCAACCCCATTTTTTTTTAGATTCCAAACATAAGTGAGATCACACAGTATTTCCCTGTCTGGCTTATTTCACTTGGCATAATGCCTTCATTTCTGGCAAAATAATATTCAAGCATGTGTATTCTATTTATCTATTCATCTTAGGATGGACACTTAGGATGTTGCTATGTGTTTGAAGACTTAACTTTTCTATGATTAGTTCCTATTATAGCTAGTGAGCTTTTTTAAATTAAGAACAGTTGATTTTATAGACATATACCATTAAAATTTTTTAATGTTTATTTTTGAGAGAGAGCGCATGAGCAAGGGAGGGGCAGAGAGAGGGGGAGACAGAATCTGAAGCAGGCTCCAGGCTCTGAGCTGTCAGCACAGAGCCCAACATGGGACTCGAACCCAAGAACCACAAGATCATGACCTGAGCCGAAGTCAGATGCTTCACTGACTGAGCCACCCAGGTGCCCCTAGACACATATTATTAACACAGTGAACCATAATACCTTCTTTGTGCCATTTATTATATGTTAAAATTGGAGATCAGATGAGAAAGAGCAGGATCTTATTCTTTATATTAAATTGATATGGGCTATCTTCTCTTGAAAAGAATTTAGCAGTAATAGGAAAACTTCAAAGATTGATTTCAAATAATAAAAGAAATTTTCCAATATGGATCATTTATGGGTAATTTGATGATGAAATTACTCATAGAAAAACAAATCACATCATAGAAGGTGTTATATTGCTTTCTCATTTCCTCAAAGTAGAAATTTTCACCAAATATTTTATTAGTTTGTTTTTATTTTTTTAATTACAAAGTTAAAATATTTGAAAAATATAAATATATTTTCTAAAAAATAAAAGCATTAATGGACTGTGGAACAATATTACCAAGGCTTCAGAAGAAAGGATCGAATAGTCACTTGTGTTTTATTCTACTTGTATCTTTTAAATGACTTTCAAGAGATGTTTACTGGAGAGCTTACAGACTACTCTCCAGCTCTAAGCTAAAGGTTACAAACATCCTCCTTTTGGGTGATGTTTGATAGCTGAATAAAATGGAAAAGAATACTCAGTGCCTATTATTTCCACAAAATCCATGATTATAGGGAAAGTATCCTCAAGGAAGAGGATTCAAAATCCTAAGTTTAGGGCATAACTTTAGTTATTCCAGTGTAATAGACAAAGTAAATATCTCTGGTAGATAATACTCATAATATTATTTAACTGTTTGTTGTCAAAAATGAATATGAAGTGTGTGTGTGTGTGTTCATTCATTTTTTACAAACAAATGGTACTATGAGAAGTCATAGTAACATTGTGTCAACAAAATAATTTGCTTATCTATTTATTTGACTTGCATTAATGATCACAACATTCATAACTCTGAGATTAGCCACTGAGGGAATATTTGGAACCTTAGATCCCTGTTCTTTTATGCATACAGTTAACCCAGCTCCACTCCTGTGTGCCTTACCCTATGCCATGGACTAGAAGATAAATTTAGAACTAGGACTATATAACAGTGTCTTGGGGACCTGGTGTCAAACAGATATGTCATAGGTTGCTATATCTAGCAATAACTATGACTACTAATAAAAACTCAATTTAATAAATGATTTGCTTGCTCTTTATATAAATTAGTACATATCACAGTTATTGCTCTGATACCATCATTTTTTCCTCAGTTGAATATTTTGTGATTTCTTGAATGAGAGACAAAGGGGTATCCAATTCCATTTAATTCTCAGGGAATTCATGAGAGTGAACTCCACATATGAATAATTTTAATATATACATCACTGTGAAAGAAAGATTGGTAACTGCTGCTGTATATATCCTTCTACTTGTGCATGAGCAAGATGAGGACTCATGTTCATGGAGGAAAGTGTCCAAAGATACTGAATTTAAACCCTGGTGAATAAAAGTCTTTATTCAGTGGAGCCAATTATATATTCACAGACTATTCTCTCCCACCTCCTTTTTTTTCCTTTCTAGTGGAATATAAATTCTGCACCAGTTTTTCCTGTACATAAAATGCTGTATGAATATCTACCAGTAATTAATAACCTTTCATCCAAGTAGGTAATATATGAGAGTGAATTTATTGTTTATGAGTTTATCGATATCATTTAAAAACTATATGCAAGGATATAAAGGCAATGCTGAAGTGTAAAATTTTTAATGTGGGCTCATAGCTTAGAAAATGATTTCTTTTAATAGTTTTTTTCATTTAATAGTTCTTCATTTGAAAATGTTCCCTTTCAACTGCAAGTTTTGTGGTTTGGTGCAGTGAAGGAGAAATTTATTCCTTTGACACATTTATTCTTTTAATAGTTATTCATTTGAAAAAATTTCATCGGGTAGTTATATATTTTACAATTTACAGAGAGATTCACTCTTGATAGTTTTTTTTTAATGTTTATTTATTTAAATAGGTTCTCAGTCTATGGAACTGTTGCCACATTTCCTTAAATTGGAGCTTCCTGGGGGTTCTGGTAAAGCAGTAATAAGACAACCTGTTTACTTTCTAGGAGCTCTTCAAGCCTTGAGACCACAGGAGAGTCACATCATTAGAAAGGAGAGAATTTTTAGAATGAAATTTAACCATTAGTAGATGTCCTTAACTATAGTGTTAATTACGATCTCAATCTTACTACCACAGAACGTTTACAATAAGATTAGTTTGGCAATGCATTGTGTGGCCATGAAAAATATATATAAAACTCTCCCACATAGATTTGAAATCAGGGTATCTGTCACAGACATTTTGTTTTAATTAATATGGAATATGACCATTCTAACTTCAAATTTTAATTGTTTGTTTTGGGATTTTTCAGAACATGAGTAGTGTCAAAATATATTCTTACAAGGACTCTCAAATTAAACATCTATTTATTGTCCTCACTCTGGCCTATTTTTAATCCACAGTTCCAAAGACAGCACCCACCAATGTAAGTGGAAGAAGTGGAAGAAGGCATGAGTTAGTCATAGCCTGGGAGGTAAGAAAGTCTGTACTCAGATATCAAAACTTGTTGATTCCTTAGAAAACAAGGCTACATATATGTTCTGTACTTGGTACAGAGAAACTGAAGAATTTTGGTTTGAATGAGGTTAAGAAACACTTTGATCATATATTTCTCAGATGAATATTGCCAACGTGAACCTGTCTCATTTCATATCCAGCCCCAGTTGACTTTTCTTCAAAACTAAAGAAGTATGTCTTCTTGTCATATAGCTATCTCAGAATAAAGTTTGGATAATTAAAACACATCCTTCCATAAACTACTTCAGATGTTTGCTTGGCTTAGTTTGACATTTAACTATTTCACAAATAGTACACTTACTAAAACCATTGGGGAAGAAGAAAATGACTGCCACTGAATTTGTGGAACAGTGCCTCGGCTAGTAAGGATAATAACCCTATTAATAAGGATAATAATTTTTCTTCATTTTAAAAATTATGAAACTGAGGCACAGTACTTTTCCTGATAAGTAGTGAAATTAGGACTTTGATTTTGTTCTCTTGTCTCCCTCACTATATGATCTCTGATTTTTCTTCTATAAAGGAAGCAGGGAAGAGGGGTGTGAGAGATACATTTATTTCCTGTGAAGCTACTATCCTTTTATTGATGCTAGATTACCTTATTATCAAACACAACTATATAGGTCACAGAACTGTTCTTTAGAATATGAAAATGTAAAGTAAATGGAAATGTCTACTGGAACAAACTGAACAAATACCTGATAGTCTCTAAAAGCAATGATAAAATGTACAGAAAAACATTTCCCACAAAGTAATCTCCATGAGCATATCCTCTGTCCTGTTATCCTGTCCATCCCCTTCTTCCTCAGTAAAAAATTATTTCTTATTTTAGATTTCTGCACAGGAATTAACTTCCCAATACCTGAACTTCACTGAGATCAAATCTCTTTAAGTAGAATTCCCATCCTTATCAGCTTTGTGTCTCAGACCCAGCTGCTAAAAGAAGCATACCAAAGACTGGGAGTGACTTACACATGCCAGAAATTTATTTCTCACAGTTCTGGAGCCTGGAAATTTAGGATCAAGTCACCAACAGATTTCAGTCTAGTGAGAGCCTGCTGTCTGGTTAATAGATGGCCACTTTCTCACTTTACCCTCACATAACACAGGAGCTAAAGAACTCTCTGGAGATTCCTTTATAAAGCACTATTCCTCTACATATGTCTCTGCCCTCATAACTTGATAACCTACCAAAAGCCCCACCTCTTAATACCATCGCATTGGGGATTAGGATTTCATCATATGAATTTTGGGGAGATATAAACATTCAGTATTTTGATATAATAGGCTTTGTCTGTTTTCCTTTACTGTATACACTTTTCCCTTAAATCAAAACTCAAAAGAAAAAAAAATGTTCAGTCAAGTATTTATTGGGTATCTACTATGTATCAAGCATTAGCTAGGCAGTGTAGTAACTGCTACTTTGACTAACTAGTCAATCACAATTACTCCTTTCTATAGTGTACAGTTTATGTCCGTTTTATATGTAAGCATATAGTAAGAGTTATTTGAACAAATACTATTTTGTAATGTCTTCACATTAATAAGCCCAAAAACAAATGAAAAAGAAAACACTATAAAAAAAAAAACAAACTTACAGGGGCGCCTGGGTGGCTCAGTTAAGCGTCTGACTTGGCGCAGGTCATGATCTCACCGCTTGTGAGTTTGAGCCCCACATTGGGCTCTGTGCCAACAGCTCAGGGCCTGGAGCCTGCTTTGTATTCTGCGTCTCCCTCGCTCTCTGCCCCTGCCCCGCTCACACTCTGTCTCTCTCTGTCTCTCAAAAATAAATAAACATTAAAAATAATAGAAAAAAAAAACTTCTTATGTTAACATCTCCTATCTTTTCTGTGCAATGGGCTCTGCAGAGCATTACCAACAACCAGATTTTTCAGACCACCAGACCATATGACAGTTTTCCCCAACATGTTGCATTCTAGTATGGAATGTTAATTTCATATACATGACAAAGTGGTTTAAATTTGTTTGATTTCAAGAGTTTTCAGTATCCTTGATACTCCTCTTAAATATCAACTGATATTATTTAAGTTTTTATCTTTTGCTTTTAACCCCTTTTAAGTTTCCAAAGACTGTCAAGTGATTGTGCTATATATTGGCTTCCAGGGGAGCATTAGAGATTTGAAAGTCTTCTTTTCTCTGGTTATCCATAATTTGAAAAAAAAATGAAGTTTGGTAGAAATGGCTTTTTGAATCAATTATTTTACTGATAATTAACTGAACTTTTCTTCTTTAGCCAGTATCTGAAGAGTTTCAGAATGGGGAAGGCTTTGGCTATATTGTAGCTTTCAGGCCCAATGGAACACGTGGCTGGAAGGAAAAAATGGTGACATCCTCTGAAGCTTCAAAATTCATTTATCGGGATGAAAGTGTTCCTCCTCTTACTCCCTTTGAAGTGAAGGTTGGAGTTTATAACAATAAAGGAGATGGACCTTTCAGTCAGATTGTGGTTATCTGTTCAGCTGAAGGAGGTCAGTTTCTTTATTATAATTTACATGCAACATTTTATTAATGCATGTTATATGCATGAAACATTTTTGTACGTATATTAGAAAGTACAGTCACACAAAAAGAGAAAATAAAACTTACCCATAGTTTCATTACACTTTTTAGATGTATTTTTTTCAAAAATTTTCCAAGTAATTTTTATTTGAAAAATTGAGCAGTCTATATGTGTTGCTTTATGTCCTTCACTACCTAACAATATATGGGAAATATTTTTCCATGATAATAATGATATTAATAATGCCTATAGTGTATTCTGTCCTCTGGATGGACATTTAACCAGTCACCCCTGGTTTTTTAATCTAGATAATTTTATATTTTAACCCACTAAATTTAAATGTATGTGAACTAAATTTAAATAAGTACTTCATTTACATGACCAATAAATATTTATTATTAACCTCATAAACAAAATATTATACTGATAAAGAAGTACCAGACAAGGACTTCATTGGAAATTCTTCACATGATATGATGAAATCCTGATGACAATCTTGTCTAACAGACATTATTATCCCCATTGTAGAGAAAGAAATTGATGTTGAAAAGTTAAGGAACTTGCTAGAGGTTACATACTTTGTAATTGAGAATTAAACCCAAGTCTGTCTAATCATTAAATCCTTGATGTTTCTCTAACATGTTGTTTTCATATACATAAACACATTTAATTCTCAAGATAAAACTACTATGTAGGCAGGACTAATTAAGCAGGATACCCATTTTACAAATGAGTAAACTGTAAAACCATGACATATTTATGGTTACAGTCAATAGGTGGTGGTGCTCAGGTGTGAACTCACCTTCCTACCTCAAAATCCAGGGTTAAGTTTTAATACAAAAATGCACTTTTCTGAAAAAGAAAGAATGATAGACCTAACCCCCTTAGGTGAGTTTTCTCGTTTTTTCTTCTATTCAAGTGCCAAATTTCAATTTGCCTTACTAGCAAAAACAATGCCTCACATTCCCTAAACGTGACAAATGATTGAAAAAATGTTCCACCAAAACTATCACTCTTTCACCTTCTAACAAACATTATCGATATAAACTGACCATTTTACTTTCTTTGTACCCACTCGTGTAACTTATTTAAATAGCTCAAAAGAATTATCTTTTTGATACTATGAGCTACAAGACAGGGGATGGGGTGTTAAATACAGTCATTTGAATATTAAAGCACAAGGATAGTGTCTGATTTATGTAACATGTAGTTTTCAATACAGGCTGCCCTGAGTTTTTTGTTGGTTTTTTTTTTTAAATATAGAGTCAAATTCTGAAGCAGAAACAAAAAGCTTATCCTAGTATAACAATAACCAGGAAGGTGAAGAATCAAATAATAACAAGGAATCATAGGTCTTCCAATGAGATACTCATGCCTTAGCATCTCAAGTTTCGTATGAGTTCCAGATACAGATGATTTACCATAGTACTTATATTACTTAATTTAACTCTTACAACCAAATATGAGGTAGGAATCTCAAGCTTCAATCTACTTTTCAGGAAGCTGAGGCTCAGGTAAAGTAACACTCTCAAATTCACTTCAGTAAGTGAGAGTGTTGTAAGTAACTACAGTAAGTGACAGAGCTGAGATTTGAACCCATATCTATCTGACTCCAAAGTTCATACTTTTAACCACTATCCTATACTGTGTCATCATGGATTTCTATAATAATAACATTTTGTTTTTCATCATATATAATGATGTTTTGCATTATTTGTTACTGTAAAACTCTATTTTGAAGTACATGTTTTATTCAAGAAATGCATTTTCTTATTGCTTTAAAATTTCTTCCACCTAATTATCAAGCACATAACCTCACAGGTCACATGAGATAAATTGGAGAGGTTTGTGAACATGCTTTGTGTAGTAACACCAGTGTTGACTTTAAGAAATCAAGATTTGTACATTCTTCTTCAACCTTTGCTTTGAAATTAAATTATAGTAACCACCATGGGTTGTTTATACTGTGTTTCCTTAAACTTGAAATAGCTTGCCTTTGGAGATTACCCTTTCAAGCTAGATAGGAAATATGTCTATCTTCTTTCAAAGGCACTGAGGTTGCTGTTATAATAGATTTCATAGTAACATTTCATTTATTTTGGTAGACTGAAATATGAATGATACCAGGAAATTTAAATCTAAGTAGTCAGCCTTTGTTCTGATAACAAAATTAAAACATATATTTGGCATTGGCTCACTAATTATATTTACTAATTTGGAACTTTATATGTAAGTATGAGTAAAGTGTTAGCATCATTAAATTGTGTCAACTAGGAAAGGCAGGACAATGGAAAGGAAGAGCATTTTCCTGGAATTGGAGACTCAGGGTTAACCTGCTCACACTAAATGTAAAATATTGCAGTCTATCCACCTCTCTGAGACTTATCCTCCTCTACTTTAATGTTTATTTATTTTTGAGAGAGACAGAGACAGAGTGTGAGCAGGGGAGAGGCAGAGAGAAAGGGAGACAGAATCCAGAGCAAGCTCCAGGCTCTGAGCGAGCTGTCAGCACAGAGCCTGACATGGGGCTCAAACCCACAAGCCACAAGATCATGACCTGAGCCAAAGTTGGATGCCTAACCAACTGAGCCACCCAGGTGCCCCAATACTCCTCCACTTTAAAAATGAAAATCCCGAATTAGAACATCTCTAGAAGCCATTACAAATCTGAATCACAAAGCTTGTCAATTTATTCTGTATTTTTAAATACTCTAAATTCTAATTTTCCTAGAATAGGGAAATTACTTTAAAAAAAGTGAATATTTTGAATATTAAACTATTTTTTAAAAGAGTCAAGGACTGTAATGAACTGGTAAAATAATACATTGTACTCATTCCAGCACAGGTTCCCCTTCTCTACATCTGCAGATGTTCATACAGATTCAAAGTGTGCCTTTGTTTTTTTTTTTAATATTCAAAATGTGGACTGTTTATTAATGGTAAGTTTCATCCTCAACATATATCATGCAAAATGTGCCTTTGTCATGATACTCTTGCCCAAAGTCCAACTGATCTGAGACTGTAGTTCTCCAAAAGACAGATTCTGTCTTTGTTCTTCCATTAACCTAGTTCACTTCCTGATCACCTCAAAAGCCCTCCATATTCTTAGATAAAGTAAAGAACAAGGAGTAGGACTGACATTCTATCTTTGTTCACCAGCATAGTTCTTCCTCTTCATATCAAGATAAATAGCTACATTCCTGGAGTACCATAGAGAAGACAGCTTTTCACAGCTGACAGCAAGTCAGGAAGAAAACATATGCCAGATGCTATGTCAAATGTAGCTACCAGCATTCATGTTGTTTGGAAGAAGCAAGGACCTCAAGACAACCTTACAATACTGGCCCCAACCCATTTTCCTGTGGTCCATCGATGATGGATGATATTCACAACCAGAGCACACTTCTATAAGTGGTTATATGAATTCCTCATACCTTCCATCTTTTTCCTCTCAAGACAGTAAATTGGAATGAGAGTGAAAATTACATTATTATAGGGAAAATTTTGAATGTGATAATTTAGTAAAAGCACTCATCATTTGTAAGTATTGAAACTTGATAAATCACTTGTGAAATTACCTTTACTCTTGCGACTCTGACGTAGACTGCGGCCCTAGAATACTGCCGAAAAAGCTCCAAATAGTTCTTCTGCTAAACCTCTTGAGGCTTTGAAACCTTTTAAAATTTTATAACAGAAGTAACCCTAAATGACTCTAGATAACCCTGGAAGGAGAGATATTTCCCTGTTAAGACTCCCATGTCTTGCACCTTGCACATGTACCAATTATCTATACCATTTAAACCAAGCAAGAATTATGTGCATTATAATCTTGATTTGACTTCAAATATCTACGGTATACTATAACCCTATACAATACCCTCATTCTGGAAACAATTCTATTTTTTTTAAATAAAAGCGAAGTTGCAACATATGGGGTTTATAATGCATGGTAGAAATGAAAAAGAGTGATTTTTCTCCATAGGAGAAATCCAATTGGCTTTCACTTCCATATATCTAGAAATACTTATTAGTCGAACTTACATTCATCTTCCACTTAGTCCTTGTTACTATACTTTTGAAAGGAAAAGAACCTGAGCATTCAATTACATCTAATAGAGGGAAATTCATTATAGATTAATTATAGTATAAAATATTTGTTTATTTGTGATATATTTTAGCCTTTTCTAGTTTATTTGGCTTTTGCCTTCTATGTAAAAATTGTGCTGCTTTTATTTTTATTAAAACCAAAGATCCTCTTCTCATTTGCAGAAAATGATATGCAATTATCTTATTGCAAGTGGAGCTACCACAGCTCAAATTAAAACCCAACATTCATGCGGTGTTATTCTCCAGATCAGTTCCTCGCTGAAACTGCACTCAGTAGGATTTATGTGAACTTGAAAATTAATAAATTGGCATATTAGTTGTAAAATACAAGGAATAATTTCATGTCTTTGCCAGATGATCCATTTGGATTATTGCCTGTAAAAGTTCAACTACAGCTGTCTTCACTGAATTTTTAAATAATGAAACCATAACCCTTCTCCCAAGGAGTTTATTAAACTCTCCTTTGATTAATGCTGTTGCTCACCCCTCCTGGGAAGTCAGATGTATAATCAATATTACAAACATATCCCCCATATTAGTTGGAGAACCCCAGCTGTTAAGTCACTTAATAAATATGTATTATCTAAATTCATGAACATGGTAATGCTGTTCACAATGTTTAATCTGACAGAAATTGAAATCTCTCAGTCAGCTTGTTCACTTTATATCCCAAGACTGGAGTGAAAGAGTTAGCCATGGCCTAATTAATATCATAATAAATGAAAGAAAAATTCTTTTTACGTTTCTGAATCTATTAGACATAACTAGTATAGTCTCTGAAATAAGTCACTGAATTACCTGAGTCTAATAGTAGTGAGAGTGGCAGGAAACTTCCTATTATTTACAGATCAGGAGAGTTTTAGAAATGCACAGGATCTATGACAAGCAGTGCAGCTGGCGTTCAACTTTATCAAAAGCTCTATGAAATGGAAATAAAAGAAGCTGATCATAAGCCTGTAGTGGAGTAAATAAAATATGACAGGGATTTAGGTGCCTTCTGGCAAGACTTAAAGTAGAGAGCCCAAGTGGAGATCCCAACATCAATATTGAGAAAAGTTAGTAGGTGTGGTGGAGCAAGGAGAAAAGAGAGCGATAGCACAGGGAAAAGCATTAGGTGTGTAAACACAGATATGTGCACAGAAGCAGAACAGCATGGTAGTAGGATTGCCCTGCTCAAATCCTCTCTACATTCTAGCAGCTGTGTGATCTTGGGCAAGTTGCTTACCTCTCTGGCCCTCAATTTTGTATCTGCAAAAATAATGATAGTTATAGAAAGGTTGCTGAAAGGATCAATTAGTTCATGTAAGGAATTTTGAGTAAGACTATGAAATCCTCAATAAATGGCAATTATTACTATCTTTGGTTGTTCCCCTCATCTATTTGCTATTGTTGTTGTTTGTTATTCCATCTATTCTTCTGTCAGTTATTTGGAAGTAATTGAACAGCAAGAAAATGAACTACCTGTGTTTCCTCTAAAATCTCTTCTGTGCCTCAGAACTGACTCTAAGAAATGCAGAATGAGCCTATTGCTGCCTGGTGCCAATTTAAAAGCAACACAGAAAAGATGAGACCTGAGTTCTAGTTGGAGTTGTTTCAGAGCTAGAAGCAGAGTTTGGATAAATCAACCTGTGTATAGGTCACATTTTCATCTGCAAAATGAGAACATGGATCTAAAACATATGTCCATAACTCAAAAGCCTATAGAGATCAGGTAAGAGATATAAATCAGTGAAGTAGTCCCAGTGTGAGATAATAGGTAGTGGTAGGGACTCTGGGCAACCTGAAAAGACTATGTCCTGACTAATGGGACAAACTGCTAATTCTCTCATCTATCAACATCCATGAATTCAGGCTTAGTATTGCCACTTTTTTTTCCAAAATAAGCTAGAAATTCTTATTTTTATATGAAATGTTGAAATAATATATTATTGGGACATACAGAATATGACGAAAGACTCATTGACCATCCATTTATGACTTTTGATCTAAGTGACTGTCTAAAATTCTTTCTAGGTACTTTCCATTGTTCAGTTACAATGGGATACCCAAATAGAACAGTTAGTTCCTATCCAAACCACATTCTGTGATAGTTACTCTTGCTTACAGAAAAACCTTTCAATCCATGTGAAAATGTTCACCCAGCTGTGACAATACTACTGAAACTACTGGAAGTAAACTGACTGAGGTCAGTTTTTTTACATGCTTAAATTTCAAATTTAGGTCGGCATAGGTTTACTTCTGATACTATTTACTATTTTAATTTGTTTCCAAATAAAAAATGACTCTTCAGTTTTTGTTTGACTCATTTACCTTCATTCAATTAGATGTAACTATAATATTTAGCTCCCAAGAATGCATCTATGAAATGTCAGCTTGGGTCTGATTCTGAGTTAAAGTCCTCAGAGCTTTTAAATAGAAACTGGGGTGCTTGTTTGAGAAATAGTTCTTGATATTTTTCTTGTTTTTTAAACTTTACTTTTTAAAACTTTCTTATCTCCATTTGAGAAGTTCTTAAGCTTGTGCAGTGCTACAGAAAGCTGAGAGAGAAGTTATTTCTTTCTCTGGAGATAGAGGTAGAAAGGCTTCCACCCAACCACATATTTTTTTCTTCTGAAATTATTTATCTCTGTGCAAACTTTTCTCACAAAGATATAATTGCTTCAATAATAAAAAAGCTGAAAGAAGGCCTGTGACACACAAATCTCCGCAATGCATTCATTTAAAAGAGAAGCAAAACTGCTTGCTAGTAACAAGCGATACCCAATGGGTGGCTGTCTGTCAAATACATGGTACCTTAAATCTGGAGATTGGGTTGCATACACCATAAGAACATCAGCATTTCCTTTTATTTACTTGCAAAATCAAGAATTTTGACTCCTATTAAATAATAATGAAAAAAATCTTCATTTCTGGAAAATCTTTCATTTTCTGGAGAAAAAGTTTCTCCAGATAGATGGGTGACTACCTTCCATCAAAACAAGAAAGATCTCAGTAAATAGTTATAATTCCTTTAATATCTCTAATAATTATTTTTAAATATCTTATTTAGAATTTTGTCATATTTGGTTCCCTGATTCTAAAAGGAAAAGGTCTGGGGGAGAAAGAGAAAAGAAACTTCAATAGATTAAACTCTTACCAGTTACATTTTTAGTATTTAAGTCTCTACAATTTTTATACAGCAGGGGTTCTTTAAATCAACTTTGTACAGAACTGTTTGAACTAATATATGGCCTTTATTCTGCCATTTCATTTAACGTGTGTTTGTGACATAGTATTTATGATTCAGCAATGTCAAAGCTGAAAATATTTTGTTACTCACATACAGTGCAACCTCAAGTAAAGTGTACCTCTTGATGGATGCCAGTCAGACATGGTGTATTTGGAAAAAAAAAATAGTGAGAAAGGTCACTAAGCATAGGAATGGATGAAAACATACTTTTGAGCAGTAAGACTGAGACATTCAGGGCCTTTCTTTTTCAGTCCATACCTATCTTAAAAGTCAACGCATGCCTTTTGAATATCATGATTCATATCATATTATATATACAATCATGGAAATGTAGTTTTGTGGCTGGAACAACAACAACAACAACACATGAAATTTTGACTCTATTTGTGCCTACAGGGGTAAAAAAAGTAAAGTAAAATAATAACAAGTGATATTTTGTGAGTGAATGCTTTAAGGGCCAAGCATTGTGCTAAATATCTTGTATGTATTATTCCACCTAAAACTAACCTTAAAAACCTCTGAGATAAGTACTCTTATTATGTCCATATTACAGATGAGGGAACTGGGGCATAAAAAAAAAGGCAACTTGCCTCAAGGTAAATAATTCTTTTGAAGGCAGAAAACAACAGCAGCAACAAAATAGCCACACCTGAATCTCTAGTCCATGCTTTTAATCATTGTGCTAGACTGGCAGACAATTTAAGTCAGACAATTTAACTTCCCCAGGAATGTCGTGGTCAATCCAAGGATAAAGATCTTCTTTGTTTGCCTTGCTAGATTTGTCATTTGTCTTGGTAAAGACATGAGACTTGACCCAAGTAGAAAAATACAAAAAAACCATCTTTTTATCTTTTGTTTTTCACAACTACCACAACACTTCATTTCAAAAAAAGGTAGAAGGAAGTAACACCTGACAGATTCAAGTGCAATGCTTTGATAGACATAACTTGTTACCATCAGAGTTTATTATTTCCATTTTCCTTTGTACAGAACCCAGTGCTGCTCCCACAGATGTCAAGGCTACAAGTGTGTCTGTGTCAGAGATTCTTGTTGCATGGAAACATATTAAAGAAAGTCTAGGAAGACCACAGGGATTTGAGGTATGAACAGAATTATTGAAAATAAGCCTTGTTATTTTTGCTGCCACTGCAATCTCCAAAAGAAATAGTTTGGTGACACTTCAACAGAATTATATTCTTTTGAAATTTTGTTCCATGGCAAAGAAAGTAAGAAATATGCTATTTTACTGACATGTTGTTCATTAGCTGGCTTATATTTTAGCACAGTATTTTCCATAGTACCATGTAAAGAATTTTTTAAAGAGATGAATAAACCATTATATAAAAATCAGGAGTTACAAATGGATATTTACTGATATCTGATTTATTGGTAGTTAAAAATGTTTTTGTGGATAAAAATGTTTTTGTGTATTTTCTTCCAATAAGTTAATGTATAAAACAAGTTTTCCTATTATACTGTCTTGGCAGATCATACCTCCTATACTGACTTCTCAAAATTTGCTTGGACTTCGTGGTCTATACATATTCATTCAAATGACTTTTTTCCCTTAGTTTTTTTCTATTTTCAAACACAATTATGCAGACCTTTTAATGGTGAACATTTCATAACATTTCAATGACTTCAATGAAAGTTTAGCCTCCACATGAACTAGAGGATTGTAGGCAGTCTATGAACTTGAATATTCTTCAAAAACAAGATCTCTACTTCTTGTGTTGGTTTGTCAGGGGGGGATAATTTCTAAAATCAGAAAAATAGTTACCATCCAGCGTCCTATAAACTTAAATAATTATCAAATATAAGACTTGTACTCCAACATGATTTCAGGCTGAAAACACATTTTTTTAATTCTATCTGAGGTTTGAAATAATGCCTGAGAAATATTTGATTAATATACTGCCAGCATTAGATAGTGATTACTATGATAAAAAAATTCACACAATTTTTCTTAAGAGTTACAGCAAGGACCAGTTATGAGAAACCATTATCTATGCAATATCATGGATTTGTTTCTGTAATATTGCTTTGATTTACTATTTGAAGTAATAATTCACTATGTGCCACATCATGATTGCATGTTTATTTGACTAATACCTCCTTGTCTCCCTACCCATGCTGCAAAGACCATATCTATTTACCAAAGAATCTCAGCATCTGGTAGTTCTTGGACCATGAGAGCTACAATAAATATTTGTTGAATGAATGAATATCTGTACTTTTAATACCACTGTAGAAGACATTGGGGTAGCCTGCCTTGTTACACTTCAGGGGCCAGTACACATCTCCCAGTTTCTGCGGGTTTTGTTTGCTCAATTTCCACCTTTGGAGAATTGCCTTCACTCAGGAATGCTGCTTTCCCTTAAAAATCCCCTTCCCAAAATTAGGCAACCCAAAGCCAATGATTGGCTGACACTGGTCGGTCCCTTGACTGAAGAAAAAAACAACTTTATGGTGTATTTTATGGTGCATTGTCTTTGCTGTGTGCATCAGGACCAGGCTGGATTACCTGAGGCCACACTCTTGCTCAACTCCCTCTCCTTCCTTATCCTTCTATCCTCCCTTCTTTACAGATTTACCTGAAAGCACTATCAAAATAAATCACATACACTTGTATCTATGTCTCGACCTCTGCTTCTAGGGAGTCCAGCCTAAAATAACTACATAAGTACAGACTAGCTTAGACCTCTGAATCAAAACATTTGATGTGCATACTTTTAGAAGGCCACAAAGTATATCCTGGTGAACAGAAAAGTGAGGGATCCATGCTCTCACATCTCCAAGTCGTGCTCCTCTCACCTAGCCAGCCACTTTCCTTTTTTTTCCTGCATGACAGTCATGTTCTCACTGCAACTCACTTATAATAATAGCTCTTTTGGAGGTCCTGCAAATATCACATAAGATTTATATCTGTGAATAATTATTCTCTTTCTAAATATAAATCATTCATTCATTAACTCAACAAATCTTTATTGAAGACTTACTAAGTACCTACCAGAACTAGATTCTAGGGATAAAACCATGAGCAAAATGAATTCTCTGCCTTCATGAAGCTTAATATTGAAGTAAGGGAGGCAAGCAATAAACAAATTAGCAAATAAATGTGTGGCATAATTTCGATTATGATAAATACTGTGTAGAAAAATAAAATTGGATACGAAGGTAGAGAGTCAAAGACTATGCTATTTATAAAGATTTGAAAAGTCACCCTATCTGGTATTGTGACATTTGAGTTGACACATGACTGAATGAGAGAGAAAGAGACAGAGAGAACAGCAAAATCAAAGTCTCTAAAGTAGTAGCATGCTGGCCCTGTTCAAAGAACAGGAAGGGAGTGATTTGGGTGAGATAGCAGTGAACAACAGAGAGGGTTGGGTTGCAAAATGGTGGAGAGAGCACCAAGACAAAGACCAGGTTATGTAGAGTGTTGTTAACCACAGAAAGGAATCTGGATTTTATCCTATGAGGAGAAGGCATTAAAAGATTTTGAACAGAAAGAGTCAAGTCAGTATCTGACTTATATTTAAAAGCCTCCCTTAGTCTAGAGGGTGGAGAATAGACTCTAGAAAAGACATCAGGGATAATAAAGACAATTGTTCCAATCTAGGTAATAAAGAAGTTGCTTTTCACTAGAGCAGTCACAATGTAATCGATGAGAAATCTTTTTAAAATACATTTTATATGGATACGTGATGGGATTTGGAAATGAATGTGGTGTCAATTAAAACATGAAAGGAATCAAAGATAATTCCAGAGTTTTTTGACCGAAGAAATTTGGTGAATAAAATATCATTCACGTAGATGAGGTACTCAGAAAGAAGAGTGGGTGTTAGTGCAAAAAGTTATGGATTCTGGTTTAAATGTGTTTACTTTTAGGAGCCTTCTTATATCCAAAAAGTGTTGTCAAGTAAGTCTTATATTAAGAGATAGGGTAGATATGGAGCTATAACGCCAAGGAATCATCAATATATAAATGGTTTTTTATGTATATACTGACTGAATCACTGAATGTTGATTAAAAAGGTGTTTCAGAATTGAACCCTATGATGCCTGACCATTTGAACCTCAAGAAAGAAAGGGAGTCTGACCAAAGAAACTAAGGGAGACAGTGAAGGAATTCAGAAGCCAAGAAAACAATTTTTCTGAGAAAAAAATGCTGCTGAGAAATTCAGAAAGATGAGGCCTGAAATTGCAAAATGGATATTGCATTGCAGAGATCCTAGTGACCTTGGTGAGAGGACTTTTATGGAATGCCATGATCAAGGCTTGACTGGAGATCAAAACAAGACCACCCATGAGTAACATTCAAGAGTGCCAGAGCACATTTTTGCTAAATCTATTTCATTTAAAATGGAAAGTTATTCAAAAAACTGGAATATACTTAAGAACAGAATGTTAATGGGAATAAACCAAATTCTGCAATAATCATCACAATGACTGCATTTTTAGATTCAAATAAGTTAACACAAATTCTGACAACTATTTTTATACTTAGAAACAAAATCCATAGGCACAGTAATCTTTATATCACTTTATAGTTCCTTATAAATTATGTTTAAAAATATGGCATTTCGTCAAATAAAGAAACCTACAATAAAAACAAAAAGTAAAGAGAAAGAAATCCAAGCATAACACTACAGAAAACCATCAAAGCACAAGAGAAGAAAGGAACAGAAAGAAATGAAAAAACCACCAAAGCAGTTAATAAAACACCAATATGTACATACCTCTCAATAATTATTTTTTAAAATTTTTTAATGTTTATTTTTGATAGAGTGTTAGAGACAGCATGAGCGGGGAAGGCTGAACTGTCAGCACAGAGCCTGAAGCATGTCTCAAATACATGAACTGCAAGATTATGACCTGAGTGGAAGTCAGACACTCAACTGACTGAGCCACCCAGGTGACCGTCTCAACAATCATTTTAAATGTGAATGGACTGAATGCTCCAATCAAAATTATTGAAAAAAATAAGAACCATATATATGCTGCCCAGAAGAAACTCACTTCAGACCTAAGATACATGCAGACTCACTTCAGACATAAAGACACATGCAGATTGAAAGTAAAGGGCTGAAAAAATATATACAGTGCAAAGGGGAGCAAAAAGAAACATGGAGTAGCAATACTTCCATCAGACAAAATAGACTTTAAAACAAGAAACAGGGTGCCTGGGTTGTTCAGTCAGTTGAGCTCCTGACTCTTGATTTTGGCTCAGGTCATGATCTTGCAATTCCTGCATTTGAGCCCCTCATCAGGCTTTGCACTGGTGGTGTGGAGCCTGCTTGGGTTTCTCTCCCTCCCTCTCTCTCTGCCCCTCCCTTGCTCCTCTCTCTCTCTCTCTCTCTAAAAATATAAACTAAAAAGAAAGAAACAAAGAAAGAAAGAAAGAAACAAAGAAAGAAAGAAAGAAAGAAAGAAAGAAAAGGGCATTACATATAGATAAAGACAACAATCCAACAAGAGGATATAACATTTGTAAATATTTATGTACCCAACACAAAGCACCTAAATACATAAAGCAAATATTAACCGACATGAAGGAAGATGTGGACAGTAATACAATAGAAGTAGGGGACTTAACACCCCATGTACGTCAATAGATAGATCATCCAGACAGTAAATCAGTAAGAAAACAGTGGCTTTTAATGACACATTGGGCCAGTTGGATCTAAAAAATATATTCATAACATTCCATCCCAAAAGAGCAAATTGCACATTTTCAACTACACATGAAACATTTTCTAGAACAGATCACAAAAAAAGAAGTTTCTAGAACAAGTCATAAAAGAAATTTCAATAAATTCAAAAATATTGAAATCATATCACGGACCTTTTCTGACCATAGTGGTATTAAAGTAGAAATCAATCACAAGAAAAAATCTAGAAAGAACGTAAATATATGGAGGCTGCTACTAAACAATGAATGAGTCACCAAGAAATCAAGAGGAAATCAAAAAATACATGGATACAAATGAAAAGAAACACACAATAGTCCAAACTCTTTGGGATGAAGCAAAAATTGTTCTAAGAAGGAAGTTAACACAATATAGGCCCCTGCCTCACAAAACAAGAATTTTCTCAACCTAACTTCACACACAAAAGAGCTAGAAAAAGAACAAACAAAGCCCCAAACCAGTAGAAGAAAGAAAATAATAAAAATTAAGGAAAAAATTATCTTGTTACCAAATAAAATAAATAATAATAATAATAATAATAATATACTATTTGTAAAAGTAAAAGTATACTTACTTTTTATAATCAGAAAATGAAAACTTTATATAATTCAGTGGCCAAATATGGCATTACGTTTCTTTTAAGTAAAATACAGTCAGCAAAGACTGTTTTCAATTTATACTATCTCATAACTGAATAATGCATGTGGACTTAAAAATAAATGTGATATAAATAAGTCTTATCAGAATCTCTGTCGCCCTCTCTTATCTACATTCTTTATCCCTTTAAGGAGAGCTCTACCTCTGTCCTTTACCTTATCCACCCTAGAATATGACCCTCTTATCTCCTCAACTTTGTTCTTTTTTTACTAAGGGATCTCACTGACTAAATATTACTAAAATATAGTAACCTCCTAAAGTTTAATATTTTATCTCACTACTACTCCCTCCTCTATTCTATCCCAACTACAATCTTAGATGAATTTATTAGTGGTAGACTTCTGAGCATGGTGACAATAAAGTATTTTTCTGTCACCACACTCATGGGACTTGTTTCAAATTTTATATACCTATCCTATCAGTTCCACAAATCATTTTCTAGCCATAATTGCAACTTTACCTGAAGTGTTTGAAAAAGTTAGTTGCTAAAAAGACACTGTTTTCAGCTAACCTCTGTTATTTTTCCTGAATTGAAATGTGTGAATAAGATTGAAAAGATTCTGCTCTTATGAATGTTGAATCCTAATGGGAGAAGATAAAAATAAATAAACAAGTAAAATAAACTTAGATAACAATACATATAGAAGTTTAAAGGTAGAGCACACCTAGTTCCATTAAGGAAGAGTAGGAAGTGAAGCAACTGTGCCTTAATGAAACAATGGTGTGAATAGAATTAAAAGTAGCAAATTAGTGAGGCAGAGACAAGATTATGTAGAGATATCTGGATTATGGAGTTTGTATTTTCTTTCAAATGCAATGAAAAAGCACTGTGGCAATTTACAGAGAGGAATGACAATGTCTGATTTACATTTTTTTAACATCACTTTGGATATTCTTACACGAAGAATGAAAGGAGGAGAAAAGAAAGATCAGGAATAGAAGATAGAAGGCTACCGCAATAATCAAAGTAAGAAATGGTGATGACTTAGACTAAGGTCATAGCAGTGGTGTAAGAGGGAAGTAAATGTATTTCAGACACTAGACTGACAAGATTTGCTGATCAGATATGGCGGGAATGAAAATTATTTCTACATCACTAGTTTGGTCAAATGAGTGAATGGTGGTGCCATTTACAAAAAAAAAAAAAGGAGAAACTGGACAAGGAAACAAAGAAGAGATTTGAAGGTGGAAAAATTAAGAGTTCTGTCTTGGCTAAATTAAATTTAACATGCTTATTAGAAATTTAGGAGGATAAATCATATAGGAAATTGGATATATGAGTTTGGAGTCTAAGAGATCAGGGTGAAGACATTAAAGTGGCAGTCATAAATGAATGGCTAAAGAAGATATGGTGTATATATACAATGGAATATTATTTCGGTATCAAAGAGAATGAAATCCTGTCATTTGCAACAATGTGGATGGAACTAGGGTACATTTTGCTAAGTGAAATCAGTCAGTCAGAGAAACACAAATATATGATTTCACTCATATGTGGAATTTAAGATATAAAACAAATGAACATAGGGAAAGGGAAGCAAGAACAGAGAGGGAGACAAACCATAAGACATTCTTAAATACAGAGAACAAACTTAAGGTTGCTGGTGGGGTGTTGGGTAGGTTGAAGGGCTAAAGGGGCATGGGACATTAAGGACACTTGTTGGAATGAGCACTGGGTGTTCTATGTAAGTGATGAGTCACCAAATTATATCCCTGAAATAATTATTACACTATACATTAACTAACTTGGATTAAATTTAAAAAATAATAAATAAATAATAAAGCGGCCGTCATAGACGAGGTATTTAAAGGCATGCTACTAGATGAAACCACCTAAAGGGAAAAAAAGTTCCAGAGGAGAGGAAAGAAAATGTTAAGAGAGGGAGTGAGAAGGGGCTAAGCTGTGTCCTGGCACACTCCACATTTAGTTTAGCTGGGAAGGAAGGAAGATGGCAGAGTAGGAGGATCCCAAGCTCACCTCACCCCATGGACACACCAAGATAAGAGCTATATTTGTACAACTAACTCTGAAAATGACCTAAAGACTGTCAAAACTGACCTTCCTCAGCCAATCTTAAAGACCACATCTGAAAGGGATAGGAGTGGTGAAGACACAGTTGTGAACCAAAGCCCCAATGCAACTAACCACAAACAAGAGAGACATCACAAGAATGGAGAAGCAAGAGGGTCAGTCTCCACACCAAGCATTCCCAGCATTAGAGATCCGCACTGAGAATATGAGCCCCCATATCATTCAGCTTTGAAAACCAGTGAGACTTAACACCATGAGCTTTAAAAATCAGTGGCCTTAATGGCTGAACAGCTGGAGAATGATAGGAAACAAAGTCCCCACTCTTAACAAGCCAATGTACTATATAACTCATACCCAGACACAGCACAGAAGCAGCAGTTTGAAAAGCACCTGGGGTAAATGTGAAGGAGATTTATTGACTAATCTTAGAATATGTGCAGAAGGATCAGGGATCTACAGGAGATTTCTCTGGTAACAAAAGTGCTGTTGAATGATTTTCTCCTCCCCCAATCTAGATAGCCAGACACTTGCAAGAGCCAGTGCTAACATTTTCCATTTATCTGGTTAGCATCATATTCCCTCTCCCTTCCAAGAATCCCCTGTGGACCAACCCCACCCACACTACCCACCTTGAAAGGTATCCCTCCAAAGCAGCTCCTACTCTGGAAGACACCACTCTAAAGTGACTCCTGCCCTGGAGTGGGAGGATGACCATACTCAGCTCAGCATGTCAGATGTTCCTACAGCAAGACAGCTGGCTATGCAAGGTGTAAACTCTGCCCTTTGGTGCACTTACAACTTTGCAAAGAGACTAATTACAGATATCTAGGTAGACTGATGACCCCACTCACCAAGAACCTGCAGCAGCTGTATCCAAGCATCTCAACAGATTGTGGAGCAAACTCTGCCCAGTGTGCCCACAGCAGACAACACACATCATTGCAGCTGGCTGGGCTACAAGCAATTGCATCTCAGCCACAGCAGTTTGCACAGAAGAAACCCCTGAAACATATGATTCTGGTGACCATGTGGTATTGCATTGTATTTTGTAATATGACACTGGAGGACTTCTTCAACACAAGCCACAACTTTTAAGACCAAGACATGCAGTTTATCTAATACATAAAAACAAACACAAAGAGTTAGAGAAAATGGGTAGAAAAAAGAATATGTCTCAAATTAAAAAACACAATGAAATCGTAGTAAAATAGCTAAATAAAATGAAGATAAGCAATATGCCTAATAAAGAATTCAAAGTAATGGTCATAAGGATACTCACTGGACTTCAGAAAACAGTGAAGGATATCAGTGAGAACTTCAACATATAGAAAATGTGAAAAAGAACCAGTCAGAGCTGAAGAATTCAATAACTGAAATGAAGAATACACTGGGAATCAAGAGTAGATTAGAGCATGCAGAAGAATGAATCAGTAATCTGAAAGACAGAGTAAGGGAAAGTACCCAAACTGAACAGCAAAAAAAAAAAAAAAAAAAAAAAATCATAAAAAATGAGAATAGGTTAAGGGAACTCTGCAACATCATCAAACATAACATTCACATTATACAGTTACCAGAAGGAGAAGAGAGAGAAGGGGGAAGAAAACTTATTTGAAGAAATAATAGCTGAAAATGTCTGTAATCTGAGGAAAGCAAGAAGGAATCCAGTTTTAGGAACCACACAGAGCTCTGAAAAAGAAGAACTCAAGGAGATCCACAAAAAGATATATAATAATTAAAATGGCAAAATAATAATTAATAATAATAATTATAATGATGATAGAATTTTTAAAGCTGCAAGGGAAAAGAAAGCAGTTACATACAAGTGAAACCTCTTAAGGCTATCAGCTGATGTTTCAGCAGCAACTTCAGGCCAGAAGGGAGTGCTGCAATACATTCAAAATTCTGAAAGGGAAAAAAAAAAACCTACAATCAAGAATAATCTAGCCAACAAGATTATCAGTCAGCAGAGGAGAAATAAATAGTTTTTCAGACAAACAAAAGTTAGAATTCATGACCACTAAATCAGCCGTATAAGAAGTGTTAAAGGGAATTTTTTAAGTTAAAAGAAAAATCCATAACTAGAAGTAAGAAAATTATGAAAGGTAAAAGCAAATCTTTTATGAAAGAAAATTTTACCCATAAAAGCAAACATATAGTAAAGATAGTAGACTAATCACTTATAAAGCCAGTATGGAGGTTAAAACACAAAGGTAATAAAATAAATTATATCCACAAAAATTAGTAAGGGATGTACAAGATAAATATATGTCAAATATGACATCATATATTTAAAACATGGAGAGGGAAGTAAAAATTTAGTGCTTTTAGAATCAGTTTGTACTTGTGACTATCAACTTAATATAAACTTCTGTACACATAAGATGTTATGTTATAACTCAATGGCAAGCACAAATAAAAAACCTGTAATAGATACACAGAAAATGAAGTTAAAGGAGTCTAAGCACAAAACTAATTAAAGCCATCAAACCACAGGGGAAGAGAGCAAGAGAAGGAGAAATAACTGCAAAAACAAGCAGAAAATGATTAACAAAATTCCAGTAAGTACATGCCTGTCAATAATTACTTTAAATGTGAATAGACTAAATGCTTCAATAAAAAGACACAGTGTGACTTAAGAGATAAAACAATAAGATCATGTATATGCTGCCTAAAAGACATTCACTTCAGACCTAAAGAAATGTACAGATTGAAAGTTAAGACCTGAAAAAAACATTTACTATGTAAATAAGAGCAAAAAGAAAGATGGGGTAGCAAAACTTCTATTAAAAAAATAGACTTTAAAACAAAGACTGTAGCAACAGACAAAGATGGACATTACAAAATGATAAAGGGTTCAATCCAACAAGAGGATATAACAATTATAAATATTTATGCATCCAACATAAGAGTACCTAAATACATATAGCTCATATTAATAAACATAAAGGGAGAAATAGACAATAATACAATCATATAAGGGGAATTTAATACCTCATGGAAATATGGAAATCAATGAATAGATCATCCAGGCAGAAAATCATCAAGGAAACTGTGGCTTTGAACAATTACTAAGACCATATAGACCTATATACACATAACAGATATATACAGAACATGCAATCCCCAACAACAGAATACACATTCTTTTCAACTGCACATGGAATAATCTTTAGGATAGATCACATGTTAGGCCACAAAATAAGTATCAGTACATTAAAGGAGAATAAAATCGTATCACATATCTTTTCTGACCACAAGAGTATGAAACTAGAAATCAATCACAAGAACAAAATGAAAAAAAAAAAAAAAAAGGAAAAACACAAAGGCATGAAGCTAAACAATATGCTACTAAACAAACAAATGGGTCATAAAGAAATGAAAGAGGAAATTTTAAAATATATTAAGACAAATAACAGTGAAAACACAACAGTCCGAAATCTTTGAGACATAGAAAAAGCAGTTTGAAGAGGAAGGTTTATAGCAATACACATTTATGTCAAGAAAGAAGAAAAATCTCAAATAAACAGCCTAACTTTACACCTAATGGGGCTAGAAAAAGAAAGAACAAAGCCCAACATTAGTTAAAAAAGATTAGAGTGGAAATAAATGAAATAGATATTTAAAAGCAATAGAAAATATCAATGAAACCAAAAGCTAGATATTTGAAAAGACAAAAAAAAATTGATAAACCAGTAGTCAAAGTCAACATGGAAAAAACAGAGATGCTCAAATAAATAAAATCAGAAATAAAAAAGGGTAAATAACAACCAATACCACAGGAATACAAAGAATTATAAGAGAATATTATGAAAAATTCTTTGGCAACAAATTGGACAAAATATACCAACCAAATGGAGAAAATAGAAGAAACAGATAAATTCTTAGAGACATACAATCTTCCAAACTTAAATCAGTAAGAAATAGGTAAAAACAGGGGAGGGGGGCACCTGGGTGGCTCAGTCAGTTAGGTGTCCAACTTCGGCTTAGGTCATGATCTCAAGGTTTGTGTGTTGGAGTCCCACTTCACATCAGGCTCTAGGCTGACAGCTCAGATCCTGGAGCCTGCTTCAGATTCTGTGTCTCCCTCTCTCTCTCCCTCCTCTGCTCATGCTCTGTCTCTCTCTCTTTCAAAAATAAATCAATATTTAAAAAAATAAAACAAAACAAACAAGAACAACAACAAAAACAGAGAGGGAAGCAACCAAAGAGATTCTTAAATACAGGAAGCAAACTAAGGTTTGCGGGAGGGGATGTGGGTAGGGGAATGGGCTAATTAGGCTATGGGTACTAAGGAGTAGTAGTAAAGAAACCTTTATTATACTATATGTTAACTAACTTGGATTTAAATAAAATTAAAAATAAAATAAAAATAAAAATAAAAATAAAAATAGAACTACCCTATGACCCAGCAATTACACTTAAAAGGTATTTATCCAAAGGATAAAAAAATGCTGATTCGAAGGGGCACATGCAGCCCAATGTTTATAGCAGTGCTATCAGCAATAGCCAAATTATGGAAAAAGCCCAAATGTCCATTGACTGATAAATGTATAAGAATGGAATCTTGGCATTTGCAACAATGTGGATGAAACCAGAATGTGTTGTGGTAAGTCAAATAAGCCAGTCAGAGAAAGATGAATATCATATGATTTCACTTATATGTGGAATTTAAGAAACAAAACAGATGAACATAGGGAAAGTGAAGCAAAAATAATAGAGAAACAGAGAGGGAGACAAACTATAAGTGACTTCTATACAGAGAACAAAATGAAGGTTGCTGGAGGAGTGTTGGGTGGGGGCATGGGCTAAATGGGTGATGGGCCTTAAGGAGGTCACTTGTTGGGATGAACAACTGGGTGTTATATGTAAGTCATGAATCACTAAATTCTACTCCTGAAACCATTAACATACTATATGTTAATTAACTTGGATTTAAATAAAACAAAATAATAAAATGAAATGAAATAGGAAGAAAAAATTTGAACAGACTGATTAATAGTAATGAAACTGAATAATAATCAAATTCTCCCAACAAAAGTCCAGGGCCAGATGGCTCCATAGGTCAATTCTACACATTTAAAGAAGAGTTAATACCTCTACTCTCAAACTATTACAGAAACTAGAAGAGGAAGGAAAACTTCCAGATGCATTCCAGTCTGTCAACACTTCCCTGATACCAAAAGCAGACAAAGACACTACAAAAAATTCTTTTTTAAAACTTACAGGCCAATAATTCTGATGAACAAAAATGAAAAATTCCCAACAAAATATTAGCAAATCAAAATAAAAAATACATTTAAAAAAATCTTTCATCATGATCAAATGGGATTTATTTCAGGGTTATAAGGGTGGTTTGATATAAGCAAATCAATCAGTGTAATAGATCACATTATCAAAAGGAAGATTAAAAAACATGATCACCTCAACATATGCAGAAAAAGCATTGATAAAACACAACATCCATTCATGATAAAAAACACTCAACAAAGTAGGCTTAGAGGGAACATACCTCAGCATACTAAAGGCTATATACAACAAACCCACAGCTAACATTATACTCAATGGTGAAAAACTGAAAGCTTTTCCTCTAAGATCAGGAGGAAGACAAAGATGTCCACTCTCATCACTTTTATTCAACATAGTACTAGAGGTCCTAGCCACTGTAATCAGGCAACAAAAAGTAAAAGTCACTCAAATTGGTAAGAAAGAATTAAAACTGTCACTATTTGCAATGACATGATACACATATCATTTGAGAAAGCTCAAAAGCTGCCAAAAAAATTAGAAGTAATAAATAAAGTCAGAGGTACCTGGGTGGCTCAGTTGGTTAAGCATCTGACTTCAGCTCAGGTCATGATCTTGCAGTTCGTGAGTTCAAGCCCTGCATTGGATTCTGTGCTGACAGCTCAGAGCCTGGAGCCTCCTTTGAGTTCTGTGTCTCCCTCTCTCTGTCCCTTCCCCATTCTCTCTCTCTCTCTCAAAAATAAATAAACATTAAAAAAGAAGTAATAAATAAATTCAGTAAACTTGCAAGACACAAAATTAATGTATAGAAATCTGCTGCACTTCTATACACTAAAAATAAAGTAATAGCAGAAAGAGAAATGAAGGAAACAATATCACAATTGCACCAAAATAATAAACTACCTAGGAATAAATTTAACCAAGGAGGTGAAAGACCCACACTCTGAAAACTATAAAACATTGATGAAAGAAATTGAAGACAACACAAATAAATGGAAGGTTACACCATGTTCATGGATTGGAAGAATTGGTGTCATTAAAATGTCTGTACTACTCAGAGCAATCTTCAGATTCCATGCAATCCCCATCAAAATATCAACAACATTTTTTACAGAACTAGGACAAATAATCTTAAACATTACATGGAACCACAAAAGATCTCAAAGCCAAAGCAATCTTCAGAAAAAAAAGTACAAAGCTGGAGGTACCACATTCCCACATTTCAAGATATACTACAAGACTATAGTAATCAAAACAGTATGGTACTGGCACAAAAATAGATTCATAGATCAATCACACAGGATAGAGAACCCATAAATAAGCCCACACATATATGGTTACTATATCTAAAGGATACAAGAATATGCAATGGGGGGAATACAGAAAACTGGACAGTTACATATAAAAGAATGAAACTGCATCACTCTCTTAACCATACACAAAAATAAACTCAAAATGGATTAAAGACCTACAAATGAGACCTGAAACCATAAAACTGCTAAAAGAAAACATAGGTGGTAATCTCTTAGGCATCACACTTAGCCACATATTTACAGGTATGTCTCCTCAGGAAAGGGAAACAAAAGCAAAAAAGAAAAAAAAAACACAAAAAACTGTTAGTAATAAACGAAAATAAAAACCTTCTACACAGCAAAGAAAACCATCAACAAAATAACAATAAAATCTAATGAATGGGAGAATCTATATCATTTGCAAATGACATCCCTAATAAAGGGTTAATGTCCAAAATATATAAAGAATTTATTCAACACGCACACACACACACGCACACGCATACACACACACACACACACACACACACACACACACAATTTCATTTAAAAATGAGCAGAGAACATGAATAGACAATTCCAAAGATGTCATCCAGATGACCAACAGGCACATGATAAGATGCTAAATATCACTCATCATCAGGAAAATGCAAATCAAAACCACAATGAGCTATTACCTCACACCAGTCAGAGGGCTAGTATAGACAAGAAATAACAAGGTTTAGGGGCACCTGGGTGGCTCAGTCAGTTAAGCGTCCAACTTCAGCTCAGGTCATGATCTCACTGCTTGTTGAGTTCAAGCCCTGCATTGGGTTCTGTGCTGACAGCTCAGAGCCTGGAGCCTGCTTCAGTTTCTGTGTCTCCTTCTCTCTCTGACCCTCCCCTGCTCATGCTCTGTCTTTCTTTGTCTCAAAAATACATTTTAAAAAAAAATTTAAGAAAATAACAAGGTTTGTTGAGGATGTGGAAAAAAGAGAATCCTTGTGCACTGTTGATGGAATGTATACTCTCATGTGCAATCACTGTGGAAAATAGTATGGATGTTTCTCAAAAAATTAAAAACAAATACTGTATGATCCAATAATTCCACTAGGTATTCCCAGGTATTTACCCTGGAAAAACAAAAACACTTTCAAAAATATACACACAATGCTATGATTACTGCAGTATTATTTACAATAGTTAGGATATTACAGCAACTCAAGTATCTATCAATAAATGAATGCATACATATATATGTATATATATATATACACCATATGATTTCACTTATATGTGGAAAAACAGAGCAAACTAACAAAGAAACAATAAAGCAGAATCTTAAATACAGAGAACAAACTGGTGACTGACAGAGGAGAAGTGGTTAGGGAGATGGGTGAAATAGATAAAGGGGATTAAGAAGTACAAACTTCCAGTTATAAAATGAATAAGTCACAGCCATGAAAAGTACAACATAGGGAATATAGCAAAAAATATTGTAATAACATTGTATTGTGACAATGGTGACTACCTACCATGGAGAGCACTGAAAAATGTATAGAGCTGTTGAATCAATATATTGTACACCTAAACCTAATATAACATTGTATGTCAATTATACTTCAATAATGTAAATGATAAATAAATAAATAAATAAATAAATAAATAAAGTTTAACTGAAGAGGAAAATCAGTAAGGGGATTGGGCAAGGAGAGATCATTTTAGGAGAGGTGTGACAGGTTTCAAAGAAACTGAAAGAGCTGATTTAAAAAAAAAACAATTCAGAGTTCTTAATCCAGCAACATCTTTATTTGCTGTAGAACCATCTAAGTCTTACCAGGATACCAAGATGTTTTGATATACATGAGAATCACAACTTTCCAATGTTTGTATCAAAAATGGTTAAGGGTCAGACCTGAATATGTTTTTGGACTACTCAAGGATTAATAAGTGAATCTAATTAATTACTGCAGAAAACTATTTGCACCTCAGACAAAAGCAATTAAAAGAAGCGAAGATAAGGCTTTTATATGGGAAGTTTCCTTTGATATACCAGCAATAACAGGGGAGTAAGTGAGAAATAAGAAATCATTTCTGAAGTCACATACACAGATTTATGTCCTTCTAAAATGTGGTTTTTGTCAAGTACATTCTTACCTACAATTTTAACATCAATGAACTGTATCTCTAAAGTACATACTAACGACAACATCTCAGTGCATTTTCCTTAACGTATAATCAAACTTAAACTTGTGGGTGGCTTACAGGACTCTGAAACCTTTGTATTTTCTCTTCTACTAATCATGGGATGCTATCCTTGAGCAAGGGTCATTTAAAGATAGACTTCACCTAGCGAAGTATAAAGTCCTTAAGGCTCATATATCCTCCTTATTTGATTTCCCTGACCCAGATCCCTTTCATTGTGCTTTCTCTCCCTGTTCCTCAATTGACTTGCAGCCTGGCTCTGTGACCTGGATTGGCAGTCAAATATGGATCTTGTAGTCCCTAAACTGCCTGTATGTTTCATTTGAATCTCATTTATTTATTCACCTAATATTTATTGACTGTCTACTATGTTTTGGTGAAATGCGTGGGATAAAACAATAAGTAAAATAGACAGTGTCCCTGCCCTATGAAGCTCACACTCTAGCAAGGAAGATTCTGTTTCTTTTGTTTTTGTTTTTTGGCTTTTGTTTTCTAATTGCAACCTGACCTCTTGACCTAAATTCCAGGTAGCTCCTTTTGCTTGATGACTTGATCTTTTCCTTTTCTTTTTTTAATTTAAATCCAAGTTAGTTAACATAAGTGTAATAGTGATTTCAGAAATAGAATTTAGTGATTCATCATTTACATATAAAACCCAGTGCTCATCCCAACAAATGTCCTCCTTAATGCCCCTTGCCCCTTTAGCCCTTCCCCCCACCCAAAACCCTGCCAGCAACCCTGTTTGTTCTCTGTATATAAGAGAATCTTATGGCTTATTGCCCTCTCTGTTTTTATCTTATTTTTGCTTCCTTTTCCCTACGTTCATCTGTATTGTTCCTTAAATTCCACATGAGTGAAATCATATGATATTTATCTTTCTCTGACTTATTTGGTTTAGCCTAATACATTCTAGTTCCATCTACATTGTTGTAAATGGCAAAATTTCATTCTTTTTGATCACCAAGTAATATTCCATTATATATATATATATATATATATATATATATACACATATACACACACACACACACACACACACACATACACACACACACATATATACATATACATACATACATACATACATAACATCATCTTTATTATCCATTCATCAGTTGAGGGACATTTGGGCTCTTTCCATACTTAGGCTATTGTGAATAATGCTACTATAAACATTGGGATGCATGTGCCCCTTCAAATCTGCATTTTTGAATCCTTTATATAAATGTCTAGTAGTGTGATTGCTGTGTCATAGGGTAGTTCTATTTTTAATTTTTTGAGGAACCTCCATACTGTTTTTCAGAGTGGCTGCACTAGTTTGCATTCCCACCAACAACACAAAAAGTTTCCTCTTTCTCCACATCCTTGCCAACATCTGTTATTTCCTAGTTGTTAATTTTAGCCATTCTGAGAGGTGTGAGGTGGTATCTCATTGTGGTTTAATTTGTATTTCCCTGATGATGAGTGATGTTGAACATCTTTCACGTGTCTTTTGGCCATCTGGATATCTTCTTTGGAAAAGTGTCTATTCCTGTCTTCTACCCATTTCTTCACTGGATTATTTGTTTTTTTGATGTTGAGTTTGGCAAATTCTTTATAGATTTTGGATACTAGCCCTTCATCTGATATGTCATTTGCAAATATCTTTTCCCATTCTGTTTGTTGCCTTTTAGTTTTGTTGATTGTTTCCTTTGCAGTGCAGACCATGTTTATCTTGATGAGGTCCCAATAGTTCATTTTTGCTTTTAATTCCCTTGCCTTTGGAGATGTGTCAAGCAAGAAATTGCTGCGGCTGAGGTCAAAGAAGTTGTTGCCTGTTTTCTCTTCTAGGGTTTTGATGGCTTCCTGTCTTACATTTGGGTCTTTCATCCACTTGGTGTTTATTTTTGTGTGGGGTGCAAGAAAATGGTCCAGGTCCATTCTTCTGCATGTTGCTGTCCAGTTTTTCCAACCCCATTTCTTGAAGAGACTGTCTTTTTTCCACTGGATATTCTTTACTGCTTTGTCAAATATTGGTTGGCCATATGTTTATGGGTCCAATTTTGGGTTCTCTATTCTGTTTCATTCATCTGAGTGTCTGTTTTGTGCTAGTGCTATACTGTCTTGATGGCTACAGCTTTGTAACACAGCTTGAAGTTTGGAATTATGATGCCTCCAGTTTTGGTTTTCTTTTTCAGGATTGTGTTGGCTATTCAGGGTCTTTTCTGGTTCCATACAAATTTTAGAATTGTTTGTTCTAGCTTGGTGAAGAATGTTGGTGTTATTTTGATAGGGATTGCATTGAATAGTAGATTTTTTTAGTAGTATCCACATTTTACCAATATTTGTTCTTCCAATCCACGAGCATGGAATGTTTTTCCACTTTTTTGTGTGTCTTCTTTAGTTTCTTTTATAAGTTTTCTATAATTTTCAATGTATAGATTTTTCACCTCTTTGGTTAGGTTTATTCATAGGTATTATATGGTTTTTAGTGCAATTGTAAATGGGATTGATTCCTTGATATCTATTTTGTATATTGCATTTCTGATCTTAAGGTATGCTTCTTTTATCCCTACTTTCTTGAGAATTTTTATAAATAAAGGGTGCTGTATTTGTCAAATGCTTTTTCTGCATCTATTAAGAGGATCATGTGGTCCTCATCCTTTCTCCAAACGTTCATGGTCTTCACAAAATTTTTCTCATGGTTGATTTCAAGTTTCATAGTGTTGTGAGCTGAAAATATGCAAGGTATGATCTTTGTGCCTCAATACATGATCTATTCTGGAGAATGCTCCATGTGCACTCAAGAAGAATGTGTATTCTGCTGCTTTAGGATGAAATGTCCTGAATTTATCTGTTAATTCTTGATGACTTTATCTTGACATTCTTTTCTCTGATATAGCCAGGCCTATAAAGCAGCTTCAAGAATCTCAATAGGATGCTTCCCCTGATACCATCTTTTAATAATCAACTCACATTTGTCATTTTTGCCTTTACAAGGAAGCCTCTACTACATCTTAATTGTTTTTAAAAAATAATGAACCAGGCATTTTTACTTAAACTATGTTCATCTGCAATGAACTTAACACTTACAAATACATTAACCACTTAATTAAATTCAAACTAATTTGTATTATTAATTTACTAATTGCTTTATCTAGTAAAATGGTCATGCCAATTGAAATTGTAGGAATACCTAAGCATAAAAATAGGGTCAGAATGATGACATCCCCTAGCCCACCAGAAAAAGACTTCAATGGTAGGGGACTCAGGACATTTTAGTAATATTATCTCTTTTCATTTATAAGTAGGCTCAACCATGGACATTTGTAAATGTCACAATTAGACAAGATTAGGACTCTGTTATCAAAAGAAACAAGATGGTCTTGTTTTTTCAAAAGTTTTTAAGATTGCCTTCTACAAGTCTAGTACTACTTCACAAAAAATGACAATCTAAGGAAATAAAAATGAATATCAAATCACAAATGTAGACACTGATCCATCTAATTGTATTTTACATATATTTTGAACAATTTTTTTGATGTTCTCTTAGAGCCACCAATTGGGAATTTGGGTTACCTACATGGAAGTTGCTTCAGATTTCATGGCTGCATAGACTAACTTTAGAAAGCACTGACATTGACATATGTGAAATTCTACTTTATGACATGCAGCATAGTTGACAATTGAAACTGGACTATATTTATTGGGCAACTTTTACTCATGAATAACCATGACTATCCCATCTGGATTGTCATCCCTGTCATTGGCTTATGCAAGTATATTATTAGGTTCAGTTTTGAATTTATGAATCCACCAGCATTCAGTGTCTTGTGAATGGTAATGCCTGAATCCTAAAGTAGAGCCTCTCAAGCTTTTCTGAGAAAACTAGGATTTTTATGTGCATACAAAATCAGAGCAGAAGCCAGTCTGGCAAGAAGGGGGACTAAAGAAAGTTAAGGCCAAATTTTATCATGTTTTCTTTGATTTTTCCAGATCAGGCAAGATGAAGGAAAAATGTGTGATAGTGGAATGTTGGATGATTCATTTTTTTTTCATTCCTTCACTCAAGGATTTATTTAGCATCAGGCACTGTGCCAGGCAGTGGAAATGCAAAAATTAATAAGATCTAGTGCCTGCTCTCAAAAATCTCATAATCTAAAATTAAAGGATGTTTGTGGGAAATTTAAGTAAATAAAAGAAAGAGAAAGACACCAGAACAATACAATTACCATGCCCATAATTATCTAGGGATTCCTTAGCATCCTGATTCCCTCAAGAAACATTAGTGAGAATAAACCCATTCCAGTGCCCTATATGGGTATCAGTTTCTGCTTGTGTTGGCATACATCTATCCCTACAAAGTGCTCAATTTTCTTGAATAAAATAATAAATACAAATAAAATTTTTACTGAATAAAATAAGAATAATTTTTTGGACATAATTTTTAAAAAGTATTATGTTGTATGGTCTGCCTGTGAAACAAAATCCCCCATGATTACCAAATTTATGGTACTTGTATTTTTTTTGTATCCCTTTTATAACAGCATTATTAACTGTATTTTTTTGTATCTTGTTAATGGCTAGAATCATTTAATAATAAGCAACAATGTATTTTTGTAGCAAGGGGTGCACAGTGTTCCAGTTTTAGTTCCAAACTTTTTGATGCTTACTTTTAAGAGAAACAAAACACAAAACAACTTGTCTCATTTTACAATTCTCATTAAAAGGCACCCCTGACAACTCCTTTTCCTGGACTATGTTCAACACTTGTATGTATTTATCTTAGACCTTTCAGAGGATATGTAACTAAGAAGTTCATTCTAAACATGTCACTAAAGCCATTTTCAGTTATAGATGGCACTGAAAAGACACCAGTTGAGGTTTGCTGTATAAAATAAGTCGTGGGGGGATTTCTTAAGAGGAGAAAGGATGAGATTGTTGTTCTATATTTTATGATCTGACTTTCTAATCATCAGAACATAAGATAAAAACAGATAGGCCTACTCCTGTCTTACAATAACTCCTGCCAGGCAGATTGCCTTTACTTTGTATAGCAGGAGGTGGGAAAGAATGTGTGTGTGTGGTGAAAAATGGAGTTTCAGATACACATTAAAGGGGAAAAGAAACCAAAATATAGCCAATCACCAAAGGCTAAAACAAAGGCTATTTTATTTTCTATATGGTGTGTGGGTAGCTGCTATTATACAGATTCTGTTTGGCTTTTCATTTTGACTATATAAAAATAAGAATATTAAAACTAAACAGCAAAAAGAAAAAAAAGATGCCAATTCTACTTTTTTTTCTTAAATTCTGCAGACTTGATTTAAATCAAATAAATTCCATGTTGCTATCATTAGATTTCTTTCTTAGGTTATTTTCATAGATGGGGAGGTTAACTAAAACTATATTTTTCAAAAATCAGCAGATTGAAGGAAATTGAAAAAGGAACATTTCAGGTACTTGTTCCTTCTGCTGTCCTATTGAAAGGCAACTATAGAGTTCTTATAGAGCAATTAATAACTCAGTTTACTATGTTTCTGTTTAATTTCCTTCTAGATACATTGCTTCATGAAAAAATTCTCTAATCCAAACCACTTTCTCACAATTTTTTTACTAAAATTTTTACATAAAACATTTTATTTTTGAGAATGTAAGAATATTTACCTGAATGTATTGTTTTATACACATAAAGGACCAAAAGGATATTGATGACATCCTTTATCATAGTTTATTTCCCATTTTTCACTCTTCTACACAAATGTGAATTTACTGTACTACCTCTAAGCAGGAGTTTTCTCAGTCCTAAATCCAGCCATCCTCAGTTTACCATATGTCCATCCACAGTCTCACTTTATGTAATATAGCACACATTTGTACACACAGAACACCCATACAAACGATGAAACCACAAATGTAGACATCAACCCATTTAATTTTACAAATACTTGGACCATTTTTGCTGGAATTCTCTTAGATGACCCATTTGATAATTACCAAATTGCTAATTGCTCCTTTTGAGCAATGGGTTTATATCTTAACACCTATGTATTGTGGTCTAGAGGTACTAAATGAGTGTTGAACAGATAGATACAGCCATGGTCTTGGTTACTATACTAAGAAATTGACAAATGTTATAAAGTGCTTGAACATAAACACACACAAAAGGAAGCTTTAAAAAGGACATACTAAGCATTATAAAAATGTCTATACTAATTGACCACTATTTACTAAATGACTGACACTTAATTTACAAAATAGCAATATTTTTAAATCTGCATATAGGAAAGAGCACAAATTATAATGTACAATTCAATAAATTACCACTAAGTAAGCATACCTGTGTAACTACAGTCCAGGTCACGAAACAAAACATTACTAAGAGCTAGAAACCCACCTTGTTGTTTACTATAGTTTTTTGTTTTGTTTTGTTTTTTGTTTTTTGAGAGCACAAGGCGGGGAGGCAGAGACAGAGGGAGAGGGAGCATCCCAAGCAGGCTCTACAGTGTCAGTGCAGAGTCTGATGTGGGGCTCAACTCAGGAACCATGAGATTATGACCTGAGCCAAAATCAAGAGTCAAAGCTTAACTGACTGAGGCACCCAGGTGCCCCAGTACTGTCACTATCCTTATTCATACTCTCTTAAAAACCAACATCTTCACTTCTGATTGGTTTTCACTGTTTTTGAAATTATAGGGAGATTTTTATATCTTGTATTTTTTACTTAACATTATATTGGTAAGATTCATTCATATTGTTACAGACTTTCTCTCAAACTACATTGATTGAGTATCCCACAATTTATTTGTCATTCAATCATTGATGGATATTAAGGCTGTTTCCAGTTTGGGTCTATTGTGAATAGAGTTGTCTATAAAGACAATTTTGGAAGAATTATCCATTTGCAATATTGTCTCCTAATCCATGATTATTGTATACTCCCCTTGGGGTTTTTTTAGGTTTTCTTTGATCTTTATCAATATAGATCTTACACATCTTTTCTTAGATTTATCGCTATTTTATTGTTTTGATTCTATTGTAATGGTGATCTTTATTTTTATTTATATTTATTTTCTTTAACTTTGTAATATGAAAATTATGTGAAATATACAGAGAAGCATAGTAAATTTCTACATACTCAACATGCACCTTCAACCAATATGAACTAATGAATGACGTTTTATATGTTACACCATTTAATCAATTCTTCTAATTATTTTAAGGCAAATCTCAGAAATTACATCATTTCCCTCAACATATTTTATAATAAATTTCTAAATATATGCATTTAAAAATTTCTACGTTTCTGTGGGGCCTGGGTGGCTCAGTCAGTTAAGCATCAAGTTCTTGATTTCAGCTCAGGTCATGATCTCACGGTTTATAGGTTTGAGACTTGCATAGGGCTCCACACTAACATCATGGAACCTGCTTGTGATTCTCTCCCTCCCTCTCTCTCTCTTCCCCTCCCCCACTTGTGCACTCTCTCTCTTCTCTCTCTCTCTCTCTCTCTCTCTGTCAATAAATAAATAAATAAATAAATTTTTAAAATGCCACATTTCTGTTTTCTAAGGACTTGCATGTTGAAGAATGCACTCAGTTTAAACAGCAGCAAACTCAAAAATCTCACCCAATACAGCTGCTTTAAGGTTGGGTAGATTTTTCTTGGTTGCTGACTACATTTTTACCCAGACTTACAGTTATTCTCTCTGAGCAAGCATAGCCAAGAACTTGAACAGAGTTTACTCTGGGATTTTCAGTCTTACTGTTTTTGCAGTTCTCTTATTTCTTGAATTTCTCTGTTAGATTTCCAGTTGTTCCTTCTGCATCCAACTCCATCCTTTGTTTCCCCAGCTGGTAAGGGGGCAGTCATATTCTGACACCAGAGTCATATTTTCAAACAAAACAGCTGTAACTTACCTGTTGCACTTTCAGGTTTCAAGAGTAAACTCTCCTCTGGCTTCTGGCTTCTTTTGGATGCTTGCCAATTTTTTTCAATTCGCATCTAGGGCAAGATTTGCATGACCACTTTTCTGAGCCACCATTTATTTCCATCATTGTCTTTAATATCTCTCTAAGATCTGTGGTATTAGTGTCTATCAATAATTTGTATATCCTCTCCTCTTTCTACTCTCTCCCTCTCACCCTTTCTCTGATCGAAAGAGGCTTACAATTTTTTTTGTCTTTTCAAAGAATTAACTTTGTTTTTTTTTCCTTTTTCTTTATTTGCACTTTTTTTCAGTACATTGAATACCGCTCCTATCTTTATGATAACCATCTTTCTAGTTTATTTGGGTATTTCGGCTTTTCGTCTTTTCTAATACATACATTAACACTATACATCTCCAAACTCTGCATTCCTAGTACCTTATATAGAGGAAACCGTATAGTATGGTTAAATACATAATATATTTTTTAAAGATTTATATTCTTCTACCTAAAAATATTAACTTTCATATCAAAACTTTTGTTTTTTCATTTAATTGGTATGCATTAAGAGGCTATGATGTTCACAGCTCATCTCACAAAACATATTTATGCACATTAGTTATAATAAAATATTCCCAGAATTTTCATTATTCAACATGCTGCATTTTACAACATTTGAGTAAAGGGAAGAGAACAAACATTTGTAAAACACCTGCACTAAACTACATGCATTAAGAACAAATTCAATTATATTTATAACCAATCTTCTTTAGTATATTTCTAGATAGTAATAACAGTTTCTAGGAAAAATAAATACAAATTTATTCAGTAAATTATATTCTTTGTTATGTTCTTGCTGAATTTAAACCTCCTCACCTCATATCCTCTAATCACTGTTGAACTGCCTCATAAATATTCAAAAGTTTAACTAAGCATTGTTTATTTATATTATTTGATTCATTGAATTGCATCCTTTATAGTAAAATTACTGCTAGGCACAAAGCAACTACTATGTATGAAATCTAATAATACCGACTGCCAGCATATCTCAGAGTATTGATTGTAAATAGCCAATTTAATAACTATCCCTAGTGCTAAACTCAGGAGATTAGGACGCTGGAGATCAACTAAATTGAGGCAAGCAGAGACATTCCTGACTGAAACAAATTCATCTTCCATGGGAAGTGTGTTCCTCATGTATAAGATTTAAAGCTCTCAGTAAGGACATGGCTAAAATTAGGAGTTACATAAGAAAAGAGGAATGTAAAAGGCAATTTAAGCATTATTAGGGAAAAGATCATAGTGTTTCAAAGTTTCTCTGAAGGTGAGGAATTACTAGAGAAAGCAGCCTAGAAATGAAATGTCTGCCTTCTCACTCTCAGTTTACATTAGTTACAACTTTTGAATTTAGGAATGGCAGTGAATTAAATTGAGACATATAAAACTAGCTTTTCTTGATTTCTCTTAAAGTAACCTGAAACCTTGGGGCGCCTGGGTGGCGCAGTCGGTTAAGCGTCCGACTTCAGCCAGGTCACGATCTCGCGGTCCGTGAGTTTGAGCCCCGCGTCAGGCTCTGGGCTGATGGCTCAGAGCATGGAGCCTGTTTCCGATTCTGTGTCTCCCTCTCTCTCTGCCCCTCCCCGTTCATGCTCTGTCTCTCTCTGTCCCAAAAATAAATAAAAACGTTGAGAAAAAAAAATTTAAAAAAAATAAAAAAATAAAGTAACCTGAAACCATAAGAAAAAAAGACAATCCTTATTGCAATTGCAATGAGGGAAATGAAACAAAAATATTTGTAGCATGTTCTAGGTTTTTCTTTCCTTTCATCTTTATGCAATGACCCAGCCTCAAAATCCCATTTTCTAATGTTCAAGCAAAGAATGAAATCACCTCTGGGCCCCTTCCCCTTTATCTTTTTCTTCAGTGAAACAAAATAAAGTCACACACATGAAGCTTTGTCTCTCAGATCAGGCCTCAGTAGATTTCTTTGTGTTGCTTGGAGAACAGGAGTGGAAGCTTGTACTAACACTGATAATCTAGCATCTACCTGTACAGTATAGGCCACTGGTCTGGGTTATACAGTTTAGAGATGGATGTCTCCCCTTTCAAATAAATTTTAATTCCTTTTTAGAATACCATTAAAGATCTGTTAGGTAAGATTCAGGTATGATTAAGCAGAAGAAAACTCTCTGAAAGAAAGAAAGAAATTATAAGGTTCAGCATGAATTCCTTCCCTTATAAGAGATTTTCTTGTAAATCAGAAGAAAAATTTTAAACGAGTCTAGATAATGATGAGAAAAGAATATTTCTTATGTATTTAAAGAGTGATCCAGAATATGAAGAGAAGGCAATAAAATAAAAACCAAAGTAACTAAAATAAAATATTCATTAGAAACAATAAAATGCAAATGTAATACTAGTAAATATTTAAACCAGTGCTTCAGAATACAAACTTGAGAAGTTATCCCAGAATACAAAGTAAATGAATAAGGAAATTTTAAGGTGAGAGAAAAGATGGCAGACATGAAAGACAAAAGAAATTTGGTCCATAAGCAGTAGATATCTGCTAAGAGGACTGAATATATAGAGCAAAAGCAATAACAACAACTAAGAAAATAAAAATAAAAAATAAATAGTCCAAAATCGAAGTAACTAAAATATATTCCACAGAGTTTCAGGAAATATTAGTCTTAACAACTCATTCTTTGGCATTCCCATAACTATCACCAAAGTCTGTTGATTTCATCTTCTAAATATTGCTTGACTCCCTATGTGTCTCCACATCCACCACTATAACCCTTGTTCAGGCTACACTTATTTCTTACCCAGACTCTGGTAATGCCTTCCAACCACTCTCCTGTGTCTACACTAGTTCTTTTCCAATTCAAAGGCTTTTTTGACTCACCATTATCCCAGTTGCCTACAGACAGTTCTTGATAAATAATACATATTCAAAAAAAATTTTAATGAAGAATTGATAATCTTTAAAAATTCAAGTCCTAGTAAAATACTTACATTTCAATATGCATAATCAAAAAAACTACACTCCCTAGAAGAAAGAGTAAGTTACTTTCAAAGGTGCAAAAATCAATTACTCTTTGCAACATTAAGTAACAACACAAAATAGAGCTATGTTTATTACATTCAAGGAGTACAATATTGAATTAACAGTGATCACCGAGTGCAATTAATGATGTAGAAATAAGTGACTACTGGAACTAAGAAAAAAAAGTATTTTTTTAAATCTAACAAGCTAGCAAAAATCAGGATAAGATAAAATATTAGGGAGACTTCTTCACTGATTTTGTATATAATCACAATTCACCCAGTAACTGTACACTACAAATGGCAAAAATCATGGATTTTAGGCCTTGCACCTTTATGTAAGAGAACTGGATTGTGTGTGACATGAATATCTTAGAACTATCACATCAAAAAAATGAAATATACTATCTGCATAGTTAAAATTGTAATTATCCTGGAGATCCAACTTTGGGAAAAAATGGATATTTACTAAGAAGAGCTATCCTGAAAATTTAGGCTCAAATGTACACTCTTACAGGTATTGGCTGAGTCAGATAATAAGAATTATTTATCACTGATAATATCATATGTTATTATAATTTTAAGTAAATTTTTTGGGAGACAAAATCAGAAAATCAAAACAATATGAAGAATTTCAAAAACAGGATACTAGTAGACTTACAAATAATAAAAATCATAAATATTAAAACATCAAGAAAAAAATATTTCAAGTAGTTGAGTGATAACAAGGGAACTATCTAAAACCGATTCATAAAACTGAGGTAAATAGTATTTTGCCTGTTTTATAAACAAGGATATAGAGATTCAGTGGTTAAGTAATTTGTTCCATTATATCCAGCTTACAGATAAAAAAAGTAAGTTTCAAATATAGCCATTCTGGCCCCAATCCCATGATCTACCTAGAGTTTACAATAATATGGTATATCTCTTAGACTCATGTACTTTTTTTTGAAATGAAAATTTGTACAAACTATTTGAAAATGAGTGTGACATTTTATGTATCAAAAAACAGAACATTTTTCATATCTTTACACCCCATAATCTCCTATGTGGGATTTTATTCTGGGGAATTAATCCAGTATGCAGAAATCAATACAGATGAAGACATTCATGACAATACTTTGATTAAAAGAGCATCAGTTGGAAACTACCCAAATGTTCCACAATAGGACAATGGTTAAATATTTGGTACACAGGGGCACCTGGGTGGCTTAGTCAGTTAAGTGTCTGACTCTTGATTTCAGCTCAGGTCATGATCTCATTGTGAGTTTGAGCCCCTCATCAGGCTCTGTGCTGACAGCATGGAGCCTGCCTAGGATTCTCTCTCCCTCTCAATCTGTCCCTCCCCTGCTCACAGACTCTCCCTCTCTGTCTCTCTCTGAAAAATAAATAAATAACCATTTTTTAAAAATAATATTTTTACACAGACATATGATAGAATTTTACTTTGAAAAAGTGAGAAAATATGTATATGTATATGTAGCTATAATGTTAGAAAACAAAAGTAGGACATACAGTTATAGGTATATAACAATATTCAATATATGTAATGAAACTATAGGGAGAGATACACACACACACACACAAAAGACAATTATCTGAAGTTGGCAAAATAGTCAGTTATCTTTACTTCTGGTTTGTGATATTTATGTCTTTTTTAATGCTTTTAACCTAATGTTTCAAATGATCTCATTTGGAGTTCAAAGTTTATGGGTTGATGAAATCTATCATCAGGGTGGAAATCGAATCATGGAGAAAGAAATAAAATAAAGAAATTTCAACTTTAGAAGGTGTGTGTGACTTGTGAATACTACATTACCTCCACTCTAACTTAAGAATCATGAGAGAAGCATAATGGTAAACTCCAAATATTTTTTGGTTTTGTTTTGCCCTTTTTCCCATCAAAAAAATAAATAAATAAAGGAAAATAATTATCATTTCACTGTGAAAGTAACAACTCCTCCTATTCCTGTTTTTTAAACATGATAGAAAGAGAATGTATGCTTTTTTTTTAGGTTTCTCTATAGGTGTTATTTTTTTTTTGGTGCTTTTTTATTAAGCTTTTTATTTAAAACCTAGTATAGTTAACATACAGTGTTATGTTAGTTTCAGGTGTACAATATAGTGATTCAACAGTTTCATACATCATTACTCAGTGCTCATCACAATAAGTGTACTCTTAATCCCTTCACTTATTTCACCTACCCCCCCTAATATTCTTTGTTTTAAACAAGTACCCTTAGTTAAAGTTATTTTTTTTTCAGCAAGAACATGTTTTACTTGATGCATACTTCAGAATACACTCTAAGTTTAGCTGATGCAAGAAGAATTTTTGTTTTTTTCACATTCAGTTACTTAAGAAACATTTTATCTGTCACTTAGGATGCTTTATTTTAGGGTGATTAATCGGAACATTAAACATTCAATATTTAGAATTCCAAAATTTATAGTTGAAATCTGTATCAAATCTGTATCAAAATTTGTCAAATTTGACCATACTCATCTCCCTCAAGTACGTATATTTAATCAATTTAAAATAATCTACCCAATTAAAGTAAATTAAAATAGAAAAGCAAGAATCAGATATACCACTGGAAAGGAAAGAGTCTGCTCATCCAACAACATCTCAGCCAATTTTGCAGTTTGAAAATAACTTAGATTTATTCAGTTAAAATATTCTCAAACACCAAGCAAGATAAGCTAGTTCTCAGAATTGGGAATAATGAGTCCATCATCATATAAAAGATAGGATTTTAGAGGAGTCCAGCTTTAATCAAATAGCTTTAATCAAACAGATATTTGAAGTTCAGTCAGTTCAAATCTGTGAAGAGACAGGGATGAGAAATAAGAATGCAATTATCTTTTTAGGCTTTAAAAAAAATAGAGAGATAGATATATACATAGATATACAAGATCTGTGTAAATGTATCAGACAGTTTTAGTCCCAAAGAACTAAACTACTCTAAATAGTTTAAGAGGTACTTTATTATAGTTATTAAATGCTTTACTAACTTATCAAGTTAAATTAATAGACTCCAGGGTGACTTGAAAGACCAAGAATGACTCTTAAAGTCAAACTATAGAATCAACACAAAGGAAGATGTCTTTTAAGCCACCAGCCCCAGAAGCACACTCCACTACCATGGTTAAGGAAGCCTCTATAATCAGGATGGTGCCACATTCAGGAAGCGGCTGTGATCTGGAGAGCTCTGCTACTGTTGCCGGTTCCAGAATCCCACCATGCCAACTATGATTTGTACCAATGAAATAAACATCCTGCGCCCTACTTCTTGACTAACAAAGCTGATGGTTAGACAATGAATCACTTATTAATGCTGCCTGGAGGGGCAGGGAGTGGAGGATAAGTAATGACTCCCTTAATGTGCTTACCAGCAGAAAAGAAGAAGCAGAAGTTCAATCTCCATCTCACTTTTATTTTCAAATGCCAGGCATATTCATCTGACTGGCTGAAGTTAAAACACATTGAATCCTAACTACAAAGGAGTCTTAAAAATAGTATTTTTAGCTCTCCATCCTCTTCAGTACAGGAAGACAACTGGAACGAGAGGAAATGGATGTTGAACACTAATGTACCATATCCCTTTGGTTACTCAACATACATACACATCATTTTCCACATTCAACAACCCTAAAAAGTAACAATAAGCAACAACCATATTCCAAACTGATATGGTACAAATGTAGCTTTTTAAAAATTTTAAACGTTTATTTATTTATTTTTTAGAGAGAGAGTACAAGCTGGGGAGGGGCAGAGAGAGAGGGAGAGAGAGACTCCAATACAGGCTCTGTACTGTCAGCACAGTGGCCCATGTGTGGTTCAAACCCACGAACTGTGAGATCATGACTTGAGCTGAAGTCAGACACAACCGACTGAGCCACCCAGGTGCCCCAACAAATATAGCTTTTACAAATGAAAATATATGTACCCTTTCCCCAAACAAGATTCAAATCTGTCCGTGTCAGGGTGAAAGTTTATTCTTCCTCTAATGAACTATATTAGAAAGTTACCTATGTACAACACTATATAAAATATCACAAGAAATAAGGGGCCCAAGTCATTTAATATGTATATACAAAACAGTACATGGAAGAAAGTATGGCTATTATAGTCTTCATTTAATAAAATTGCAGTTACAATTTATAACTGCCTTCTTCCTCTACTCATTTCTTATTCCCTTTGCCTTCAGCCAGCACCTAGGCTGGTAAAGACCTTTTAATTTGATATGGCGACTCAAATGTTTTTTCCTCAGAGATGAGAGCCTATAATGACTTCCTATGGCTACAGATGGAAATGGTAGTCTTTGGCATGCTCCAGAATATTTCAAATAACAAACCCCTTGCTGCCCACAATGTATGGCAGCACCCTTAGCTGAAAGAACATCTGGAAAATATGGTGTTTGGCTTTCTAGCCTCTACAGTAGACAAAGCACTTCAAGAAGCATGAAATGGGTGCAGTGATCCACTTCTTTCACCACAGTAATGAATAGGGGAAAAAAGCACTACTGTTCTATTACTTTTACCATAGTAAGTAGAGAAATAAAAACTACCCTTTTATCTACTTCTACATGGTTATGCTCTAAGGTCTGAAACAGCGTTAAGCTTTAGGTATATAAAGACAAGACAAAGTCACAAAGAAATTAAGTTTGGTACAAAAGCAGCCACCACAAACTTATAGTCAGGAAAGGTCATTTCTGCCTCCCTCCCAGATCCTAGCAATGTGACTTCTCTACATTTAGACCACTCCCAAGTACCATGAGTGTTATTAAACCCATACAGCTTAGGGGCACCTGGGTGGCTCCGTCGGTTGAGCGTCCGACTTCAGCTCGGGTCATGATCTCACAGTCTGTGAGTTTGAGCCCCGTGTCGGGCTCTGTGCTGACAGATCATAGCCCGGGGCCTGTTTCAGATTCTGTGTCTCCCTCTCTCTCTGACCCTCCCCCATTCATGCTCTGTCTCTCTCTTTGTCTCAAAAATAAAATAAAACGTTAAAAAAAAATACAGCTTGTATGACTCATCTTTATGTGGGGCCCAGGAGGAAATACTGTTCATGTCGATTTCTCAAATAATTCATTCAAAGCCCCATGGCTTTGAAAGGTAAAGTTTCTGATAACTTATGAGGGAAAAGCACTTCTTCAGTTTCTTTGAATAATTTTTCCTTAATGTCAGGATGTGTTTTTGACTCTTTCCAAGCAATTCATGCTACCAAGCTAGAAGATAGCACCTTTTGTGGCTCTGTTGAGTACTGCTAAGAAGCACACAGACACAGATCAGGCAATGACTGACTGATTTTTGCCTCATTAGTAACACCTGTTAATGTTTTGAGAAAACATCAAAAAAGAAAAAAAATCAAACAATCACAATCATAGGAGAAACTTCAAAGTTAATCTGTCATGTAATAATTTGTTGACAGGTCGGTTATCGGAAAGACATGGAACAAGAAGATGCAGCAGAAACAGTCAAAACTAGAGGAAATGAGTCATCTGTCATTCTAACAGGATTAGAAGGAAATACTTTATATCACTTCAGAGTGAGGGCTTATAATGGTGCTGGATATGGGCCACCTAGCAGTGAAGTGAGTGCAACCACCAAGAAATCCCGTAAGTGACCTGGGCTTTTTGTTTGTTTCAGACAAAAGGGGATATATCTGTTAACATTTCTGAAAGCCATGTGAGATACATAATAAAGAGAGCTAAAGGGGAGTTTTGATTCTTAGTCTTGCTTCAATGCTTAGATCTGAATTCCAAATCTAGCTCAAAAAAATTTTGTATTCACAGTAGATAAAGGTTATCTTCCTGTGAAACAAGGCCAAGCAATTTTGACACAGAAAGAAAATAAAAGGATTCTGGTTCAAAAGCTCAGTAGAGTAGCCATTAAAATGACACTCCTGGAGCAAAAACCTTCCTTATCTGACTCCAGCTGGAAAGAAGCCTATGGTGTCAGCCAACTACTAAACACAAGAAAAGACTGAAATACAAAGATTTAAGTGAAGAAATGTAGTTAAGACTCCTTATCAGTTCACTTTCACTTTTTATTTTGCAGCCCCTAGTCAAGCACCTAGCAATCTCAGGTGGGAACAGCAAGGTTCTCAACTTTCTCTTGGCTGGGAACCTGTCAGACCATTAGCCAACGAATCTGAAGTCATGGGCTACAAGGTCAGTGTGCTTCTTCACTCTCTGGTATAGATATTCAGCTCAAAAACTGTTATTATGAGGATGTACAGTTAATAAGGCATAAAAAGACCCATTAGCATACCTGTTTTTTCCCAATAATTTTTTACCTATAACGTAGGAAAAAGTCTCCCTCCAATGGGAAAGCCAAGGCAGTCAAAATCAATTTCAACTGCAAAAGATACAGGAAGGGAAGAAGTAGGAAAAGCAGCAACAATTTGAACACAGGATGAAGATGGCTCCGTGAAGCACATGTGAGAGGGCAAGCAAAACTTGGGCAGAGTCCGGGAATTCTTTCCCAGTAGACAAACTTTTCTGGCAGATAACAAAGACTGGATGACTTAATTTGAGTGGAAAGACTATTAGCAGAAAAAAGAAGAAATGCTAAGGTCAGCACTCTGGGTTAAGAAAGAGTCCATGGAGAGGCAGCAAGCTCCAAAATAGACACAACATTTCACATACAGTCATCCTGCAGTGTACCAGCAAGAGGGCTGGGAATATAAAAACATTTAGTTTGTTTTTGAAAAACAACTTTGGAAAAAAAAAAGAAAAACAACTTTTTCTCTAATTTTAAAATATATATGTGGTCTATGTATTGAATTGGCTGAATTTAAAATTCTTTTTTCATCAGATTCGATGGTTGTCTTAAACTCTATATAGAATCATTAGTTGAATATTATTTATATAATAAACTTTAAGCATTTTAATGATAATATTTAGACTGAAAATCATCATTAATGTGGCTTTTCAATCATCAGAAAGGGTAACACAGTATTTTATATATAAAGTGCTAAAACTCTGAAACTAACAACTGAAGAAGTTATAAATGGGATATATTTTTAAGGTAGGCAATTCCCATTAAGCATATTTTAAGATACACATTATATTATTTCTTACAGACTGTAATTAATGTGGATTGCAGACACTTTCATTACTCAACCACACACACTGAAATCTGTTCTCATTCTCAGAGCTATTGAATTTGATCTTTTGGGAGAGGGCAGGTGAGCTATTTTTTTAATCCAGCTAGAAGTATAGTATGCAATTACTTATGAGTGTATATCAGATGCGTATTTTTCCAGCATGGACTTGCATTTGTTAGGTATAGTGGGAAAATACTAGCTTCTGAGTCAGACAGACTTTTGTTACTTTTGTGTTACTCTGAGCAAGTTGCTTGATCTCTCTGGGTCTCATTTTCTTAACTTCAAAATGGCAAAATAAAAATAAAATAATATCACACAGGATTGTTTTAAGGGTTAAATAAGATAATTTATGTAAAATAGTACATAGCTATTAGCATATAGAATGTGCTTACTTAAAAATAGCTACTATTTATTCTAATTTTTGGAGGAAAATATCTGGTTAGGTGAAATTTTAACAAAAGGAACTGATCTTTGAAAATGCTTGCCATTCTGTCTACAGGAAGACAGTACAAGTCACCCTAGAATACCTTCTTGTTGGGGGAAGAATCACTAGCTTGTTCCATCTTAGGTGTGTAAGTTAATGACAAGTAGGTACACATTGACAGAGGATTTTTCTTTCTTTTATTTCCTTGAAATAGTTATACTCTTATGTCCTTGAGAAGAAACAGCTGCTCCCTAAGAGAGGAGTATGTTGATAACAAATGGAGTGAAACCTCAAAGCCTGTTCTTTTGCAACTAAATATTTTTAGAATTTCTGACCGACAGGATAATCCCCAATGAGAGATTTATTGGCAGAAATGTCACTAAGGGCCCCATGAGGGAAAGAAGAATTTAGGCTGATGACTGCAGCTTAATGCAGAGCCTGGATTCTCCTGGGAAAGTCCAGTTTTCACAGAGCAGGTAGCTCTGGCTGAAATCTCCTCCTGATGCAGGCACAGGGACTCCTGGGTGGCTCAGTCAGTTTAGGGTCTGACTTCGGCTCAGGTCATGATCTCATGGTTCATGAGTTCAAGGCCTGAATCAGGATCTCTACTTCAGCATAGATGCTCTTCAGATCCTCTGTCTCCCTCTCTCTGCCTCTCTCTCTCTCTCTCTCTCTCTCCACCTCTCAAAAATAAATAAACATTATGGGGCGCCTGGGTGGCACAGTCGGTTAAGCGTCCGACTTCAGCCAGGTCACGATCTCGCGGTCCGTGGGTTCGAGCCCCGCGTCAGGCTCTGGGCTGATGGCTCAGAGCCTGGAGCCTGCTTCCGATTCTGCATCTCCCTCTCTCTCTGCCCCTCCCCCGTTCATGCTCTGTCTCTCTCTGTCTCAAAAATAAATAAAAGTTAAAAAAAAATTTAAAAAAAAAAAAAATAAATAAATAAACATTAAAAAAATAGAAACAGTAGGCACACCGGGGTGGCTTAGTCTGTAAGCATAGGACTTCAGCTCAGGTGGTGATCTCACAGTTTCTGGGTTCGAGCCCGCATAGGGCTCTGTGCTGACACCTCAGATCCTGGGGCCTGCTTCAGAGTCTGTGTCTCCCTCTCTCTCTCTGCTCCTCTCCTGCTTGCACTCTCTTTATAAATAAATAAATAAATAAATAAATAAAACATTAACAAAAAAGAATAGCTGCAAATTTAAACTAAACGATGTAACCCAGAGAACACAAGCTTGTAGCCCCCTTTTCTGAGTATGACTCTGAGGAAAACTCCTCTAGTCCAGACAAGGATCTGCACTGCAGCTAAAGAGCTGTGCCCCTGCAGGGAGGTTCACACAAGTGTGGAATGGCCAAAGCTGAGCATAAAACTCAGAGGAAAATGATCTCTTTGATTCCTACTACATCCCCACAAATTACTGCCAAACCAAGAATGACCTAACCTCTGGACCAAGAATGCCAGTACGATAGTGGGCCACCTAATTAGTGTATGGCAGTCACAAAGACTAACTAAAGTAGGGACAAGTCAGCACACTACTTCCCTATCCACAAGGTAATTTGAGGTAGAGGACTTCCTGCTAAACAGGGTAAGAGAAAGCTTCCACTATAAATTCCAATATCAAAAAGAGAAGTAAATTTATTTTTGCTCCTTATCTTTCCTAAGTTACTTTACTTTTATAACCAAAAGACATCACTAGAAATGTGCATCGTATCTACATACGTAAGTTTCAGCCTGTGACAACTTGGAGTCAATGCTTAGATTTAAAATGCAAAGATTACATATTCCACCTTTTGTATTAAGTCCAGTGTAAAGTCCAGATGAATTCATAAAGGTCTTTAGCTCAAAGTTTTCCGGATTTTGAAAATTATCGAAAGATGATAAAAATGGAGAAAAATAGATTTGTTCTCCAGACTTGACCCATAAATAATACACTCATTTTTTTTTACTTATAGTTAGGATACTATATACGAGATTTAACTCATTCTTTGAAAACAAACCACAAAGATAGCATAATAAAATAATAATAAGTTAAAATAGTGGAATTTGACTAATCCATTTTCTAAGAAGCATGTATCTGGCTTGTTTACTTAACTTCAGAATTGAAGTGTGAATATATATGTAAAGCTAATACATTAACAGAGAATTATATGAGACATTTTGTGCAAGGTGTTAACAAGAAAAAGGAGGTCTCCTCATCATAAATCTTATTGGAAACTTGACCAAGAATGTAGTGGAAGAAGGATAGAATCAACCCATATATATGATTGTGTCAGAGGGGACACATTAGAATTAAATCCATTCAGATAAATATGAAGTATTACCTAGCTGTGAAATTTCTTACTGCATTTTTGAGATCATCCAAGATATCCTGAACTTCCTGAGATTTTGTTTAACAAGCCCAGATTTGACAGTAATAGTTTCAAGACATCACAGTTTTTCATTTAAAACTAAGAGAAATACAAGCTTGAAGAACCAGAAGAAAATTGGGGAATTCCAGATATGGCTACAAAATAATGTCACTCATTATTATCATTCAAATAAATCTCCATTTGAAAAGTTGAATCAAATTTGGGCATTTATTTGTGTATTTAGGACTTCTTCAGGTCAATTATTATTATTATTTTATTTTCTTGTCTTTACATTTTCAAATTCAGAAATAATAACCTATATTATTAATATATTATGTATAAGTGATCAGGAAAATGGAGCAAAATTTTCAAATAATTTTTTCTAATTTAATGTATTTTTCCCAAATAAATTCTTTTCAAAGAAGAAAATTTCATTTTTGTAATTCCTCTAGTGTGAGGTCTATATGTAGAGTCCTTACTAATTTGGGCATATCTGTTACTGGCATTCCTAAAGAAATACCAATACCAATAACAAAGCTGTGGTGTAAAGCATATTCAGCCATAATTCTCCTTAATAATCTTGAGCATGGAGGAACTTTTTCTTTATATTCTGAAAGAAGCTTACCAAGATTATAAAGTAAAACAACCATCTTATCTCCACTTTATTCTTCTCACATAGATTTAAGTTCAAGTGAAAGGAAAAATAATTATCAAATCCCGAGGAGCTATACTTTCACTTGTGCAAATATTACCTTCCCCAGCAAAAGAAACTTTTATATACTCAGAAAATAATGCAAGCAGTTCAGAAGGAATTCAGGACAAGGACCTCAGGCTACATACCAAAAAAAATAAGGTCTTATTTTTCTAGTCTACATCTACAAAATATCCTTTCCTAGATATACAACTACTTTTCCGTACATCTCCCCCCATCACCTCTACTTTCTGCCTATTTACAGAGCCAAAGAGAGTAAGGGAAAATCAGGCTCAAAGTTTACATGTTATTATGTGATCCATCAATATAAACAGAAGTTTATATTTATTTATCTAACTTAGATAGCAAGGCCTTCCAGACTCCTGAGATATATGTACACTTGGATTGATATTTTATTCCACACCCTACAGAATTCTGAAGCCCACCTCTATATTTATCCAGGAAGCCAACCTCTATATTTATCCAGCTTCTCAGGGGACTTAATGTCTATGATCATTCTAGTCTCACTGATTTCCGGTATCTTGCAGTTGTTCCTTCATGTTATATTCACCCTATGTATGGACACAGCCTCTTTCTTGTGATACCCCAAAATTTAAAAAGACTCATATATAATTCTCTTACATGTAATTATGCTTGAAATTTTTCATTATAAAATATTTTTAAAATGAAAACAGAAATGACATATATTATTAAATATATGCATGTACAAAGCAGACTTGATAGAAATGTTGGCGGGAGCAGGCAGAGTGAAAAGCACACCTTAGATGCAAGGATCTGAAAATTGTCCATAGGAAGTCCTGTTCTTGAAAGTGCATCTGGCTATACTCCAGTCAGTGGCTTCTTACTGGGACTTGTGCTTGCCAACTTTTTTCATCTTGCTTCTACCATTTTGCTGACTTGTCCCCACCCTCCTCTTTCTACTAGAGCTCCAGATTCCTTGCCCTCTATTATGAAGAGCAGCTGTCCCCATTGACTATTCCCAAGATGCTCAGCTGCTGAATAGGCCCTCCTTTTAATTGGATCCATCCTTCTCAGGGGGCACTTATAGTAAAACCAGCAAAATTTGTTGTTATATCTTTAAGCATACTCATGCCATTATTCTGTTAGCATCAGACATATGGACTAGCCATTTCCAGACCATGCCTTTCAAAATAGCAGTACAGCTTTAATTTTTTTTGTTTAGAATTACTTCTTTGAATAACTCACTCCTCCCAGCTGTTAAGGAGAATTTGAGAATAGTCTTGAAAATACACTTTCCTTTATGCCTAAAGATAGCTGCCATGGTAACTGCCATTCTGTAAATGTCCAGATTCGCAAAGTATTCTCTGGCCTCCTTATTGTCAATAACTATTTCTGACATGTCTTGACTTAGCCTTGACTTAACTCCTTAGCTAATTCACACATTCCTCATTCTAATTCATCTTTTCTAAATCAGGATTTTAAAATAAGCCAAGATTCTCTAAAGTATCTAAGACTAATCATTAATTTAATGTATCTTTTCACTTAGTATACCCACTTACTGTCTCATAGCATCACATCTCCCTGGATGTATTGGTAAAAGCCACATTTAATTTCAAACTCCTTTTGCTACCATTAACTGACATTTTTCCTGCGTTTACCTTTTGTCTCTAAATCTCAACTGATCCACAAATTTTTTTTTCAACTCTGGATTTTACAGAAGCATTAGATATGCATTACTAGCTGCATTTTTCTTTGTCATAAGAATTGTAATTTATTGAACCATAACAAAAATGTCCTCTAAAACAGTCACTCCCTTGCCAATCCCCACCAATTTACATACTTTCCCATTGCCATAAATTTGCTTTCTAATTACCTCATGTGGATGATTAGAATTCTAATTCATTACACTGCTACAGTCAAAATGAGAAACCTAAATTCTGACACAATTATAATTTTTTAAGCCGAAATAACCTGCTATGGGCATGCTCTGAGAAATGTTTCTGATTCCTCAAGTCTTGACCAAGTACCCATGCTGTGCATTGCTATCTCACTAAACACAGTTCCTATTGCAGTATATATCACACTTCATTGCATTGATATCTGTCTCTGCTGTTATACTGTAAGTGCCATGAGAGCAGGAACGATGTGGTCTTGTTCTCTTATGAATCTCCGATACATAGCACTGTTCCTGGCCCACATGATACGCCCAATAAATATTTGATGATACTCCTATCATTCTGAAGCTACGCTGAGGCTATGACTTCCTTCCCTATAAGTATTTCAGTACATACAATTATTGCACAGGTTATATACTTTTCAAGAGAAGTTACTTCTCTCCTGAAACCCTGAAGTAAACTTAAATCTGTGAAAGATAAAGGAAATGAAATTGAGGGGCCATATATTACCAGAATGCAAAGGGGAGAATCAGATGCAGGCAGACTTCAATATATATCAATATTGTTCTGCTAAAGTTTATTCCCCTCTATGTACATTGGTTCAAGTGCAAAACATATTTTTAGAAGGAAAAAAAGCATACATTTTTTGTCTAACTTCCTAAGACAGTCCATCTTTTATGATGCAATTGAAATACTGACCACTGACAAAGAACAATAATGGCAACAGAAGTAGCTTTCTCTTATTAAGCTTGCCATGCACCAGGTCCTATGATGGGCATTTTATATGAATTCTCCCATTTCATTCTCCTAACAAAGCCATGAAAGAAAAATTATTATCTTTATTATATACTAGAGGCACTCGAGGTTTAGAAAGATTAGTAACTTGCCCAAATTTTCCCAGACAGGAATATGGAGATTGTGTTTTGTTTTGTTTTGTTTTGTTTTGTTTTGTTTTGCTTTGTTTTGTTTGTAGGAGATTGTTTTGAATTGGGATCTGTAAGTACATACAATATAATATAGCTCTGAAACAGCTCTTAACTGATCATCAGAACACTAACCTTCCAATGCAATATTTTCCCTAACTAGCCACATGATCTTGTATAAATTGCATAACTCCTGTGTTCTTTGCTTCCTAAAATGTAAACATGGGATAATTCTATGTCCTAATTTGTAATTCTGAAACTTCCATGAATACATGTTCTATTCTAACACCACGGACAGCTGTTGAAAAAGCCTTCCCTCTACCGGCCAAAGTATCCAAATGCCAGTTCACAGAAAAGCAAACAACAACAAAAGTAAAAGTAAAAACACTAAAATGTTAACTTCCAGCCATTTCTTACATTGTTAAGGATTTATTATTGATGCGTTTAAGAAATTATCACTTTAGTCCTTTCAATTGAAGAGGACAGCTGTGAGTACTCACTCGGGATACTATCCATTTCAATAACCAAGAGTAAAAGACTTTGAGTGATATGCTCCCTCACTACCTACTGCCCTAGTCTCAATATCACCATCTCCATATATCTTCTGTTTATTCCATACCTAATGCTATGGTTTTGTACTGCTTGGGTGTATTTTTTAATCTTCTCTTATCTTTTCCTAGAATTCTCATCCTTTTCTCCAACTGGTGAACTCTATTTATCTTCACATACTTAGTTCAGGCATCTCCTCCTCTAAAATGTGTTTCCTAACCCACAGACAGAATTAAATTCTCTCTTCTATATTTTCATAGCATCTTTTTACACTTCCAATGCTGCACATAGCACATGCATTATATTTGCTTACATATCTGTCAAAGATGTAAGCTCCCTCTGCTCAAAATGTGACATACAGTAGTCAGTCAATAAACATTTGGAATCCTCAACTGAATAGCAAATGTTTAAACCTCTGCTATTATTTCCAGGTTTTTTACAGGCAAGAGGGGCACAGCAACAGTCAAGTTATTGAAACACAGAAACCTCAAGCAGTAGTACCACTCCCTGATGCTGGAGTCTATATTATTGAAGTTCGAGCATACAGTGAAGGAGGGGATGGAACGGCTAGTTCCCAAATCAGGGTGCCATCTTATTCAGGTATGTTTTGATTGACATAATAGGCTTAATTTGATGACTACCAACAAATAGTGTAAGCCTCACCAAAATTAATATGATGAATTGCATGGTTCACATGAAGGGTCTCATTTCTCACTCTGATTTCCATACCATCCTCCAATTAATACAAACCATGGTAGTATGTCCATAAGTGCAGAATTTCTAAAAATCTAGAAAGGGGTTGATCTTTTCATTAGAATGTGCTTATTTGTGAAATTTCCTTGCCTATCATGGTCTCAAGCAGCACCTGCTGGCTATTTCAACTTTGCAATATTTTTTTAAATGTTTATTTATTTTTGAGAGAGAGAGAGAGACAAAGACAGAGTATAAGCATGAGCATGAGCAGAGGAGGGGCAGAGAGAGGGGAGAGACAGAATCTGAAGCAGGGTCCAGGCTCCGAGCTGTCAGCACAGATCAGCACAGAGCACAACACAGGGCTTTAACTCATGAACCGTGAGATCATGACCTGGGACTTAACTGACTGAGCCACCTAGGTGCCCCTGCAATATTGCTTTTAAACTGCCATTGCACTATTTTAACATACTCATTTTTCTATTATCTTGGTCACCTTTATCATTAGATAATGGAGAATGAGGTACAGGAAAGTTTAAAGGAAATTCTTCTTAAAATTAAACTTTGATCATGTTTATTGATTTCAAAATAAATTGTAAATTCTATTGTGTATTATTTTTGTATTACTTTGTCAGCTTTACTGAGATATAATTCATACATAAAATTTTGTAGGTTTAAGGTATACAACTTGTTGATTTGATACACTTATACATTGCAAATTTATTACCACCATAGCATTATCTAACTAACACCTTCATCACCTCATATAACTGCCATTTATTTTTGTAGTGAGAACATTTAAATTTTACTCCCTTAGCAACTTTCAAGTATATACTACAGTATTATTAACTGTACATTAGATTTCCAGAATTTATTTGTGACTCATTGTTATTATTAACAATATTAATAATTTCCAGCTTTTACTGAGCCTTTATTATGTGTTAGGCATGATCATAACTCCTTTAAATACATCATCTTATTCAGTCTTAGTAACAATTATATGAAGTAGATGGCATTATTAATATTTTACAGAGAAATTTTAAGTAACTTGCCTAAGATCTAAGTGGAAGAACCAGGATTTGGACCCAGGTATGGTTGTCTCCAAGGCCACATATCTTTACCTCTTTACCACTACCATCATTATTACATCAGCAAAGGAATTATAGGACAAAAACTTTACAAATTTGGTAATGAATAACCATTTCATTGATGTAGTCAAAAAAGGAAACAAAAGATTTAATAAAGTATGCAAATCTCTCATTAAGAAAATATTAGACAATTTTCATTAAGTCCTTGAATAAAAATATGTAATGTGCATTTAATTAATGGGAAATTATGAACATTATTTATTATCATTCTCAAGCAGAATTGTAAGCCCAAAGGGAGGTATCCAGTGATATCCTATAGGACTCTGTATGTGGCTTCATTGTATTCAACATATTTATCAATTTGGATTAAGACAAAGGCATTATATATGAATTTTTTTGATGCCAAAAAATGAGGTAGAAAAATAATAAAAATAAATGAGGTAGAAGGCAAATATAGGGAAGAAAATAATTAGAATGAAACTTTGAGGAAAAAAAAAATTGACATATTTGATAAGTAAACTCTTACATAAAAATACAAGATGAGGGGCACCTGGGTGCCTCAGTTGGTTTAATGTCCAACTCTTGATTTTCGCTCAGATTATGATCTCACACGTTGTGAGATCCAGCCCTGTGTTGGGCCTCGTGCTGATTGTGCAGGCTGCCTGGGATTCTCTCTCTCCCTCTCTCTTCCCCTGTCCCTCCCCAGCTCTTTCTCTCTCTCTCCCTTTCTCGCTCTTTCTCTCTCTCTCTCAAAATAAATAAATAAACATTTAAAAAATACAAGATGAGATAAAGGATATTATTGGGACAATTGATAAAATTTGAATAATGTCTATAGATTACATTATATATATATATATAAATTAATTTCCTCTTTTAAAAAATTCTGTGGCTATATAAGAAAATGTCTTATTTTTAGGAACTATGCATTAAAGTATTTAGGGTGAAAGGTACATCATGTCTGCAACTTACTTTCAAATGGCTCAGGAAAATGTATATATTTATAGAGAAAATAATAAAGCAACAATGATGAAACAAACATTTAAGGAATCTGGATGAATTCTTTGTTCTATTTTTATAGCTTTTTGACACATCTAAAATTATTTCAAAATGAAATGTTAAAAATAAAAAACACAAGATATAGGAAATCTGACACTTTTCAGAAATTCAGGTGAAAAGGCCTAAGAATTTAAATATATTGTGGCCCCACAAAAACTTAATACACTTTATGATTCATTTATAAAAGTATAGTTTCAAGAGCAAGAAAGGTAATAATGTCTCCACACTGATTAGTTCACAATTGAACTGTTCATATGTGAGTATAAATTTTCAAGAGCACCTTGACAGATTATTTCCACAAAATGAAAAAGATGACAACTCTCTTCTTTATTTGCTTCATAAGTCTCAAATTTCTAAAAACAACAATACAATGAGCATTTACTGACCCTTGATCATATTCTTGGCATTATGCTAGGTGTTTTCTATATATTATCTTATCCTTTTAACAAACTTCTAAGTATTTTATTATTCTCCAAATCCCCAAGATTCTTTTCAACTCTAAGACAGAGTGTAAAGTGTCATCTGGACAATATCAGCCCCAAGTTTGAGAGTACTTATTAAAGACCTTGATTCTCCCATTGTACTGTAACTTCTATTCCATGAAAAACAAATTGTCAACTTTTATGTTTTAGTTAAAACGATATGGCTAGTGCAACACGTTTCTGAGTTTTAATGAAGTGAAAACATAACATTGTCTATCACAGACCCATAAGCAACAATTGGTTTCTTTCTTATCATTTTCAAAAAACCAAAAGCTCCAAGAAGTTCAAGGACTTGCTCAAGTGAAAAAGCTATTGATTTTGCAGTTGGGACTAAGACATAATTCAGTGTAGTTGTTTGTATTTTGTTTTGATTTGCTATACTAAAATAATGTTTTTTCTTTGTGGAGTCTATGTGAAATTTGAGATATAGTCCCCACTTAGCATTCTGAAAGTGAGATGTTTTTGTAAAAGTATCATGTTAGTGGATTTGACAAGGACTCAGTCACTCTCAAAAAAAAAAAAAGAAAAAACTATTTTCACAGCTTTTATTATTAAGCATGCATATCACTCCAGTGAAGCTTTCTCCTTATGCCTTTCTTATAGCTCACATGTAGCTGTGCACTTCCTAATAACCTCTTTTGTACAAGTTGAACTACATGTAACATTCTCTATGTTGATTAATAGTTTCATTAGCACCTTAGCTGTAAAAATTTTCAAAGTAAAGATTTGCTGCTGCTGCTTTGTGTGTGTGTGTGTGTGTGTGTGTGTGTGTGTTACCAAACAAATGATTCCTCAGCTCTTAAGTAAACATCTGGGGAAAATTAGATACTATTTCCATAACAAAAATTATAACCAGATCCCATTAACACTCAACTCTGGCCAGAGAAGATAACTTGACAGAAGGATGATTCCAAAAATTGAATGATACATTTATTTTATTATTAATCTATCATTAAGGTCTCAATCAAGGTCAAGGCCAGTCATTATTTTAAGAGAGACAATACATAAGAGCATCTGTTTCCACTAATCCCAGCTCAGTGACTTCAAGCAAGTTCTATTATCTAAGCTCCAGTTCCCTCAACTGCAACAGGGGGATAAAAACAATACTTACTGCATAGGTACGTCATAAGGATCGAACAAGATAATATGTGTAAAGAGCTCAGTACAGCACATTGCATATAGCAAGCATTCATTAAATATCAATCATGATGATGATACTTCAGACTTCTGACTTGAGGAACCATTAGTAAAGTTAAATCTAAGGGTAACATTTAGTTTATGTGGAGCTTAGTTATGTGGCATTACCTAAACTACTTCAAACTAATCAATTCAAATCAGTAAGTTTAATCTAACAGCCAACCCCCCTAATTCATTAACTGCATACAATAATTTGGTCTCAAGATGGAAGAATTTCTACTGGATGTAGGGAAGAGTGACGAAAGATGGCTCTCCTTTGCCAAGTTAGGTATGAAAATCTAAAATTTAAGCCTGGTCAACTTAAACAGTTAAATAAATGAATAAGCTATGAGTATAATAAATTAAATAATTTTATTACTAAATTCAAAAATTGACTGAAGTAATTGAATTAGGAATTCTTTTTGCCACAAACTTTTGCTAATTATTCTTGTTCCCTTTTCTGAACAATGTACTGTAGAAATTGTTTTATAATTCACACCTGGAATTTGGGATGTTTCCCATCAGTGAAATTTACATCATTGGTGAAAATTACACTAAATTTCCTGATTAGATTTTTTTTATTTGACATAGCCATTTATCACAGTATTCCATATATAATTCTACCTTTCATGTAATTTTTGGGAAACCTTTATTTTATAAGCACACCTTCATTAGAAACAAACCCATGTTGCACTCATTAGTATTACATACCTAAAAACAATTCTTTCCTAGCTCAAGCAAAACCAAAATAATTTGCTCCACTTAATGCTTCTCTATTTTCACAGGTGGGAAAATCACTAGTGCTCAATCGACCCTCCACACACTCTCTCCATCTTCATCATCGGTAACATTACTCTTGGCATTGATGATTCCCTCAACCTCTTGGTGAAAACTGCAGCTTAATTTGCTTTGCTTTGCTTTAGCGTGAAAATAGCGGTGAATAGAGTATAGTGTAAGTGGAGACCCAGGACCCTGAGATGAGCTTTAAAATTTTGGGACTGCACATGGTGCACTTACAAGAGGTTGGGGGGAATACGACTTATCCATCAGGTTTCTCTTTGATTTTGTAAATGGAGAGGACAGTTCTTGGTCCAATAAAAATATGCAGATTGTATGTAATGATTTTTTTTGTAAGTAAAAGTAATTTCTGTCAAATGTATTCTTTACTTTTTTAATATGTTGGAATTTGATTTTATATCTGATGATCCTGAATGTGTGCCATCCATTTGTTAATTAAGTGGTCTCTAGCAGATCTGTTTCAAATACAAATACAAAAAAAAAAAAACAACTGAGAATGAAAAGTTTGCTGAAGACTCTGCAACTATCATTTTTCCTTTGGCTAACTACCCCAATTGACAAACTGGTAGAAGATATGAAAAAAATAACTCAGCTGTGTGATCCATTATAGGATAAGTACACAAAAATTTTCTCAAAAAATTATTTGTTACTGCATAGAAAAATAGCAAAATTTGTCAATATGCTATTCTATATGCATCCGTAGGGCAAATTATTAGGGTAGGGAATAAGCCATTTACATTAGCGCAAGGTAAATAGAAAGTGATCCCAAATGAATTTAAGTGCTATTGTTTTTCATTAATTACTATGTTATCCAGCTGCAAATATAGTGTTTATTTTAGTTACAAAAAAGATTAAAGTCACACGCACAAATATGGTCACTAAAAACGGCAGACACTAATATGCTGCCAAAGGTGCTAACTTGAAAAAAAAAATGAATACAGGACACAGCTTTCCCATTTCCCTACCTATTGCCAAAACAGATGTTGAATTAGGTCCAGGGCTTTCTTCTAATTGTCACCAATTTTAAGGACAATCAAAATTTGTTGTGCAAATAATTATGCATACAGATAGTCTGTGGATTAAAGTGGTTCAAGCGTAACAAATAAATTTTTATTTTTAATATACTTCCATGCATCACATACCACTTATAAAATATTAGCAACTACTAAAATAAAAAGAACATCTTGAATAAATTGATCTTTGAATTAAGCTGTGGAAATACGGCCTCAGTATAAGGGCTCAGCTAGTCTAACTAGCCATACACTGCTTGGGAAATCATCCCCATTTGCAATTTTGGGGAGTTACCTTGAATGGAAGTGACCCTAGAGAGTTTGAAATTGTAGTGAAAGTTTTCTACTTGATGATAATCATATAGAAGTTCCAACTGATATAAGAATATGCCACAGTTCACCTAATACCCAAGAAGATGCCTGAAGGGATAGTTATTGCAAAGTCAAATGCCAAAAAAAGAGCTTGAAGAAACTAGTTTTGCAGATGATGTTAATATAAAAGAAAAGTAGTTTCTTTTATTTTATAAAATCTAAGCCTGTTAATTCTGTTTGTACCATCCTTAACAGCAAGCAAAATGAAGCATTACTAAGTTCACACTGCTGGCTCTAGAGGTTAATCTTTACAGAATCAGAATATATTGGAATTGTTGTTTTGAACATCCTAAAAGATTGGGTTCAGAGCCATAGCACAACTATTTAAGTTGCTTACTCATTCTCTTTGGGGGGGGGGAATTATATCCAAGACACCCCTAAACAAACAAGTGATTTACAAGACTATTTTAGTTAACTGATTACTACAGTAAATGACTAAAGATGGTGAATATTAAAGCCTGTGAATTATAACAACCAAGTGGCCTTCTTTCAGTACCCCTATGGAGTGGGACAGGCTGGACTTTGCAAATAGAGGAATGCAAACTGTTTAGCAAGTAAAAATATAAAGATATAACTCTCATGAATATAGTGTAGCTTGCAGGAACAAATTTTGCATCTGAAAAAAAAAGATGCAGCAAGAATATAAGAGAATGGGCAATAATTTCTATTCCATATTGATTAATCAAATAATTTTCTTTATTTTCTGTGATGTTTTATACTAGATTTAGTGAAGAACTTTAAGAATTAAGTTATTACTGAAACTCTTATAAAATGAAGTCCAGTAAAATATGTCAGTTTGTGGCAAATTAAAATTAACCAATGTTTTCAACTAGCTGATGGATGGTACACATCTGATAGAATATTTACAAGTAGAATGTCTGATGTATTCTTACAGGAATTGGAGATAAGGGATGTTTTTACTCAACCTGCAAAGAATATGTATTTTGCATCATAAACTATAAAAAACACAGGTTTTAAATGTTTATGTTATGTTTTTCTGTATTACATACTTGTTACTTTGTAGAAAACAGAACAGCATTCCTTATCAAGGTACATTATTTTTCAGCTGCAGTACTGAGTGAGCTTTTTCTTGGATGGGATAATAACCGCACAGTCTTAAGTCACTAAAGAGACTGTATTTTTGTATAATGACAGTTGAACTATGAAGGAAAAAACACTTCATAAATAAAAATTTCATGAAAGTAAATGTTTTGCATACCCAAAATAAGGTACTGTGGACTCCATGTCAAACCGTTAAATATATTGTATACAATCTGTATATATACTATATATAATGGTATATATCATGTGGAAGGCACAGTCAGATAATAGTTCTGTGTACTGTTCTTGTAACACTAGATCTTTTTAATAAATAATTCTCTTTTTATTGACTTTTATCTTCTGTCCTGTGAGATACATGAATGGCATTATTTATTTCATTCACACCACAGTATGATCATGATTATGGTAGTGTTTTTATGCTGAAAATATCACAATGTTAGTACTTTCTTAGTACTTTATGTTACAATTTTAGGTTCAAAAATCTCCATAGATGTCCATGGTAGTTCCAATTCAAAAAGTGGAAGCCACATCAAAGAATAAACCAAAGAAGAATTAACAAATGGAATACATTTAGAATTAGACTCATGATTTATTTCTTCTCAAGAAAGGAGACTTTACCAAATGAGTTTTGAAAGAAGTTTGTTAAGTGCATAATTATGCTTTTATTTGGAACAGTCTGTAACAATCTATCCTAGGTACAATTTGCATAGATACACTTATTCATCTTTTGTGTTCCCTTAGCACCATGTATACATTTTTATTATACAAGCAATCACATGATTTTACAGTGATTTGTTTATGAATGTTTGTTTCTCTTCCACTCCCTAGGCTATGGATCCTCCAAAAGAGACTATCTTATATTTATCTTAGGCTTTCTCCCACCAGTGCATAGCACAGGTACATATCAAGTGAGCAATTAATTGGGTTTAATTTAATGTTGCCCTTAAATTTTCCTGTAGAACAGGCTTCCTACACCTAGGTGTTCATCTAAGTCACCTGGGAACCCAGATCTCAGGATTCTGATTCAGTAGGTCAGAGACTAGGGAACTTTATTTTCAAAATCTTCTCAAACACAAAATGATACACCCCTACTGAAGGGAATTTGGCAATAAGTAGTACCATTTTGCATGAATTTACCCTTTGACCTAGCAATCACATGTCTAGATATCTATCCCTAAGATAGACTAGCAAAAATATGTAATGTTGAGGGAATAAGAATAAACAAGGCGCACCACAACTGAAAACCTCTGGGACGCAGCAAAGGCGGTCTTAAGAGGAAAGTATATAGTAATCCAGGCCTTCCTAAACAAGGAAGAAAGATCTCAGATACACAACCTAACATTACACCTTAAAGAACTGGAAAAAGAATAGCAAATAAAACCCAAAAACAGCAGAAGACAGGAAATAATAAAGATTAGAGCAGAAATAAATGCTATCAAAATAAAAAAAAATGGTAAAATAGATCAATGAAACCATAAGCTGGTTCTTTGAAAGAATTAACAAAATTTATAAACCACTAGCCAGTTTGATCAAAAAGAAAAAGGAAAGGACCCAAATAAATAAAATCAAGAATGAAAGAGGAGAGATCACAACCAACACAGCAGAAATAAAAACAATAATAACAGAATATTATGAGAAATTATATGCCAATAAAATGGGAAATCTGGAAGAAATGGAAAAATTTCTAGAAACATATACACTACCAAAACTGAAACAGGAAGAAATAGAAAATTTGAACAGACCCATAATCAGTAAGGAAATCGAATTAGTAATCAAAAATCTCCCAAAAAACTAGAGTCCAGGGCCAGATGGCTTTCCAGGGGAATTGTACCAAACATTTAAGGAAGAGTTAACACCTATTCTCTAGAAGCTGGAAATGGAAGGAAAATGGAAGGAAATGGAAGGAAATGGAAGGAAATGGAAGGAAAACTTCCAAACTCATTCCATGAAACCAGCATTACCTTGGTACCAAAACCAGACAGAGACCCCACTGAAAAGAAGAACTATAGACCAATTTCCCTGATGAACATGGATGCAAAAATCCTCAACAAGCTTTTACCTAACTGGCTCCAACAATACATTAAAAATTTTTTTCTCTACGACCAAGTGGGATTTATACCTGGGATGCAGGGCTAGTTCAATATCCACAAAACAATTAATGTAATTCATCATATCAATAAAAGAAAAGACAAGAACCATATGATCCTCTCAATAGATGCACAGAAAGCATTTGACAAAATACAGCTTCCTTTCTTGATAAAAACATTTAAGAAAGTAGATATAGAAGGATGATACCTCAAAATCATAAAAGGCATATATGAACAACCTAATGCTAATATCATCCTCAATGGGAAAAAACTGAGAGGTTTCTCCCTAAGGTCAGGAACAAGATAGGGATGTCCACTCTCGACACTGTTATTCAACATAGTATTGGAAGTTTTTACCTCTGCAATCAAACAACATAACGAAATAAAAGGCATCCAAATCGGCCAAGAGGAGGTCAGACTTTCACTCTTCACAGATGACATGATACTCTACGTGGAAAATCCAAAAGATTCCACACAAAAAAAAACTGTTAGAACTGATTCATGAATTCAGCAAAGTTGCAGGATATAAAATCAACGCACAGAAATTGATTCCATTCCTATACACCAACAATGAAGCAACAGAAAGACAAATCAAGGAGTCGATCCCATTTACAGTTGCACCAAAAACCATAAAATACCTAGGAACAAATCTAACCAAAGAGTTGAAAAATCTATACACTAAAAACTATAGAAATCTTATGAAAGAAATTGAAGAAGACACAAAAAAAAAATGAAAAAAAGATTCCATGCTCCTGGATAGGAAGAACAAATATTGTTAAATGTTGATACTACCCAAAGCAATCTACATATTCAATGCAATCCCTATCAAAATAACACCAGCATTCTTCACAAAGCTAGAACAAATAATTCTAAAATTTGTATGGAACCAGAAAAGACCTTGGAACCAGAAAAAACTCCGAATAGCCAAAGCAATCTTAAAAAAGAAAACCAAAGCAGGAGGCATCATAATCCCGGACTTCGAACTATACTACAAAGCTGTAATTATCAACAGTATGGTACTGGCACAAGAACAGACACTCAGACCAATGGAACAGAATAGAGACCCCAGAAATGGACCCACAAACATATGGCCAACTAATCTTTTACAAAGCAAGAAAGAATATCCAATGGAATAAAGACAGTCTCTTCAGCAAGTGGTGCTGGGAAAACTGTACAGCAACATGCAGAATGAACGTGGACCACTTTCTTACACCACACAAAAATAAACTTAAAAAGGATTAAAGACCTAAATGTAAGACAGGAAGCCATCAAAATCCTTGAAGAGAAAGCAGGCAAAAACCTCTTTAATCTTGGCTGCAGCAACTTTTTACTCAACATGTCTCTGGAGGCAAGAGAAACAAAAGCAAAAATGAACTACTGGGACCTCATCAAAATAAAAAGCTTCTACACAGTGAAGGAAACAATCAGCAAAACTAAAAGGCAACTGACAGAAGGGGAGAAGATATTTGCAAATGACATATCAGATAAAGGGCTAGTATCCAAAATCTATAAAGAACTTATCAAACTCAACACCCAAAAAAAAAAATCCAGTGAAGAAATGGGCAAAAGACATGAATAGACACTTCTCCAAAGAAGATATCCAGATGGCCAACTGACACATGTTGACAAAAAATGTCAACTGACACATGTTGACAAAAAATGTCAACTGACAAAAAATGTCAACATCACTCATCATCAGGGAAATATAAATCAAAACCACAATGAGATACCACCTCACACCTCTCAGAATGGCTAACATTAACAACTCAAGCAACAACAGATGTTGGCAAAGATGCGGAGAAAGAGGATCTCTTTTGCACTGCTGGTGGGAATGTAAACTGGTGCAGCCACTCTGGAAAACAGTATGGAGTTTTCTCAAAAAATTACAAATAGAACTACCCTACGACCCAGCAATTGCACTACTAAGTATTTATCCAAGGGATACAGGTGTGCTGTTTCAAAGGGACACATGCACCCCAATGTTTATAGCAGCACTATCAACAATAGCCAAAGTAGGGAAACAGCACAAATGTCCATCGAGGGATGAATGAATAAAGAAGATGTGGTATGTAGGGGAACCTGGATGGCTCAGTTGGTTGAGCGACCAACTTCGGCCAAGGCCATGATCTCACAGTTTGTGAGTTTGAGCCCCGCGTTGGGCTCTGTGCTGACAGCTGGGAGCCTGGAGCTTGCTTCACATTCTGTGTTTCCCTGTCTCTCTGGCCCTCCCAGATCTTGCTCATACTCTATCTCTGTCAAAAATAAATAAACTTAAAAAAAAATAAGATGTGGTAGGTATATATACAATGGAGTATTGCTCAGCAATCACCAAGAATGAAATCTTGCCATTTGCAACTATGTGGATGGAACTTGAGGGTATTATGCTAAGTGAAATTAGTCAGTCAGAGAAAGAGAAATATCATATGACTTCACTCATATGAGGACTTTAAGAGACAAAAATGATGAACATAAGGGAAGGGAAACAAAAATAATATAAAAACAGGGAGGGGGACAAAGCATAAAAGAGTCACAATATGGGGAACAAACTGAGAGTTACTGGAGAGGGTGTGGGAGGGAGGATAGGCTTATGAGTAAGGTGCACTACAAAATCTATTCCTGAAATCATTGTTGCACTATATGCTAACTAATTTCAATGTAAATTAAAAAAAAAATAAAATTAAGTATTATGTTGAAAGAACATAATTAAATATGAATCTGCAAAAAAAAAGAATAAATAAGGTTCAGAACAATGAATACATGCTTCCTTTCATGTAAGAAGTAGGAAAATACACTTATTTACTAATACTGTCTAAAAGAAATAATGGAAGAGTAAACTACAGACTAAAAAATTATTGTCTATTAAACAGGGAGGGAACAGAATATAGGAAAAAATATGGAAGCAAGCTCTTTTTCATGTACTTATTTTATAGTTTTGACTTTGGAACTACATAAATGTTTTACATTAATTTAAAAATTAAAGGAAAAAAAACAAAGTAACTTCCAAAAAATAAGAATAAATAGAAAATAATGGTTGATCAACCATTGATCAACCAAATGGTTGATATGTTAAAGATTCTCCTTATAGAGAAATTATAATCGCATGGACAAGTACTTCAAGTATTTTGACAATATATTCCTAATTGGACATATATATCAAGGACAACACATACACACATACACCCCAGAAAGAAATCTTAAACTACATTCATTGGTCTCCTTGTGAGTAGCATAACTAGTATAATTATTTTTCAATTTAGCCCATATGTGAATATACATGTTAAAATATTAAAAGAGTAAGTTTTAAAGTTAAATAAAACCTGTAAACTTCAATATAGAAATATTAGTATGAATTCATATTTTATTTAACCTTCTTAAATATAACTTATTTCTAGCTTTGTTCTGCAAAAGCCTAGAAGAGCAATAGCCTTAATAGAAAAATAATACAAATATAAATAAATAACACATAAATTATGTTCTCCAAAGTCCATTAATCATTAAAAGGAACTTTCTTAGATAAGTGGCTGCTTTAAAGTCTCAAGTAGGAAATGTATGAAATGAACCTTGGACTTCTTACTGTGCCTATAAAGGTTATCATTTAAGTGGAGACTTAAACACCTCCCACTAGCAAAGATGGGATAGTTTAAGCTCAAAATGAACAATGACAACAATGTATAGAAACACATGTAATATCTACAAATCAATGATTTCATACTAATAAAGACACAAATTAGTGGTTATCTTTGCTAGATGCAAGATTCATTATTCTGATAATGTTATGAAAATATAAAAAGGTCAAAAATTGAGTATTCTGCCTTTCCTGTAAGAGCTGGTTGTCAGGAAAATCAAGTAGTTGATAAAGAATAGCTCTACTTTTTAAAAGAGTCACAGATAATAAATACAAAAGGAATGATAGAATTAAAAATTTACTCAGACAATGATTCTGGTAAATGTTAAAATCATTAGTGAAAATGTTGATGAAGAACATTGCAATAGAAATATCAGGTTGCCATCATCTGAACCCACTATTTTAACATCACTGAAAAGGCGACACGGAGATATTAATATGATAGAATAGGAGGTACACAGCACTACTTCTTTAATATTCTTGCTATAAAATTTTTAACATGAACCTGAATTTATCAAAACTCTTGGCCTGAAATTAATATTACACAGTATTTTAACTAACTGGAATTTAAATAAATAAATAAATAAATAAATAAATAAATAAATAAAACTCTAAGCCTAACTGCTGGTTAGCAGGAAATACTAGGGAATAAAAGAACCTAAATTAACACCACAGGAAGAAATTATCTAAATGCTGAATGTGGTGTATTCTACAAGAACAAAAGACTCAATTCTTCCCAAATAAATGGCATATGGATTAAAAGTAGGGAAAGGAACTGTTAAAGCATTAAAATAGACTGAAAAGCAATATCAGCAGAATACAATGTGTGAACCTTGTTGAGATCCTGATTCAAACATATAAACAGTAAAATGACAGCTTGGAGACCATGTGGAAAATTTGAATGTGAACTGAGTATTAGGATGAGAAGAGGAAACCATAGTATTACTAATAGTTATTTTTTTTAAAAAAAGTCTTTATCAGAGATCCAAACAGAAGTACAAGTAAAAATAATATGATATCTGTAATTTGCCTTAAAATATTCAATATCTTGAATACACTTTTAAATATTCAATTAAAATAAATTTTGAGGAGAATATATGAAGCAAGAATGGAACAGTTATTTTTGAAGTTAAGTGATATGTTAGTAGACACTTATTATACTATTCTGAACATTTGTGTAAGTTTAATATTTTGTATAAGAAAAACTTTAAAAGGTCTGTTTCAGATTCTTTGGCAGGAATAGCTACCTGTGAAATATAACTAAAACACTTTAACAGGGACTACAGACATGTGTCTTAATCTTTACCACTTATAATGAAATATCAGATCATTTTCTCTTAAGGTAATTTTAATGAAACGGGAAGCTTACACCAAATAAAACCTATTTTAATTTTCTGTGCTTTTAATAAAAAAAACTTAAATTTTTTTTAATGTTTCATTTTATTTTTTAGAGAGAGAGCATGCGAGTGAGGGGGGGGCGGGCAGAGATAGAGGGAGACACAGAATCTGAAGCAGGCTCCAGGCTCCGAGCTGTCAGCACAGAGCCAGGGGCAGGGCTCAAACCCAAGAGCTGTGAGATCATGACCTGAGGGGAGAGGTCAGATGCTTAAACCGACTGTGACTGCGCCACCCAGGTGCCCGATAAAAAAAACACACTTTTGTTCCCAGAAAAAAATTTATAACATAACACATTGATGTATTCTACTTCATTTTCTTTTAATTTTTTTTTACGTTTATTTATTTCTGAGAGAGAGACAGAGTATGAATGGGGGAGGGGCAGAGAGAGAGGGGGAGACACAGAATCCAAAGCAGGCTCCAGGCTGTCAGCACAGAGCCCCATGCGGGGCTGGAACTCACAAACCCTGAGATCATGACCTGAGCCGAAGTCGGTGGCTCAACCAACTGAGCCACCCAGGTGCCCTCTACTTCATTTTCCAATATTTATGTAAAAATAATAATACTGAGTAATATATTTGTGAAATATATATTGTTAGTTATTTATAAGTAGGCAAGAATAAATTTTACATTGAATTACAGTAAATAGATAAAAATAAAATTCATCAAACAGCTGGTGACTCCCACCAAATAAAATTAAACTTCAGTTTTAATAAGCAAATTAATCATGGCTTACATTGCCATTACTAACATTATAGAAAGTTAGCAATATCTTCTTGACCTGAATGTCAGAGTAGACTAAGAGAAGTTAGTAACCCAAGTTTTATCAATATGTGATTCAGCTGTAGCAAAACACAAATATTTCAAGATGATCAGTTTCCTATCTTTCTTGCTTCATTTTTTTTCTAATTTTGAATTAAATCCATGACAGTTGTCAGAAAAATTCTACATCTGCCCAAAAATCTGGATCCCTTCATCAATTATCTTTGTGGCATATTACAAACTAGCTTCTAACAGTAGTTAAGTAACCAGTAACTACCTAAGAGAACATCAACAAAATATTTTAGAAATATTCCAGTGCTAAACATTACCTATGTGGCAGAAACTGGCTCACCAAACTTGTTTCCTCTTCTCCCTAGGATTACAGCTAAACCACATTCCCCAGCCTCTCTTTAACTTTGGTATGAACAAATAACTGAGTTCCAGCTAATGGAATTGATGGCATGGTGCATGCTCTCTAGCAGTATCCCAACTCATACAGCTTATGTTTTAATTTCTAAGAGTAATATATTTTTGCTAAAAGATGGATCTTTTCAAATTGAAGAAATAAATCTCAATTTTCAAAATTGACATATTTCTATATCAAACATATTTTATGTACCTCTCCTGACTCCCTTGGCCTCACCTGTCTTCTAGACCCTGGGATGCTTGCTGCACCTCATCTGCCACCCAACTGACTAACTGTCTTTAGTCTTTCCAGTGCTTGGAACCAATCAACACATTGATCTGGAACACTGAGTAGTATGCTCTGCTACAACTCTCAAAGCCAAGGCCAACCAGGCATACTAGGGCTCTCGTGCCTGTCACAACTTTCGTATGCAGATCAAATGTCACAGTTCAAGGCATAGGATCTGGCTTCCTGACCAAGTCTTAAAAGTATTGGTTGATGCAGAACAGAAGTACAAAAAGTTAATTCCCAGGGGGTGAAATTTGACCAATGGGAAATAAGAGATAGATGGAGCCAAATAGATTAACTTACTTCTCTCTTTACTATGAATGTCACCAAAAAAATAATTTCTTCATATAGTCTATCAGGAGACATCTTACATGGTCATGCAGACATATTTGGCAAGGCTGTGGCTCCATCAAAGCTTAGAATAAAGCAATAAGCCAAGTATACATTATCTTACCTTGCTTTGCATTCTTTCCTGACTCACTTTCTATTTCCTTTACTCATGCTGCCCTGAGACCACATCAAATTCTATTTACTAGGGAATCTGGTCTGAGACAGTCTCTGTTATTCAATAAAGGGAACCATGGCTCCCTAAAGAAATAGTTGATTTGAGGCCTGGGGAAAGCATTACACAATATAAGCCTGCATTATCTAGTCCCAGAAAGCAAGGAAGTTATAAAGACAAATCATGTCATGACAAAATCGTGTCATGACAAATTCAAGGAGATCTACCTTGAAAATATTCCTAGGGAAATATGGAGAATAAATAAGATTTGGAAACTCACTTTTTTGCTACACTTAATGAAACATTGACCTGAACAGCATTTATCATTAGATGCTAAAACAAGCCATTACAAGAATGATTAATGAGGAATCTGACATTGGATAATCACCACCTGAATCTACTAATTAATTTTATCATCATTAAAGTGAGACAATCATATGCTGTTGACCACCTGATGTGACATGATATGAAATATATAATGCCCCTATGTAGCATTCTTCATCAGAAAAAAAAATCTTGAATCCTTAATTAAATCAAATTCTATATCTATCAGTTGCAGAAATCATAAGAAATAGAAACTCTATTATATGAGACCATGAAGAAGTAATTGGCCAAATCCAAAATGTGGAACACTCTTCAGGATAATGATCCAGTTTATTTCCTAGATCAATATCATTTAAAAAAAAAAGGGAAAAAATGGGGCTTCCTCTTTAAATGATACTTCAGAAGTTTAACAAATTACCAAGACCTTGTTCAAATTCTGATTTAAGTAAACATTTATAATAAATTATATTTGTTAAGTAACCAGGGGAAACGGGATATGGACAAGATAAAATATGATATCCTAATTTTGCTAATTAATATTTTAGATAATTTTTCTAGAAAAAGATGAAATCATATGATTGCAGGGATTTACTTTAAAATATCGCAGAAGGAAAAAGAAAGGAAGGAAGGAAGAAAGAAAAAATAAAAGGAAGAAGAAAACTTTAAAAAGAATAGAAGTGCACTCAACAACACATTAAACTACATGAGGCAAAAAACAAATACAACTGTAAGGAGAAACAGATGAATCCACTATCATAGAGACTTCAACACCCATTTATCAGTAATGGGCAGACCAAGCAGGCAGATAAATCAGTAAGGACATAGGTGAACTCAACAGCATCATCCATCAACTAGATGTAATTGACATCTAGAGAATAGATGATGATCCAGCAACAGCAGAATATACAGTCTTCTCAAGATCACATGGAACATTCACCAAGATGGACCACATTCTGGGACATAACACACACCTGAACAAATGTAAAAGAATAGGAATCATACAATGCCTTTCTTTCATCCTACAATGTAATTAAACTAGAAAAAAAATAGCAAGGATAACTGAAAAACTCCAAAATACATGGATATTAAATAATACACATTTATATAATATGCATCAAAGAAAAATCTCAAGATAAATTTTAAAAATATTTTAACTAAATGAAAATACAACCTATTAAAATTTGAGGGATTCAGTAAAAGCAGTGCTTAGAGATAAATTTGTAGCATTGAATGCATATGTTAGAAAATAATAGGGATATAAAATCAATAATCTAAGCTTTCACCTTAGAATAAAGAGAAAAGCAAAGTAAATCCAAAATAAGTAAAAGAAAATGAATAAGAAGAAATACAGCAGAAGTCAATAAAATTGACAACAGGAAATCAATAGAAAAAATCAAAAAGCAACAAGCTGGGTTTTGGAAAATATCAATAAAATCAATAAGCCTCTACTCAGGATAACTAGGAAAAGAAAAAGGATACAATTATTAATGCCTGAAATATAAGAGGTATCATTGCTATAGGTCTTATAAGCATTAAAATTATAATAAAGAAATACCAAGAACAACTCTGTACCCACAAATTTAATAACCTTGATGAAATGAATCAATTCTTCAAAAAATATAATTTTCTGAAAGGCATACAAGAAGAAATAGACAATCTGCATAGGCCTATTTCTATTAAAAATATCGAGTCAATAATTAATAGCATCCTAAAACAGAAAGCATCAGGCCCAGATGGCTCACTGGTGAATTCTACTAAACATTTAAGAAAGAAATTTTAACAACTATTTATAATCTCTTCCAGAGTATAGAAGCTAAGGAAATACTTCCAAATTCATTCTATGAGGCCGGCATTACCTTAATTCAAAATCACAAAAATATTACAAGAAAACTAGAGATCAGTATCACTCGTGAACACAGATGCAAAAATCGTGAACAAAATAGCAAATGAAATGCAATAATATATAAAAGAAATTATACACCATGACAAGTGGGATTCATCCTCAACATTCAATAATCAAATAATGTAATTCATCATATTAACAAGCTGGAAAAGAAAAATCATATGATCAAATCAATAGATACAGAAATATCTACATTTGACAAAATCCAATACCTACTCATTATAAAAACTCTCAGTGAAATAAGGATAGACTAACTTCCTCAACTTGATAAAGAATATCTACAAAAAAATCTACAGTTAACATCGTACTTAATGGGGAGACAATTGAAGCTTACCCCTAAGATTGAGAACAAGGCAAGGGTGTTTCCTCTCACCATATTAAGAAAGAAAAATTAAATTGTCTGTATTCATACATGACATGATTGTCTATGTAGAGATTTTGAAATAACCAATAACCTAAAAACCCTTGGAACTAATAAGCTATTAGGGCAAGTTTTCAGGATACAAGGTTAATATACAAGGTTAATCACTTTTCTATATACCAGCAATAAACAAGTGGAATTTGAAATTTAAAACACATACCATTTGCATTAGCACCCCCCAAAAATGAAATACTTAGGTATAAATCTAACAAATATGTACAAGATTTATATAAGGAAAACTACAAAATCCTGATGCATAAAGTCAAAGAACTAAATAAATGGAGAGTTATGACAAGAAGACTCAATATTGTCAGGATATCAATTCATTCTAACTTGATTTTCACATTCAATACACTCTCAACCAAAATTCTAGTGAATTATGTCATGGATATTGACAAACTGATTCTGAAGTTCATATGGTAAGGCAAAAGACCTAGACAGGAGCCTGGGTGGCTCATTCGGTTGAGAGTCCAACTTTGGCTCACGTCATGATCTCACGGTTTGTGAGTTCAACCCCCATGTCAAACTCTGTACTGACAGCTCTGAGCCTGGAGCCTGCTTTGGTTTCTGTATCTCCCTCTCTCTCTGCCCTTCCCTGTCATGCTCTGTCTTTCTCTTTCTTAAAGATAAACATTTTTAAATAAGACCTAGAATGGCCAGTACAATCATATATATATATATATATATATATACACACACACACACATCTCTTATTTCAATCATATATATATATAATATAGATCTCACATCTTGTATCAAATATATATATATATATATCTTGTATCATATATATATATGTATATATAATGCCATTATAATATAATAATAATAATAACAATAATAATAATAAAGTTAAAATTCTTCTTCACTCTTGGTTGGGCCCTTTGGTAAGTGGGAAATTGTGGTGCATGAACATTATCACAGTTTCTGTCCTCTTTTCTTCTGACCTAAGCTTTAACTCCCTCTCTCTTCCCATTTTTTATAACCTAAGCTTCTGCCCCTACCATGTTCAAAGAGGTGTGTTTGGGAAAGATAAATTAGAACAAGAAAACTTCTTACTGAACTAGCACTAATATAAAATGACTTTCTGCTCTCTTAGCTTATCAGGTTTAAAACTCATTCTTATATCATTGATACTTCCATGGATTCAGAGAACACAGTAGGTAAATTTGACTGCAATTTCTATGTTGTGAGAGGTGTATTTTCCTCTTCATAGTTATTTCCCCCTCAATTTCATCATTAGTCATTGTGATATTATTGGGAAGGATTTAAAATAGCTTAAGGACAGTTCTCTCTCCTACATGGCTTACATCTGGTATATGTTAAACACACACAAAACCTTTGCTGCATTGAATTCTGCATGCATAGACCAAACCCAAAGCAGTGAGCTTTAACTCCAGCATCAGCAACTTGACTGCCTAACTCTAGCCCTTTCAGTTTCTCAGCTGGGAGTTAAAAAACAAAGCAAAACAAAACAAACAAAAACAAAAACAAAACACAAGTTTACAGTTTCATTCAGTCTGTAGCTATCTCTGAATGGTCTCAGTGAAGTACCCTTATTAGACAATTGGAGGTGGGGCACTCATAGCCAGGTTCTTCAGAGCATGCCTCTTCAAAAATCCTCTTCATGAGTCTTCTTCTTGTCTCAAATTTCACCACTTGATGTGAGTAATATATATTATACTAATGTAACTGCTATTTTTGAAATATCTAAAGATTTTCTGTCTTACAACTCCCTTTGCTATCTGATGGCTATTAACTCAAACACTTCTTTTAACATCCTACTATAAACAGGAATGAAAATAGGAAATGAAATAGAATTATGCTTTTAAGGGATTACTGTGGTTGTTCTATAAAAATAGACTGTATAGGGTGGAGGCAAATGTGGAAGCATAGAAAGGGCTACTAATGTAGCATAAGTGAGAAGTAATGAGGACACAGACTAGAAGTGTGAAAAGAAGTTACATGCCAGATATATTTTCAAGGCAGAACCAGGAATGGGGCTCCTGGCTGGCTCAGCTGGAAAAGCATGTGACTCTTGATCTCAGGGTCATGAGCTTGAGCCCCATGTTGGGTATAGAGATTATTTAAAAATGAAATATTTTTAAAATATAGGATAGAACTAGGAATGCTCATGAATTCTATAAAAAGTATGAGGAAAAGAGAGGAATCAAGGATTCCAGATTTTAATCCTGAGGAACTATGTGAAGGGTATGCCATTAACTAGATAAAGACTGCGGAGGTCAATTGTCTAGAGAGGTAAAGAATTAGGAGTTCAATTTTAGACCTGCTAAATTTCAAATGACTATTAAATATTCAAGTAGGAATCCCAAAGGGACTTTTGGATATAAAGTCTAGTGCTCAAGAGAGGTCCAGACATCAAGACTAAAAACATGTATTTGAAGATTATCAACATTTAGGAAATATTAAAAACTATAGGACTAAATGAGAATACCTTTGAATTGAGAATAGCTAGAATAGAAAGAGAACAAAACCTTCAGGCACTTCAAATTCAGATATTAGGAAGATGAGGAAGACCCAGCAAAAAAGATTCAGAAAGGATGGCCACACCCAAAAAGTCTGAAAGGGAAAGGAAAATTTTAAAGGGTGGTCATAAGGTAAAATGGTAAAAGGCATAATCTCCATTTCCACATATTAAAAACTTAAGAACTGAGGGAGGCAGCACATATAGCTGTTGGTTCAAAGTACAAATATTTCATGCCCTATTAGACAGCTGGTACTCCCAAGATGTTTTCTCATAGTGATACTTTAGCTGAGACTGTAATCTGTTTTCTCTTCAAAGAAGAACATTCTATGGACAATGTTTATTTTTAAAGTTGAGTTACCAGATTCAAGCTTTAATGTACTCCCCAATTAACTCTAACAATGTTTTCAAAAGAGGACTTTGACTTTTCCCATTTAATGAACAAATCCAATCAGTCACCCTGTTAGTGAAAATGGAAAATAGATGTCTTTGAGAATGATAAATAGCTAATTACTGAGGGAACTTGCAAAGCATACTACTATAGAAGCTATTTTATATTCAATCTCATAATTGATTTTTTAATGGATTGATAATAGTTTTTCTTTGCCTATGACAAATCTCCACCTCAAATTCCTAGGAAAGAATCCATCACACTAGAATTTTCTACTCTCAGCTAAGTCCATGGAATCAGATTTATGAGAAAATAAATGTCTATTGTTCAAATTATCTTTTTTTGATGGAAAGCTGAGGCATTACCCACCTGTATAAGTTATATCCATGAATTTCTTGTGTAAATGGCCTTTGGTTCACTTAAGGTTGTCTTTGAATACTAAGGCTAAGCAAATAGAAGCTGAATAATATCTGTTCAAGTCAATAGAGAAACATACTACATTATAGAATCAGAGGGTTAAATACAGATCACTGGAACAGGTCATTTGATCATATCTTTTTGTTTGTTTGTTTGTTGGTTGGTTGGTTTTTATGAAATTTATTGACAAATTGGTTTCCATACAACACCCAGTGCTCATCCCAAAAGGTGCCCTCCTCAATACCCATCACCCACCCTCGCCTCCCTCCCACCACCCATCAACCCTCAGTTTGTTCTCAGTTTTTAACAGTCTCTTATGCTTTGGCTCTCTCCCATTCTAACCTCTTTTTTTTTTCCTTCCCCTCCCCCATGGGTTCCTGTTAAGTTTCTCAGGATTCACATAAGAGTGAAACCATATGGTATCTGTCTTTCTCTGTATGGCTTATTTCACTTAGCATAGCACTCTCCAGTTCCATCCACGTTGCTACAAAAGGCCATATTTCATTTTTTCTCATTGCCACGTAATATTCCATTGTGTATATAAACCACAATTTCTTTATCCATTCATCAGTTGATGGACATTTAGGCTCTTTCCATAATTTGGCTATTGTCGAGAGTGCTGCTATGAACATTGGGGTACAAGTGCCCCTATGCATCAGTACTCCTGTATCCCTTGGATAAATTCCTAGCAGTGCTATTGCTGGGTCATAGGGTAGGTCTATTTTTAATTTTCTGAGGAACCTCCACACTGCTTTCCAGAGCGGCTGCACCAATTTGCATTCCCACCAACAGTGCAAGAGGGTTCCCGTTTCTCCACATCCTCTCCAGCATCTATAGTCTCCTGATTTGTTCATTTTGGCCACTCTGACTGGCGTGAGGTGATACCTGAGTGTGGTTTTGATTTGTATTTCCCTGATAAGGAGCGACGTTGAGCATCTTTTCATGTGCCTGTTGGCCATCCTGATGTCTTCTTTAGAGAAGTGTCTATTCATGTTTTCTGCCCATTTCTTCACTGGGTTATTTGTTTTTCCGGTGTGGAGTTCGGTGAGCTCTTTATAGATTTTAGATACTAGCCCTTTGTCCGATATGTCATTTGCGAATATCTTTTCCCATTCCGTTGGTTGCCTTTTAGTTTTGTTGGTTGTTTCCTTTGCTGTGCAGAAGCTTTTTACCTTCATAAGGTCCCAGTAATTCACTTTTGCTTTCAATTCCCTTGCCTTTGGGGATGTGTCGAGTAAGAGATTGCTACGGCTGAGGTCAGAGAGGTCTTTTCCTGCTTTCTCCTCTAAGGTTTTGATAGTTTCCTGTCTCACATTTAGGTCCTTTATCCATTTTGAGTTTATTTTTGTGAATGGTGTGATAAAGTGGTCTAGTTTCAACCTTGTGCATGTTGCTGTCCAGTTCTCCCAGCACCATTTGTTAAAGAGGCTGTCTTTTTTCCATTGGATGTTCTTTCCTGCTTTGTCAAAGATGAGTTGGCCATACGTTTGTGGGTCTAGTTCTGGGGTTTTTATTCTATTCCATTGGTCTATGTGTCTTTGTGCCAATACCATGCTGTCTTGATGATGACAGCTTTGTAGTAGAGGCTAAATTTAGTCTGGGATTGTGATGCCTCCTGCTTTGGTCTTCTTCTTCAAAATTCCTTTGGCTATTCGGGGCCTTTTGTGGTTCCATATGAATTTTAGGATTGCTTGTTCTAGTTTCGAGAAGAATGCTGGTGCAATTTTGATTGGGATTGCATTGAATGTGTAGATAGCTTTGGGTAGTATTGACATTTTGACAATATTTATTTTTCCAATCCATGAGCAGGGAATGTCTTTCCTTTTCTTTAAATCTTCTTCAATTTCCTTCATAAGCTTCCTATAGTTTTCAGCATACAGATCCTTTACATCATTGGTTAGACTTATTCCTAGGTATTTTATGCTTCTTGGTGCAATTGTGAATGGGATCAGTTTCTTTATTTGTCTTTCTGTTGCTTCATTGTTAGTGTATAAGAATGCAACTGATTTCTGTACATTGATTTTGTATCCTGCAACTTTGCTGAATTCATGTATCAGTTCTAGCAGACTTTTGGTGGAGTCTATCGGATTTTCCATGTATAATATCATGTCATCTGCAAAAAGCGAAAGCTTGACTTCATCTTTGCCAATTTTGATGCCTTTGATTTCCTTTTGTTGTCTGATTGCTGATGCTAGAACTTCCAGCACTATGTTAAACAGCAGCGGTGAGAGTGGGCATCCTTGTCGTGTTCCTGATCTCAGGGAAAAAGCTCTCAGTTTTTCCCTGTTGAGGATGATGTTAGCTGTGGGCTTTTCATAAATGGCTTTTATGATCTTTAAGTATGTTCCTTCTATCCCGACTTTCTCAAGGGTTTTTATTAAGAAAGGGTGCTGGATTTTGTTGAAGGCCTTTTCTGCATCGATTGACAGGATCATATGGTTCTTCTCTTTTTTTTTTTATATGTGATGTATCACGTTGATTGATTTGTGAATGTTGAACCAGCCCTGCATCCCAGGAATGAATCCCACTTGATCATGGTGAATAATTCTTTTTATATGCCATTGAATTCGATTTGCTAGTATCTTTTTGAGAATTTTTGCATCCATATTCATCAGGGATATTGGCCTGTAGTTCTCTTTTTTTACTGGGTCTCTGTCTGGTTTAGGAATCAAAGTAATACTGGCTTCATAGAATGAGTCTGGAAGTTTTCCTTCCCTTTCTATTTTTTGGAATAGCTTGAGAAGGATAGGTATTATCTCCGCTTTAAACGTCTGGTAGAACTCCCCTGGGAAGCCATCTGGTCCTGGACTCTTATTTGTTGGGAGATTTTTGATAACCGATTCAATTTCTTCGCTGGTTATGGGTCTGTTCAAGCTTTCTATTTCCTCCTGATTGAGTTTTGGACGAGTGTGGGTGTTCAGGAATTTGTCCATTTCTTCCAGGTTGTCCAATTTGTTGGCATATAATTTTTCATAGTATTCCCTGGTAATTGTTTGTATCTCTGAGGGATTGGTTGTCATAATTCCATTTTCATTCATGATTTTATCTATTTGGGTCATCTCCCTTTTCTTTTTGAGAAGCCTGGCTAGAGGTTTGTCAATTTTGTTTATTTTTTCAAAAAACCAACTCTTGGTTTCGTTGATCTGCTCTACAGTTTTTTTAGATTCTATATTGTTTATTTCTGCTCTGATCTTTATTATTTCTCTTCTTCTGCTGGGTTTAGGCTGCCTTTGCTATTCTGCTTCTAGTTCCTTTAGGTGTGCTGTTAGATTTTGTATTTGGGATTTTTCTTGTTTCTTGAGATAGGCCTGGATTGCAATGTATTTTCCTCTCAGGACTGCCTTTACTGCGTCCCAAAGCATTTGGATTGTTGTATTTTCATTTTCGTTTCTTTCCATATATTTTTTAATTTCTTCTCTAATTGCCTGGTTGACCCACTCATTCGTTAGTAGGGTGTTCTTTAACATCCATGCTTTTGGAGGTTTTCCAGACTTTTTTCTGTGGTTGATTTCAAGCTTCATAGCATTGTGGTCTGAAAGTAAGCATGGTATAATTTCAATTCTTGTATAGTTATGAAGGGCTGTTTTGTGACCCAGTATATGATCTATTTTGGAGAATGTTCCATGTGCACTCGAGAAGAAAGTATATTCTGTTGCTTTGGGATGCAGAGTTCTAAATATATCTGTCAAGTCCATCTGATCCAATGTCTCATTCAGGGCCCTTGTTTCTTTATTGACCGTGTGTCTAGATGATCTATCCATTTCTGTAAGTGGGGTGTTAAAGTCCCCTGCAATTACCACATTCTTATCAATAAGGTTGCTTATGTTTACGAGTAGTTGTTTTATATATTTGGGGGCTCCGGTATTTGGCGCATAGACATTTATAATTGTTAGCTCCTCCTGATGGATAGACCCTGTAATGAGTATATAATGCCCTTCTTCATCTCTTGTTACAGCCTTTAATTTAAAGTCTAGTTTGTCTGATATAAGTATGGCTACTCCAGCTTTCTTCTGGCTTCCAGTCGCATGATAAATCGTTCTCCATCCCCTCACTCTCAATCTAAAGGTGTCCTCAGGTCTAAAATGAGTCTCTTGTAGACAGCAAATAGATGGGTCTTGTTTTTTTATCCATTCTGATACCCTATGTCTTTTGGTTGGCGCATTTAGTCCATTTACATTCAGTGTTATTATAGAAAGATACGGGTTTAGAGTCATTGTGATGTCTGTATGTTTTATGCTTGTAGTGATGTCTCTGGGACTTTGTCTCACAGGGTCCCCCTTAGGATCTCTTGTAGGGCTGGTTTAGTGGTGACATATTCCTTCAGTTTTTATTTGTTTGGGAAGACCTTTATCTCTCCTTCTATTCTAAATGACAGACTTGCTGGATAAAGGATTCTTGGCTGCATATTTTTTCTGTCTAGCATCCTGAAAATCTCGTGCCAATTCTTTCTGGCCTGCCAAGTTTCAAAAGAGAGATCAGTCACGAGTCTTATAGGTCTCCCTTTATATGTGAGGACACGTTTACCCCTTGCTGCTTTCAGAATGTTCTCTTTATCCTTGTATTTTGCCAGTTTCACTATGATATGTCGTGCAGAAGATCGATTCAAGTTACATCTGAAGGGAGTTCTCTGTGCCTCTTGGATTTCAATGCCTTTTTCCTTCCCCAGTTCAGGGAAGTTCTCAGCTATTATTTCTTCAAGTACCCCTTCAGCACCTTTCCCTCTCTCTTCTTCCTCTGGGATACCAATTATGCGTATATTATTTCTTTTTAGTGTATCACTTAGTTCTCTAATTTTCCCCTCATACTCCTGGATTTTTTTATCTCTCTTTTTCTCAGCTTCCTCTTTTTCCATAACTTTATCTTCTGGTTCACCTATTCTCTCCTCTGCCTCTTCAAGCCGAGCTGTGGTGGTTTCCATTTTGTTATGCATTTCGTTTAAAGCGTTTTTCAGCTCCTCGTGACTGTTCCTTAGTCCCTTGATCTCTGTAGCAAGAGATTCTCTGCTGTCCTGTATACTGTTTTCAAGCCCAGCGATTAATTTTATGACTATTATTCTAAATTCACTTTCTGTTATATTATTTAAATCCTTTTTGATCAGCTCATTAGCTGTTGTTATTTCCTGGAGATTCTTCTGAGGGGAGTTCTTCCGCTTGGTCATTTTGGATAGTCCCTGGCGTGGTGAGGACCTGCAGGGCACTTCCCCTGTGCTGTGGTTATAATTGGAGTTGGTGGGCGGGGCCGCAGTCAGACCTGATGTCTGCCCCCAGCCCACCGCTGGGGCCACAGTCAGACTGGTGTGTGCCTTCTCTTCCCCTCTCCTAGGGGCGGGATTCACTGTGGGGTGGTGTGGCTCGTCTGGGCTACTTGCACCCTGCCAGGCTTGTGATGCTGGGGATTTGGCGTGTTAGCTGGGGTGGGTAGGCAAGGTGCACGGGGGCAGGAGGGGCAGGCTTAGATCGCTTCTCCTTAAGTGATCCACTTCAGGAGGGGCCCTGTGGCAGCGGGAGGGAGTCAGATCCGCTGCGGGAGGTTTGGCTCCGCAGAATCGCAGAGTTGGGTGTTTGCGCGGAGCGAGCAAGTTCCCTGGCAGGAACTGGCTCTCTTTGGGATTTTGCCTGGGGGATGGCCAGGGGAGATGGCGCTGGTGAGCGCCTTTGTTCCCCACCAAACTGAGCTCTGTCGTCCGGGGGCTCAGCAGCTCTCCCTCCCTTTGTCCTCCAGCCTTCCCGCTTTCCGAGCAGATCTGTTAACTTATGACCTCCCAGATGCTAAGTCGCGCTTGCTGTCGGAACACAGTCCGTCAGGCCCCTCCGCTTTTGCAAGCCAGACTCGGGGGCTCTGTTTGGCCAGCGAGCCGCCCCTCCGCCCCGTCTGCCTCCCGCCAGTCCGTGGAGCACGCACCGCCTCGCCGCCCTTCCTACCCTCTTCTGTGGGTTTGGCTCCGGCGACTCCGTTCTGCTAATCCTCTGGCGGTTTTCTGGGTTATTTAGGCAGGTGTAGATGGAATCTAAGTGATCAGCAGGACGTGCGGTGAGCCCAGCGTCCTCCAAAGCCGCCATCTTGCCGGATCACATCTTGATCATATCTTAATAGCCCTTGTAAAATCTGAATCCAAGCATTCCCCTATATCCCACTAGAATAAAAAACCAATTGTTTATATATTAGCATTGACGGACTTGATTGCTGTGTAACTAAGGAAAGTTGCCTGAGAAACTCCTCTTCATTTCTCAATTTCGAGTTCACATTTCAACTTCTCCATGAACTTTTAAATTCCCCATTCCTAGTTTCTCTCTTTCCTACTTGCACAGATTCACATCACATTGATAACACCTATTCGCATTTTCCTGTAATTATCTCCTTACAAGTCTATTGCTCACAATCTGTAAAATTAATCGTTACTTTATTCCCAGGGCACAGGTTAATTCCACGACATAATCAGTCTCCCTAATAATCTCTGGAATGAATGACTGAAAGAACATTGCCAAGTGACGAGGTGTAAAGAATAATGCTGGGCAGGCAGCATTTAGTTCTCAGCCCCTGGTTAAGCCTTCAGCTCTACCAAGAAAGCATTTGTGTTTCTGCCATTCTTACTGTAGTGGTTGCTGTTGGTGTCTTTTTTGTAACACTTCCACTATTTGGTATTCATACACACATCTCAACCCCAACCCCCTACTCCTGTGAGTGTTGGCTAAAAACACCTCGAAGCCAATATTTTCAACAGAGAAGGAATCTCCCACCTGCTCCCCAGTGCAGACCTCACTTATTGCTGGGAACAAAGGGAAAGCAAGAGAATATGAAAGGCCAGCAGTCTTCACTAAAAGTGGGACAAACTGTGTTACAAACTCTATGGTACAATACATGTGCCAGAGCTTTCCTGAGGATTAAGAGTGAAGCCAGTCTCCAGCTAAGACTGCTATTTTGCTTAGTTTTCCTCCTGCCTAGTCCTATTTTGCTCACTTTCCTCCTCCTCCAATGAATCACTTGAACAAAGATCTTCATCTTAAGTTCTACTTCAAGGTATTTTATCCAACATAGCTGGTATTTGAAGTGGTTCTAAGAAGCAGACCCTATGGCTGAGATTCTGGAATGGTTTGTTCACTGACAGGATGGCAATAAGGACCTATCAGTTATGGTAGGAGTTGTGTTTATAGTTCACGGCATGTGTAAAGGTGCAATTCTAAGACCTTCATCTTTTGTAGACTGCAACAGGAGAGAGACAAAAGGAAAACATTAGTTAGTACTGTCTTTTGGATTTGAGACTTTAGGGAGAAACAGCAATTATAAGGACCATGAAATTTGGTGGCTATTCTTAAATGCCACCGATTCTTGAAGAAAGAAATGACAGACTCAAATCTATTAATCAAAAATTTAAAGCAAAGTATAAGTGTCTGAAGGCAGAATTTAAAAAGATGTTCATTTCTTGCAGCCAGAGGGCAAACATAATCAGTCTTAGGACATAAAGAGAAGAGGTTCAGAGAAATTTGGATTCCCAGTCAAATCTATTATGCCAAAGTAAGAGCCATGATAGAGAAGGAATAGGATTCTAAGGCCTTTGATGGGGATATCTAGATAAATGAAGATCATAAGGATATTTCAAGAATTAAATGTGAGAACCCGAAAAATTCTAGGGGAGATGGCAGTGTAGGAGGACACTGGGCTCACCGCGCGTCCTGCTGATCACTTAGATTCCACCTACACCTGCCTAGATAACCCAGAAAACCACCAAAAGACTAGCAGAACAGAATCTCTGGAGCCAAGCGCAGAAGAGAGGCCCACGGAGGAGGGTAGGAAGGGCGGCGAGGCAGTGCACACTACACAGACTGGCAGTAGGGAGCCAGGGCGGAGGGGCGACCTGCCTGCCAAGCAGAGCCCCTGAGTCTGGCTTGCAGAAGAGGAGGGGCCAGACAGAGTGTGTTCCGACAGCAAGCAGGACTTAGCATCTGGGAGGTCATAAGTTAACAGCTCTGCTAGGAAAGCGGGAAGGCTGGAGGACAAAGGGAGGGAGAGATGCTGACCCCTGGGATGACAGAGCTCAGCTTGGCGGGGAACAAAGGCGCACGTCAGTGCCATCTCCCTCGCCCATCGCCCAGCCAAAATCCCAAAGGGAACCGGTTCCTGCCAGGGAACTTGCTTGCTCCTCACAAACACCCAACACTGTGCTTCTGCCGAGCACCCCTACGCAGTGGGTCTGACTCCCTCCCGCTGCCACAGGGCCCCTCCTGAAGTGGATCACTTAAGGAGAAGTGAGCTAAGCCAGCCCCTCCTGCCCCCGTGGGCCTTGCCTACCCACCCCAGCTAATACGCCAGATCCCCAGCACCACAAGGTTGGCAGTGTGCAAGTAGCCCAGATGGGCCACACCACCCCACAGTGAATCCCGCCCCTAGGAGAGGGGAAGAGAAGGCACACACCAGTCTGACTGTGGCCCCAGCGGTGGGCTGGAGGCAGACATCAGGTCTGACTGCGGCCCCGCCCACCAACTCCAGTTATATACCACAGGACAGGGGAAGTTCCCTGCAGGTCCTCACCACGTCAGGGACTATCCAAACTAACCAAATGGAAGAATTCCCCTCAAAAGAATCTCCAGGAAATAACAACAGCTAATGAGCTGATCAAAAAGGATTTAAATAACATAACAGAAAGTAAATTTAGAATAATAGTCATAATATTAATCGCTGGGCTTGAAAACAGTGTAGAGGACAGCAGAGAATCGATTGCTACAGAGATCAAGGGAATAAGGAATAGTCAGGAGGAGCTGAAAAACGCTATAAATGAACTGCAAAATAAAATGGAAATGACCACGGCTCAGATTGAAGAGGCAGACGAGAGAATAGGTGAACTAGAAGATAAAAGTATGGAAAAAGAGGAAGCTGAGAAAAAGAGAGATAAAAAAATCCAGGAGTATGAGGTGAAATTAGAGAACTAAGTGATGCACTAAAAAGAAATAGTATACACTTTATTGGTATTCCAGAGGAGGAAGAGAGAGGGAAAGGTGCTGAAGGTATACTTGAAGAAATAATAGCTGAGAACTTCCATGAACTGGGGAAGGAAAAAGGCATTGAAATCCAAGAGGCACAGAGAACTCCCTTCAAACGTAACTTGAATCGATCTTCTGCACGACATATCATAGTGAAACTGGCAAAATACAAGGATAAAGAGAAAATTCTGAAAGCAGCTAGGGATAAGCATGCCCTAACATATAAAGGGAGACCTATAAGACTCGTGACTGATCTGACTTCTGAAACTTGGCAGGCCAGAAAGGCATGGCAGGAGATCTACAATGTGATGAACAGAAAAAATATGCACCCAAGAATCCTTTATCCAGCAAGTCTGTCATTTAGAATGGAAGGAGAGATAAAGGTCTTCCCAAACAAACAAAAAATGAAGGAATTCGTCACCACTAAACTAGCCCTACAAGAGATCCTAAGGGGAATCCTGTGAGACAAAGTACCAGACACATCACTACAAGCATAAAACATACAGACATCACAATGACTCTAAACTCGTATCTTTCTATAATAACACTGAATGTAAATGGACTAAATGCGCCAACCAAAAGACATAGGGTATCAGAATGGATAAAAAAACAAGATCCATCTATTTTCTGTCTACAAGAGACTCATTTTAGACCTGAGGACACCTTCAGATTGAGAGTGAAGGGATGGAGAACTATTTATCATGCTACTGGAAGCAAAAAGAAAGCTGGAGTAGCCATACTTATATCAGACAAACTAGACTTTAAATTAAAGGCTGTAACAAGAGATGAAGAAGGGCATTATATACTCATTACAGGGTCTATCCATCAGGAGGAGCTAACAATTATAAATGTCTATGCACCAAATATGGGAGCCCCCAAATATATAAAACAACTACTCGTAAACATAAGCAACCTTATTGATAGGAATGTGGTAAATGCAGGGGACTTTAACACCCCACTTACAGAAATGGATAGATCATCTAGACACACATTTAATAAAGAAACAAGGGCCCTGAATGATACATTGGATCAGATGAACTTAACAGATATGTTTAGAACTCTGCATCCCAAAGCAACAGAATATACTTTCTTCTCGAGTGCACATGGAACATTCTCCAAAATAGATCATATACTGGGTCACAAAACAGCCCTTCATAAGTATACAAGAATTGAGATCATACCATACATACTTTCAGACCACAATGCTATGAAGCTTGAAATCAACCACAGAAAAAAGTCTGGAAAACCTCCAAAAGCATGGAGGTTAAAGACCACCCTACTAACGAATGAGTGGGTCAACCAGACAATTAGAGAAGAAATTAAAAAATATATGGAAAGAAACGAAAATGAAAATACAACAATCCAAATGCTTTGGGATGCAGCGAAGGCAGTCCTGAGAGGAAAATACATTGCCATCCAGGCCTATCTCAAGAAACAAGAAAAATCCCAAATACAAAATCTAACAGCACACCTAAAGGAAATAGAAGCAGAACAGCAAAGACAGCCTAAACCCAGCAGAAGAAGAGAAATAATAAAGATCAGAGCAGAAATAAACAATATAGAATCTAAAAAAACTGTAGAGCAGATCAACGAAACCAAGAGTTGGTTTTTTGAAAAAATAAACAAAATTGACAAACCTCTAGCCAGGCTTCTCAAAAAGAAAAGGGAGATGACCCAAATAGATAAAATCATGAATGAAAATGGAATTATGACAACCAATCCCTCAGAGATACAAACAATTACCAGGGAATACTATGAAAAATTATATGCCAACAATTTGGACAACCTGGAAGAAATGGACAAATTCCTAAGCACCCACACTCGTCCAAAACTCAATCAGGAGGAAATAGAAAGCTTGAACAGACCCATAACCAGCGAGGAAATTGAATCGGTTATCAAAAATCTCCCAACAAATAAGAGTCCAGGACCAGATGGCTTCCCAGGGGAGTTCTACCAAACGTTTAAAGCAGAGATACTACCTATCCTTCTCAAGCTATTCCAAGAAATTGAAAGGGAAGTAAAACTTCCAGACTCATTCTATGAAGCCAGTATTACTTTGATTCCCAAACCAGACAGAGACCCAGTAAAAAAAGAGAACTACAGGCCAATATTCCTGATGAATATGGATGCAAAAATTCTCAAAAAGATACTAGCAAATCGAATTCAACAGCATATAAAAAGAATTATTCACCATGATCAAGTGGGATTCATTCCTGGGATGCAGGGCTGGTTCAACATTCACTAATCAATCAACGTGATATATCACATTAATAACAGAAAAGATAAGAACCGTATGATCCTGTCAATCGATGCAGAAAAGGCATTTGACAAAATTCAGCACGATTTTAATAAAAACCCTTCAGAAAGTCGGGATGGAAGGAACATACTTAAACATCATAAATGCCATTTATGAAAAGCCCACAGCTAACATCATCCTCAACGGGGAAAAACTAAGAGCTTTTTCCCTGTGATCAGGAACACGACAGGGATGCCCACTCTCACCGCTGTTGTTTAACATAGTGCTGGAAGTTCTAGCATCAGCAATCAGACAACAAAAGGAAATCAAAGGCATCAAAATTGGCAAAAATGAAGTCAAGCTTTCGCTTTTTGCAGATGACATGATATTATACATGGAAAATCTGATAGACTCCACCAGAAGTCTGCTAGAACTGATACATGAATTCAGCAAAGTTGCAGGATACAAAATCAATGTACAGAAATCAGTTGCATTCTTATACACTAACAATGAAGCAACAGAAAGACAAATAAAGAAACTGATCCCATTCACAATGGCACCAAGAAGCATAAAATACCTAGGAATAAATCTAACCAAAGATGTAAAGGATCTGTATGCTGAAAACTATAGGAAGCTTATGAAGGAAATTGAAGAAGATTTAAAGAAATGGAAAGACATCCCCTACTCATGGATTGGAAAAATAAATATTGTCAAAATGTCAATACTACCCAAAGCTATCTATACATTCAATGCAATCCCAATCAAAATTGCACCAGCATTCTTCTCGAAACTAGAACAAGCAATCCTAAAATTCATATGGAACCACAAAAGGCCCCGAATAGCCAAAGGAATTTTGAAGAAGAAGACCAAAGCAGGAGGCATCACAATCCCAGACTTTAGCCTCTACTACAAAGCTGTCATCATCAAGACAGCATGGTATTGGCACAAAAACAGACACATAGACCAATGGAATAGAATAAAAACCCCAGAACTAGACCCACAAACGTATGGCCAACTCATCTTTGAGAAAGGAGGAAAGAATATCCAATGGAAAAAAGACAGCCTCTTTAACAAATGGTGCTGTGAGAACTGGACAGCAACATGCAGAAGTTTGATACTAGACCACTTTCTCACACCATTCACAAAAATAAACTCAAAATGGATAAAGGACCTGAATGTGAGACAAGAAACCATCAAAACCCTAGAGGAGAAAGCAGGAAAAGACCTCTCTGACCTCAGCCGTAGCAATCTCTTACACGACACATCCCCAAAGGCAAGGGAATTAAAAGCAAAAACGAACTACTTGGACCTTATGAAGATAAAAAGCTTCTGCACAGCAAAGGAAACAACCAACAAAACTAAAAGGCAACCAACGGAATGGGAAAAGATATATGCAAATGACATATCAGACAAAGGGCTAGTATCCAAAATCTATAAAGAGCTCACCAAACTCCACACCCGAAAAACAAATAACCCAGTGAAGAAATGGGCAGAAAACATGAATAGACACTTCTCTAAAGAAGACATCCGGATGGCCAACAGGCACATGAAAAGATGCTCAACGTCGCTCCTTATCAGGGAAATACAAATCAAAACCACACTCAGGTATCACCTCACGCCAGTCAGAGTGGCCAAAATGAACAAATCAGGAGACTATAGATGCTGGAGAGGATGTGGAGAAACGGGAACCCTCTTGCACTGTTGGTGGGAATGCAAATTGGTGCAGCCGCTCTGGAAAGCAGTGTGGAGGTTCCTCAGAAAATTAAAAATAGACCTACCCTATGCCCCAGCAATAGCACTGCTAGGAAGTTACCCAAGGGATACAGGAGTACTGATGCATAGGGGCCCTTGTACCCCAATGTTTATAGCAGCACTCTCAACAATAGCCAAATTATGGAAAGAGCCTAAATGCCCACCAACGGATGAATGGATAAAGAAATTTTGGTTTATATACACAATGGAATACTACGTGGCAATGAGAAAGAACGAAATATGGCCCTTTGTAGCAACATGGTTGGAACTGGAGAGTGTGATGCTAAGTGAAATAAGCCATACAGAGAAAGACAGATACCATATGTTTTCACTCTTATATGGATCCTGAGAAACTTAACAGAAACCGATGGGGGAGGGGTAGGAAAAAAAAGAGGTTAGAGTGGGAGAGAGCCAAAGCATAAGAGACTGTTAAAAACTGAGAACAAACTGAGGGTTGATGTGTGGTGGGAGGGAGGGGAGGGTGGGTGATGGGTATTGAGGAGGGCACCTTTTGGGATGAGCACTGGGTGTTGTATGGAAACCAATTTGACAATAAATTTCATATATTGAAAAAAATAATTAAAAAAATAAATGTCAGAGCCTATGGAAATCATTTAACCAGGTCTGGGACATGGGATATACTTGAACACATAGCTGGTGGTATTTTTACTTAAACAAATAAGGTCCGGTTTTCTTTTAAATCTATGTGCTTTGGGCAGAACTGATTTGGAAAGATGGCACAGGATGGCTGGGAAATTATGTTAGTCTAAAACTTTTACAAAAGATATCTCTGCACTACACAGTCCAATATAATAGACTGGAACCACATGTGGCTATTTTAAATTAATTCTACTTAATTAGAATTTAATTTAATTTAAAAATCAGTTGTTCAATTGCACTAACTACATGTCAATAGCCATATTTGGCTCAATGACAGCATGTGGTTCATGGCTAATGTGATGGACAGTGAAAATAGAGGGTATTTCCATTATCACAGAAAGGTCCACCAAATAGCTCAGCTTCAAATTTTGCACAGCTTGTGCAAACTTTGCAAGGTAAAAGAATGCTCTTATTTGAGAGTGATTTATAAGTGTAGTAGCTAATGGCACTTATGCCTACATTGGGGTGGGTTGTCGTGAATTGTCTGCCTTCTGATTCCTCACAGACTAAAATTTAAATGAACAACTCTTGCAGAACTTTGATCTTGTTGAGTGTAACAAGAAGTGTTAGTCTACACGGCAGGATTATTAATGAGAATATCACTTACAAGATCTCTATAGTCATTAAAAAACTTTTACATTAAACTGAGTTTGCTAATTTCCTTTGGGATTTTCCCTAATTATAGTAACACAGTCCTTCAACTATAATTTGAATATAGTGACAATGCAGAGACCAGCTTAAATCATTTTTCATTTATTTTGTAATATCATACTAATCATTTTCCCATTTAATACTACCTACCATTAATTCTGAATCCTCTGGGCAACTTCCTATATGTAGTTTGCCATATTTATGCTATTTGCAGATGATCACACTGCTTCTTATCTCAGATTTAATTTCACAAATAAAATATAGCTTTCCTACTTCATTTGCATTTACTCACAGCATCTTGAACAACTGATGTTCAATTACTGCTATTGGTTACAGGATGGACTTACTAACAGACAGGTTCTGTGCCTGGCAATATTATAAACTACAGAAGTAATGCAAAAATTTGCTTTATGTTTAAGATGATAAGGCCAATCCTATCTCTATTCTTTTCTCTAATCTAATCTAGTTATAAGAGCTGTTCTATGTCATCATTATTTATTAATTGTACCAATTTATATTAAACAGCTGTGATGTACTATTAGTAGGACAATTATATTCAAACTACCAAAATCAGAACTTTTTCCTTAAAATCACTGGATACTAAATTTCATTTGACTGCATTTTTCATTTTCTAGCAGATACTTTGGTGTAACAAAGGCAAGGACACAGCACATAGTAGATGTTATCCTTGCCTTTGATCGGTAATAAGTCAAAGGGAAAAACTAATCTATAGCATTAATATCAAAAATTTACATGTTGCACATAAGGACATAAAATTCAAATATAGGAAACTATGAAAAATAACTTTAAAAAACTAGATGAAGTAGAAAAAAAATTAGATGTTCATTCACATAATGGTTTATTGTTTTGATGGATGGGGAGTAACCATGTACAATCCCAATGTACAAAATCTTACAAACAATGAATTGAACAACTTTATATGGCGCTCCCTTCAAACCCACAAAATCTGGATAAATATAGACTTAACAGAGAAACTTGACCTATTAGGTTACACTATTAATCAGTGAGGCCAGGCTATGTTTTGCTACCCAATAACAATCCAATAATCTTAATGATTTGTAACACATGTACATATCAGGGTCAGCCACTGCTCTGCCTTACATCATCTTCATTCTAGGACCCAAGTTTATGGAGCAGCCTCTATCTGGAATATTGCTTGTCATGATGACAGAGAGAAGAGAAATATGGCAAACCTCACAATGGCTTCTAAAGATTCTATTCCACTTCTTCCCTCATTTCATTGTCAACATCAGCCATGTGCTCACTCTTAAGTTTAGTAGGACAGAAATGTATAAAACTCCCTCAAAGAAGGGCACACTGTGGAAAGAAAAGAAAATATTGCTTCCAGTACTGCAAACTACCACAACTACCAAGTGGCCAATTCATTCCAAAATATGTATATACATCACTAGCTGTCCTGACTGATTGTTTTCATTTCATCATATTATCTTTAGATGATTTCCATTAAAATTTAAATACGTTGCTTTTCAGATTCTTAATCTGAAGAGAATTTATAGTTTTCCAGCTGTTCTGCAGCAGAACTTTCCAGTGAAGGTTTACCAGTAATAAAATTGATATTTTAAATTGTTCCATGTCTATTTCCTCTTTCTTATATGGACCAGAACTTAAAAGGGAGATCAGAGTGACTGAGGATAGCCTTAGGCCCCAACATCTACCTGACCATTGCATTCATAGTGTCTTGGATCAGAGAATACCTTTCTTTGAAAAGGAAAAGCATCCAGAAGAGGATTTCACCTGCTTTATCCCATTTAATCCTCATAAGAACCCTGTGCAGTAAGCATTATTATTGTCATTTAACACATAATGAAACTGAGACTCAGATAACTTAAGTCAATTGCTCAAAGCAAGTTTTTAAACCTATGCCCTGTCAGCTATCTTACTTTGTTCATTCCCTTTAGTGCCGAAAGCACCATTTAAGACCCAAATCTGATACCATATTCGTATGAAAATATGCCTTATTGTCTATCTTCCAAACTGAGTTAAGCACCATCCTTCCTGCTATTGTGTGATTATCTCCCCTACCAGGCTGTTAGTCTCCTTAGAGCAAGAAATTTATTTGTCTTTATATCTTCAGGGCTTACAGCAATGTTTGTCATCAGTCTCACCATTAATATTAATATTTATAAAAATCATAAATGACTGAACTGTGCAGGTAGCTTTAAGCTTAGTCAAAAAAAGAAAAGTATTCAAATCAATGTATTAGATTAGATATAGTGCATATACAGTTAGATCTAGATAGCATTGAAAAACTGAAAGATAAATAGTAAGGATTCAATTGGCCTAAGTCTTAAATGTGGCTGAATCACTATATACTATTGTCATCTTAGTGCTTTAGTTTTCTCAGCTATTCAATAAAAGGATAGGATGGGATGATTTTTAAAGCCCCATCAGATCTGAAATTCTTTGGTTCTGGGAGGAAACTCCTCTTCATCACCAAAAGCAACCCTGTGGATCCCTTTCCTATATCAACTAATGTCAAGACCAACCAGTCAAATCAATCTTTCTAAAATACTTCTTCACTATGTTACTTGCTTATTATAATATATTCATTAGGTTGGCCATTACATTTCATCCATTAGCTGGCCTATCAATTTAATGCTATCTCTCGTTTCTCATGAGAACACAAATAGCAAAGTTGTATAAAACAGCAAGTCAAAAATTTGACTGAGAACATAAAATGAATGCAGGAATAAGGCAGAAAATAGATATCAAGGTGAGTTTGGGAGAGGTATAGAAATTAGGAAACAAGATGTCCATGGGGAGGGGAGATAAAAATTGAGCCAAGAGGGGTGCTTGGTGGCTCTGTTGGTTAAGCGTCTGTCTCTCGATTTCGTCTCAGGTCATGATCTCACAGTGTGTGAGTTCAAGGCCGTGTAGAGCTCCACGCTCTGACAGTGTGGAACCTGCTTGGAATTCTTGTCTCTCCTTCTCTCTCTGCCCCTCCCCTGCTTGATCTCTCTCTCTCTCTCAAAATAAATAAGTAAACTTAAAAAAAATTGAAGGAAGACATGCCTTAAGCAGGAAATCTTAAGTATACTTCCTATTGAGATAGAAGTGTCATTCTAATGAACTAATCAATTCACCAAATGTTATAGTGTACATACTATATGCCAGGTACTTTCCTGGATATTAAAGACTCAAGGAGACAGAAAAGAGAGGGAAAAAAGAGAAAGTAAATAATTAAAATACAATATATGTGCTATAATGAGGATACAAGCATAGGACTAAGACACCAAAGAGAGGAGGCAGTTAACTTTCTGAGGAAGCCAGAAAAGCTTTCATAGAATTTGTGACATGTGAGCCAAGTTTTCAAGAATTATTAGGAGCTTTTCAGGTGTGAAAAGTTCTTCCCAGAGAGGGAAAAACATAGGAAATGATAGAAAGAATGAAAGGCAATATGTTTTGATGAGAGACCAAAAGTTTTAAGGACACTAGAGATTAAGATAGGTATTAAGAAGATGACACTGGAGAGGAGGCCACACGGTGAAATATTTCCTTTGCTAATCTGGTAACAATGAAAAACTTATAAGGAGGGAGTTCCACCCATAGAACCAGACAGTGGTCACTTTGCTCTAGGCCCCAGGTTTCAGAAAGCTTCCCTCTGACCTTTGTATAGTCATTCACTCCCTATGGTACTAGAAATCTGTGGGGCAAAGTGAATATTCCCACCTGGAGCCCTTCCCCTGACTTTTCCCCCACGTTCTCACCCTTCCAATGCCCACAACCCCATTCTACTCTTCCATTCTAAACAATACTCCAGGTATTCTGAACCTTAAACCCACTTGCCCAAATCCCCACAAACCCACTTCCAGGGCCTGTACAGTTCCTTCTGCAGCTCCATGCTCTCATGCATAGACCACACTGTTGGTGTGTGCCCCTCTAGGCATAGGGAGAAGGCCAGGGGCCTCTGTTGGCAGAAGGAAGAGTTGCAGATAAAGTTCAGACATCCAAGTGTGAAGCAGAACCAGGGTTTGAAGAGAAGCAGGAAGAGGGTAAAGGAGTCATAGGTCAGAGAAACAGTTTCTCTCTGTACCTTTACCCATGCAAATGTTAGGGGAAGGCTTATAGGCAATTCCCAACTTGTAACCATTTCACATAATTGTAATTACCATAAGGATAATTTGTCTCCTATATATGAAATGTCATAGATATTTGCACTAAAATTAAAATCTGGTGTTTTTTCTAGTTCCCATGCTGACTTAGTTTAATTGCTTCCCTGCACTAACAAGAAAGTAGACCTTAAATTCTTTAAATATTTTTAAGAATGCTAGGCCTCCAATATGTTAAAAAGTCCACTCATCTTGAAGAGGCAGAGCCTTGGGTCTCCAGAAGATGCTTCATCATAACAGCACAAGTGAATGGATGTAGAGTGAACAAGTATTTTTCTACCTCCCTGACAGATTTTAATCTGGCTTCCTTCTAGAACTCTTGACCTAGAATTCTTCTAGAATTCTTGACCTTGGCTCTGCTGCATTGAATTGACACCTTGTTGCAGCTGCCTCTTGACTCTGCTTTAATTTTGAATACTAGACTGATATACTGCAGATTCTCCTTATTTCCCACCATCTAACCCTATTATCCAACACAAACTCCACCCCCTTTTTCAGATTTTTCATTACTCCAAGGCCATTGGCAGCTGTTGGTGCCTCATCTCCCTAAACCTCTTAACATAGGACACATTCATCATTGCCAATAGCAAACATCCAGTAATATAAGCAAATAATTACGTTTTTGCAAAATTCAATATCTTCAGCAACTTCTCCATAATGAAATACATTCCCTCCACTCAGTTTCAAAAGAGCAAAGAAAGCTTTTAGTTTTCTCCTTAATTTTTAGAGGAATAATTCTCACATTTGGAAGATGAGAACAAGGCATCTCTTTACAAGGCAGCAAATGCACAGCTTATAGTAACTGGAGAAAAGCAGTAGCTGGAGACTCACTGGGAAGGCACAGATGGGCTCTGTGAGAGTTTGATTTCCTTTAACATCCTCTGTGTAGTTGTCTCAACTGGCTTCAAAAAGTCAGTTGTTGGAAATGTAGTTTATGATTCAACTAAAAGTATTCACTGAAGCATATGCTCTTGGTTGTTAATAGTTATTTCAGAAAAAAAGAAGATGTGTGTATTCATTCTTAAAATACATTTGATTGTGGTTGTAATTTTTGACTGCACAATCCATTCAATGGAAAAACAAGACAGATAGCAAAGATATCTGTGATTTTTATGGCTTCCTATTTATTCACCAGGCTCCTAATTTCTTTTCTGCCTACACAGTTACTGAGGGGAATTAAGGTTTCTGCTCAATCTGGCATGCAGGAATAACTTCTTCAAATAGGTTTTGCTTTGTGATACTGAAAATGCATCACTGGTGTAACTTTTTAATCAAAACTTATTTCCAAAGTAATTTTAAGGCACAAATTAAACCAGTCTAGATAATGGGACAATTTTAACATTAGATTGTCTTTCAGAGACCCGGTGAAATGAAACGGAACGCTGAATCTTAGCCCTAAAAACATCATTGGTTAAATGAAGCAGGATCCAACAATGGGGAGGTGAGCATAGTATTTCACAGCAGGGTGAGTCAGGGAATTCTGTCCTTAGAGTTTCCAATCCAATTTTTAAAAATCAATTTAAGTATATTCTATTTCAGAGACTTAGGAAACCTACTGATATTCATTAAAATTACTTCCTAAAAAGAATAGGGTGAGTGTCTGGTTTAGTTCTTTAAATAAAAAACATGAACCTTTGAAGGAAAAGCCAAAAATCGACTTTTAGTTTTGAAATCAGCTTTATTGAGACCTGCTGAGTTGATTTTTACTTGCTAATGAGGTGTCAGACTTTAAAAGCTCCTAAGTAGTCAAAGTGAGTGCCTGCATTTATCTCAATTCCAGGCACAGTCCCAGCTTCCCATTCTCTGTATTAAAGAGAAAAACATCTTTCTAAGCTTAAAGCCCACAATGATAACAGCTCTGGCTTTGCCACAAGGCCAACGTGCTGAGCAGACTATTAAGCAATAAGGGATAAACCCACCCTAAGGTGATGACTCTGAGTTCATACTGAATTCAATTAGGCCAGCTTCATTTTCATCATTAAATTATTTTGATGGGAGTCCTAGAGCTGCTAAGGGAAGAGCTAGCCTTCAATATAATTCACAGAGGAAATGTCCTTGTTTAGTAAGTCAAGGAATAAGTGGAGTTAGAAGGAACTTCTAGCGTAACATCTCATCTATTGCTTACCATCCCTACCACCTTATCTCAGTGAAATGGATTTCATTATTCCTAAATCATGCTTGACAAATTGATATCAAATCTCTCCTAGAGCATGTCATATGACAATTCGCTGGTGCAAGGGTATTCAGTAAGCTTGCATAAAATACAGATGAAGGAATACCCCGTGGCCATTATTGTAATAGATGACTGACCTCCAAGAAGCTGAAGCATATTAATAACCAGCCCAGATGACTTATTTAGAAACCACTGGAATTTCCCTGTATGCTGGACACCTCACTGTATCCAAGAATTCATGCTCTTTATGAATTTATTGTGTATCCACTGAATGCATGTGAACATGGCCTTTTCTGTAACTTAACTAATAAAGGACAAAGTAAACATAGCCCCCACTGGTAGCCAACATTAAGAAAAATGTGCAAAAAAGTTTGTGATATATCAAAGAAAATAGTACTCTCAAATTCTCTGTGGAGTCAGGTGAAGTAATACAAATTAAAAAGGTCATATATACATATATCCATACAACCTGGCTAAATACACCTATACATATTCAATATTTACTATGTTCCAACTATTTTAGTATGAGTTATTGAATACAATATTTCTTATAATCCTCTCATCAACCTTGTAAGGCATATACTTACATTACTTCACAAATGAAAGGGATAAATGATTCACTGAAGGCCACATGGCTAGAAAGTGATAAAACTAGGATTGACGCTTTATCTTCTGATTTCAGATTTCATGCTTTTTCCCCTACATCTTATGGATTAAGTTAGGCTATTCTACCTAATTAAAATTAGTTATTTATGGGTCACCAATTTTCCAAGGATTTAGAAAAATATACTTAACAATAAAGCCTGTGATAATTGAAAATATATCCTTTATGATGATCTGGCTCTTTTGGAGCTTAGTGTTACATTTGAAACATGGTTCATCCTGCCACAATCCTGTAAATGTAGGTATTACAGAATACTTAAACAAATGCATACAGGCACAAGACATTCCGTAGTAATGTGACTGCATTTTTCTTTATTTTGAACAAAATCCAAATGCCCACATTTATTTATCATTGGCAGAAAAATCAAGGAGTATAGAGTCCAATTATTCAATTGTTTCCATTACTCAAACGCTAGACAAATAGAAATGTAAGCAGCTTGAAGCTGAGGATCTTGTCTTATTTTTCTTTCTCCCCTTGTGTCTAGCACAGTCTTAGCTTATAAAAGATGCTAAATTAGTATTTTTGAATGAATAAACATGGAATCAGTAGTGTAAAGTCCTAGTTGGAACCTCATGAGAGTCCGTGAATGAACAAACATTACATGCAAAGGAAACTCTATAGTCCCCTAGCACTTGAACATAATTAAAGCTTATTGTAAAATTAAAAGCAAACATTTACATAGTGTGTTTTATTTGCAAGGCACTTCTTTTAAGCCATTTAAATACATCTATTCATTTACTCCCTGAAATAATCTTATGAAGTATATATTTTAATTATGTATGTATATGTCTCTCCTTTCTTCTCCTAGATATTAGGATGCTTTAAAGGGACTACACCTGATTTATCTTATAACTCAAGCCTCTACAACACTGTTTAACACATAGTATATGTTGGAAAAGTAAATAAACTCATGAATAAATTGTTTTTCTCCATTGGGCAGGTATTATAAATGTCAGGTCACATCCATGAGTGCCTTCCTTCTACACTATGCCTAGCAGAAGACTGCTGTTTGACTATCAGCCACCACTATAACACTCACATTTATTTCTGAAAATCTGCAAATTGTTCAAGGTCTGAGCCACTCAGTATTACTCCCTAACCTACCATCATTGCAAGCCCTTTGAGTCTATAGTCTATAGAATCAAAAAGCATTTCTGCCTGTAAGAATGCAGCTTGTACTTTCATAGGATAAGACTAGAGTTAATAGTTAATGATAAGGCAAGAAACCAGGAGCCACACTGAAATTCTTAGGTATGTCAGAGAATAAGAAAGTTGGGAGATTAGACTGATCTTGGGCATGTGGCCAGAGTTTGCTTCCTGGGAAGCTAAGTGAATATATGTCAATATTTGAGTCGACAAATATTAAGAGAAAAAATTCCTGGGGTGCCTGGGTGGCTCAGTCAGTTAAGTGTCTGATTTCAGCTCAGGTCATAATTTCACAGTTCATGAGTTCGAGCCCTGCACTGGGCTCTGTGCTGACAGCTCAGAGCCTGGAGCCTGCTTTGAGCTCTGTGTCTCCCCCACACCCTCTCTCAAATAAATAAACATTAAAAATATTTATTAAAAAATTAAAAATAAAAAAAGACAAAATTCCTTGGTCTATTTTGAAGTCAAAACTGAGAGGGGCACCTGGGTGGCTCAGTTGGTTGAGAGTCCAACTTCAGCTCAGGTCATGATCTCACGGTTTGTGAGTACAAGCCCCAAGTAAGGCTCTGTGCTGACAGCTCAGTGCCTGGAGCCTGCTTCAGATTCTGTGTCTCCCTGTCTCTCTGGCCCTTCCCCAATCTCACTCCATCTCTCTCTGTCTCTCAAAAATAAATAAACGTTTTTTTTTTAAAAAACTGAGAAATTCAACTGAATTATTAGATCATGAAATTAACCATGAGTAGATGTGGATAATTTATTTAGGCAGGAGGAATTGTGCCACCATTTAGTGGCAGAAGAATCTCTAACTGGATGCAGAGACATAACAGCTAAAAAGCTATTACAGAGATATTATAGATGTGATGAGATAAAGAACAGACAAATGAAAGAATAAGTATTTGGTGAATGAATGAAAATAAACTGTGAAAGGGGAATGGAGAATCAAAGACGATTCCAGTAAAACTGCAAGGACTTTTAAGTCTTAGTGATGGCAAGGAGTGGCAAAAGTAGTGTAACTGAAAACTCTGGAAGAAATGCTATTTAAGGAAAGATGAAAGCGACTATATAAATATGAGTGTGAGATGATCCATCCAAAAGCAGAGAAGGCAGAAAATCAGAAGGCCTGTTATCCCTTGGAGTCCACAGGAAAATGAAGGCATTTTAATGTCATCTAAGTCAAGGGAATAGCAACTTCAAAAATTTTCTCAATTTTCAGATGCATATTTTCAGACCAATAAATTTTTGAGGTGTTCAGATGATGGACACTAGTATTTTTGCTTTAGAGGAAATTGGTAGCCCTCTAGGAACCTTGACCACTCTAATCTTCCACCTTGCTTCTAATTGAATATAGAAATCCCGGAGTCAATGATATTTCTTGTTCTCCATTATATCCCTAACATATATACTATCACCTGGCACATAGTAGAACCTCTAAAATATTAGTTAAATAAAAAGAAAAGGTGTGGGGGAGTGGATGACGGAAGGCAGGGTGGGAGGAAAGGGAGGGGAAAATATTACAAAATGCTATTGATTTGCAGCAGACCATGAGACAGAAAAAATAGCAGCTGCTTCTACAAAGTTTGTTTTACAGATTTCCTTATAGGATAAAAATATCCATAGCAATGTCACACTAAAGATAAAATAACACTGATTGCTTTAGAAACAGAAACACATGTGTTTTTCACACTTTTTTCCCCCCCTCCAAACGCACACTACCCTCAGAGGTCTGCTGTTCAAAACGGACAAAAAGTGACAAATAATAGTCAGGCTCTTAAACCATTTTGAAGAACCTCACTTATTTCCTCTTTCCTCATATAATACATAAAACATGCACAAATACTGATTCTGAACACATTTCATCCCTCAGCTATTTCATTATACAATCGGGACAACTTAAGGGGATTTAAAGGTGAAAAACGAATTTTATACTATCATAAAAAATTAAAGTCAGCCCATCCATGGCTAAGGTGATACAACTGTAGGTAGTAAATATTCTTTTTATTAATCTGTTTAAGTGATCTGGAGAGGAAACTGTCCCACAATAATCTTACCTTTGTTCATTGGATTTTATGATTGCTTCTTTTAGCCACTAGTCATTAAAGTAAATACAAGATCTATCTCATCTTTACCACATGGCAAATTATTCAATATGAGGACAAAGTGTTCTAGAAAACAGAAGTTACCTCCTTCATCTAAAAACTCTGAAAAATTATAAGTTCCAAATTCCTTGTTTAATGAAATGTGTGAAACTCATGTGTAATGTCTTTTTGTTAAGTAAAGGTTGTGTTTGCAATTTTTGAAATATACTAAATTTGCTGCAGTAAAATCTTCCTTTCTCAGAATTTAGCAACCAAGAATATTCAACGTATTCATACAGGAAATGTTCAAATATTCATACAAGAAATTTTGTTTGCCCTCAACCTTCATGCTAAAGAAACAAATAAAAACAAATTACTTAGATTCTTGGTGACCAGGGCCCTACCTAGAATAGCAGAGAGAATTAAAGAAAGACAGCAAAAAAGAGGTTCAAGGTGAAACTTTTTCAGGCATGGGGAACAATCCACCTACACTGGAGAACTGAGGGTTTGTTTCAGAAGGAAAAATAAATTGAAACTGATTGAGGATTGGAAGTGGACTTCAGAAAATTATACTATGAAGCTCCTGAAAGATATGAGAAAAATTAGTTACGGGTACAAAGAAAACTGTGCAAATGAATAAATAGGAGATTATTTTTACCTTCAGGGAAAGAAAGCATAACAATGGTACACTGTACCACTCAATTGTGAGTAGCATTTGTATAAGCATAGTATAAAGACTTAATATTATTTTTGCCAATAATCATAACAAAACTATAATAAAAGCAGGTTTTTATATTCCCTAACAGAAAATCAATAGATAAGGTGGCAAAGTAATTAATCAAAAAAACAGACACATACCCACAGGCACCAAATCCCAATGTTAACATAAGGAAAGATTCCTTAAGTGGAGAAAATGGAAGAAGAAATGTATGTTGAGAAATAAGTGTGACCAAAATAATGGTACTGAGAATATGCAAGTCATGATAAAAAATTACAGGAAATGAGGCAATCATTCTGTGGACTGTCTTGTATGCTAGGGTACAGGAGTTGGAATATTATCCTTAGGCCACAGAGAGCTAATGAAGGCATAAACCGTGGAGTAACATGATGAAATTGATTGTTTTTCAGAATCTGAATTTAACTTCAGTATGTTAAATGGGTTTGGGGAGAAGAGAAACTATAAATTGAAAAATCAGTTTGAAGTTAAGAAAATAGTCCAAGTAGCTGATTGGCTCTATAGGCCTGTCCTTTCATTAACATATAGTTATAGAAAATTGAGACTTACAATATACCTTTAGGGGAGCTTGAGTGGCTCAGTCGGTTAAGCGTCTGACTTAGGCTCAAGTCATGATCTCATGGTCTGTGAGTTCAAGCCCCGCGTCCGGCTCTGTGCTGACAGCTCAGAGCCTGGATCCTGCTTTGGATTCTGTGTCTTCCTCTCTGACCCTCCCCACTTCATGCTCTGTCTCTCTCTGTCTCAAAAATAAATAAACATTAAAAAATTTTTTTAAATAAATAAAAATTTAAAAAATATTATACCTTTATAAAAATATAAGTTAATCAATACTTGAGGGGCACCTGGGTGGCTCAGTCAGTTAAGCATCCAACTTCAGCTCAGGTCATGATCTCGTAGTCTGTGAGTTCAAGCCCTGTGTCAGGCTCTGTGCTGACAGCTTAGGTCCTGGACCCTGCTTCAGATTCTGTGTCTCCCTCTCTCTCTCTCTGTCCCTTCCCCACTCAAAAAACAAATAAACATGAATTTTTTTTTAAATACTTGAGAATTTGTTAGTGAAGTGTTTGACTTCCTGCAACAGAGTACCGGTTAAAGAGTTTAATGCTGTTAACCAAACTACTTAGCTTGCTCATCCCCTGATCATCAGGTAACATCTGCTATGAAAGAAGAATTATGTTTGTTGTACAACTTCTGACCAAGTTGGCAAAATAGGTAGGGTTCCTGACACCCCTCACAAGAAGAACTAACAGCTATTCAAGAATAAGGTACCACTGAGAGAATCCTAGACCATGAGGGTGAGGCTAAAGCATGTTCCTGCACCTCAGAGACCCAGACAGACTGAATTAGAAGGGTAAGAGAAACAGCTATAAGTTGAACACATTGTCCCTCCCCTAGGCCAATGCAGCACCATGAGGAGAGGTCTCCCCTGAGTCTCCAACTTCTCTAGTGGGAAAGAGAACCCAGGGAAGACAAGCAGACCTCAACATTGTGGGTTGCTTTGTGGAAGCTACTGCACTACCAAATCCCATGGGGATTGCAGGGGACTCTGTGGGGGTCAACCACTGGCAATCTGACTGCAATGAAGAAGGGGAGATGGGCTTGCAAAAACCAGCACATGGATCTCAGCAGACTGCATTCACACCTGCTGTGCCCAAGTAGTAATTCCAACCAACAGTTTCGCTCAACTGCAGAACCAAGTTGGAGGCACTTTCTGACAAAGTATTTGCAGGATGCAGATCTCCTCAATTCAGATTCTTAAACAAGAAATTTTGTCAGACCTAGAGCCCAGTTTACCCACACCCAGGCAAGGAGCTGATTTATAACCCCACCAACTGTGGAGAGTGTCTCCTGACAAGAGAGGCTAGTGGAAACATGTGGAAGCCCTGTAGCTCAGCAATGCTTAAGCTGAAAGGTGGGTGGGTAGAGCTGATAACCCCCGGAACAAAATCAGTACCAGATATGGAAGATTCCCATGGTATGCACAGGGAGAGGCATTACAAAAGCTTATTGCCAAGGTTGTGGGTAGCTCCTAGCCCCTCCCAACTGGAGAGCCATTTAGGAAATTGGAAGTTGCCTGGAGCAGCCCCTCCCCTTTGAGCCCAGACAAGGGGGCTGAGATACAGCCCACCCACTCACTTTGCCACAGCCCCATCTGACCAGAAGGGCTGGCAAGAATGCCTGGAAACTATGTGGCCCAGCCAAGAGAAGAGCAGGAAGAGCTAACAGTTTGCAAAGCAAAACCAGGGAACCTGTTCAGCCAGGGAACTTGGGGTGCAGGTTAGCTTGAGTTAAGATAATGAAAAAAGAGCTTTACCAGCCTTAGAGCTGCTTATCCTACAGCATGCTGTCAGGGAAACTAATATGCAGCCCAGCTCATTACTGAATACCACCTCTCACCTGCCCAACCAGGGAACCTAACCAGAGTACATGGGAACCTGTGTAGCACATCCAACAGCCCTGTTTACAGTGGCACTTTAACAAAGAACACAATCTGTGGCTTTCCCCATCTGCAGAGCAGAACTGGTAGTCTCACAAGACCAGGGAATTCAGTACACACTCTTGCCTGATTTGGGTCCTCAAACAATGAGCTATACAGGCTTGGGTCCATCCTGCTGCTCTGCCAGGCCTGACCAGAGAATCCAGACAACTATGGAGCCCATCCCACTGCCTCACGTGGGTAGAAAACCAAGTCAGAAGTCCTATCCAACTATTCTCAGCTATTCCTCATTTCCATCCTCAGACCTCAAACATTTGCCTCACTCAAAAATAGACCATAATAGCAGGCCCCACCTCCCCAAGGATATTACTAGACAATAGGCTAGAAACCCAAACTGAGCTGTCTGGTGAAGATTCATCTCTGCCAAAAAGTGTAAATCTGGATTCAAATACAGAGATACAAATGTAATAAATGAAGGATCATTAAAGGCCAGGTAAATATGACACTACCAAAGTAAACTAATAAAGTCTAATAACTGATCTGAAAGAAAAGGATATCCATGAACTGTCAAACACAGAATTCAGAATAATCCTCTTAAATTTAATGAGCTGCAAGAACACACAGACAACTAAATTAAATTAGGAAAACAATGCATGAACAAAATGAAAAATTCAAGAAAGCTATAAAGACCATCAAAAAACTCCAAACAGAAATCCTATAAGTGAAAAATACAATAACTGAATTGAAAAATTCAATAGACAGTTTGAAAAGCAGACTTGACCATACAGAGGAATCAATGACCTGGAAGATAGGACATTGAAATTATACAGTCAGAGGAGCAAAAAGAAAAAAGAACTAAAAAGAGTGAAGAAAGTTTATGAGACTTAAAGGACAGTGGAAAGAAACAATATTCACATTATGTTCATTCCAGAAAAAGAGAAAGAAAAAGGGACAGAAAGTATATTTAAAGCAATAATGGTTGAAAATTTCCTGAGTCTTCTACAGAGAGCAATGGGCATTCTGCTCCTTGAGGCCCAAAACACCCCAAATATTTTGAACCCAAATAGGACTGCAACTGAGACACATTATAATTAGTTCAAAGTCAAAGACAAAGAAATAATTTTAAGAACCGTAAGGGAAAAGAGAGAAGTTATATACAAGGGAACTCCCATAAGACTACTGGTGGATTTCCAATAAACATTTCAGGTCAGAAGAGAAGGGAATGATATTTTCATTATACGGGAAGAAAAAAAAATGGTCGTCCAAGAATACTATTCCCAGTGAAGCTGTCCTTTAAAAATAAAGGAGGGAATAAGATTTTCCCAAGCAAAGCTGAAGGAGTCCATTATTATGAAGGAACCCATTACCATTATATCTGCCTTACAAGAAATGCTAAAGGGATTTCTTTGATTGGAAGTAAAAGAATGCTAATTAACATCAGAGCAATATAAAAAGGTAGAGTAAAACTTACTGGTAATGGTAAATGTATAGTCAAAATTAAATCCTGTAATTTGGTAATGATGGTATATAATTCACTTACAACTTGAGTTAAACGTTTAAAAATGAACATAATAAAATAACCATAATTACAATAATATGTTATTAGTTATGCAATATAAAAATACATAAATTATAACAGCAGTAAAAATAAAAGTATAAAGTTTTGGAATTCTACTGAAGTTAAGTTGCTATCAATTTAAAGTAGGATGTTACAAGTATTTTATATAAGCCTCATGGTAACCACAAGAAAAAAAAAACCTGTAGTAATTATACAAAAGAACATGATAAACAAAAAAGCCAAGGTATACTCATAATCGAAATCATCAAAGCACAAAAAAAAGCAGGATAAAGAACAAGGAAAACTGGATCTACAAAACAACCAGAAAACAATGAATAAAATTGTGATATTAAGTCCTTACCTATCAATAATTACTTCAAATATAAGCAGATTAAGTTCTCTAATAAAAAGACATAGAATGGCTAAATGGATTTAAACAACAACAAGGTCCAACAATATGCTGCCTACAAGAGACTCACTATAGTGTTAAGGACACTCATAGAGAGTCCTTGAAAGTGAAGGGATGGAAAAAGTCATTTCAAGCAAATGGTAACCCAGAAAAAAGCAGGAGCAGCTATACTTATATCAGACAAAATACACAATACCAAAAATGCTAAAAAGATACCAAGAGGTTCATTACATAATGATAAAGGGGTCAATTCATCAAGAAGATATGACAATAGTAAATATTTATGAGCCCACCATCAAAGCATCTAAAGATGGTCAAAAGGTAAAAATTTCCAGTTATAAAGATAAATAACTACTAGACATGTACTGTACAACATGATGACTATAGTTAATACTGATATAAGATATATAGGAAAGTTATTAAGAGGGTAAATCCAAAGAGGACTCATCACAAAGAGAAAATCTTTTTGATTTTCTTCTTCCCTTTCTTTATATTATATCTATATGAGATGATGAATGTTACCTGAACCTATTGCAATAATCATTTCACATTATATGTAAGTCAAACCATCATGTTGTATGCATTAAACTTCTACAGACATAAATGCCAATTATTTGTCAATAAAATTAGAAACTATGTTTAACAGAACCCATACATTAAACAAGAAAAAGTTATTATAAGTATTATTTTCTGATAACAAGTAGTTTATAGTATTTACTATATAGTGGGCAGCATTCTAGGTTTTAAATATATTAAGAGATTTAATCTCTAAAACACTATGCAGTAGATAATACTCTTATTCTTTGTTACAAGACAGTAAGATACACAATGCTTAAATAACTCACCCAAAGAACAATAGCCAGTAAGCATTGAAAGTCAGATTTGGATTCAGGCAGTCTATTGCAAAGAGTTCACACTCTTAGCCACTATACTAGGTTGCCTCTAATTCAAATAAGTGAAAATGAAAAGTAAAAAGATTTCTTTGACCTCTTATTTCTGTTAATCAGTGTTTTCATATAAGAAAAAACATAAACATGTGGGAACTTACATCAACTGAGCTTCATTTCCCCTCATTAATAAAATGACAAAAAATAATAACTGTCACTGATGTGATTTTGTTAGCCTTGTGGTAAGTTAGCACCTATTCCTTGCATCTCCTTCTCTCCATGACTTCCCACTCTACCTCTGGGCTTGTTCATGTTTTATGGTCTAAATTGTGTCCTCCCCCTAAAAATTCATATGTGGAAGCCCTAACTCCTGTACCTCAAAATGTGACCGTATTTGGAAATAGGGCCTATAAAGAGGTAATTAAGTTAAATGAGGTCATTAGAGTGGACCTTATCCAATCTGACTTGTATCCCTGTAAGAAGGAATTTGAATACAGAGAGATACCAGGAATGCAAGCACACAGAGGAAAGACCACATGAGTACACAGTGGGAAAGTGGTGATCTGCAAGTTAATGAGAGATGCCTCAAGAAAAAAAAATTAATTAAAAAAAAACCCTGGCAACACCTTGATCTTGGACTTCTAGCCTCTAGAACTATGAGAAAATAAATTTCTGTTTTTAAAGCCTCTAATCAGGGATATTTTATTATGGCAGCCCTAGTAAACTAAGGCACCATATAACTAACTTTGCCCAATAGGATGTTAGTATATATGATACAAACAGAAACTGAAAAAGCACTTTCCACCTGCTCTCACTCTTATTCTCTGCCTCACCTTAAGAACATGCTCAGTACCTTCTAGAAGAATGAAAAATAAATGGAACAGAGTTGAGTAACCATGGTTAAGTCAATAGGTCATCCAGTAGCTAGTCAACTCCAGATAACCAAAATTAGCCAAGACCACATCCTGCTTAGTCCAGCCAAAAGCACCAATAGACATACGACCAAAACTTTTGATTATTGTTTTAAATCACCGTTTTGTGGGGAGCATGTTATTCAGCATTATTATAGTGATAGATATTTGATATAAGCATCAAATAAAATACCCAGTCACCTGGCACACAGTAGCAACTGAAAATTTAAATTCAGTTTCTACATTTATCATATGTTTTGAAGGAGGTCAAAGTAAACAAATAAGTCCTATGCCAATTTACTCATATCAGATCTGTAGACCAGGCTCTAGTCTTTCTAGAAGAAAGTGTAGACTAAAACATTCATTTCAATGTAAGGGAATTAATGAGAATATAAGATTTTCTTCTTTTAAAGGATGTACATGTCCACTATACACTATTTTAAATGTTAACAGTCCTCGTTTCCCTAATTTCATTAGTAAGTAAATTCACAATTACCTGTAGTTTCATTAAAAAAATCAATTTTCTAAGTCTCTCAAATAATTATCATTAGTGCAGATGATTTCTGTGGCCACAGTAAATAAAGCTATTATCAACTGCCAGCCATGCTTCTGTCAAAGCAAGATTTGATTCCATTATTTTAAAAAGGTACACTCAGAAAAACACATAGGCTTGGTATGAGAAAAAATTAGAAATAATCATTCAAATTAGCTCTTTTCTCAAAGAATCGAATGCTTGAATACCCCCTGTATTATCCCCAAATTTTGTTCCCCAACTCTTGCAATCCAAGTCCACACAGGAGACAGAAGCCATAACATAATATAAAAAGAATTTTATTATAAAGAATCATTAGGAAATAATAAAAGAGATACTATAATATATAAAGAAAACTCTATAGGATAGTCTAGGACTGAAAGAAAATGCCCAGATAAAGACAAACCTGGATGAAGGTACCCACACTTAGGAGAGGATTCAAACTTTGCCAAAAGAGCTGTAGTTGTAATCCAGTAGGTAGTGGAAAAGTTATCTGTGTTGCCTAAACCCCAATCTGGTCCACAGTAACCGGGCAAATAGGAAACATTCTTCTGAGGCACAGAAGAGCTCCAGCCAGTGGGCTAGCATGCATATAAACAGAGGAAGTCGAGGTGCCTCTGTGGGCAGGAGGCCTGGAGCACACATTGTCCATGTTGGGAGAGCCACAGAAAGGTGATTGACAAACTGGACCAGGACTACAATCTCAAGAAAGATCATGTGTTTCAGCTGCATGGCTGAGCAAGGCATCACTGGATATCCTCACACTCACATGGCTGTTCAACTGTGTAGCCTCTGGATCTGGTAAGAGATGCCCCATAGGGCAATATCCCTACAGCTCCCTCTACTGAGGAAGCTTAACATTATGCTCATGGTAGAGGAGAAATGGCTTAAGAAATTCCATCCATTACAGCAAAGCAAGTTGTAAGCAAAATGTGAGAGTGAATGTGGGGCATAGAGGCAATAAATTGATAATTGGCATACTTACCAACGCTTAAACATTCACTGTGAAGGAGGGTTCAACACTTCCCAAGCAATGAAATTATTTCAAAAGTAATTGTAGATTTTATCTGATTTCAGATTTTTTAACCAAAAAGGAAATTAACCAGTTAAACTGAAGATAGTTTCTTACTATATATTTAATGACCTTCCTAAATACAAACTCATAATATAAATCAAATTAGCAACTCCTTTTTGAATGATTCTTATTTAGTAACTAAAATTTTCCATCAGTAAAGTATTAGATATGATCATAACAGAGATGAAGAGATAAAAGAACACCCTTCTGAGTGTGTTGAAACATATCTAAATATTTTTTTAAATTAACTACGAATGTCTATTTCAAATAATAAACCTTCCTTAGAAATATAAATGTAAGGTCCTCCAGGACAGGTTCACTTAGTATTCCTTGTAACTAAACGCTTTTCTCAGAGAAGCTAAGTGCTAGAGTCTTAGAAGTGAGAAATAGGATTTCTCCCTGAAATCTCTCTGTGTTAGTTTGATAGGGTTGCTCTCAAAAAGTACCCTTTATTGCATATTTCCAAACATGTATGTCTGGTACTCAACTACCTCAAATTCTATTGTATTGAAAACTATTTTCCCCACCAAACTTGCCCTTCTTTTCCCTTCATTATTACATGTGATGACTTTATTATGTAACCAATTATTTAAGGAACAGAACTCTTTCTAACAGAGTCTTTCTAAATTAACTCAGCATTACCAACTACTTCTAGTACTCCAAAAATATTCAAATTTCTTCACCTTGATATCATGACACTTGCTGTGTCTTCTCCATGAAATGAGATTCTCTTCCTTGTCTTGCCAGTGAACTCCTACCTATGTTTCAGGACCCGCCTCAAATTCTCCTCCTCTCTAACATAGGAAACTCACTAACAGCATAAGGAATCAATTGCTGAAAATATCCCTACTGATCCCCTGCCCTTTTCCTGTTTTTTTTTCTGCTTTTCTTTGAAAACAATAAAAAGAAAAAAATATTTCTTATGTCTCTTTTAGAAGTTCATACCAAGTTCTAGAAACTTTCCCATAATATCATAAACTTTTTATTTAAGATCGTTTATTAAACGATCTGCCTTCCCCATGAGATAATGAACTCCCTAACCTAACATAGCAAATTATAATGGATAAATATTGAAGCAAGTGGTTCAGTTGAATAGTTTCCTACTAAACAATTCCCTATCATATCTTTCCCTTTCTGGAAGAAATATCTCAAATAGTTTTTCTTAAAAATTTCAGCTGACATTTCTTTAGAGAAATATTCAGATAGGAAATATAGCTTAAGGAAGATGGCAAGAGATAAAGGCAGAGAGATAGACAGTGAAGGAAACTCTTGTACACCATCATAAGGAACTGGGGTATTAGCCTATGAAACCTGCAGAACTCTTAATTCAAGAGAGTTACATAAGCTGATCTATATTTTAAAAAGAGAACTCTGCTATATGAAAACTGGATTTTAAAAGGTCTCTACCAGGTATAAAGTTGTTTCAATAAATGATAGCTGGTAGCAGTGGAAAGAGAAAGATATAGAAATATTGTATATTTTGTTGGTGTAACAGATATGTAGGTGAGAAAAAGGAGACATCAGAGATAACTACTACTAGTTTTCATTTTGATCGACTAAGTGAAGAGTGATGCCATTTACTGAAGAGGGAAAGAGAGGATGAAGAATCATTTCAGAATAAAATTAAAAATTGCATTTAGACATATTAAGTTGAAAATGACTAATAAAAATGAAATATGTCAGTATATCTCTATATCAAGCCAACAGCTCAGGATGAGGTAAAGGCTAAAGAGGTACACTTGGGATTCATTAGCATTTGGACGGAATTAAATTTATGATGCTGGATGGAATTGCCTAGGAAGAGGTGAGGAGGAGAATGGATGGAAGACTAAAGAACAAACTCTGGGGTCCCCAATATTTAGACACAGGCAATGAAAAAAACTGAGAAGGAAGGCACAGTGAAAGAGGTGGAAAACCAAGGTAAAGAAGTACATCAGAGCACACTGCTTAGCTCTGCAAAGCAACATTTACACAGTCATGACCATGTTTTCAACATTTAGAATCAGTGTCTAGAATATTTGGCTATGGTTACAAGACAGAATGTTTAGCTTTTCAATCTTGAAAGCATAAATGTAGGTTTATAGAAAGCAGAAAGTGGGAGTTGGTTGGAAAAAGAATGGTAGAAAGTTGTGAGGATGCTAAAAATTCTTCATTTATAAAGTGGAAAGATATGCACTACTGTGGAAGCAGGACATGCAAACTATTTTGAAGTGCTGATGTAACTAGAACTATGACCAAAAAAATTAAAATCCTTTCCAGGGGAGAAATAGAACAAGGGTCTGTTCCTTCTCATATTAAATACTTCCACACTATTTGATGTTTTAATCATGTGCACATTTTACCTTGGCACAAGCAAAAATTTTAATTTAAACAGTGATTGCAGAGCCTCAATGGAGATTTGTGATGAGGTGAGGAATAAAATTAAATTGAATTGATAAGGCTGAGATATTCTGACCCAGAAATTCTACTTCTAGTAATATTCCCTATGGAAACATTCAGAAATGAAGGCAAAGATATATGTACAAGAATGTTTGCAACTGTATCAATTATAATAGTAAAAGGATGGAAACTACCTACATAATAAATATTTGGAGATGATTTAAATAAATTATAGTTTATCCATAAAAATAGAATATTAAACAGCCATTAAATCATTTTTGAAATTACTTAGGAACATACATAATGTTCATATCACGTTATTATCCTAAGTAAAAATCCAGGGTTAAAAAGCTGTGTGTGTGTGCATATACACATGCATAGTATTGGGTACCCAGCAAATATATGGTTCAAGAAGAAGAACTGAAGTTCTGTACAAAACTGGGAATTTACTATCAACAGATATTTTCTAAAGAAACTTTTTAAATGTAGACCCCTAAAGGAAAGAACATTCTAGAAAGGAGATCTAAGAAGAGTAATGGTGAAGAAAAAAAAATTGTTAATATTTAGATAAATCCAAGTGAACATTGATAGTGAACTTTAAAAAAAAGAAAGAAAGTACTAAAATCCTAGGGGAGAAAAATGTACAATTTGGGAATACAAGATGAGTTAAAATGTTCTAAATTGTTTTAAGAACAAGGTAAAATTATTTAAACATTTTGGCATATGCATACTAAAATGTCTAGGCTGTTAACAAAATACATAAGAGTTTATAGGTTCTGAAATAGCATTGGGGGGAAAGGACAAGATAGAAATTACTTGATTAAGAAGTAGGCAAAAGAAGAAAAAAATTAAATTTTTTTTCAACGTTTTTTATTTATTTTTGGGACAGAGAGAGACAGAGCATGAACGGGGGAGGGGCAGAGAGAGAGGGAGACACAGAATCGAAAACAGGCTCCAGGCTCTGAGCCATCAGCCCAGAGCCTGACGCGGGGCTCGAACTCCCGGACCGCGAGATCGCGACCTGGCTGAAGTCAGACGCTTAACCGACTGCGCCACCCAGGCGCCCCAAGAAGAAAAAAATTAAAATTGGGGAAAAACAGGATTAAATAGAAAGTACAAAATAAAACAGTAAAAATGTATATAGATATATCAGAAATAGGTCGAGGAGTTATAGATTTACTATTGCGAAGGCTCATCTCAGCTATTTATTCCTTCTTGATATATAAATAATCATTTATGTGATTTTAAATATAAATGTACTAGACTCAACAGTTAAAACACAAAATTGTGAGACTGGAATGTTTAAGATCTATCTAAAACCCCTTTATGAAAAACAAAACATAGTGTCCTCACTCTAAAAGGAATACTATGAGAGTGATTTGAATCCCTAAGCTTTTGCATCAACCTTGATCCTGTGTCTAGCAGTTCTCAAAACCATTCACTTTTCCCAGTGCACAATTACCTAAGTAGATGACTAAATCTCTTCAGGAAAAACTGGAGGAGTTAGCCATGATGTTGCAGTGTCCTTCCTCAAGCGGTATGATCACTCACTATGGTTCTGAGTGTGAAAACTGGCTCATGTTGGAAATTGGTCAAGGAGTCATAGATTTACTATTGGGAAGACTCATCTCGGCTATTTATCCCTTCTTGATTTCTTTTGATTATATATGTTAAGCAGTATGCTTATAGACCGCCCATCTATGTTGGTTCTAGGAAAACCTTGTTCTCTGAGACATCTTCATATAACTCTTGAGTCATGATGCTCTAGTTGCCATTCTAACCTTGCTGCCCATTATGGTAATTAGGCCCACCTTGGTTATGAAAATAAAGTGTGGCTACCTGTCCTCCATTATTCCAGGTTCCTATCTCCCCCCTGGTTACTAAATAGCATCTCCTACCATGTGAACCACTCTTGAGCTTTTCAACATATTGGTCCCCTCACTAGTACATTCCTTACCACCATAGAAAATGGAGTGATCTTTGGGTACTTCCAAGGAAAACTGTCAGCAAAATGGGCCCAACTGAGCATGACCAATGCTCTGAGACTTTTAACTGCCTCCTTCACAGTTATCCATAGCAGTTCTGGTATCTTTATTTCATCTATGAGAATTATTGTTTTTTTCCATGCACTCAAGACCCTTTTTCAGCAACATGTTAAAACAATAACCCACAGCCCAAGCCAGGAATTCAATGCATAGAGTGTCCTAGATTGACATTGTTCTCTTATAGTTGCCCCAAGTGTCCAGCACCGTCAGGATCAACTCTTCTTCTTGCCAGTTTACATTAACTAGGTACCATAGCTCTTTTAGTGTATAATCTCTCTCCCTTAGCAGTCCTAACATTTGCCTGATTAGTTTATGCTAAGATTTTACATTATTGGTGGTATGGTGGTCAGCAGTGAGGTCAGTGCCTGAAGTGAAGGATTGTCAGACAGGGCATTGGCCTCTTTGGAGGAATTTGCTTAGTCTTCAAGCAAGGAGAGGATGCTGTGTCTTCCAAAGGAATGAGTGGGATACTTTTGCAGTCCAAAAGGATTCAGGAGAACTTAGGAATTCAAGATTTCAAGTACATCTACTCAGATATCCCAGGTGTCAGGTTCCACTTTTTCCCTATCAGGGTGCTGGTTTTGACAAAAAGAGCTTTCTCTGAAGTTCTGTGACTTTACACATTTACAACTTTTAAAAGAAAATACAGGTTATCTCTATGACTTTGGAGTAGGTATGGGTTTCTTATATAATATACACACACAAAGAAAAAAAAACTCAAGGAATTCCAAGAAAATTGACTTTATGAAGAAAAGGACTTTTATAAAAGCAAAAATAACAAATCTAAAATGGGCATGGGAAGTCATATTCATGTAGGTAAGAGTACATTGTTTTTCTTTCATTCCACTCTTTTCTGTGACCCAACCCCAACACACAGTGCAGCAGTGCCTGGCAACCATGAACAATAGCAGGCCATGGGAGCAGTGAGTGTGTTACTGAACTCTGAAATCAGATTCCCGTGTCTGATGCACAGTAAGGCAATCTCTGAGTCATCAGGTTTGAAGCAGAGAAAGTTTTATTATCAGAAGGGCAGCTCAGCAAGAAGACAGGGGAGCATTCCCAAATCTGCCTTCCTGGCAAGTTGGAACAAGTTTTTTTTTTATAAACCTAGGAGTTGAGGTTATATACCAGTTAATGAAAAAGGTAGGGAAACTTATGTCTATTCATAAGAAAAGATGGAGCATACAGATAGAGCAAACATATATGTAACATATACCCCATGTTCACTTTGGGGTAGAGACTTAACAACACAACAAAGCAAAACTTAATCCCTGACATCAGGAGGTTATCTTAGGACAATGAGAAGAGGCTATGGGCATAAACTGGATGGGGTCACGGGCTCTTATCTGGGGTAAGGAATGCAGATTCTTGTTTGTGCATAGGCCAGAAGGAACCACATCAGTTGACCTGGAATCCAGGCTTCTGCAGAGACAGCTAATGGATTTGTTAGTGGAGTCTGAAAAGAAACAATAGTTGATTAGGGAGAAACAGTTATCTGAAAAACAAGCTTTAACTTTTCAACTAGTTTCAACCTCATTAACCCTATGGTTCCTGGTTTCACTTAGAAGACTTCATTCTGCAACTCTCAGGATGACACCACTGCATCGACTCTGGGCACCCTTCTCCAGTTAAGCTCTGCAGCCCAAAGAGCACACCCCCAGTGCACTTCATTTCTCCCCTTGAACGTAAGGCTTCACATTTTAACACATTCAAGGACCCAAGGGTGAGTCTATAGTTTACAGTACATGAGAGTTCTACTGCTGGCCAGGTGACAGAGAACTTTGCACACAGACATGTTACACTGAACAGTGTTTACAAATATTTTAGTTCATAGAAAAATGACTACTTTAGATAAAGTGATCAGGAGATGAACATCAGCAAGTTTGGGACTCCAGTCTAGCATTTATTGACAGGTTAGATGTCTGGGACTGACCAGGAAGAGGATGCATATGGAACTGAGGGTGATAGTGCATCGGGTTTAGAGTGGCGTCACTACAGCTGACAAGGAAGCTGCCAGCCTCCTCAACAAATAGGTATGCCCTTGCTGTCACCCTCATGGCCACGCTTCCTGCTGCCACTCTGAAAACAAACAAAATTAAAGCAGGATGTTAAGAGATAAGGAAGAAATATTCAAAAAAAGAGTGGATTACAAAATTAGGAAACATTAAAGCTAAAATTGAGAGTGGACTAGGAAAAAATAGAAATTAAGAATGAATACATGAATGCAAATAAAGATAAGAGTTTAGGAGTTTTAAATAATAGGCTAAAAAAGGTGAAATTAAAGATAAATGTCAACAGGATTAGAGGATCAAAAGCCATCAGTGTAAAGAACATAAAAGGTTATTGTTAAAAGCTAAAACACATTAAATAAAAAAAAATGTAACAGGGAATTGAGGATTAAAAAATATGAAGTATGACAAAAATAAAACTAAAAATAAGGAATACCATAGAAATGTTGGAGATATAATACATACAAAATTCTTGAAGACTTAGATGAATACACGAGAAAATAATATAAAGGGGTGGAGAGGAAGACAAACCACACAGAAGCAGAGGGTTTCCTCCTTCACTTCATATATCACCCTCTTTGTTTTTGCTGTTCCTGCCATGAGATATACCTTCCTACCTTCTATACCTGGCTAATGACTCTATACCCTTCAAATCTCAAGTATCACTTTCTTCAGGAGGCAACACACACACACACACACACACACACACACACACACACACCTTTCTGCCCAAGCTGGGTTAAATACTTCTCTGTAACTTAACAGAATCCTGCATGTACTTCAGATCAATATTTCTGTCTCTTACCCTACCCTCCTCAGAAACTTACTTTGCATTCTTTGCTATACAAAGAAGTAACATTACAACCACTTCTTAAAATAAAATAAAAAATAAGGAGTTTTATCAAATCCTGGGGTTCTTTTTTTTTTTTTTTTTGGACTATATCCATTCAGCAAGTATTTCCTAAATACTAATTCTGTGCCAAGCTCTGTGCTAGGATCTGTGAATATAGAGATCAATAAGACCGGTCCTCAAAGAATTGATAAGTGAGTTAGGGAGATCAATAATAAGTAAGCAAAAATTATACCAGAATGACCCTGAAAAACATATGAGTTTTATGTTTCAATTAGTTCTTATTGACCTCACATCCACATCAAGTCTCTCTACATTAGTAACATTCTCTGTTTCCAGAGCTACATCCTAAAAGGAATTTTGAGTGTCCTTCAGTAAATATTTTATAGCACAGTAACAGAAAAAGAAGTCTATTGGAGCCATCCTTAAGAAAACACTGAGTGTTAAGCAAGACATGCATTTGGTCAGCTACCTCATTTCACCAGGGTGATGCATTTTGGGGCTGGACCATTTGATGGAGGTGCTCAGGACAGGAAGTCTGCAATTCTTGTTAATAATTTTAAGATACATTTGCCTCTGAGCACAGGCACAAGAGACAAAACCGCACAGTGTATCTACATATATAAATTCTACTTTATGAGATGTACTTAGGCTCATTTTGTGGCTAGAGGAAAAATCAAAAATCTAAATTCCAAAAAATAGTTCTTTAAATAATAAAACTTCTGGGGCACTTGGGTGGCTCAGTTGTTTCAGAATCCAACTCTTGATTTCAGCCCAAGACATGATCTCACATTTCATGAGTTTCAGCCCCACATTGGGCTCTGTGCTGACAGCATGGAGCCTACTTGGAATTCTCTCTCTCTCTCTCTCTCTCTCTCTCTCTCTCTCTCTCGCTGCCCGTCCCCCCACTTGTGAGGCTCTCTCTCTCTTTTTTCTCTCAAAATAAATAAATAAACAAAAAATAAAAGTAAATAAAAACGAAATTTTTCTTCTCCTCAGATTGAAATTTTTACCAAAATATCAGTATTAGAATAGAGCTATAAGATCTGTGTTTACCAACAAGCTTTGCATTGTCTTACAGGGGTTTATTTTCCATAACAAAAATAAACTCCTCCCTCCTATGATGGCTTTAATGGGATAGGAATTATTATAACTTTCTTTTTTTTCAAATTTTTATTTAAATTCTAGTTAGTTACACACAGTGCAATATTGGTTTCAGGAGTAGAATTCAGTTATTCGTGATGCATACAGCACTCAGTGCTCATCAGAACAAGTGTTCTCCTTAAAATCATTCACCCATCTAGCCCATCCCCTATCCACCTCCCTCCATCAATCAGTTTGTTCTCTATCTTTAAGAGTTTGTCATGATTTGTTTCCCTCTCTCTCTGCCTCCCACCCTCATATTTTCATCTGTTTTGTTTCTTAAATTCCACATATGAGTGAATCATATGGTATTTGTCTTTCTCTGACTGACTTATTTCACTTAGCATAATACATTTTAGCTGCATCCATGTCATTGCAAATGGCAAGATTTCATTCTTTTTGATGACTGAATAATATTGTATTCTCTTTCTCTCTCTTTCTCACATGTATATATACCACATCTTCTTTAATCTTTCATCATTTGATGGGCATTTGGTCTCTTTCCATCATTTGGCTATTGTAATAATGCTGCTATAAATATTTGGGGTGCATGTACCCCCATTTACCCCATGGGGGAATCTGTATTTTTGTATCCTTTGGGTAAATGCCTAGTAGTGCAATTGCTGGATATTAGGGTAGTTCTATTTTTAACGTTTTTGAGGAACCTCCATACTGTTCTCCAGAGTGGCTGCACCAGTTTGCATTTCCACCAGTAGTGCAAGAAGATTCCCCTTTCTCTGCATCTTCACCAATACCTGTTTTTGTTCGTGTTGTTCATTTTAGCCATTCTGACAGGTGTGAGCTGGTATCTCATCGTGATTTATATTGTATTTCCCTGATGATGAGTAAGGTTGAGCATTTTTCATGTGTCTGTTAATCATGATGTCTTCTCTGGAAAATTGTCTGTTCATGTCTTCTGCCCATTTCTTAACTGGATTATTTGTTTTGGGGAAGATGAGTCTGATGACTCCTTTATAGATTTTGGATACTAACCCTTTATGAGACATGTCATTTGAAACTATCTTTCCCCATTTCATAGGCTGACTTTTATTTTTAGTGATTATTTCCTTTTCTGTGTAGTTTATTTTCATCTCGATGAAGTCCCAATAGTTCATGTTTGCTCCTGTTTCCCTTGCTTTCAGTAACATGTCTAGTAAGAAGTTGCTGTGGCTGAGGTCAAAGAGGTTGCTGCCTATGGTCTCCTCTAAGATTATGATGGTTTCCTGTCTCACATTTAGGTCTTTCATCCATTTTGAGTTTATTTTTGTGTATGGTGTAAGAAAGTGGTCCAGTTTCATAGTTATGCATGTCGTTGTTCAGTTTTGCCAACACCATTTGTTGAAGCAACTGTCTTCTTTCCATTGAATTCTTTCTGCCTTGTAGATCAGTTCACCATACAGTTTTGGGTACATTTTTTGGTTTTTTATTCTGTTCCATTAATCTATGTGTCTGTTTTGTGCTGATACCATACTGTCTTGTTGACTACAGCTTTGAAATCCGGAATCATGATGCCACCAGTTTTGTTTTTCTTTTTCAGGATTGCTTTGGTTATTTGGAGTCTTTTGTGTTTCCATACAAATTTTGGGACTTTTTATTCTAGCTCTGTGAAAAATGCTAGTGATATTTTGATAGGGATTGCATTAAATGTGTAGATTGCTTTGGGTAATATAGACATTTTAACAATATTTGTTCTTCCAACCCACCAGCATGAGATGCTTTTCCATTTTTTGTGTCCTCTTCAATTTCTTTGTAAGATTTCTATATTTTTCAGAGTATAAAAGTTTTACCTCTTTACTTAGGTTTATTTCTAGGTATCTTATGAGTTTTGGTAATTGTAACTGAAAGAGATTCCTATATTTCTCTTTTTGCCACTTCATTATTCATGTGTACAAATACAACGGATTCTGTATGTTGATTCTGTATCCTGCAACTTTACTGAATTCATTTATTAGCTCTAGCAATATTTTGGTGGAGTCTTTGAAGTTTTCTATATAGAATATCATGTCATCTGTGAATAATTAAAGTTTGACTTTTCCCTTGTTGATGTGGATGCCTTTCATTTCTTTTTGTTATTGGATTGCTGAGGCTAGGACTTCCAGTACTATCTTGAATAACAATGGTGAGAGTCGATATCCCTGTCTTGTTCCTAATAGTAGAGGAAAAGCTCTCAGTTTTTCCCCATTGAGGAATATATTAGCTGTGGGGTTTTTTGTGTATGGCCTTTATGATGTTGAGATATGTTCCCTCTAACTGTACTTTGTTGAGGGTTTTTATCAAGAATGAATGCTATATTTTGTCTAATGCTTTCCCTGCATCTATTGAAAGCATCATATGGTTCTTACCCTTTCTTTGATTGATGTGATGTATCACATTGATTGATGTGCAAGTATTAAGCCATCCTAGCAGCCCAGGAATAAATCCCACTTGATCATGGTGAATGATTCTTTTAATGTACTGTTGAATTTGATTTGCTAGTATCTCGTTGGGAATTTTTACATCCAGCTTCATCAGAGATATTGGCCTGTAAACTCACCTTCTTAGTGAGGTTTTTGCCTGGTTTTGGAATCAAAATAATGCTGGCCTTGTATAATGAGTTTGAAAATTTTCTTTCCATTTCTATTTTTTGGAACATTTGAGAAAAATAGGTATTAACTCTTTTTTAAATATCTGATAGAATTCTCCTGGAAAGCTATCTCACCCTGGACTTTTGTTTGTTTGGAGATTTGGGGTTACTGTTTCAATTTCTTTGCTGATTATAGGTCTGTTCAAATTTTCTATTTCTTCCTGTTTCAGTTTTGGTAGTTTGTATGTTTCTAGGAATTTATCCATTTCTTCCAGATTGCCTAGTTATTTGGCATATAATTTTTCATAATATTATCTTATAATTGTATTTCGGTGGTGTTGGCTGTGATCTCTCCCCTTTTATTTGTGATTTGATTTATTTGGGCCCTTTCATTTTTCTTTTTGATAAGTCTGGCTAGGGGGGTTTCAATTATAGTAATTCTCTCAAAGAGCCAACTCTTAGTTTCATTGATTTGTTACACTGTGGTTTTTTTTTCTATATTGTTTACTTTTTCTCCAGTCTTTATTATTTCCCTTCTTCTGCTGGCTTTAGGCTTTGTTTGCGGTTCCTGTTCTAGTTCCTTTAGGTTTAAGGTTAAGTTGTGTATTTGAGACCTTTCTGGCTCCTTGAGATAGGCCTGAACTACAATGTACTTTCTTCTTAGGACAACCTTGGCTGCATCCCAAATGTCTTGAACTGTTTGTGTTTCATTTTAATTTGCCTCCATGTACTTTTTATTTCCTCTTTAATTTCCTGGTTAAGCCATTCATTTTTTAATAGGATGTTCTTCAACCTCCAAGTATGTGTGGTCTTTCCAAATTTTTTCTTGGGGTTGACTTCAAGTTTTATAGCGTTGTGGTCTGAAAATATGCATGGTAAGATCTCTTTTTGTATGTATTAAGGGCTGATTTGTGACTCAGTATGTAATCTATTCTGAAGTATGTTCTGTATGCACTTGAAAAGAATATGTATTCTGCTGTTTTCGGATGAAATATTCTGAATATATCTGTTAAGTCCATCCAGTCCAGTTTGTCATTCAAAGCCATTGTTTCCTTATTGATTATCTGTCCATTGATGTAAGTGGGGTATTAAATTCCACTACCATTATTGTCTTATTGTCAACGAATGCCTTTACGTTTGTTATTAACTGATTTATATATTTGGGTGTTTCAAGTTGGGGGCATAAATTATTACAACTGTTAGATCTTCTTGATGGATAGACCCCTTAATTATGATATAATGCCCTTCTTCACGTCTTGTTTTAGTCTTTGGTTTAAAATATAGCTTGTCTGATATAAGTATGGCTACTCCAGTTTTCTTTTGGTGTCCATTAACATTGATGGATGGCTCTCCATCCCCTCACTTTCTATCTGCAGGTGTCTTCAGGTCTCAAATGAGTCTCTTGTAGGCAGCACATAAAAGGGTCTTATTTATTTCTATTTTTGTCAAATTCTGATTCCCTATGTCTTTTGATTGGAGCATTTAGTTCATTTACATTTAGGAAGATTATAGGAAGATATGTTTAGTGCCATTTTGTTGCCTATAAAGTTGGTGTTTCTGGTGATACACCTTTCTAGTCTTTGTTGCTTATGATCTTTTTCTCCCATTTAAAAAGTCCCCCTTAATATTTCTTGCAAGGTTGGTTTAGTGGTCGCAAAGTCCTTTAGTTTTTGCTTGTCTGGGATACTCTTTATTTCTTGTATTCTGAATGACAGGCTTTCCAGATAAAGAATTCTTGGCTCATATGTTTCCTATTCAGCATGTAGACTATGTCCTGCTCCTTTATGGCCTGCCAAGTTTCTGTGGACAGATCTGCTACAAACCTGATCTGCCTTCCTTTGTAGGTTAAGGACTTTTTTCCTTGCTTCTTTCAGGATTCTTTCCTTGTCTATGTATTTTGTGAATTTGACTATGATATGCCTTGGTTATGGCCAGCTTTTGTTTAATTTAATGGGAGTTCTCTTTGCTTCTTGAATTTTAATGTCTGTGTCCTTCCCCAGATTAGGGAAGTTTTCAGCTATAATTTGCTCACAAAAACCTTCTGCCCTTTTTTCTCTCTCTTCATACTCTGAGACTCCCATGGTATGAATGTTATTCTGTTTTAAAAAGTCTCTGAGTTCCCTAAGTCTACCAACATGATCCATTACCTTTGTTTCTATCTTCTTTTCAGCTTCATTATTTTCCATAATTTTATCTTCTATATCACTACTTCATTTCTCTTCTTCACCCATCCTCTCTGTCATGGTATCCTTTCAGGTTTGCATCTCAGTTATAGCATTTTTAATTTCACCTTGACTAGATTTATATCTTTTATCTCTACAGTGATTCTCTAATGTCTTCTATGCTTTTTTCATGCCCAGCTAGAATCCTTATAACTGTTTTAAATTCTAGTTCAACCATCTTACTTATATCTGTATTTATTAAATCTCTAGCAATCATTTCTTCTTGTTCTTTCTTTTGGAGTGAATCCCTTCGTCTTGTCATTTTGGAGAAAAAAATAATAATAAAATAATTTTTTAAGTTTTAAAAATTAAAAATTTTTAAAATAAAGGAAACTAGAAACTTGGTGTGTTTTTGTCTACTCATTAAGAGAAGCTTGATAGAAAAAAGAAAAAAGAGAAAGAAAAAAATAACAAATCAAAATATAAATAAATTAAATTAAAAATCTGTTCTTTCTGTATGCAGGGAAAAAAATAAAAACAGAAACAAAACAAACACCCAAAGAGAGCTAGATCCTGTTTCATCTACAACTGAAGTTTTGTAGCACTCTATGATCAGTAGACTTAGTAGGTGCGAAGAATTTGTGCTGGTCTTCTAGGGGAGGCGCCTGCTGCTCTGATTCTTAGGCTGATTTGTCTTAGTGGAGATGTGCTTGGAGGGTACAGGGGAGCAGGGGCTTGGTGGAACTGCTCCATTCTCCACTTGGTGGCACTGTTTAGCTCACTGAGATCCATCGGTGCTGGTGGGCTAGGTGTGAAAATGACTTCACTCTGCTCTCTAGTCTCTGGAGCGAGAAGTTCACACGCTCACAGATCAATCACTCCTCCTATGCCCCCTGCTTCAACCAGATACCTGCTTTCCCCCATCTGTGTCTGAGCTATCTGCCAGGCAGCACTGCCTTCCTAGGTTTTATTTTCGGTGGGGCTGTGTTTCTTTAAAAAATTTGTTTAGGGGCGCCTGGGTGGCGCAGTCGGTTAAGCGTCCGACTTCAGCCAGGTCGCGATCTCGCGGTCCGGGAGTTCGAGCCCCGCGTCAGGCTCTGGGCTGATGGCTCAGAGCCTGGAGCCTGCTTCCGATTCTGTGTCTCCCTCTCTCTCTGCCCCTCCCCGTTCATGCTCTGTCTCTCTCTGTCCCAAAAATAAATAAACGTTGAAAAAAAAAAATTTTTTTTTAAAAATTTGTTTAACATTTATTCTTTTTTGAGAGAGAGACAGAGAGAGACAGAGTATGAGCTAGGGAGGGGCAGAGTGGGAGGAAGACACAGAATTTGAAGCAGGCTGCAGGCTCTGGGCTGTCAGCACAAAGCCCGACCCAGGGCCTGAACTCACAACGTGACTTTGACCTGAGCCAAAGTCAGACGCTTAACGGACTGAACCACCCAGGCGCCCGTAGGTGGGGCTGTGTTTCAAAACCCCACACTTCAGGGACCCTCACAGCTTGGACTGGCACTCCTCTGGGAGAGGGTCTTGCTGCTCTCTGGTCAGTGCCAGCTTGTCCCTGAAAATGGTCACGCAATTGCGCAGCAGCAGCGGCCAGGAGTCGACGGTAAATCGCCAACACACAACAGGCACGAAGGTTTGCTGCTCTCAGCCAGTAGCTTTGTTCCTATACTGGCAAATGGGGCAGCTCTATGGTGCCCTCTGGGTCTTTTGCCCACAAAGACATCATTTCCCTCTACCAAATGCACTCCAAGCAGTGGAACTACTTCTCCCCCATTTAACCCAGGTGATCTCAGACCCTGCTGCCTGCTCCTTTTCTCACTAGAGCACTGTCAAAAGCTGACCTACAGAAACTTCATACTCTCCTCTCTGCTGTTTATAAAAAACTGGTAGTATTGAAACCCTCTCCTTTTTCCCCATCAATTATTTTGGGGATCAGTTTTCTTGTGCAATCCCCTGTGCATGTTTTCACTCTTTTTTTTTCACTTTCTCTCTAGCTACTGTCAGAGGGAATGCTTTTCTTGTGCAAACCTGACGTGCTGCTCTTTCTCGTGCTGCTGTCTCTCTCCTCTCTTTCTCCTCTTTGCAAAAAGTGCTCCCACTCTTCCATGACACCATAGCTTTTCTCTCACCCAATTCCCCTCCCTCACCACATACCTGCCATGTTCTCTGCCTCAAATTGTGCAGATTGTTCTTTTAATTCTCAGATCAATTTCCTAGGTGTTCAAATAATTTGATGTTGATCTAGCTGTGTTCAAGGGGTAATACAAGCCCAGGGTTGCCCTACTCCACCATCTTAACTCTTCCTCTATAATAAATTTCTTTTTTTATTTTTTAATATTTATTTATTTATTTATTTATTTATTTATTTATTTATTTTGAGAGAGAGAGAGAGAGTGAAAGTGCCCAAGTAGGGGAGGGGCAGAGAGAGAGAGGGAGAGGGAGAGAATTCCAAGCAGGCTCCATGCTGTCAACATGTAGCCCAACATGGGGCTCAATCCCACAAATCCCATGAGATCATGACCCGAGCTGAAATCAAGAGTCAGATGCTTAACCAACTGAGCAACCCAGGTGCCCTTATTATAACATTCTAATATAGGACTTTACTTAGGATGATTATTAAGAAAGTATTTAGAATTTTATTTCAAGATACATAGTATACCATAACCTCCTTATGTTTTAGGTAATTGGCACTTATCATTATTCATCCTTTTTGAAAAGGGAATTGAGAAAGAGATTCAGGACCTAGGACATGGAGTCAAAAGGGCAAGGAGTTCCAATTTTGTGTCTTAACAGCTTAGTTTTGACAAATTAATCAACCTGTCCTGTGAAAAGTAAAGATGATGTCAATATCCATTTTACCAGGTAGTAAGGATCACATGTAATTACATATATTAAATCCTGTAAACAAAATATCAGTACACAAATATAAGGAGGAATCATCTGAGTTAAATGATAAAAAACAGTACAATTCTCTAGTCAGAGCTAACGTTACCCATTGGCATAATAAGAGTTCAAAAAAAATCCTTTTTCCACAAAAATATTATCAACAAATTGCTGCTTACTATTGATATATGATCCTTTATTTTTAAAATAAGAATAAAAAGCCTTTATTCTATAATTAAAAATTCAAAACTGAAATATTTTTGATAATAAGGTTGAATCCAAGGCACCTTGGAAAAGACACGGTAAGTATATTTAAGTTCAAAAACTAATAACAAAACTAAAATAAAACAAGACAAAATTATCTCAGCACAAGAGAAAGTTTGGTTGGACAAAAGGAAAGACTTATTTATATAGAAATGATGGGGGCGGGGAGCATTCCATGGTACAAGGAGAAGGTACAAGTAAATTTAGCCTAAGGACAAATCTAACAAGTTTGGAAGGTGTAAGAAATGTTATTCATCATCACTCATATGTTCCAGGCATTATTCCAATGTCTTACTGTATATTAATTCATTTGATATTTTAATTCATTTAATCTTTGCAACAAGTTGAAGAAGGATTATTATTATTCATACCATTCACAGATGAAAAAACAGAGGTTCAAAGTCTAAAATAATTTTCTAAAGAATGTTGTCATGATCCCTTTGAAATACCAGGTATTAAGCTGATAACGTTTCCCATGTATGATTTTGAGTCATTGAATTAGAGATTGCCCAAATATTAATTTAAGATTTGTTTCAAGAGCTAAATTAATAGTTCAGCCAACCAAGAGTGAGTCTACATTTCTAATGCCTGGGCCACCAAAGTAAATTAAAGCAAGGAATTTTTCCTTGACTTAAAATGAATTAACCTTGGTGATTATGGACTAGAAATCACCATGATCCTGCTTCTGGAAGAAGAAAAAAAGAAGACTACATAAAAATAGTCTTGAATAGACTCCAGAGATGCAGTGCTTTGTTCCAATGACAGAATTTTTCTGGATGATGCCTTAAACCTAACCTCACTTTCGCAGCTCCGACTGATGTCAACCACAGCTTTAGTTCAGAAGGAGCCAATACCAACCATATGTTCTAAAAGTCCGCTTATTATCATGGGAAATTATCATGGAGGATGGGAATGATAAATTAAAGTAGGAAAGAAAATAAGTCTTTTCTATTCTCAAAATGTATATCTTCCTACCTTTTTATGATTCTAGTTCTCAGTCTTGCACACTAAACTAAGAGATGATACTCCACAGAAGCCAACAAAGGTCCAATCAGAGTCCTAAAACCGAAGACTACATTTTTTTAAAATTCATATTCTTTCAGATATTATAAACAAAATTTGTGCTTTTATTATAATTATGCAACATCCCCCACAGGGTCTGGGGAGCCCCATAATCAAACACACTAAGGAACACCGGGGTGGCTCAGTCAGTTAAGTGTCCAACTCTTGGTTTCCACTCAGGTCATGATCTCACAGTTGGTGAGATCAAGCCCTGCATTGAGCTCTGTGCTGACAGCACAGAGCCTGCTTAGGATTCTTTCTCTCCCTTTCTCTGCCCCTCCCCTGCTCACTCGCACACACACACGTACCTGCTATCTCTCGCAAAATAAATAAACTTTAAAAATGCATTAATATTTTTATAGCAAAGTGTTTAAATAGCCACACAAAGTCATAAAATAGACTTTGATATAGACTTTATATTTTGTCTATAAAATAGACATAATATAGAATCATAAAAACTATAAATCTATCACATAAGAATGAAAATTTTGACATAAGATGAATTTCCTACACACTTAAGAAAAAACTTTTGGTTTTTGTATTTCAATTTTGGACCTTTTCCGTTATTGCTTGAGCCTAAAACCAAAGAATGTGATATAGTGGAAATTTATGACCTCCAGGAGACTAGTATTAGAATATAAAACTTTCTAAATAAGGCTAGCTACTAGAAAGAGTGGCCTCTGGCCTTCGTTTTTTCTTTCCCTCTGCTAACTTTGGGCTTAGTTTTTCTTAATTTCTAGTCCTTGAGGTACAAAGGTGGGCTATTAGATTTTTTGAATTTTTTTTTCTGAATGTACGCTTTTTAAATTTTATTTTAGAGACAGAGAGACAGCACAAGTAGGAGAAAGATGAAGATGGAGATTAATAGTTATGAACTTCCCTCTTAGCAGTACTTCTCCAGCATCCCATAAGTTTGGTATTTTGTGTTTCCATTTTCATTTGTTTCAGGGTAATTTTTTTATTTTCCTTTTGATTTCTTCTTTGACCCACTTGTTCAGGAATGTGTTGTTTAATTTTCATGTATCTGTAAATTTTTCAGCTCTCCTGCTACTATTGATTCTAGTTTCATATCACAGTGGTCAGAAAAGACCTGGTACGTTTCTTTATGCTTTCTGCATATCAATTAATAAAACAATAATGACTTCTTTAGTGAGATGAACATCCTAAGGCATCATAACAGAATTGAGGGATTTCATAGAAGTGTTCCTCCTAGAGAATCTGTTATTCTTTCCCATGCCTCTACCTGAGTTCTGTTTCTATAAAACTTCAAAAAATTCTCTTTTCTATAAACTGCAAGTGACCTTGGAGACAGAAATTGCTTTGTCTATGTAAATAGACAATTATTTTACTCATCTGAGTTAATAATGGGTCTATTAGTCTACTACAGGGTCTATAAGTCAACTGAGACAATAAAGTAGCAGTAGGGTATCAATCTAAAGAGAGCATCTTGCCCTTGCAGGCATTTCTTCATTTGAATGCACAGCTGTAATTACTATTACAATAGGAAAATCTTAATTTCACTCAACCAAAAACAAGGATATTTCCATTTATGATCTGTCCAAGGTCATTTATTTTTGCTATTATACAACCTATGTTAAATATCCAAAAATGAAAAGGTTTCTAATTCTTTGGATATACACATACCGCATATATATATATATATATGGGTGTGTGTGTGTGTGTGTATTTTTCTTCAGACTGGTTACTTTGTTACAAAATAGCTCATTAAATTTGTAAGATCTGCTTTTTCAAAGCTATGCTTATTAGTATACTTTTTTTTCTTTTAAAAAATTTTTAAATGTTCATTTATTTCAGAGAGAAAGAGGGAGAGAGACAGAGCACGAGAAGGGGAGGGGCAGAGAGAGAGGGAGACATAGAATCTGAAGCAGACTCCAGGCTCTGAGCTGTCAGCACAGAGCTGGACGTGGAGTTCAAACCCACAAACCGTGAGATATATATATATAGATATATAGATATATATATAGATATAGATATATATGTATATGTATATATATACACACACACACATATATATATATATATATATGATCCAATAATCTACGTAATTGGATTTTAAACAGAAAGAGATGCCAGAATGGCTAACACTAACAACTCAGGCAACAACAGATGTTGGCGAGGATGCGGAGAAAGAGGATCTCTTTTGCGTTTTTGGTGGGAATGCAAGCTGGTGCAGCCACTTTGAAAAACTGTATGGAGGTTCCTCAAAAACCTAAAAATAGAACTCTCCTACTACCCAGCAATTGCACTACTAGGCATTTATCCAAGGGAGACAGGTGTGCTATTTCAAAGGGACACATGCACCCCAATGTTTATAGCAACACTATCAACAATAACCAAAGTTTGTAAAGACCCCAAATGTCCATCGATGTATGAATGGATAAAGATGTTGTGTGTACACACACACACACACACACACACACACAATGGAGTATTATTCGTCAACCAAAAAGAATGAAATCTTGCCATTTGCAACTATGCGGATGGAACTGGAGGATATTATGCTAAGTGAAATTAGAGAAAGACAAAAATCATATGACTTCACTCATATGAGGACTTTAAGAGACAAAACAGATGAACATAAGGGAAGGGAAACAAAAATAATATAAAAACAGGGAGGGGGACAAAACAGAAGAGATTCATAAATATGGAGAACAAACTGAGGGTTATGGAGGAGTTGTGGGAGCGGGGATGGGCTAAATGGGTAAGAGGCACTAAGGAATCTACTTCTGAAATCATTGTTGCACTATATACTAACTAATTTGGATATAAATTTAAAAAGGTAAAAAATAAAATTAAAAAAATAGAAAGAGATGATAACATTATAAAGGTTGTAGAAGCAAAAGATTTTCTCTAAAGATCGAATCAAAACTATATACTATAAGTATTTCATTTTTCTTCTATATTGTAAGCCATATTTAGAAAAAAAGTAGGGACACGTGGGTGGCTTAGTTGGTTAAGCATCCGACTTTGCCTTTGGTCATGATCTCACGGTTTGTGGGTTTGAATTCCACGTCCAACTCTGTGCTGACAGCTCAGAGCCTGGAGCCTGCTTCAGATTCTATGTCTCCCTCTCTGTCTGCCCCTCCCCCTCTAGTGCTCTGTCTCTCTCCTTCTTTCTCTCTGAAATAAATGAACACTTAAAATTTTTTTAAAAGAAAAGAAAAAAGTATACTAATAAGCATAGCTTTGAAAAAGCAGATCTTACAAATTTAATGAGCTATTTTGTAACAAAGTAACCAGTCTGAAAAATTGAAGGAACTATGTAAAATACATGCCCAGATATTGGAAATATCATCTGTTTTCTTTCCTTTGGTTTCTAATTGAATCTTTATTTATTGAATATTTACTGTATGCCAGGCATTGTGCTAGGAACTGGAAATAATCAAGAAGACAGTGTCCCTATCCCATTAAATATTCACAATGAGAAAGATATAGATAGATAGATAGATAGATAGATATAGATGATATATAGTTATAGATATAGATATAGATATAGATATAGATGATATAGGGAGAGATAGAGAGAGAGATAAGTTTTATTTAAGTGTTTATGATTTCCCAACAAATTACAATTTTAATGACAAAAGTACACAGAAATTGATATTTTCGTGTATTCCTGAAAGGAATATAAGTTGATTGAGGTAATTCTTCTTAGAACGTTTTTTTGTAACGCTTATCAAAAGACTTCAATATATGCTTACTCAAGCAAATCCATTTCTGGGAACTCATCCTAAAAAAATAACCCTGAAGCTGCACAAGAAGTTATCTAAAATGAATTCATTACACAATTTTTATAATATTACAAGATTGGCAACTACTTAGAAGGCAACAATAGAGAATCTGGACAAATTATTTCACACTTATGAAATAGCGCATAGCCATTTAAAATAATGTTATCAGTGATATGAAGAAATGCCAGCTATGTTTCAAAGTGGTTTTTTTTTCTAAACAGAATACAAAGTAACACATTCACTATAATGCTATTTTTACAAAAACAATTTTATATGTGGTACGATGAATTGGCAAGCATGACTTCTCATTGTTTCCATCAGTGGGAGGCCAATAATCAAAATAATTTAATCATAGTTGGCACCATTCCACCTGGTGCCAAAGAGAACAGCCATTGACAACCAGTATGGTTGTTCTTGTGATTCAGCCAAGTTTCAGGTCTGGCAAGGAAGATCAAAATGCTTCTCAGCACAATAATAGAGCCGTCTGTTGTTCACAAAGGACAAAATACAAAATCCAAGTTGATGGGAAAAAGGTCCTTTCTTCATTACCAGACCAGCCTGTGTTTTCTCGGAGTAAAATTAATCCTTGTCTTGGTGAGAAGGATGTACTCTACATGTCATTTAGTTAAGAAAAACTGTTCTCAAAAGTGAAGAAGCTGAACTCGTACTAAGAGACTGGCATTTACACTTCACAGAAGTGAAGGTGACACATTGTCCTCTGTCATCTGTTATGTCACAAACCTATGGCCTAAGGGCCAATTCCAGTCTGCAGCCTATTTTTGTGTGGCACATAAGCTAAAAATGTTTACATTTTTAAATGAGTGAAAGAAGTTATTTTTTACAACAATGTCACGTGACATGAAATTTACATGAAATTCAGATGTCAGTGTCCATAAATAAAATTTTATTGGAACACAGCCATATTCATTTATTTATACAGTGTCTATGGCTAAACCTAAACCTAAAATATTTACTATTCAGTTATTTTTTTATTAAATTTTTAACGTTTATTTATTATTGAGAGACAGAGAGACACAGAGCATGAGAAGGGGAGGGGCCCAGAGATGGAGAGACACAGAATTGGAAGCAGGCTCCAGGCTCTGAGCTGTCAGCACAGAGCCCATCACGGGGCTTGAACTCACAAATTGAGAGATCATGACCTGAGCCGAAGTCAGACGCATAACCGACTGAGCCACCCAGGCGCCCCTATTTAGTTCTTTCCAAAAAAAAAAAAAAAGGTTTACTGAACCTGATCTAGTAGAGAGATCTTCAGTGTATTTTTCAGCAAAGCTCAGGTGGCATTCAAGTTTGCAATACCTTCTATTGGGAGATATGCAGTTTGCCAAGTAAACACTTGCATTTCAGGTTAAAACAACTTAAAGCATCCCTTCCTTTCTTTCTTTAAATGGTGCAAAGAAAACTGTGCATGTTGGTCACAGCAAAAATTACTCTAACTTTACAAAGATTCTTTGCTTCAAGACCTAAAATGGGAGGGAATCATGCCACACTCAAGGTTACATATAGATGTAACACAAGCACTGATGTCCACCCTCACCCGCACCTCTCATTTCAACTTTCAGCTTCCTCTAAAATACCCTAAAAAGTTAAGTTTTCTTTAAGTCTGTCTCAAGCTGTCCACTCAGAAGTTCCTCAGGAGCAGCAATTTCTCCTGACTTAGCCATTGACCACCTCTCTGCTGCTGCTCTTCGTCTGGAACTCTTGGACACTGACTCTTATTTGGACACCATCTCCCCTCTGCAGGTACTAGCTGGAGAAGACAGTGTGCAGCACTCTGCCCTTATATTCTCTGCAAAAACATTAAGCAAGCCTAAAAAATACAAATTATTTTCTGCACCTAGCTTTTTTGCCTCCAAGTGTGCCTTTATCTAAACTTTCCCATGCAGAGCTCCTTCTGCCTTCCAGAAGACTCCACTCCTTGCAAATAAGGATTTTTCTTACTCCAGAATCCATTCCCTGTCCCCTACCCCCAAGCATGCAGAACTTTTCTCCAAGTCTTTTCAATGCAGTCTATAAGAATGGAGAGGGGAAGGATGGGGGTTAGTGACTTCCAATAGAATGAATGATGATGGCTATGACATCTCATCATGCAGAGAATGGTGGGTGGCTTTGAAAATCCAATTTTCAAATAGAACCATAAGCCCTCTGTTATGGACTGAATATTTACATCCCCTGAATATTCATGTGGTAAAGCCCTAATCCCCAATGTGATGGTGTTTGGAGATTGGGCCTTTTATACAGTAATTAGGTCTAGATGAGGTCATGAGAGTGGGGTTAGTGTCTGTACAAGAAGATGAAGAGAGAACAAAGCTCTCTCTTTCCACCATGTTAAGATACAGTGAGAAGACAGAAAAAGTGCTCTTTCCAAGAACTCAATCAGCTGTTATCTTGGGATCTGGGCTTCCCAGCCTCCAGAACTCTGAGGGATAAATGTCTGCTGTTTAAGCTATGCAGTCTATGGTATTATGTTATGGCAACCCAAGCTGATAAAGGAAGGCACCCTCCAGATAAAGTCATATTCTCAAACTCTTAGTGAACTACATATGAATATGTTTAATCTGCCCAATCTTTTCTAGTGAGTAATACTGGAACAAGTACTACATACTAACACGCATTCACACAGCACACACACACACTCACATGTTCTCAAACAATACACCTGCACATACTTACCACACATCTCCCAAGGACAAAAACCACTTGTCAAAAACTAAAATATTTTTAAAGTTGTTTACATTGCTGCAGTGTAACCTCCTTTTTCATCTGTTCTCTGAAAACTTTATTAAAGTCTATATAAGCTCATTAAAGTTGATAATTCATGGTAAGTAGAGATTGCTGTGAAGGGACTGTTAAAGGTGATTCTGGTGAGACTCAGAAAGAAAAGAAGAGAGCTATAGAGAAAGCTTCCATCTTCTTAGAGAATACATAAATAATAAGGAACAGAATGTTGGGAGAAATATGAATAGTGAGAGCCTTTCTTGGTAAGGTCTCCAATGTTACTGGACAACAGAGAAAAGGCGATCCTAGTTATAAAGTGATGAAAGACTTGGCTGAATTGTGTTAGTGTTCTAGTGTTTTGTGGTAGGCAGAACTTTCGATTGATAAAATTAGATATTTAGCTGAGGACATTTCTAAGGAAAGTGTTGAAGGAGTTGCTTGTTTCCTCCTAACTGTTTATAGTATATTTCAAGAAGAAAGAAATGAATTTAAGAAGGAATTGTTAAGCAAAAAAGAAACCAGAACTTAAAGATTTGGAAAATTCTCAGCCTATCCATATTTCAGAGAATACCAAGAGTGTGGCTGAACAGCCATTTGATAAGAAGATTAGCACAGGTGTGAACCACAGACCTAATCAGCCATCCCAGTGGAAGCACTGCCAGTTTGAACTGAAGGGGGCATAAATGGGACAAAATGAAGTATCTTAGTCAGTATGAGCTACTAGAACAGAATATCATAGTCTGGGTGTCTTATAAACAATACAAATTTGTTTCTTAGTTCTAGAGCCTGAGAAGTCTAAGATCAAGTCAACCACAGATTCAGTATCTGGTGAGGGCCTGCTTCCTGGTTCATAGACATCTGTCTTTTCACTGTAGCCTCACATTGCAAAAGGGGTGAGGGAGCTCTCTATGGGGTCTCTTTCATAAGGACACTAATCTCATTATGAGGACTCCACATTCATGACCTCCCAAAGCACCACCCCGCTCCAAATATCATAACACTGGGGATTAGGTTTCAACATATAAATTTTAAGGAGACACAAATATTCAGTCTATAGCATGAAGGAAAGCTATCAGACTTCTTTAGATACTACAGGACCAGGTTATATGACAAAGTATTCAAATGCAAACTTGCATCAATCTTCAAGACAGGGGAAGAATGACCCTTGAGACAAATTCAAAAATTATGAGAACACCCTTCTCAGTTTCTCAATATAGGGCTATCACCTCAAATTCAATATGCCAGAGGCAACTTCCCTGTAGCTGTGGGGGGGCAGGGCTGCCAGGAGGGTTGGGGGACTAAACCCAGTCCAGCAGAGTCTTGGAGGCATAACCCCCACCAGGCAGAGATGCACAGGCAAGTCTGCTACCTCAGTGGGTCCTGAAGGAAGAGCATGGAACCAAAGAGGATTGCTCTCCAGCCTTAAGCATAGAACTTAAGTATTTGCATTGTTAGGTTTGGGACTTGCTTGGGGCTTGTCATTCCTTTCTTTCTTCTGATTTCTCCCTTTTGAAATTATAATGCCTATCATATCCCTGTACTATCATTGTATTTGGGAAGTACATAACTTATCTGGTCACACAGGTTAATGGCTGAAGAGTAATTTTCTTCAAAATGAATCATGCCTCCACTTGCACTCATATCTAATTTAGATTTATTTAGATAAGACTCTAGACTTCAGACTTTGGACTTTAGAGTTGATGCTGGAACAAGTTGAGATTTTTAGGGCTATTGACGTAAAATTAATGTATTTTGTATGTGAGAAGAACTTGAATTTGGGGAGCCAGAGACAGAATGTGATGCACTAAATATGTCCCTCCAGAATTTATGTTAAAACCCTAAACTCCAATGTGGAGCATTCAGGAGGTATTTAGTCTTAGATGAAGTCAAGAAGATTGGGTCCCTTTGATGGGATTAACATCATTAAAAGAAAAGAAGAGACACCAGAGCTTCCTCCGTCAGCATGTGAGGTTAAGGTAAGAAGGCAGCCATCTGCTAGCCAGGGAGAATCCTCTTCTTGAGACCTGAGTCTACTAGCACCTTAATCTTGGACTTCACAGCCTCCACAACTGTGATAAATAATCTGTTGCTTAAGCCACCCAGTCTGTAGTGTTCTGTTACAGCAATCCAAGCTAAGACAGGCTGCAAATATAGCATGAAGTATAATTTCAAACAGGTTGAAACGATTAGGATATTGATTATCTACATTAATGGAAGACCAGAGGTATGATGCTATTTGTCCAGTACTATTAGGCCAATCAATTCTGTTATCAAAGATAATGGGCTCTGTCTTTCTCTCTACTCAACTATCATCAGTGTCAGCTTCATCCTGAGTTACCTCTCTTAATTCCAATTTGGCTATATTTGAAAATTAATACTTCATGCTTTCTGTTTCATATTGAACAGGAAAAGAGAAAGACCTCTCCCATACTTGGGGAATATGCATCCTTTTCTACAACCTGAATGGTCAAAATAAGTCATGTATCAACCCTTGAGTCCCTAGTAGTCTTCAGAGGAAGATCATATACTAACTAGCTTGGATTAATGAGAACCCATCTTCGAGGAATGAGGTGAATAGTAAACTAAGGTTCTATTAGAAAAAAGGAAAACAGCAATAAATAAATGCCATGGAGGCAACAACATTATACATTGCACAGTAGTATATGTAACTCTTATTAGAGTCCAGTTTTATCTGTGAATTCATATTCTGAAGTTCATTAATCATCCATAGAAAATAACTGCCTAAAAAGTTTTCATATACCCATACATCAATAAAAAGATCCCTCAGATATCACATGTCACACAACAGAGTATAATTACATGCTCACATAGGTGACTTCAAATCCCAAAATAAGTTTTAAAAATCAACTCATTGTTACATATATAAGTACTAAGCTAAAAGTCAAAAAAAGTCTACAGTTTTTATACATAATTATAAATATAATTAACTAAATTAATTATAATATAATATATATATTAATATATGTTATATATAATTATAATACAATTATAATTCACTGTTTTCAGTACTTGACCATAGTCTTTCAGTTAACTTTCTCCAAGTTATCCCAAAGTCAGTATATTTTTTTCCATCTTCCTCAGGGCAATCTAACCTTGATTCTATCCCACTATAGTGAATATAAAATAATAATAATAATAATAACCATTATTAATGGACTCTCGAAATCTTAACCTCAACCCAGAATATGGGGAATATTATTTATGAGTACTCCCATAATCACTGATGACCTCAATCAGAATTTGAACTCAGTAAAAGATTTGATCTCTAGTATATAACACACCTCCACAATATAAGTCAAAAGATTTAAAATAACCCAAGCAAACTAGATTGAAATATAATGGCAATCATTTAGCACTGACCCTTTCCATTGAACTCTTGAGGTTTCTGCTGATAGAAATTACAAGTACTTTGATATCTTCATGAGGTTTTTTTGACCTTTGTGTTTATACAAGTTCTTATAATTATGAGCTGGTGCACCTTTCTCTTCATTCATTATCATATTTAAGTTTAATTGAAAAAGTAATATACTTACAATTTATAAATGGTCTTTTGACAGTACTTCACTACAGTAAAGCAATTTCCTGACTTTCATTAATGGCCAGACTGATATCTGTTTAAAACTGAACAATAGATCTGTTAAAATTACTATTCACCATCTGGGTCTCCTTGAAAGCTTGTTTGATGCCAAGCTGTTATTGCTATAGAAGAAAAGAAAATAGACTCAATAGTCCATAGTCCTGGAAGCACTCAATAGGCCTATAACACATACGTATAACAATTTTTCAAAGAAAGGGCATGCATTTGATTAGCATCTAGAAGTCAAATATGTAGGAAATAGAGATAAATACTTAGCAATTTAAGACAAAAATTATAAATTTAAAAAGAAAAGATGATAACAACTACCTGAAAAGTGAATCAAGGGCCAATCATATCTGACACACATCTGTTTAAAAGTAATTATAAGCCATCAAGGAACCACTATTTTGAGCAGAACCAGTCACTGAGTGATTGTGTGACTCCAAGTGATTATTTTCCCAAGGCATTGTCAAGGCAGAATCTGTAGAAGGCTCCCTGTTCTTGAGTCCCCATCCAAAGCTCAATGACTGTGTGACTTTGAGTAAGTCACTTGACTTCTCTATTCATCATGTTCCTCACCTCAAAGTTGGGATGGTAATAATTATAATACCTGCTTTATAGTCATTCATAAGTATTAAATGAAGTGGTATATATAAAGCACAAAGCTTAGCAAAGTGTAACCCGTTTCTACATATTACCTATTATACCAATTTGGAGAAAGAGATATATCACTTATATATTAAATTAAATTGTTTCAAATTGTCTTTATTAACAATAGAAATAATAAGTAAGGCATATGTTATAGGGAGTGATACACGCTATATATAAAAATAAAATGGGAAGGGAAATAGGGAGAATCAGGGAAAAGGTAAAGGTTATAGTTTTAAGTGGGGTAGTCAGGGGAGGTCTCATTAAACAGGTGACTTTTTTTTAATGTTTACTTATTTTTGAGACAGAGAGAGAGACAGAGCATGAACAGGGGAGGGGCAGAGAGAGAGGGAGACACAGAATCTGAAACAGGCTCCAGGCTCTGAGCAGTCAGCACAGAGCCCGACGCGGGGCTTGAACTCACAGACCGTGAGATCATGACCTGAGCCGAAGTCGGACGTTTAACCGACCAAGCCACCCAGGCGCCCCAACTGGTGACTTTTAAGGAAAGACTTGAATAATGTAAAGGAGAAAGTAATAAGACTACCTGGAGGAAGAATGTTCCAGGCAGATGGAATAGTCAGGGTAGTCATGTTAGTTTCAGGAACAACAAAGAGTCCAGTTTGGATGGATGGGCATAGATATGAGAAAATCAGGTTAGAGGAGAAATGGAGAGCATATCATAGAGCCTGGAAGATCATGAGAAATTGGTTTTTACTTGAACTAAGTGCAAAGTCACTGAATGGTTTTGACCAAAGGATTGTTCTGGTCATCTTGTAAAGAATAGACTAAGAGAGAGGCAAAGGTGGAAGTAGGCAAATTAGGTAGGCTTTTGTTGCATTTTGGGCCAAAGATCATTGTAACTCACATCACGATGGTAACAGTGGAAATGGTAAGAAATGAAAGAAACTTACAGATTTCCTAAGGGATTGGATTTGGGTTTGAAATAAAGAAAGATATCACGCATGACTCCAAGGTTTTTGTCCTTAGCAACTATAAAGATAAAGTTATCATAAACTGAAATGAAGGTCATAGATGAAGTAGGTTTTGGGACTGGAGGAGATATCTGCTATTCAGTTTTAGTCATGCTAAATCCAAAGTGTCTACAATATATCAAAGTGGAGATACATGATTTGGTCAGACAGTTTGATATATGATTCTGATATGTTCAGGAGAAAAGTGCAGACTAGAGATATAAATTTGGTAGTAATCAGGTGTGGTATCTAAAGCCAGAGAGTGAATGTAGATAAAGAAGATGACCAATGATTGAACCCTGGAGTACTCTAATACTAATAAATCAGGAATTAGAGAAGAAGTGAGCAAAGGAGACTAAGAAGATATAGTAAGGTGGAGAAAAAAACACGAAAATGTGGTTCTTAGGACATATGTAAAGAAATTCTACTGAAGAGGAAGCACAGCTACTGTACAAATTCTGCTAATAGGTCAAGTAGGATGAAGACTGTGACCTGACTTTTAGATTCAGCAATATGGAAGTCATTTGTGACCCTAACACGAATAGTTACATAGTGTAATGGGGACAGAGAACAATATGAATTGAAAAGAGAATTAGAGGAAAGGAATTAAAGGCAGCAAGTGTAGATAAATATTTCTAGGAATTTAATCATTAATCATAAACCTTCAAGACAACCTTGGAAGGTAAGTATGTGTGTGTTCATTTTACAGATAAGAAAACTGAGACTGAGAGAGACTAAAGATTCAGCCCAAAATGAAAAAGCTAGCAAAAGGAAGAACTGGGACCTAAACACAAATGTCTAACTTCAAAGATAGAGTTCTTACTCATTCCATGCATTTAGCAAACATATATTTATATACTGCAACATATGCATATGTACATATACTACATGATACATAGTATTGATAAATGTTTATCTGAACAATTATCTACAGTGTTTCTTGGAATAGTACAAGGAGGACCTGCATCAAAATTAACCAAAAAATGTATATGCCTGAACTTTATCCCAGACTCAGTGAATCAGAATCTCCAGGGATTTTAACATTCCAAGGAATTCTTATGCCCACCAAAGCTTAAGAGTTGCTCATCTGGTGAAATATGTTTTATTTTCATCCTAAGAATAAATTTAAGATATACATAATTTTTAAAATTTTTCCACTATCTTTTCTATATCTCACTTGCAGCAATGAAAATCCATTTTGTAACTCATCCCAACAAATTTTCAATGTTCTATTTCATAACATTTTTAAAAACTAAATAAATTTCACTGGAATAATAAATCCTACTTTTTTAATCCAAACCTTTCAACATAAGTTTCCAGAATTTTGGATGATCTCTTTAAGGTGGGGTTTTGCTTGATGGCAAGTTAATTAGTAAAGAATCTGCTCTTTAAACCAAATTGCTGTGCTTAACAAAGGGTATGAACTTGGGTTTTTGACTCCAAAGGAGGGGATTCCATTTAAGAGTGTTTTAGTGAAGGGAATAATGCACATATTTATTGTATATGTCAGGTTATTCACTGCTCAAGTTATTGATTGAGATAGTAGTTCCACTGGAGTTTCTGAAAATCACCCTATTGTAAGCCTTTGATGTCTCTTTTCTAATAATTCAAGAACATTGGTTTGCTGCACCTATTCAGAGGGTGCTTTATTTTGTACCAGTTCTTTGCTTTCTATCCAGAAACAGCTGCTCCATCTCCTGTGACACAGGATGTAATAAAATGGAGTAAATGGAGTAGAGTATTTTGATAGATTAATCGCTGCGGGGTGTGCAGCATTCACAGCACTCATGGTGAAAGGGAAGAGATTACACCAGAATTACATCTGTTTTCTTCTATGTAAATTGCTAGACTTTGAATCTGCTGTTATTTAGCAGATGTGTAGATTTAATTATTAGGATTGCATAACCACTGGGGAAAGCACAGAATTTTACCGATAGCTTTCCACCTATGGCAATTGCAGAATACGTAAACTGCCTTTGTCTCCTTTAAATCTATTGGGGATGTGTAATTTCTTATTCCTAAAGTGCATATGAACTAGTTGTGTTTATACCTATGTATGATTAAAATTCCAACAAATGGGAGTAACTGTTTGACAATTATTTTTCTCATAGGCTGCAACCAAAGGCCCACTTTCAATAAATACTTCAGAGATGTTTATTCATCCATCATCTGCAAGGCTGAAGGAAAGGAAAGGAAGGAAGGAAAGGAACATAGGAAGGAAAGAAACATAGTATCTTCTAAGCAAATATTAATCCTCAATTTGCTGACTTTTATCCTGGTGCTCAGAAGAGAGTTTGTTAGAAGACGGACTCAAATCTGTTCACAGGTTCCCCATAGAACACCCTGAGGCTTTGCCTTCTCATTGTTTGTGGTTTTATCCTCCTATGGTAATAGAAATAGTTTCAAGGCAATGTTGGAGAAGGTTATCAAGAGGACATGACCTCAATTTGACCTGGTAAATGACCTAGGGAATTAGAAGCTCCTTACCCCATCTCCTGTCCTTGGAATATATGTTCCACTCATACTTCCTACAAGGGGAAGTGGGATGCAGCCTTGAGAGAGCAATATGTCCTTGAAACCATCTGGATGGTATACATGAATGAACACAGTTAAGGCCTCTCTGTCAACTTCTAAGTTTCTGACAGGTGAGTGCAGAGATCTACTTGTCTTGCAGGCACCCAAGACTGTCTCTTAAATTCCCTTGACTATTAAACCTGCAACCTACCAACCTGAAGTGATCTGCTTCTTTCTTCAGTCTCTCCTTGCCTTTCATGTCAGGGGCTAGTTCAAATTTCACCAGGGAAATTCCCAAGGTTGCAAACCAACAGGCAAATGGAAGATATTTGACAAAGTTTTAGAGACATTGTTGCTCTGGATGCCAAAGGAGCACAAAACTCAAGATTCCAAGACTCCAGGATCTGGTCTTGGCGTGAGCCACTATGTGATCTGTGGCCTTGGCCACATCTGTTTCCTCATCTGTGCAGTCATTGGTTAGCCTGAGAAACCACTCCCCTGCAACATTGGGGTTAAAAAATATTCCACTGACTCTTCCAATATATAATACTCTTTCTTCTTCTCCCCAAATGCTCTTGAAATTGTTGTATAAAGTAAAGGTGCTAGATAATGAACTTCACTTGTCCAGAAAGGGTAGTTCTTCATGACCATCTCTTTCAGAATTTCTATGTTGATCCATTTGAACAAGTTTATATAGATTGAAGAGATTTAATCACATCCAGGAATTAAGTTCATATAGGATCTGCTTCTCTTCCTTTTTAAAGTGGTGATTTAATATCTATAGGATATCAGGCATATATAGTGTCAGCCAAAACAGACAAAGGCAAGTCTTTAACTTATCAAGCACATTAGATTTTTTAAAATATGTTTACAAAGGATTTGTCCAAAATAATGAAATCATCTGAATATTTCAAAACCATCTGGAAAATTAGTTGAAGTTTTCCATTTTGATTCAGATATTTTGGTATTATGTAAATAGTTGATGTAGAGATATGGAACTTACCTGACTAAATGATAATGGGGTGCCCACTATATGATATTAAATAGAGTTCACAGAGAGTGGCCCACAGAGTCACACATCCTATGGATGCCACAGTGCAAATGCTGCTTCCACTCTACTATTACCATAACTGAACCAGGAACCCAGGGATCTATGCCTAGCTTAGAAATTTACCATTTTCCATCATCCCACCCTCACTGTCATAAATTTTCAAAAAACATCACACCCCACCCTGTGCATTCCTTAGTTGATGTCCCATTATCTGGACTCTTATTCACATGGATATGTATATCTCCTTAATTTGACTGAAGGGTCTACCACTCACTGACCTCTCTATCTACAATACTCTCTAAGGCTCTCTACCTGCCATTGACAAAACATGTTTTATACTTAACTTCTTCTCCAAATATTCCCTCCAATCCTAATAAAAATCTGTTCTCTAAGAATTCTTCTTTGCATGTAGCCAACTCAAGTGGCATCTTTTCTCTCCCACACATCTTGTTTCACTGGGTCTATAGATGGTGAGGCTATTTTATTCCCCATTGCCAGTCAAGGATAGTTATCTCTGCCTCCTCCCTAAAACACCATATGTATTTTGTAGCTCAAACCTTCAACCATGTCATCCTTGTCCTTCCTTGTTGCATTCATACCCACATCTCCAATTCATTCTCCTTGTTCCTTGAAGAATTTAGCAACTGCTCACCATGTCCTTCTAAAGAAAAATTCTTGTCAAAATTTTTAATACTATTTGCTCCTTTTTTAAATAACACCATGAACAGGAAGAATTTTCAAAATATTTAACAAGTATAGAACAGGGACCAATCAGCAGTAAAAACCTGGTACACATGTGTGTATACTTGCTATCAGTCCCAAGGTAGTTACTCCGGGCACCTGGCTCTCAGTTGCCAAATCCACTTCTTGTTGCTCATTTTATACATCCTCTTCTGACTGGTTTATATAAATTAGCAACACCTGTCCACAAATTGCCACTTTCTAATAGCTTACCTTTTCCAAAACACACATGACATGTAATATATTTATGAATTTACTAATGTATCATCTTTCTCTTTTAACTAGGATATAAGCTACATGAAAACATGTGCTTTGTTCTTTCCACTGTTGTTATCCCAGTGCCTGGAGGAGTTCCTGACACATAATTGGTGTTCAGTAAATCTTTGTTGAAAAATAATTTTGGACCAAAAGTAGCATTTTAGAGGTAGAATTACCAGATTTCCACTTTATGCTATTTAGCTTTTGAATGTGAATTAGTCCTGCAGTATTTGAAATAATTTTACATGAATCAGAAAATAACATAATACCACTCACTTGGGAAAAGAGTAAATTTAATGCAGGTATGCTAGTATGCACAAAATTTCTCAGAAACTACCAATATCCAAGTCTATCTGTACTTACTACGATACAGGGACTTCAAATCTCATGAAATAAAGTGGCTCATGAAACATCAGAGGTGATATTTTGGGTCATCATAGAGACTTATAGAAATAACATAATTTCAACCTAGGATGATATAAATGAAACCTAGGAATATATAAATGAAAAATAGGATTCACTCAGTTAAAGCAACACTAAATTTATGCCTGTGCCATCGCATAAGTTTCCTGTCTTCCAGAAAATAGCATTAGGAGAAGTACAATTCATTTATTCATTTGCAGATTTGCCATATAAAATAGAATATATGGCATGAATTGCAGTAAGGGGTCTATTATTCTAAAATTTTCTAACAAGCAAGCCAAGTTTGCCAGGTTCCAAATTAGCATTTAGTCATTTGTCCTATGAGAAAAATGCAAAATTATTTATACCTCTTACAACTTTGCTTGGTTAAAGTTGTATCTGCATAATAGGCAGTGTGCTAGAAGGGGAAGAAAATATGTTTATGGCATCTGCCATAAAAAGAAGCTATTAAAATGACAATGTTACTGATTTCTTGAATGTTGAAAGTAAGTACTCCATGAAAACATCATTCTGCAATAACTGGCTAAACTAGAGACTTTTATTAACAGAACCCTCACAGTTATTATTCCCTGGACCAGAAGACAGTTTGCCACTGACAAAAGGGTTGTCATCTCTAACTATAAGCCCACTCTGGCGTTGCTTGATGTAACAGCTGAGAACACAGTCCAGCTGAGATGAGGGAGCAATGATTTGCCATAACCTTTCAACAAATTCTCATTAAAAGGAGAAAAATAAAAAACAAATTCCCAAATAATGGCAAAATTTAGAACTATATTTTGTAATAGATTCATATTCAACAAGTCAATTTTAATTTGCAAAGGGTACCAGTAACTTATTTTATTAAAATATACTAGATAAAAATACGATCCATAAGAAGCACCTTTAAAAAAACATTTTTATACATTGTCATTTACAATTTTTGCCAAGCATTGCTCTATGTTCTATTTTCTTCATGATGTTTATTATTATTATTATTTTCTGGGTCTTGAAGAGCCTGATATCTCCTCAAGCCTGAGCCTGAATGAGGTCACATTTCTCTAGTGCTAAACCAGTTACTAGCAAAGTCAGTAAGATTGCCCCTTAGACCATTGAGGCCAACCTCTAGAGCTGGGTCCCACTTAGCTTGCCACAAAGCACAAGGCTTTGTGTAGCCAGGGTAGATACCTGGACAAAACTGAGTATCCATGAGGAATAGAGATGGAAAAAAAGCTACTCTTACTATAAAAAATATAAAGAATCAAAGTCAGGGTGCCTGGGTGGCTCAGTCTGTTGAGCATCCAACTTTGGCTCAGGTCATGATTTCGAGCCCCGCCATCAGTCTCTGTGCTGACAGCTCAGAGCCTGGAGCCTGCTTCAGATTCTGTGTCTCCCTCTCTTTCTGCCCCTCCCCTGCTTGCACTTTCTTTCTCTCTCTCTCTCCCTCTCTCTTTCTCTCTCTCTCTATCAAATAAATATCAATAAACATTTTAAAAAAATAAAGTCAAAAATAAAGTCAAAATTTGAAAAATGTCTTCAAAGCACCTCTCTTTATGATTTACACTATTGCCACATGATATCAAAATAACTTGAAGTTTTTTTTAAATATTCAAACCATGATTTAGTCAAACCTAAGGATAAACTTTAGTTTCTACTCACTTATTTCCTACAATGACATCAGAAAAGTCAATTTGGTATATTGGGATCGGCATCAAATTGTATCATATAGGAGCTCTGCCCTTTACTGTTTGTATAACCTTGGTCAAATCACTAATTTATCTAAGTTTTTATGGTTAGCAGGTATAAAATATTCATGATATTGTCAACTGTATAGAGTAGTTTGAAGCCTGAATAAGATAAAGTAAATATAGGATTCTAAAATATGCTAAATTATCTAGTTTTAGGATATAATAAATGCTCAATAAATATTATTGAATCTATGATTAAATATATAATATACACAATACACAATATATTGTATATATTATATATATGTATGTATATATACATACATATATATGTATATATTGTATATATACATATATCGAATATGTACTTCAGGAAAACAGTGAGAAAATAGTGGCGAAACCCAAAACTAAGTACTGGCATTATAGGCTTAGAGATTGTTAATGGGATGAGGGCTCCTAGACTATTAATCAATACTGTATTAGAGCAGCTCTGTAAATAATTACAATTAATATTTACAAAGCCTTTGTTATAAGCCAGGCAGAGTGTTCACCACCTTACATTCGATATCATATTTAATCCTCTTGACAAACTTATTTACAGTTGAGGGAACAGAGTCTCAGACTCATTGAATTATTTGCTAAGACTTCAAACCAGTTAAACTGGAGAGCCAGAGTCTGAGTTTAAGTCTGCTGAGGAAACCACACTCTTAACTACTACTACCCACTACCTTATTCTGTGTCTCTAAAATGTGGGTTGTTGTATGCCCATTAGCGTTTTAGAATCTGGCCCTCCTTGTGCAAGCAGGTACCCAGTCACTTCATTAACAAGTGGGTATGCTAGTGGGTGCTAGAAGCCTGTGCTCATTCATCTCTTTTCAGAAACAATTGGTGAGTGAAGGGAAGTAAGGGAAAATGTTAAATACCAAGGCTTATACTGTTGAGAGTTTCCTATTACTTACTAAGTAATAGGAAAGATGTTCCAAATAGTTGAGTTCCAAGGGAGCTCAAATTTCCTCATTGGCCCTGACAACCTACATCCCAAAAAGCATGCACAAAAAGAAATTTCCAGGTGTTTTCTAAAATATTTTTCTAATCACATGGACTTAAATATCCCTCTGACCAATATGCCTTATCAGTCATAATGCCCTGTTCTTCTGTCATAATTTATTTGTAATCATCCTTGACTTCTGGTTTCCCAACAAGGCCTGTAGGTAACCCTTCCTTACCCCATGCTTGCTTTACACTGTAATGACAGAGGTGTCACTGAATGTCCCCACTCATGTGTCTCCAAACTACTGTGTATAGGAGTTCCCTCTCACTCTTATCTAACATAGGTTCAGGAATGTAACTTCATCACACCCCTGTCAGATGAGCAAGGTGCCCTTTGGGTTTGTGGGTTTCTTAAGGCATGAAGGATGGGCATTGTTTTATGAGTTTGGGCAAAGCCTCACACTCTAAGCAGACTGCAGCCTATGATGGTGGTCTTCTGCAAGGAAACCAAGGAGTAGCAGACAGCCCTGAGTGCTGGCTCTAGAGTGATATCACTGCTGATAGTTCAGAAACCTGAGACTCTTAGGCACATGAACAATGGCCCTGAAAGAGTTCCTCTAGGTTCAGTCACCTCACTCACCAGAGAAACAAAGCTTCCATGAAATTGGTTTCCCAAGTCCATCTGTCTTTCTACTTCTTCATCTTCTACCCTACATCTACCTTCTACCCTTCATCTACCCTACATCTCCTTTTATCTTCATACCCAAAAATCCATTGTCTCATCTTTTTCTCTGATAAGATCTCAGTGGCCCATGAAAATCAAAGATAAGATCATTAGAAACCAAAAACTTGGAGCTAAGATGGTGGCATAGTAGGAGGACCCTAGGCTTTTCTCATCCCTTGAACACAGCTAGATAACTCTAAAATCATTCTGAATACCCAAGAAATCAACCTGAGGACTGGCAGAACAAACTTCACAGCTAGAGGCAGAGAAGAGGCTATATTGAGGAAAGTAAGAAGGCTGGAGATGTGGTTTGGTGGGAGAAACAGATCACAGGTACTGTGGGGGAGAGGAAGCCCTGTCATACGGAAAGGCAAGAAAGAGAAAGATAGGAATGCACAGGAAAATGTACAATGAGAACACTTCCCCAAAGTCATTGGCTGGGAATGGTTTTAATGAATTTTTGTAGCCAGCAGGACTCAATGACTGCAGTTTTAGAGGTCGAAGTCTCTGCTGGGATAGAATTCTTAGGGTGCTGCCCTACTCCTTGAGAGAATACAGGCAAGCAACCTGGGGGCAAACGGTGCAAGGTGCACTGGGAGAGATTGTTCCCTTTTCTTGGAAGGCTTCTGTGAGTATCATCTCTTAAGGGACAAAATGTATCATTTCCCTTCCCTGCCCCTCAGTATAGGTGCAGAGACACCTGCTAAGGGAGGCTAACTCAGACTGGCTTTTTAGTCTGCTTTCCCCCAAATCCCACACCTTTATACTCTAGAGTGACTGCATTTCTCAGTCAAACGTGCATCAGTCCCATAATGGCAAGACCCTCCCCCAGAATACCAGCACAGCTCCCCACTACACCATGTTCCTAAAGTTTGAAGTTTTAAAAGTCAACAGGCATGGCTGGAATAGGGCCCAAACTGCACTGCACTGCTCCAGGCAGGCAAGCAACCCAGAGATAGCATGAAAACAGTGATTTGAAAAATGCCTGTGGTGCATGAGGAGAAATTATTTGCTCTTCTGGGTGTGCTTCCCTGAGAGTAACAAGCACTGAGTCCCCTCTCCAGGGACAAAGGAGCTAGTTGGTACCATTTCCCAGGACCCAGCCCTCAGCATACACCAACTTCAGTAAATAGCACAGCACTAATACTGGCTACCTAACCTGCTTAATACAAACTCTCACCCCCACTCTCCTGCACTCTGCTTGTATTGCTTTTCTTGGGCAAGTGTGCCTAAGGATAAGCAAATATGACCCTTTCCCCAGAAGACCAGCATAAACCACCATTCATACCTTGTCTTCTGACCATAGAGCTCTACAAGGCTTCAGTTCTTGTGGAAGTAGCATCAGGTATCATTTAACTAACTAACTAGAACACACCTACTTAAAACTTGCCACACTTTGACCCAAGTCCAGACACTGCCTGCTGCAGTCAGAACCTCTGCAGATGACTGATCTGAAGAATAGAGCAGGCAAAACACAGCAGCAGAATGCATGAAGTACTCACCAGAGACACTTCCTGAAGTTCCAGGCCCAGGACACTGTATGACTTATTCTTCATAAAGCTAATTACTCTCAGGAACAGGAAATATAACAGGCTTTTCTAACCCAGAGAAGACAGACACCTAGACAAAATGTCAAGATGGACATTTCATCCCACAGAAAGAACAAGAAAAGGTAATGGTCAGAGATATAATTGAAACAGATATGAATAATATCCCTGATGGAAAATTTAAAACAACAATCATAAGGATACTTGCTGTGTTTGAGAAAAGCATGGAAGATATCAGGGAGAACCTTACAGCAGAGATAAAAGAGCTAAAAAGCAATCAGGCACAAATAAAAAATGCAATATCTGAGATTTAAAACCAACTTGATGTAATGACCACAAGGATGGAAGAAGTAGAGGAATGAATAAGTGATAGAGAGGATAGAATTATGGAAAATAATGAAGTTGAAAAAAAGAGAGAAAGAAAAATTATGGATCACGAGAGTAGACTTTGGAAACTCAGGGACTCCATCAAACATAATAACATTTGTATCATAGGAGTCCCAGAAGTAGAGAGAGAAAAGAAGGCATAAGAGTTATTTAAGGAAATAATAGCTGAAAACTTCCTTAATCTGGAGAAGGAAACAGACATTCGAATCAGGAGGCACAGAGAACTCCTATCAAAATCAACAAAGGCAGGCCAACACCAAGACATATTGTAATTAAATTCTCAAAATATAGTGATAAATAAAAAATCAAAAAAAGTATCAAGACAAAATAAGTCCCTAACTTCTATAAGGCTACAGTAGATTTCTCCACAGAAGCTTGAGAAGCCAGAAGGGAATGGCATAACATATTCTATGTGCTGAATTGGAAAATCCTGCAGTCAAGAATACTCTATCCATCAAGTCTATCATTGAGAATAGGAGAGATAAAAAGTTTCCCAGACAATAAATAAATAAATAAATAAATAAATAAATAAATAAACAAAGTCATGGCCACTAACCAGCTCTGCAAGAAATATTAAAAGGGACTTTTTGAGTGGGAAAGAAAGCCCAAAAGTGACAACGACTTGAAAGGAACAAAGAAAATCTTCAGAAAGAACAACAAAACAAGTAATAAAATGACACTAGATACTTACCAATCAATAATTACTCTGAATGTAAATTGACTAAATGCTCTAATCAAAAAGTATAGGGTGTCATAATGGATTAAAAAATAAGATCCATCTATACACTGCCTCCAACAGTCTCATTTTAGACCTAAAGACACCTGCATATTGAAAGTGAGGAGATGAAGGGCCATCTATCGTGCAAATGGATGTTAAAGGAAAGCTAGGGGGTAGTACTTCTATCAAACAAACCAGATTTTAAACCAAAGATGTGGTTTATATATACAATGGAGTACTACTTTACAATGAAAAAGAATGAAATCATGCCATTTTCAGCAACGTGGATAGAACTGGAAGGTATTATGCTGAATGAAATAAGTCAGTCAGAGAAGGACAGATATCATATGTTTTCACTCATATGTGGATCTTGAGAAACTTAACAAAAGACCATGGGGGAGGGAAGGGGAAAAATCATTACAAACAGAGAGGGAGGGAAGCAAACCATAAGAGACTGTTAAAAACAGATAACAAACTGAGGGTGGATGAGGGGTGGGGAAGAGGAGAAAATGGGTGACGGACTTTGAGGAGGGCACTTGTTGGGATGAGCACTGGATGTTGTATGTAAGCAATGAACCACAGGAATCTACCCCAAAAACCAAGAGCACACTTTATACACTGTATGTTAGCCAATTTGACAACAAATTATAAAAATTAAAAAAAATAAGTAAACCAGACTGCAACAAGAGATGAAGAAGGGCATTATGTCATAATAAAGGAGACTATCCAACAAGAAGGTCTAACAACTGCAAATATTTAAGTACCCAACCTAGAGTACCCAAATATATAAAACACTAACAAACATAAAGGAACCCATTGATAGTAATGCAATAATGGTAGGAGACTTTAACATCCCACTTACATCAAGGGGCAGATCGTCTAAACAGAAAATCAACAAGGAAACAATGGCTTTGAATGACACACTGGACCAGATGGACTTAACCAGTATATTCAGAACATTTCATCCTAAAGCAGCAGAATACACATTCTTTTCAAATGCATATGAGACATTCTCCAGAATAGATCACAAATGAGTCCTCAACAAGTACAATAAGACTGAGATCATACCATGCATATTTTGTGATCACAACACTGTGAAACTGGAAGTCAACTTCAAGAAAAAATTTGGAAAGACCACAAATTCATGCAGGTTCAAAAAATGTTACTAAAAAAAGAATGGGCTAACCAGGAAATTAAAGAAGAAATTTAAAAATATATGGAAACAAGTGAAAATAAAAACACAATAATCCAAAACCTTTGGGATGGAGCAAAAGCAGTTCTAAGAAGGAAGTTTACGGCAATAAAAGCTTATTTCAAGAAAAATCTCAAATAAACAACCAACCTTACACCTAAAGAAGCTAGGAAAAAAACAACAAAGCCCAAATCCAGCAGAAGAAGAGAAATAATAAAGACCAAAGCAGAAATAAACAATATAGAAAATAGATAGATAGATAAATAATAGTAGAACAGATCAATGAAATCAGGAACTGGTTCTTTGAAAAAATTAATAAAATTGATAAAACCCTAACCACATTTATCAAAAGGAAAAGAGAAAGAACCCAAATAAATAACAACACAACAAAATAGGATAAATAATCACCACAGAAATACAATAACTATAAGAGAATATTATGAAGTATATGCCAACAAATTGGACAATCTGGAAGAAACAGATAAATTTGTATAAACATATAAACTACCAAAACTGAAAAAAGAAGAAATAGAAACCTTAAGCAGACGGATAACCAGCATAGAAATTGAATCAGTAATCTAGATTTTGGTTCAGGTCATGATCTCACGGTTTCGTGAGTTTGATCCCTGCATCAGGCTCTGCACTGGCAGTATGGACTCTACTTGGGATTCTCTCTCTCACCCTCTCTCTGTCTCTCCCCAGTTTGCTCTCTTAAAATAAATAAATGAACTTAAAAAAATTTTTTTAATCTCTCAACAAATAAAAGTCCAGGGCTAGATGGCTTCCCAGGGAAATTCTATGAAATACAAATGGAAGAGTTAATACCTATTCTTCTCAAACTATTCCAAAAAATAAAAATGGAAGGAAAACTTCCAAACTCATTCTACGACACCAGCATTACTTGGATTCTAAATCCAAACAGACTCCACTGAAAAAGAGAACTACAGGATAATATCCGTGATGAACATGGTTGCAAAAGTTCTCAACAAAATACTAGCAAATCAAATCCAACAATACATTAAAAGAATAATTCATCACAAGCAAGTGGGATTTATTCCTGGGCTGCAAGTGTGATTCAATATTTGCAAAACAGTCAACATGATACACTACATTAATACAAGAAAGGACAAGAACCATATGATCTTCTCAATAGATGCAGAAAAAGCATTAGACAAAGTATAACCTCCATTTATAATAAAAACCCTCAACAAAGTAGGGGTAGAAGGAATATACCTCCTCAACATCATAAAGGCCTTATACTAAAGACCCACAGCTAATATTATTTCCAATGGGGAAAAACTGAGACCTTTTCCTCTACAATCAGGAATAAGGCAGGCACGTCCACTCTCACCACTGTTATTTAGCATAGTACTGAAAGTCCTAGCCTCAGCAACCAGACAACAAAAAGAAATAAAAGGCATACAAATTGGTAAGAAAGAAGTCAAACTTATACTATTGCAGATGACATGATACTCTATAGAGAAAATCCTAAAGACTCCTGCAAAACACTAGTTATAAATGATAAATGAATTCAGTAAAGTTGCAGGATACAAAATCAATGTACAGAAATCTGTTGCACTTCTATACATCAATAATGAAACAGCAAAAAGAGAAATCAAACAATTCATCCCATTCACAACTGCACCAAAAACCGTAAGATACTTAGGAATAAACCTAACCAAAGAGGTAAAAGATCTATATTCTGAAAACTATGAAACACTGATGAAAAAACTTGAAGATGACACAAAGAAATGGAAAAACATTCCATGCTCATGGATTTGAAGAAAAATATTGTTAAAACGTCTATGCTATCCAAAGCAATCTATACATTCAGTGCTATTCCTATCAAAATTACCACTAGCATTTTTCACAGAAATAGAGAAAATAGTCATAAATTTTGTGTGGAACCACAAAAGACCTCAAATAGCCAAGGCAATATTGAAAAAGAAAAGTAAAGCTGGAGGGGTTACAATTCCAGAAATCAAGTTATATTACAAAACTGTAGTATATAAACATTATGGTACTGGTGTAAGAGGCACATACATCAATGGGACAGAATATAAAACCCAGAAATGGACCCACAACTATATGGCAAACTAATCTTCGATGAAACAGGAAAGAATATCCAGTGGGAAAAAGTAAATTCAATAATTGATGTTGGGAAAACTAAACAACAACATACAGAAGAATGAAACTGGCCTCCTTTCTTGTACCATATGTAAAAATAAATCCAAAATGGATGAAAGATCTAAATGTGAGACAGGAAACCATCAAAATCCCAGAGAAGAACACAGGCAGTAACTTCTTTAACATTGGCCACAGCAACTTCTTACTAGATATATCTTTTGAGGCAAAGGAAACAAAAGCAAAAATAAACTATTGGGACTTCACCAAGATCAAAACTTCTGCAAAGCAAAGGAAACAATCAATAAAACTAAAAGGCAACCTACAGAATGTGAGGAGATATTTACAAATGACATATCTGATAAAGGGTTAGTATCCAAAATCTATAAAGAACTCATCAAACTCAGTCCCCCAAAAATAAATAATCCAGTTAGGAAATGGGCAGAAGACATGAATACACATTTTTCCAAAGAAAACATCCAGATGGCTAACAGACATATGAAAAGATGTTCAACCTCACTGGGTGCAGCCACTCTGGAAACAGTATGGAGGTTCCTCAAAAAGTTAAAAATAGAACTACCCAATAATCCAGCCATCGCACTACTAGGTATTTACACAAAGAATACAAAATATTAATTCAAAGGGATACATGAACCCCAATGTTTATAGCAGCATTATCTACAATAGCCAAATTATGGAAAGACCCAAATGTCCTTTGACTGATGAAATGGATAAAGAAGGTGTAGCATCATATATATATAACACACACACAATGGAATATTACTGAGCTATCAAAATCTTGCCATTTACAATGACATGGATGGAGCTAGAGAGTATTTTTTTATTATGAAATTTGTTGTCAAATTGGTTTCCATACAACACCCAGTGTTCATCCCAACAGGTGCCCTCAATACCCATCACTCATCCACCCCTCCTTCCCACCCTCCCCCATAAATCCTCAGTTTGTTCTCAGTTTTTAGGAGTCTCTTATGTTTTGGCTCCCTCCCTCTCTAACCATTTTTTTTCTTCCCCTCCCCCATGGTCTTCTGTTAAGTTTCTCGGGATCCACATAGGAGTGAAAACATATGGAATCTGTCCTTCTCTGTATGACTTATTTCACTTAGCATAACACTCTCCAGAGGTAGAGAGTATTATACTAAGTGAAATAAGTCAGTCAGAGAAAGACAAATACCACATGTCCTCACTCACATGTAGAATTTAAGAAACAAAACAGATACGAACATATGAAAAAAGAGAGAGAAAGAGTCAAACCAGTAAACAGACTCTTAGCTATAAAGAACAAGCTGAGTGTTGAGGAAAGGTGGGTGAGGGGTTGGGTTAAATAGATAATGAGTCAAGGAGGGCACTTGTGATGATCACTGAGTGTTGTAAGTAAGTAATGAATCACTATATTCTACACTGAAACTAATTTGCACTATATTTTAACCAATGGGAATTTAAAGAAAAATATGGTGAAAAAAAAGAAACCAAAAATTTGCCTACTTTTCCTTTGAGGAAAAAGAGGTCTTAATCTACAAAGCTTCCTTTAAAAGAAAAAATATTTTATTTCCATTATTTTGGAAGGACTCGTTTACCTTTTCCTTCCAATGGTTTGGAAGCATTTGTCTTCCTAACGTAGAAGACAAAGGAAAATAATCCAATGGTTAAGTTTCCATATTGAAATAGACTGATGATTCATTATTTCCCATTGCATCATTTTCAGTGCTCCTCTGCCTTACCCTGTCTCTCATCTTCCCATTCCAATCTATTCCACTCACCCCTCTTTCCAAAATTCCACTAAAAAATATATACAGATATTGGTCTTCATCTAATTACACTTTCTCCTCTTTAAACCTTGCAATATCTTGACTTCAGTGACAACACACCTGTCCTGGAAGTCTACTAGGATCTCTGGCTGTTATTTTTCAGTACCTTTTACATCATTTTTTCCTCTATCTTTTAAACACTAGGATCTCCCAGGATTCCATTCTGCTCCCACTTCTCTTTGAACTCTACACCTTTCCCCTGGGTAATTTTATCTATTATTTTGATAACACCCTAATGTGTATCTATAGCCCAATCTTTTCCTGAGCTGCTGATGCACATATCCAACTACCTGTGATCCTCTCCACTTGTATGCATCATGGACACCTAAAATTTAATTATGTCCAGAACTGAAGTCAGTGTATCTCTATTCAACTGCTCTCCCATCTCCAGAAACAGCATAGTCAACTCAGTTTCTCGAGGCTCTATCCTGGAATGGTACCTATTCTTTCACCTTCTCCAGGCCTCCAAATCCAAATAAAACACCAATCATTTCCCTCCATACCATCATTGCCAAGTTTGGTCCTCCTTTCCTCTTCTCTGGGTTATTACTGTAGTCTCCCCATCCATCTCCCTGCCTCCCATCTTAATTGCCCTCCAGGAGGACAGTTAGTGATCTTTTTTTTAAAATATAATTTATTGTCAGACTGGTTTCCATACAACAGCCAGTGCTCATCCCAACAAGTGCCCTCCTCCCTGCCCATCACCCAGTTTCCCTTCTCCCCCACCCCCATCTACCCTTAGTTTGTTCTCAGTCCTTTTATATATATACAGTTACTGATCTTTCTAAAATGCATATCTAGGGGCACCTGGATGTCTCAGTTGTTAAGCATTCCACTTCTGCTCAGGTCACCATTTCACAGTTCGTAGGTTCGAGCCCCACATTGGGCTCTCTGTTGACAGCTCGGAGCTTGGAGTCTGTTTCAGATTCTATGTCTCCCTCTCTCTTTTCCCCTGCCCTGCTCTCTCTCTCTGTCTCAAAAATAAACATTAGAAGTTAAAAATAAATAAAAAATAAAAATAAAAATAAAATGCATATCTAATCTGTCATTCTCTTGCTTGATGGAGTGAATCCTTCTTTTGCCCCCACCACTGCTCTTAGAACTTAGTTCCCAAATTTACAAAATCCTTCATAATCTGGCTCCAACTTACCACTTCATAGGACCACAGTTGGCCCAAATGATACTTCAGTGCAAATTAGAAAAGATCCCTTTCTCAGAGCAGATGTAGCCTCATGCCAGAGTGAAAGGCTTGGTGAGAAGAGTGTTGGCTGGACTTAATCCACCCTCACCTGATGTTTTTGGACAGAGCCTAAGATGCATAATCTTACATGGTGGCCTAGCCACTCAATCTCCTGGATCAATTCCCCAAATGTGCCACTTTTTCCTCTGCATTTTTGTGTATGATGTCTCCTTTAATGCCCCTGCCCCACATATACCCCTCTTCCTTCACCTAAATCCTCCACATCTTTGATTCATAATTCACTTTCTCTAGTTCTCCTCCCTGTGCTCCACAGTGACTTTCACTGCTACAGACCATACCACAGTGTGTCATTGTGAATTGTGTGTCTTATTCTTACTAAATAAGAAATTCTGGTAGGGCAAAGGTATCTCTTTGGCCCATTTATTCCCAGTTCTAAACAGTTGCCCGGCACCTAATAGATACTCAAAGTTGACAGAGATACGTGCTGTTACTTAAACATCTAAGGTTCTGACTGCCAAAGCCTATATCTCTCTTTGTTTCTCATTTCTTTCTTGAAAGCTAACAGTTTCTTCTTAACGTTTTGCCTTGAAACCAAATGCTGACTTTCTATATAATTTTAAATATACAATTAAAATATATAATTAAAATTTTAAATATATAATTTAAAATTTTTAATATTGATTTGATCAAATTGAGCTATATTCTGCACTTTCAGAAGCATGTTGAGAAATGGCTCAATATCTGTATGTCTTGTCTGCTTAGAAAATAGACATGACAACTAAACTTTAAAAAACATTGTATGGGTCCTCCTGGGCTTTTTAGGTCCCTCTGGCCATACTGGGTTCATTTGTAATGGAGCTTTTGTACAGACTTTGCAAGCTTTGCTAATCCTCTCTGCAAGAAAAATGACCTTGGAGCTTTCAGGTTGACAAGTGGAGTTACTACAAATTTTGTCAATGTTTTTTAGAGCTTGTTTAAGAAACCATGAACTACAGCAGTAAACTCTAAAGTTAGAATTATTTTTCTAGGAAACTTTACTATAGAAGGAGAACCAGCTCTCACAGGATAGGGTGTGGGTGTTTTAAATAAAATACAAGACACAAAAGGCAACAAAGAATATTGCCATGAGACAGTAGTAGGCTCACAAAAATTAACTTTAAAAAATGGGTTAATAACTTAAGTGTACAACCTAAAAACATGAAATTCCTAGAAGAAAACATAGGAGAAAAACTCCATGACATGGTCTTGGCAATAATTTTTAGATATGACACCTAAAGTGCAAGCATTAAAATCAAAGATAAATAAACAAATAGGGCTACATGAAAGTAAAAGTACCAAGCAAAAAAAAATTCAACAAAATGAAAACCATAGAATCAGGAAAAAAGTATTTGTATATGATATATCTAATAATAGGTTAATAACCAAAATATATGAAGAATCTTACACTTAATAGTGAAAAATAATAATAATAATCTGATGTAAAAATGGTCAAAAGACCTGAATGGACAATCTTCCAAAAAAGATACACAAATGGCCAGCAGGTATGTGAAAAGATGCTTAATATCACCAATCATTACAGACATGCAAGTTAAAACCACAATGAGGGGTACCTGGCCAATTCAGCTGGTAGAGTGACTCTTGACTTCTGGGTTGTCCATTTGAGGCCCATGTTGGGCTTGGAGATCACTAAAAAAAATAAATAAACTTAAAAAAAAAACAATGAGATATCACCTCACCCTGCTAGAATGGCCATCATTACAAAGATAAGAGATAATAAATGCTGGTGAGAATGTGGATAAAGGAGAACCCTTGCGCACTGTTGGTGGGAATGCAAACTGAGACAGGCACTGTGGAAGACAGTATTGAGGATCCTCAAAAAGTTAAAATAGAATCACCAAATGATCCAGCAATTCCACTTCTGAGAATATAAACAAAACCAAAAACCAAAACCAAAACCAAAACATATCTGCACCCTGATGTTCATAGCAGCATTATTTACAATAGCCAAGACACGGAAATAATCTAAGCATCCAGAGATGGATGAATGGATAAAGAAGTTGTGATACACACACACACACACACACACACACACACACAATGAAATGTTATTCAGCCATTAAAAAAGGAAATCTTGGGGCGCCTGGGTGGCGCAGTCGGTTAAGCGTCCGACTTCAGCCAGGTCAGGATCTTGCGGTCCGTGAGTTCGAACCCCGCGTCAGGCTCTGGGCTGATGGCTCAGAGCCTGGAGCCTGTTTCCGATTCTGTGTCTCCCTCTCTCTCTGCCCCTCCCCCGTTCATGCTCTGTCTCTCTCTGTCCTAAAAATAAATAAACGTTGAAAAAAAAATTTAAAAAAAAAAAAGGAAATCCTGGCATTTATGACAACATGGATGAAACTTAAGGGCATTATGCTAAGTTAAAAAAAAGTAAAACAGAGAAAGACAAATACTATATCATTTCACTTATGTGTGGAATATTTAAAAAACAACAACATGAAAACCTCATGAGAAAACATCAGATTTGTGGTATCAGAGGTAGAGTGGGAAGGGAGGGGATTGAAGGAAGGTGGTTAAAAGGTACAACTGTCCAGTTACAAGATCAATAAGTACTAAGGATATAATATAGAACATTATGACTATAGTTAACACTGCTGTATGATCCATATGAGAGTAAATCCTAAGAGGTCTCATCACAAGGAAAAAATTTTGTTGTTTTTTTTCTTTTTATTGTATTTGTGTGAGATGATGGTTGCTAATTAAACTTACTGCAGCAATCACTTCAAAATATATATGTTAAACGATTATGCTCTATGCCTTAAACTTATGCAGTGATGTATGTTAGTTATATCTCAATAAAACTGGGAAAAAAAGAGATTGGTGGTCTTTCATTTATCTATTCACCCCACATAATTTATTGATTGTTTAGTATGGGTTAGACATTAGGCTTGATGCTTCAAAGATATAGTAGTGACTATAGTGACAGGTCCCTGACCTAATGGATGTTAGTTACACTCTATTAGGCAAGAAATTAGTCCCACTGTTGATGGGATATTTCTCAGATCAGATTGCTCATTCATATCCTAGTAGGTATTAAAAGAATACTAGAAGATCACATCTCCGAGATCCTTATTCTCTTTTCGTTTCATTCCCTTGTAGCCTTATTTCATTAGCACATGTTCTAATTGTTGACTCTAAGTCAGCACTCTCTGGTTGGGATGGGAAGGCATTTTTCTCATTAGGACTCAGATCTGGTGTTGGAATCTTACAGAGGCTTGACAAAATGGCTTCTCATCTCATGAGCCAATAGTGTAAAGATAAGCTGTCAGCTGCCTCTTGGGGTCAGGAGACCCAGTATTCTCATCCTCTGCCTTCCCAGTCCTAATCACTAAGCTCCATCACTGCTTTCAATGTGCCTGTGGCCCCATTTGGGGTTGGGGAAGCCTATCCAATTCTATGCAAGGTCTTCAGCATAGCCCAAAACCTTAACCACACAAGATCACTTCAAGTCTGAGCACTACTTATCTCAGGAGAGATATGTAGTCAGTCTTGGAACTTAGGAGTAGAGTTAAATAGGAGGAGAATAAACATCTACATTTCCTAGAACTTCGTCAGATTCTCAAATCTTCAAATAGGTGGACTGTAGACATTCATTTTGAAAAAATTATGTTGTTGAAAATACTATGAATTATAATACTACTATGAATTAACCAAGTATTATCTTTAAGAAATTCAAATTACTTCCTGATTATTTCCTGTTCTGCCACTAAGAGAGTGACTATATGATCATAGTAATATCAAGCATCCCCCTGTACCAATTTCTTCTTTATATATTAAGGAGATTGGAGTATCAGATTACTAAAATCTGCTTTTAAGACTCATGGAATGATCTTCCAGCACTCTTTGGAGATGTAGAAACTTTTAGCTGATTATAATCCCTTAGAATCTGATTGCAAGCTTCTTTTCTGGTTGTGTCTTTCTGACTTCTCTGAGGGACCCTCTACTGCAGTTAAACTGGCAGATGCTAACTCTACAGAATTTGCACACCTTTTTTTCTTCTTAGAATTCCTTTATCTCTCCTATTTCTTTGGAGCATGCTCTGTCAGGAAAAGCAGTCCACAGGCCCTGAGAGTCCATGCACATTATTGCTGAGTGTGACAAACTTAAAAGACAATACAACTTACCACACACATAACATTTATCTGGGGCTATTGTCTGTCCCTATGGGACTTAAAGGCAGGGAAACAGGATGCTTCTTTCTTGTGCTGTGAGATTCCAACTGTCTTGCTCTTATCCATTGTCTAATCATTTATGGAGTGGTAGGAAGTTTACTCCTTACCCTCCTCTATGAGATTGGAGTTTTTCCCTTACATACACACTCACAAAGATCAAAGGAAAATTATGTCTCCACCACAAATACCCAAAGATCCAAGGACTTCTCCATCATCCTCTGAACATCTATGTGTTAAAGTTAAAAAGAGTTGCACTACAAGGAAGTCAGGGAAACTGGGGGGGGGGGATGTTACCATGGCTACAGTTCTAATCTTAGTTTTGAAAGTGCAGTATTACAACCTTTGTCATAAATTTGATTAGGTACAGGGAAAACGACTCCAGCAAACCAAGCACACAACTGACTGAATTATAGAGGGGGACCCAATTTGTTCATTTTCAGTAAGAAACAGAACTGTTAACGTTCATCTGAAATGTATCTGTCGGTATGACCAAACATTGTCTCACCACAGCAGATCTATTTGAGAAACTAAGTTATAGTCATATGGTTTCTTGGTACGCATGGAATCAGAGTCAAGGGAGTTGGTTAAGCAAGGCCAATATTTACGGGTAGAATCAGAGTAGGAGTGCTTAAGGACCCTTCTCACTTTGTAGATTTACCTACCACAGAGAGGACAAATGAAGTTCTTGGTGTAGGACAACATTTCCCAGAAAGCACTTTTCTTTTTATGTTCCATTGCTATCTATCTATCTCCTTCCACCTGGGTGCTTCCTCTTTACTGAAGCTTTGGAAATTAGACCTTAAGTTTAAATGTAGTGGGGACAGACTTGATATTTGTTGTCTTAAAACCTCAAGAACTTCCCAGATGGAATCTGGCGCTTATACACAGAAGGCAAAGAACAAAGAAAGAGGCAGACCACTCCAGATTGGTAGGTGGTAGGTTTAATACACAAGGGAACTTACATAGGAGGCTTGTCTTGGATAGTCACAAAACAAGTAGATATCTGTACCCTCTGGCCAAAATCCTAAGAGTTTATAAAGTTGTTTGACCCTTAAACAACATGAAGGTTGGGGATGCCAAACACCAATTCAGTGTATAGCTTTTAGCTTAACTTAAAACATAGAGCTTTTAACTTCCCCAAAACTTTACTAATAGCCTATTGTTGACTAGAAGCCTTATTGATAACATGGACAATCATTAACATATAGTTTGTATTTTATATGCATTATATACTGGATTCTTACAACAAAGTAAGCTAGATAAAGGAAAATGTTATTAAGAAAATCATGAGAGAAAATACACTTACAGTACTATATTATATTTATTGAAAATAATCCTTATGGAAGTGGACCTGTACACTTCAAACCCATGTTGTTCAAGGTTCAACTGTATAGAGACTGTCACTGGATTCAGTAAGGTATACCATCCAAGTTGTCACAACACATTACTTTCTCAAATCTGAATCCTTGAAAACAGCTCCAGCTTTATCAAAGTACATTCAGCTTCAGTATCAATCAGAGCCACTACCTTATATTTATTTCTTGGAAACCAGTGAATACTGAGCTCAACATAAGGCCTCCAATCTCTTCCAGTGGACCTTATCTGGAGACAATACTGGCCTGCATCTTATACCTGGGCATAGGAGACACCAACCCCAAATAACACTCTGCTATATCAGGCAGGGCATTAAGGATGGTAGAGGCAGATGAGGTATATCTGACTAACACAGCACTGGGTGCTGGTTTATCTTTTCAGGTAGGGTTTTTCATAGGCAGACCAACACAGCACTGGGCACTGGTATATCTTTTAAGGTAGGGTCCCAGCAGCAATGAAATCAAACCACATTAGCTTCCAGTTATTTTTACTAGACTCTTTACAGCCAAGCCTTTGACTTTTTAAATTCCCTCTTTGTCTTGGGTCTTTCCCACAGTTCATACTCATCCCTAAGATTTGTCAGTTTCTCCCAGATCAACAATAGATTGCCAAACATCATAAATGTCTTGTCCCACAACTGGGCTCAGCATGGATATCAGTGCCCCTTACCAGGTCCTGTGGGTGGACTGGAGTACCTTGGCTTTCATTTCTGGAGTGAATGTGGCCTGAACAGATCCCTCAAAGACAGGGACATAGATAGCCTGTCTCATTCCTAACGGCTTAAGAAATTGTTGTATGTCCTCTATAGATTTCCAAGGCCCTCAGGGAGACCTGCTCAGGGAGATTCCCCTCATTGGACCAAGCCTCCATGAAGGCTAAAATAATTCAATCTGTAAGGGAGTGAGTATTTTGAATTCCCCAAAAGCCATAGGGCTGCTACTGGAAGACAGAATGTGTTGCTCATTTTTTCTGCTTCCTACCTGGCCAGAGAAATGCCATCCCATTCCTATAGCTATGCCAACCATGTATGGATACTGTCCCTGGTTTTTGCTGAAATTTGGCAGCTATATAAATAAACTTAGTGGAAGTATATTCTCTCATCGTTAGCATTTCCTGAACTGGGGGCTGACCTTAGTTTTAGGGGTCAGATGGCACAAAGTGTTTTGTTTGTTTTGTTGTCAATTGCCAAAAAATCTTCCTCTTTGTTCCTACCTTCCCGGGATTCCACTTCTTTTTTTTTTTTAATTTTTTTAAGTTTATGTTTTAATTTTGAGAGAGACAGAGACAGCATGAGTGTGGGAGGGGCAGAGAGAGAAGGAGAGACAGAATCCTAAGCAGGATCTGTGCTGCCAGCATAAAAAGAGATGCGGGGGTCGAACTCACAAAATTATGAGATCATGACCTGAGCCGAAACCAAGAGTGGGACACTTAACCGACTGAGCCATCCAGGTACCCCTCAGGATTCCACCTCTTAATGTCCCAATCAGGCTTTGTTACAAGTGCTCCAACCTTAATCTGTGGCAGCGTGCACACTCTTAGCTTGTCAAAATAGCATGCTAAAGTCTCCAGCTCATCCTGCTCTCCCACCTTATGTGCCAGCTCCAAGCTAGCAGAGTAATGGACACCTTCACATCCTTCTCCAAACTCAGCGCTTCTAACTTTCTAACCTGAGCTTCAGCCTCTAGTTGGGCATTGGCAGCCAGCTGAACTGCCCACAGTAGAGGCTAGCCCACTGCGGAGGCAAGCATTTCACTTCTTTGCCACAATGCACTATGCACATTCCTCAAACAAATACATTAAACCAGTCAATATTTTGGGGGTGTTCCTGTATCCACATGGCAATCCACAAGCATCTAACATACAGGCCACCATTCCCCACACAGAGGTTGATGGACAGCTGAGGATTTTCCCCATAGGTATCTCTTTCCAAATGCCCATTCCCTCAGTCTCCTGACTGGCTCACCAACTGTTGGTTCAAAACCTTAGGAGTTTCCTAGGTGAAATCTGAAACTGGCCCCCATAACACAGAGGGCAGAGAGACACAGAAGAAAGGAAACAAGCCAATCCATATTGGTAGGTGGCAAGTTTAATAAGCAATTAGGCTTTAACAGCCACAAGATGAGATGTCTACACCCACCAGTCAAATCTTAAAATTTTCTATAGAGATCTTAACTGGGTTCCGTCTTGTGTGTATGTCCAGGTGGTCTCAGCAACACCTTGCCCTCTTCAGGCTGCATCCTTGAAAATTGACTCCTTTTTCCTCTATCTAATCTATCTCTGTATAAAGTTTAATTCCAATCAGAGCATGGAAAGTGAGGGTCTGTACAGGAGAGTTACTGAGATACCCTTTCAACATACCACAATGTAAGAAATTACAATTATTTTTAAAGTATATACCAACTTTTAACCTCCATGATTTTGTGGAATCAAGCCAGAGACCTAAGATCAAGCATGAGAGGCCTATCATTTAAGATCTTTCAGTGCAGGATGCAGAGAGTAGGGGTATATTAGGAGAATGCTTTCTAATGCTTACCCCCAAATATCAAATTACTCATTATAGCCTTGCCTCTCAGTTTCTGGAGGTGATTTCTGTGTCCTCTGCCATAATATTTATTAATAACTAACTTAGCACTTTCTGCCTAATGATAATTACCTCATTAAACTTTTTTTATGAGGGGAAATAAGGCCAACAGAACACTGGCATGGGGAAGGGGCTAAATGAATGTGAGAGTTCAGGGGATAGGAAGGTGGTACCTGGACCACTAAGGAAAGTCCACAAGAAGGCTGACAGTTTATCTCTGGGTCCCAGGACAGATGAGGAAGAGTCAGAAGACAAATGACAATAGAAAGGACAAATGAAAGAGGCACCAAAACCCTCAAAGAACCAGGACCATTGCCCCAGGTTCACCAGTCAGGACAGCTCCCCTAAGTTGTTGGAGGACTATAGAAACTAAGTCCCAAACTTTGCCTGATTCCACTAGCCTCAAGTTGTCCCCTCTTCAAAACAGGACTGAACTGTAGAATAAAAAAAGAAAGAAAGAAAGAAAGAAAGAAAGAAAGAAAGAAAGAAAGAAAGAAAGAAAGAAAGAAAGAAAGATGTGCAGGAGCCACCAACGCAAGAAATGCTCCAGCTCCAGTGCCACAAAAGTAGCCTGCACATACACAGACACTCTAACCTCAGCATCCCACCACAGACAACTTAATTGCCTTTTCAATGCCTGAGAATGATCTTCCTGAGGCCTGGGACCAGGACTCACTCAAATCTTCTCTTCACTTTACAGAGAAGGCTTTATCTCCAAATAGACCCCTTCTAAATAGGTCCCTCCTCTCTAGCACCATCCCACCCCTTGGTCTACACCTCTACTCACTTCCTGTTCATTTTCTTCATAGCACACACCACAACTTAAAAATCTATATTCCTTTGTTTCTCTTTTTACTGCCTGTCTTCTTGATAAGCTTGGAAGCTCTTTTTACACAGTAACTGTATTTATTTGCCATGCTTATTCAGTATCAAGGACAATATCAGGCAAAAATAGTATAGACTTCATAAAGACTTGTGAAATAAATAAAGGAATGTTGATTATCCTATGCCATGGTAGAAAGTGTTGGAGATGACTATTGTGTCATCCCTTTAATTCAGGATAGGATCTTATCTTCAAAGCCATGTCTGAGCTTGGCACTGGGAATAAATAAGGGCTGGAGTACTCCTGTTTTCTGATGCCTAATGCATAATTGGGAAACGGAGGTAGTTAAAGGGACTGAGTAGGATTTGTTGATTAGAAATGGAGTACAAGAGGGGCGCCTGAGTGGCTCAGTTGGTTAAGCATCCGACTTTGGATCACTCATGATCGCATGGTTTGTGAGTTCAAGTGGTTTGAGTTCAAACCCCGTGGCGGGCTCTGTGCTGACAGCTGGAGCCTGGAGCTGCTTCGAATTCTCTGTCTCCCTCTTTTTCTGCCCCTCCCCCACTCACTCTCTGTCTCTCTGCCTCTCTCCCAAAAGTAAATAAAGATTAATTTTAAAAAATGTGGGGCGCCTGGGTGGCGTAGTCGGTTGGGCGTCCGACTTCAGCCAGGTCACGATCTCGCGGTCCGGGAGTTCGAGCCCCGCGTCAGGCTCTCGGCTGATGGCTCGGAGCCTGGAGCCTGTTTCCGATTCTGTGTCTCCCTCTCTCTCTGCCCCTCCCCCGTTCATGCTCTGTCTCTCTCTGTCCCAAAAATAAATAAACGTTGAAAAAAAAATTTAAAAAAAAATTTTTTTAAATGTAATAGAAGAAATGATAGAAAAACAGCTTTTGCAGTAATCCTCCTTCATTCAATTTTTATCTCAGAATGCTTTAGAGTTTTCCATATGTATCCTATTTTTAGTTCTTAGTTTTTAAATGCATAATTTACACAGCTTCAAAAGAATAATTGTAACATATGAATATGCATGTGCATACTTATGATAGTGCATCTATCAGCACAATATTACCTTTTCTCCTGGCTTTAAAATGTATACCTTTGCACCTTAGAATAATGAGTCTACATGGATTGGTGTCAAACAAATGGCTCTACCATTCTTTATTAGTTTTCCTGTTGTAGTCCTTTATATGAAGAACAAAGACTATTTTTTAAAGGCTGTTTTTATAGAATGCTTCCTCAGGTAATACAAAAAAGAAGAAAGGGTTTGCTTCTGAATAGGACTACATATACTAGGTTAAGTCTTTTGGGGCAATACTGTCAACAGTATAACAATACCTTTAATGTATTCCATTCAAGTCTGTAAGTTTCTCAGATTGACCTGTCAACCACTCAGACTTTTTACCCTATAAGTGAACACTAGTCCTCTTATATCATCAAGCTAGTCATCTGAGTCTCCCTTACACTAAATTCATTTGCTAATGACTTTTCTGCTTACTTCTATTTATCAGCTCACTATCATCTGACTTCTATCCTTTCTGCTTTCATTACACTCAGGTCGCCCTTCCCAGAATTAATGTTGATTGAGAATGTATATGCTTAGTATATGTAGTCTTACTAACCCTTACAACAACCCTATGAATGTTGTATCAGAGTTCTCAGGTTGTCAACAATGGAAACCAGCTCTGATGAAATTCAGCAAAAGGAAGTTTAGGGGAAGTATACTGAAATTCTCAGCATCAATGGGAAGGACAAAAATCCAAGCTCAGAAATGAGCAGAAGCTAAGATATTTCTAGAGAGCTAAGAATCAGCAACTACAGCAATAATTTGTGCTCAGAACACTGCTGCCAAAATAAATGAGCAAATGCTCACACTGACATGTTGTTAACTATGTACTAAATACCATTATTTTATATAACACATATGCACATATCACAATTTGTAATAAATATCATTTTTCTCTGTTTTGTATCTGTGTCTCAAAGTTTAAAAGCCCCATGAAGGCAGAAACAATGTGTGTTTTATTAACTGATGCATACCTAATGCCAAGCACAGTAGCTGGAACTGGATGAAATAGGTACTATTATCATTCTCATCTCATACATGAGGAAACTGAAGCAGAGGCAGGCTAAATATATCCCAAAGCCACACAGTTAGCAAGTGATAGATTCAGGATTCAGATGTAGAAGAACTGTCTCTAAAATCTGTGCCCTTAATCACCATCACACAGATTCCATCCATTTTAGTCTTTTTATTCTTGTGGTCAAGATTAGACTTCCAAAGTTCCCATCTAGCTGATATTCATTGGGTCACATACATGCCCATCACCTAAGGAAGAGGGGGCCCATGATTATCAAGCAACTAAACTCAATTCACTGAGGAAGCAATAATTCCTTCAGAAGAAATCAGGGTATTGCAAAGAAAATAAAATGAGAAACCAAAGAACAACAAACATCTTCTCACAATGACCTTCAGAGAAACTATTATCTTCCCCATTTTAAAGATGAGGAAACTGAAGCATGAATATAAATTATAATGTTTTATTCTTATAGAAAATATACTTACAGTACTGGATTAAATGGTATTTCCCAAAATTCATATGTACCCAGAATCTGTGAATACGAATTTATTTGGAAATAAAGTCTTTGTAGATGTAATCAAGTTAGGATAATATCACACTGGATTAGGGGTGGACTCTAATCCAATGATTGGTGTCCTTACAAGAAGGAAGAAATGTGGATTCAGACACACAGAGTGGGAGTCTGCCATGTAATGATGGAGACAATGATTGGAATGATGTGTCTACAAGCCAAGGAATGCAAGGATTGCTGGCACTACCAGAAGCTAAGTAAAGATAAGGAAGAATCTTCCCTAGAGCCTTCAGAGAGAGTATGGTCCTGCACACATCTTGATTTCAGACTTCTGGTCTCCAGAATTGTGAGAGAATAATTTCCCTTGTTTTAAGGTCCCTAGTTTATGGCAGCCTTTGGAAACTATTACACTCAAGCTCAAAAAACATGAACTTATCTTAAATAACAGAACTCCTGAGAGGAATATATTGTATTATATTTTCTTCCAACCCTCATGCCCTCACTGTACCTCTAATCCTCAACTACCAAGTTCTCCCCCCGATTGTCTAATCTATCTCCCACTCCTACCAAATAGGACATAATTTTGAGACTTATTCCTCCTATAATCGTGACCACTAATCTCCCTCTGGCCACAATGAACCTAGGTAGTATTACATTGCTTCCCATCCTACTCAACCTTGTGTTAATAAGATAAACTAGTATACTAATTCAGAAATAGAGCACAATAATGTAACATTTCCATTTAAAACAGCTTTATGAGGACACAGGCACCATGATCATAGGAGATGAAGGCTGGGGGGTGGTATCTAAAAGCATTCTATCCTTTGGTTCACACTTATGTGCCTAACGACTCTGTTCCCTTTTTCTAAAAGTATTGACATTTGGCCTTTTAAACACTTTGAATCACTATTCCTTCTTTTAAAACCCTATCTTCCTGGGGAAAAAAATTTTGACTTTCTGAAACTAGCCACTTTGGTTTATCATCTTTATTATAACCTAATGACTTCCACCACGCTAAGCCAAAAAATAATCTGATTTCTATTACCCTTATATCAGTAGTAAATTATGATCTTCAAATAAGCAGAAGATCCATCTTACAAACGGGATGCTATTTAGCAACGGAGAGGGTATGGCAACAGTTGTTCACTCAACCAACCAGTAATGTCTCCCCTATGCCTCTATGTGGTAGGCACACTTCTAAGCAGTTAATACTTATTAACTCACTTAGTCTTCGTAAAAACCCAGAAGGTAACTATTATCATCACTATCACTTTATGTATGAGGAAACTGAGGCACAGGCAAGTTAATAAGAACCTTGTGTATTAATTCTCTAAGGCTGTCATAACAAACCACCACAACTGGATGACTTAACAGAAATTCAGTGTCTCACAGTCCTCAAGGCTAAAAGTTTGAAATCAAGGTGTCAGCAGGATTGGTTCCTTCTGAGACTGTGAGGAAGAATCTGACTCATGCCTCTCTCCTGCCTTCTGATCGTTTGCTGGCAATCTTTGGTGCTTCTTGGCTTGTAGATAGATGCATTACCCCAATCTCTGCTTTCATCTTCACATGATTTTGTAGTTGCTGTTCATGTTTAATCTTTATACTTATCTTGGCTTTGTGAACTATGAATGCTGATGTGAGTTGGTATAATCAGAAACATCCTAACAAACAATGTGGGAAAAGGATGTGAATAAAATTATCCTGTGTAAAACAGTAGGAAAAGAAAGAGAAAAGATTATAAATTGTGTGTGGTCTCAGTCTCTTAAAAGTGTTTTGAACATAGCTAAAGGAATATTGTATATAGCATATTCAGTCTCATTTGACAGCATGCAATTAATTGTGTGAGTTATGTTTACTATTTCTTATTTCAATTATACAGTTTAGAAAAGTTCATGTCCTTTTGAACCACAACATTTCTTCTGCCTTCTTGTATATCATACTTGCAATAAACTACATCTTTCACTTCCAGTGAAGGACATAAAGGATAGATGGAAAGGACCCATTTAGGAAAAAAAACATTTAAATATGATGACCATTTGGTGAAATTACTGAAATGAAAATAATAGGCTTCCATTTCTAAAGTAATAAAATCCATTTTACTAGACTACCCATTTGCCCCATTGTAGATGTTAGACATAATAAAAGGTTGTCAGTCCTTAGAAATAAGAAGTGATAATCCACTTCTAACAAGTAGACTCACCACACATTCTTTACATTATCTGACAGTCTTGATTGCATCAAGAATCTCTAAAGTAATAATTATCTATAAAACAATATACAAACTACTAGGTTAAGTAAATGCATAACTTAACCTTTAGGAAAACAAGGAAGATATCAGAACAAAGTTTACTATTAGATTTTTTCCAATATTATTAAATTGACCTGATGACTAAATTCACTTTAAAAGCCATTACAACTAGAATTAACCTAGAAACCTAACTTAGGAAATTTGAATTAAAAACGATCATGTTAGCTTTTATTTTATTGATGTATATCCAGTAAGTAGAAGTTTTTTAATTACACAGCACATAAGAAAGGGGACAAGGAGTGTTAGATGGAATATGATATTTATAATTTTATATGTTAATACCCCCCTTATGTTATTTAAATAATTCAGAAACTTATTTTAGATTGATACATGGGGAAACTGAGGCAGGAAACAAATGTGAGAAACCGAATCTGTATTGGTCACAGAATCTCTTTTTCCTTAGGATAAGTTTTAATTTATTGCAGAAGATGCCTGGCAGGCCTGCCCCCATCAAATCTGTCAGAATTGCAATGGAAAAACACAGTTTAGACTCAATACAGGCAGGACATCTGTACTACATATATCCTCTATAGTGTCTTTCTTGAAATAGAAGACACATGCTAAGCTTAAGAGACAATCTTGGCAGGCCATAAGACAGTTCTAGGGTAAATTAGCCTTCAGTTATTATAGCATGCAACTAGAGGAGCTGAGAACGAACAATAGCATATGCCTTTGGGTAAATCTATAGATAGATAGGTAGTTTTCTAGGGCTGGAGTGGGAACAGGGATTAACTGTTAAAGGGAGGAGGGATCTTATTGGAGTGATGGAAATGTTTTATTTTTTTTTAAGTATAATTTACTGTCAAATTGGTTTCCATACAACACCCAGTGCTCATCCCAACAAGTGCTCTCCTCCATGCCCATCACCCACATTCCCCATTCCCCCCCCATCGACCCTCAGTTTGTTCTCAGTCCTTACAAGTCTCTTATGGTTTGCCTCCCTCCCTCTCTGTAACTTTTTCCCCCTTACAGTCCCCCATCGCCTTCTGTTAAGTTTCGCAAGATCCACATATGAGTGAAAGCATATAGTATCTTTCTTTCTCTGCCTGACTTATTTCACTTAGCATATTACCCTCCAGTTCCATCCATCTTGCTGCAAATGGCCAGATTTCATTCTTTCTCATTGCTAAGTAGTATTCCATTGTATATATAAACCACATGTTCTTTATCCACTCATCAGTTGATGGACATTTAGGCTTTTTCCATAATTTGGCTATTGTTGAAAGTACTGCTATAAACCTTGGGGTACATGTGCCCCTCTGCATCAGCACTCCTGTATCCCTTGGGTAAATTCCTAGCAGTGATACTGCTGGGTCATAAGGTAGTTCTAGTTTCAATTTTTTGAGGAACCTCCACACTGTTTTCCAGAGCAGCTGCACCAGTTTGCATTCCCACCAACAGTGCAAGAGGGTTTCCGTTTCTCTACATCTTCACCAGCATCAATAGTCTCCTGAGTTGTTCATTTTAGCCACTCTGGTGTGAGGTGGTATCTCAGTGTGGTTTTGATTTGTATTTCTCTGATATGAGTGATATTGAGCATCTTTTCATGTGTCTGTTGGCCATCTGGATGTCTTCTTTGGAAAAGTGTATAGTCATGTCTTCTGCCCATTTCTTCACTGGATTATTTGTTTTTCGTGTGTGGAGTTGGGGAGTTCTTTATACATTTTAGATACTACCCCCTTATCCGATGTGTCATTTGCAAATATCTTTTCCCATTCCGTCAGTTGTCTTTTAGTCTTGTTGATTGTTTCCTTTGCTGTGCAGAAGTTCTTTATCTTGATGAGATCCCAATAGTTCATTTTTGCTTTTAATTTCCTTGCCTTGGGAGATGGTTGCATAAGGAATTGCTGCTGCTAAGGTCAAAGAGGTTTTTTTCCTGCTTTCTCCTATAGGGTTTTGATGGTTTCCTGTCTCACATGCAGGTCTTTCATCCATTTTGAGTTTATTTTTGTGTATGATGTAAGAAAGTGGTCTGGTTTTATTCCTCTGTACATTTCTGTCCAATTCTCTCAGCACCATTTTCTAAAAAACACAGCACCATTTGTTAAAATGCTCTTTTTCCCATTGGATACTCTTTCCTGCTTTGTCAAAGGTTAGTTGGCCATATATTTGTGCATCCAATTCTGGGTTCTCTATTTAATTCCACTGGTCTATGTGTCTGTTTTTGTTCCAATACCATACTGTCTTGATGATTACAGCTTTTTAGTAGAGGATAAAGTCTGGGATTGTGATGCTTCCCGCTTTGGTTTTCTTCTTCAATATTATTTTGGCTATTCAGGGTCTTTTGTGGTTCCACACAAATTTTAAGATTGTTTGTTCTAGCTTTGAGAAGAATGGTGGTGTAATTTTGATTGAGATTGTATTGAATGTGTAGATTGCTTTGGGTAGTATTGATCTCTTAAGAATATTTATTCTTCCAATCCATGAGCATGGAATGTCTTTCCATTTCTTTGTATCTTCTTCAATTTCTTTCGAAGCTTTCTATAGTTTTCAGCACATAGATCTTTTACATCTTTGGTTAGGTTCATTCCTAGGTATTTTATGGTCCTTGGTACAATTGTGAATGGGATCAGTTTCTTTATTTGTTTTTCTGTTGCTTCATTATTAGTTTATAAGAATGCAACTGATTTCTGTACATTAATTTTATATCCTGCAACCTTGCTGAATTCATCAGTTCAATCAGTTCTAGTAGACTTTTAGTGGAGTCTATCTGGTTTTCCATGTATAGTATCATACCATCTGCAAAAATTGAAAGCTTGCCTTCATCTTTGCCAATTTTGATGCTTTTGAGTTCCTTTTGTTGTCTGATTTCTGATGCTAGAACTTCCAACACTATGTTAAACAATAGCAGTGAGAGTGAACATTTCTGTCATGTTCCTGATCTCAAGGGGAAAGCTGTCAGTTTTTCCCCATTGACAATGATAATAGCTGTGGGCTTTTCATAAATCACTTCTATGATTTTAACTATGTTCCCTCTATCCCAACTTTATTGAGGGTTTTCCTCAAGAAAGGATGCTGTATTTTTTAATGTTTGTTGGTTTGTTGGTTTGTTTGTTTGTTTTTTAGTTTTATTTTTAATTTGCACCCAAATTAGTTAGCATATAGTGCAACAATGATTTCACGAGTAGATTCCTTAATTTCCCTAACACATTTAGCCCATCGCCCCCTCCCACAACCCCTCCAGTAACCCTCTGTTTGTTATTCACATTTAAGGGTCTCTTATGTTTCATCCCCCTGCCTGTTTTTATATTATTTTTGTTTCCCTTCCCTTAAGTTCATCTGTTCTGTGTCTTAAAGTGCTCATATGAATAAAGTCATATGATTTTGGTCTTTCTCTGACTGACTAATTTCACTTAGCATAATACCCTCTAGTTCCATCCACATAGTTGCAAATGGCAAGATTTCATTCTTTTTGATTGCTGAGTAATACTTCATTGCATATATCTTCTTTATCCATTCATCCATCTATGGACATTTGGGCTCCTTCCATACTTTGGCTATTGTTGATAGTGCTGCTATAAATACTGGGGTTCATGTGTCATTTTGTTGGTGGGGTTCATGTGGGGTTCATGTTCATTTCATTGGCATATAATTTTCCATAGTATTCCCTGATAATTGCTTGTATTTCTGAGGGACTGGCTGTAATAAATTCATTTTCATTTGTGATTTTACCTATTTGGGTCCTCTCACTTTACTTTTTCAGAAGACTGGCTGGAGGTTTATCAATTTTGTTTATTTTTTCAAAAAACCAACGCTTGGTTTCATTGATCTGTTCTACAGTTTTGTTGTTTTTTTCTTTTTCTTTTTTGGATTCTGTATTGTTTACTTATGTTCTGATCTTTATTATTTCTCTTCTTCTGCTGTGGTTGGGGTTATCTTTGCTTTCGGCTTCTAGTTCCTTTAGGTGTGCTGTTAGATTTTGTATTTGGGATTTTTCTTGTTTCTTGAGATAGGCCTGGATTGCAATGTATTTTCCTCTTAGGACTGCCTTTGCCGCATCACAAAGGGTTTGGATTCTTGTGTTTTATTTTTCATTTGTTTCCATATATCTTTTTTTTTATTTTTTTATATATATGAAATTTATTGACCAATTGGTTTCCATACAACACCCAGTGCTCATCCCAAAAGGTGCCCTCCTCAATACCCATGACCCAGCCTCCCCTCCCTCCCACCACCCATCAACCCTCAGTTTGTTCTCAGTTTTTAACAGTCTCTTATGCTTTGGCTCTCTCCCACTCTAACCTCTTTTTTTTTTTTCCTTCCCCTCCCCCATGGGTTCCTGTTAAGTTTCTCAGGATCCACATAAGAGTGAAACCATATGGTATCTGTCTTTCTCTGTATGGCTTATTTCACTTAGCATCACACTCTCCAGTTCCATCCACATTGCTACAAAAGGCCATATTTCATTTTTTCTCATTGCCACGTAATATTCCATTGTGTATATAAACCACAATTTCTTTATCCATTCATCAGTTGATGGACATTTAGGCTCTTTCCATAATTTGGCTATTGTTGAGAGTGCTGCTATAAACATTGGGGTACAAGGGCCCCTATGCATCAGTACTCTGTATCCCTTGGGTAAATTCCCAGCAGTGCTATTGCTGGGTCATAGGGTAGGTCTATTTTTAATTTTCTGAGGAACCTCCACACTGCTTTCCAGAGCGGCTGCACCAATTTGCATTCCCACCAACAGTGCAAGAGGGTTCCCGTTTCTCCACATCCTCTCCAGCATCTATAGTCTCCTGATTTGTTCATTTTGGCCACTCTGACTGGCGTGAGGTGATACCTGAGTGTGGTTTTGATTTGTATTTCCCTGATAAGGAGCGACGCTGAACATCTTTTCATGTGCCTGTTGGCCATCTGGATGTCTTCTTTAGAGAAGTGTCTATTCATGTTTTCCACCCATTTCTTCACTGGGTTATTTGTTTTTGGGGTGTGGAGTTTGGTGAGCTCTTTATAGATTTTGGATACTAGCCCTTTGTCCGATATGTCATTTGCAAATATCTTTTCCCATTCTGTTGGTTGCCTTTTAGTTTTGTTGGTTGTTTCCTTTACTGTGCAGAAGCTTTTTATCTTCATAAGGTCCCAGTAATTCACTTTTGCTTTTAATTCCCTTGCCTTTGGGGATGTGTCGAGTAAGAGATTGCTACGGCTGAGATCAGAGAGGTCTTTTCCTGCTTTCTCCTCTAAGGTTTTGATGGTTTCCTGTCTCACTTTTAGGTCCTTTATCCATTTTGAGTTTATTTTTGTGAATGGTGTGAGAAAGTGGTCTAGTTTCAACCTTCTGCATGTTGCTGTCCAGTTCTCCCAGCACCATTTGTTAAAGAGGCTGTCTTTTTTCCATTGGATGTTCTTTCCTGCTTTGTCAAAGATGAGTTGGCCATACGTTTGTGGGTCTAGTTCTGGGGTTTCTATTCTATTCCATTGGTCTATGTGTCTGTTTTTGTGCCAATACCATGCTGTCTTGATGATGACAGCTTTGTAGTAGAGGCTAAAGTCTGGGATTGTGATGCCTCCTGCTTTGGTCTTCTTCTTCAAAATTCCTTTGGCTATTCAGGGCCTTTTGTGGTTCCATATGAATTTTAGGATTGCTTGTTCTAGTTTCGAGAAGAATGCTGGTGTAATTTTGATTGGGATTGCATTGAATGTGTAGATTGCTTTGGGTAGTATTGACATTTTGACAATATTTATTTTTCCAATCCATGAGCAGGGAATGTCTTTCCATTTCTTTAAATCTTCTTCAATTACCTTCATAAGCTTTCTATAGTTTTCAGCATACAGATCCTTACATCTTTGGTTAGATTTATTCCTAGGTATTTCATGCTGCTTGGTGCAATTGTGAATGGGATCAGTTTCTTTATTTGTCTTTCTGTTGCTTCATTGTTAGTGTATAAGAATGCAACTGATTTCTGTACATTGATTTTGTATCCTGCAACTTTGCTGAATTCATGTATCAGTTCTAGCAGACTTTTGGTGGAGTCTATCGGATTTTCCATGTATAATATCATGTCATCTGCAAAAAGCGAAAGCTTGACTTCATCTTTGCCAATTTTGATGCCTTTGATTTCCTTTTGTTGTCTGATTGCTGATGCTAGAACTTCCAGCACTATGTTAAACAACAGCGGTGAGAGTGGGCATCCCTGTCGTGTTCCTGATCTCAGGGAAAAAGCTCTCAGTTTTTCCCCGTTGAGGATGATGTTAGCTGTGGACTTTTCATAAATGGCTTTTATGATCTTTAAGTATGTTCCTTCTATCCCGACTTTCTCAAGGGTTTTTATTAAGAAAGGGTGCTGGATTTTGTCAAAGGCCTTTTCTGCATCGATTGACAGGATCATATGGTTCTTCTCTTTTTTTGTTGTTAATGTGATGTATCACGTTGATTGATTTGCGAATGTTGAACCAGCCCTGCATCCCAGGAATGAATCCCACTTGATCATGGTGAATAATTCTTTTTATATGCTGTTGAATTCGATTTGCTAGTATCTTATTGAGAATTTTTGCATCCATATTCATCAGGGATACTGGCCTGTAGTTCTCTTTTTTTACTGGGTCTCTGTCTGGTTTAGGAATCAAAGTAATCCTGGCTTCATAGAATGAGTCTGGAAGTTTTCCTTCCCTTTCTATTTCTTGGAATAGCTTGAGAAGGATAGGTATTATCTCTGCCTTAAATGTCTGGTAGAACTCCCCTGGGAAGCCATCTGGTCCTGGACTCTTATTTGTTGGGAGATTTTTGATAACCGATTCAATTTCTTCGCTGGTTATGGGTATGTTCAAGCTTTCTATTTCCTCCTGTTTGAGTTTTGGAAGTGTGTGGGTTTGTCCATTTCTTCCAGGTTGTCCAGTTTGTTGGCATATAATTTTTCATAGTATTCCCTGATAATTGCTTGTATTTCTGAGGGATTGGTTGTAATAATTCCATTTTCATTCATGATTTTATCTATTTGGGTCATCTCCCTTTTCTTTTTGAGAAGCCTGGCTAGAGGTTTGTCAATTTTGTTTATTTTTTCAAAAAACCAACTATTGGTTTCGTTGATCTGCTCTACAGTTTTTTTAGATTCTATATTGTTTATTTCTGCTCTGATCTTTATTATTTCTCTTCTTCTGCTGGGTTTAGGCTGCCTTTGCTGTTCTGCTTCTAGTTCCTTTAGGTGTGCTGTTAGATTTTGTATTTGGGATTTTTCTTGTTTCTTGAGATAGGCCTGGATGGCAATGTATTTTCCTCTCAGGACTGCCTTTGCTGCGTCCCAAAGCATTTGGCTTGTTGTATTTTCATTTTCGTTTGTTTCCATATATTTTTTAATTTCTTCTCTAATTGCCTGGTTGACCCACTCATTCATTAGTAGGGTGTTCTTTAACCTCCATGCTTTTGGAGGTTTTCCAGACTTTTTTCTGTGGTTGATTTCAAGCTTCATAGCATTGTGGTCTGAAAGTATGCATGGTATGATTTCAATTCTTGTAAACTTATGAAGGGCTGTTTTGTGACCCAGTATATGATCTATCTTGGAGAATGTTCCATGTGCACTCGAGAAGAAAGTATATTCTGTTGCTTTGGGATGCAGAGTTCTAAATATATCTGTCAAGTCCATCTCATCCAATGTCTCATTCAGGGCCCTTGTTTCTTTATTGACAGTGTGTCTAGATGATCTATCCATTTCTGCAAGTGGGGTGTTAAAGTCCCCTGCAATTACCACATTCTTCTCAATAAGGTTGCTTATGTTTATGAGTAATTGTTTTATATATTTGGGGGCTCCGGTATTCGGCGCATAGACATTTATAATTGTTAGCTCTTCCTGATGGATAGACCCTGTAACTATTATATAATGTCCTTCTTCATCTCTTGTTACAGCCTTTAATTTAAAGTCTAGTTTGTCCGATATAAGTATGGCTACTCCAGCTTTCTTTTGGCTTCCAGTAGCATGGTAAATAGTTCTCCATCCCCTCACTCTCAATCTAAAGGTGTCCTCAGGTCTAAAATGAGTCTCTTGTAGACAGCAAATAGATGGGTCTTGTTTTTTTATCCATTCTGATACCCTATGTCTTTTGGTTGGCGCATTTAATCCATTTACATTCAGTGTTATTATAGAAAGATACGGGTTTAGAGTCATTGTGATGTCTGTATGTTTTATGCTTGTAGTGATGTCTCTGGTACTTTGTCTCACAGGGTCCCCCTTAGGATCTCTTGTAGGGCTGGTTTAGTGGTGACAAATTCCTTCAGTTTTTGTTTGGGAAGACCTTTATCTCTCCTTCTATTCTAAATGACAGACTTGCTGGATAAAGGATTCTCGGCTGCATATTTTTTTCTGTTCAGCACATTAAAGATTTCGTGCCAATCCTTTCTGGCCTGCCAAGTTTCAAAAGAGAGATCAGTCACAAGTCTTATAGGTCTCTCTTTATATGTTAGGGCACATTTACCCCTTGCTGCTTTCAGAATTTTCTCTTTATCCTTGTATTTTTCCAGTTTCACTATGATATGTCCTGCAGAAGATCGATTCAAGTTACATCTGATGGGAGTTCTCTGTGCCTCTTGGATTTCAATGCCTTTTTCCTTCCCCAGTTCAGGGAAGTTCTCAGCTATTATTTCTACAAGTACACCTTCAGCACCTTTCCCTCTCTCTTCCTCCTCTGGGATACCAATTATGCGTATATTATTTCTTTTTAGTGTATTACTTAGTTCTCTAATTTTCCCCTCATACTCCTGGATTTTTTTTTATCTCTCTTTCTCTCAGCCTCCTCTTTTTCCATAACTTTATCTTCTAGTTCACCTATTCTCTCCTCTGCCTCTTCAAGCCGAGCTGTCGTCGTTTCCATTTTGTTTTGCATTTCGTTTAAAGCGTTTTTCAGCTCCTCGTGACTGTTCCTTAGTCCCTTGATCTCTGTAGCAAGAGATTCTCTGCTGTCCTGTATACTGTTTTCAAGCCCAGCGATTAATTTTATGATATTATTCTAAATTCACTTTCTGTTATATTATTTAAATCCTTTTTGATCAGCTCATTAGCTGTTGTTATTTCCTGGAGATTCTTCTGAGGGGAATTCTTCCGCCTGGTCATTTTGGATAGTCCCTGGCATGGTGAGGACCTGCAGGGCACTTCCCCTGTGCTGTGGTGTATAACTGGAGTTGGTGGGCGGGGCCGCAGTCAGACCTGATGTCTGCCCCCAGCCCACCGCTGGGGTCACAGTCAGACTGGTGTGTGCCTTCTCTTCCCCTCTCCTAGCGGCGGGATTCACTGTGGGGTGGCGTGGCCCATCTGGGCTACTTGCACACTGCCAGGCTTGTGGTGCTGGGGATCTGGCATATTAGCTGGGGTGGGTAGGCAAGGTGCATGGGGGCAGGAGGGGCAGGCTTAGCTCGCTTCTCCTTAGGTGATCCACTTCAGGAGGGGCCCTGTGGCAGCAGGAGGGAGTCAGACCAGCTTCGGAGGGGTGGCTTCTCAGAGGTACAGCGTTGGGTATTTGCGCGAAGCAAGCAAGTTCCCTGGCAGGAATTGGTTCCCTTTGGGATTTTGGCTGGGGGATGGGCAAGGGAGATGGTGCTGGCAAGCACCTTTGTTCCCCGCCAAACTGAGCTCTGTTTTCCTGGGGCTCAGCAACTTTCCCTCCCTTTGTCCTCCAGCCTTCCCGCTTTCCTAGCAGAGCTGTTAACTTATGACCTCCCAGATGCTAAGTCCCGCTTGCTGTGAGAACACACTCCGTCCGGCCCCTCCGCTTTTGCAAGCCAGACTCAGGGGCTCTGCTTGGCCGGCGAGCTGCCCCCCTCTGCCCCGGCTCCCTCCCACCAGTCCGTGGAGCCCGCACCGCCTCTCCGCCCTTCCTACCCTCTTCCGTGGGCCTCTGGACTGTGCTTGGCTCTGGCGACTCCTTTCTGCTAATCCTCTGGTGGTTTTCTGGGTTATTTAGGCAGGTGTAGGTGGAATCTAAGTGATCAGCAGGAGGCGCGGTGAGCCCAGCGTCCTCCCACGCCGCCATCTTCCCCCCCTCCCATTTCCATATATCTTTTAATTTTTCTCTAGTTGCATGATCGACCCATTCATTCTTTAGTAAGATGTTCTTTAACCTCCATGCTTTTGGAGGTTTTCCAGATTTTTTCCTTTGGTTATTTTCAAGTTTCATAGCATTATGATCTGAAAGTATGCGTGGTATGATCTCAACTCTTATATTTATTGAGGGCTGTTTTGTGACCCAGTATGTGATCCACTTTAGAGAATGTTCTGTATGCACTCGAGAAGAAAGTATATTCTGTTGCTTTGGGATGTAGAGTTCTAAATATATCTGTCAAGTCTATCTGGTCCAATGTATCATTCAGGGCCCTTGTTTCTTTAATGATTCTGTGTCTAGATTATCTGTCCATTGCTATAAGTGGAGTATTAAAGTCCCCTGCAATTACCACAGTCTTATCAAAAACACTGTTTATGTTTGTGATTAATGGTTTTAAATATTTGGGTGGTCACAAATTTAGTGCATAGAAATTTATGATTGTTAGCTCTTCCTGATGGATAGACCCTGTAATTACTATTTACATCTTGTTATAGTCTTTAATTTAAAGTCCTGTTCGTCTAAGCATGGCTATTCCAGTTTTCTTTTGACTTCCAGTAGCATGATACTGGTAGTATCATGATAGTTCTCCATCCCCTCACTTTCAATCTGAAAATGTCCTCAGGTCTAAAATTAGTCTCTTGTAGACAGCAAATAGATGGGTCTTGGGTATTTTTATCCATTCTGATACCCTATGTCTTTTGGTTGGAGCATTTAGTTCATTTACATTCAGTGTTATTACTGAAAGATAAGGGTTTAGAGTAAGTTTGTTATCTGTAGGTTTCATTCTTGTAGTGATGTCTCTGGTACTTTATGGTCCTTGCAACATTTTCCTCACAGAGTTCCCCTTAGGCTCTTGCAGGGCTGGTTTAGTGGTGATGAATTCCTTCAGTTTTTGTTTGGGAAAACCTTTATCTCTCCTTCTATTCTGAATGAAAGGCTTGCTGGATAAAGGATTCTTGGCTGCATATTTTTCCTGTTCACCACATTAAAGATTTCTTGCCATTCCTTTCTGACCTAAGTTTCAGTAGATAGGTCTGTTACTATCCCTATGCTTCTACCTTTGTATGTTAAGGCCCATTATCCCTGCCTTGAGAATTCTCTCTTTATCCTTGTATTTTGCCAGTTTCAGTGTGATATGTCGGGCAGAAGATCGATTCAAGTTACATCTGAAGGGAGTTCTGTCTCTTGGATTTCAATGTCTGCTTCCTTCCACAGATCGGGGAAATTCCCAGCTATGATTTGTTCAAGTGCACCTTCAGCTCCTTTCTCTCTTTTCTTCTTGAAATCCTATGATACAGATATTGTTCCATTTGATTGCATTACTTATTTCTCTAATTCTCTCCTCTTGATCCTGGAATTTTTAATCTCTTTTTTTCTCAGCTTCCTCTTTTTCCATAATTTTATCTTCTAATTCACCTATCCTCCCCCTCTGCCTCTTCAATCCACACTGTGGCTACTTCCAGCTTATTTCGCACCTCATTTATAGCATTTTCTAATTCATCATGACTATTTTTTAGTTCCTTGATCTCTGCAGTAATAGATTCTATGCTGTCTTCTACGACTTTTTCAAGCCCAGTGATTAATCTTGTAAATAGTATTCTAAGTTCTTTTTCAGTTATGCTCCTCATATCTGTTTTCATCAATTCTTTATCTGTCCTTTGTCCCTGCAATTTCTTTTGAGGGGAATTCTTCCGTTTCATCATTTTGGCTAGTTTTCTGTCCCTTATGAGTTTTAAAAGCTTGTTATGTGCTCTGCCCCTGTGAGTACTGCGATATTAAAGGGGCAATCATACACTGTCCAGGGTCTGGCTCTTCAGGACGTGTTTTTTGGAGAGTGTTCCTTGCTCTCTGTTGTAACTTTGGTTATTTTATTTCTCTACTTGTAGTGATGTTTTGGACTCTCCACAGGCATGCTTTGATTTGTTCCTTGAAGTAGCCCTGGAAAGGAAAACAAACAAACAAGAAACAAAGACATGCAAACACACAAACAAAACAAAGATACACACACACACACACACACACACACAAGCAATCCAAAAGAAAAAACAAAACAAAAACAAAAAACAGAAACACCATCTACAAGTAAAGAAGACGGTTGAGGCAGTGCTGATGGAAGAGCGCCTACAAAGAGAGAAATGACAGGCGTGGGACGGAGAGAAAAGAAACATTGACCAGGCAGAAAGACTAAATGGCTTAATCCAGAGAGAGAGAAAGGAAAATAAAGAAGGAAGCAGGGGAAACAAAAACAAGGTAAAGTTACCCAGAGAGAGACACTATATGGCTTGATTATTCCAGAGAGAGAGAAAGGAAAGTATAGAAGGAAGTGTAGAACATGAATCAAGCAAATTAATTAAATATGTCTGCTTAAACAAACCAACAACCAGAGTAACCAGGCTAGAGGAGGGAAGATATAAGAAGGGAGAATATATAAAAATAACAAGAGATGTCCTGTAATTTATCCAGGCTATATAGCAGCATTGGTCTGGATGATGGAGCCATCTGGTTCTACAGAATCTATCCTGCTCCAGCAGATACGCAGTTACCCAGCATGGAGTGGTGTGGTTTGGTGTAAACTGGTTCTACCTCCACTATGGGCCCCCAGAGACTGATTCCTGAGGCTCCGCCTTGGTGGGGGGGTTGGGGGGAATGGAATCCCCTGGTCTCTTCTCCACAGACCCGGTGGACTCCATTCCAGTCATCTTCAATGTGTCACAGGTGCAGATGGAGCAGTCCTTCTTGCTCCACTAACTCCCTTGACCCAGCACTTGGCTAGGATTCAAAGTCCTGCTCCATGCACTCTGGCACTAGGGAAGCACGCCTCTGTGTGGCCCAATATGTGGTCCTGGCTGGCTTCATCTGTGCTGCAAGACTTCAGGGAGGACTGCCTTTTCCTGCTTGGGACTGCCCCGCTGACCTAGCCACTGAGCCCAGGGGTGGCAGATGCAGGCAGGCTTTGTACTGTCTCACAGCACTCCAGGGAAGTGGCCACTTTCTCCTACTGCAGAATGCGCTCAACATACCACTGAACACAGGGCTGGCTCCCCTCCTTCCCAGGTGTGCAAACAGGGCAGCTGGCCCCAGTCCATAGAAAGCCCCATAGTTAGAAATGGGATCCCTCTCAGTCCCAGTCCAAGGTTTATCTCTTGTCTAGATACAGTCCTACACTTCCCCAGCCACTCTTTCTCTTCCCTTTGTCTCTCTGAAAAAGGGGATCTCTCCCCTCCATGCCTACGTGGCCCATTTTATCTTCCCCAGTTCATAATCACCCACCTATAGCCAGTCAAGGATGCCCTGGTGTCTCCCTTTTAGACTCAGTCTCTTTTCCTCCCAGGCTCTTGGGGCTCAAAGTTCTTTGGCTTCAGCACTTCTTTTTTGAGAAATGTGGAAAGTATGGATCCCTCTACTTCTCCACCATGTTTGGCCTGCTTCTGTGATGGAAATATTTTAAAACTGCATCATGATGATGGCTGAACAACTCAGTAAAATTACTAATTCAAAATAATTGAATTGTACACTTGGAATGAGTGAATTTTTATAGCATTCAGATTATACCTCAAGAGAGCTTTCTGTTTTTTAAAAGAAGCTTTTAAGATAAAACCATGGCACCTCTGGGCCTACATCAAATTTATACATGGCTGTGGTTTCAGGAAGTTTCTAGGCTAAAGTATGAGTAGTAATATTGAGACTATTCTTCTCCTCCAACATTCAGGAAACAAGCAGGAGACTAACTAATATCTGATTCAAGTCACTAAAATAACATCAATAGCTCAGATCCCTAAAATCTATTTCCCTTCCTTTTTGATAAAAATATCCAATCAATAAGGGAACCTGGGTGGCTCAGTGGGTTAAGTGTTTGACTCTTGATTTTGGCTCAGGTCATGATGTCAGGGTTTGTGAGTTTGGACCTCATGTCAGGCTCTGCGCAGACAGAAATGAGCCTGCTTATGATTGTCTCTCTTTCTCTCTGCCCCTCTCTTGCTCTTGCACACATGAGCTCTCTCTCTCTCTGTCTCTCTCTTTCTCAAAATAATTAAATAAACATTTTTTAAAGAATATTCAATCAATAACAACATAAGTTGTAATTTCTCTATAAAAATTCCATTTGGATTCTAAATATTACGATGCTAGTGACCCAAACTTGTTTTCCCATGCAGGTTCAAAAAGGAAATTGGTTTGTGTTATCAATCTAGGTCCATCATTCCTAATGCAGTTAGGAGGCAGTGCACACCAACATCAGTCCCTGATATAGAAGGACATAATATTCCAGGTCAAAAACTAGAAATCATGGTAGAACTGCTTGGTGATCTTTGTTCCACATATGCCCACCATCTCTAACCTAGTCTTGAGCTGTGAGACTATTAGAAAATTTGCCTTGATTTCTAAACAGCCTTGATTTGTATTTTTTCTTTTCTTTCAGCAGAGAGTTTAGTCCTACTGTGACTTACCTCTTTACCTCTTCCACAGATCGTTATTTTTCTATGCTTTTCTGACTCTGCTTGCCTCCCCACCCAGCTAAATCTCAGGGACTATTATTTCAGGCATGCATGCACTATAATTGCAGTTTCCCCCTCCTCTTCCTTGACATTCTGTCTACCCTCTATTTCGTTGTTCCCAACTCCAGTTGCCCTGTATGCCACAGTTACCAGGGGTGCTGCTTAACAATGAAGATTGCCTGTTCCAGTCCAGATCTTCTGATCCGAAAGAAGCTCACTGAGGGGAAAGGTCCTGGAATTTGGATTTTTTTTTAAGATTCTTAAGTTATTCGTATGCCAAGCATGATTTGGGAGCTATTAACAATTCTCTAACCAGAATGACCCTAATAGTAATTTTTCCTACTTAGCTGTGAAGCATTTCAACGGAACATCACAATGCCACACTGGTTGGATCAAACCACTTCAACCACTTAATGAAATTTAAGCCTTCTGACTCCTCAAAACATTTTCAGTATAGTTTATTGACCTCCCTTTAAGTTTTCCCAGTCACTTAAATTATCTTTCTTCCAAGCTGTGTCTTGGAAGCAGCAGGAAGCATTGTTGCCATGTTACTAAGAAAATATAGGCCAGCAGCTTTCAACTGTGGCTGCACATTCGACTCATCTTGGGAGTGTTTAAAAATACTGGGGTCTGGGGGTGCCTGGGTGGCTCAGTCGGTTAAGCGTCCGACTTCAGCTCAGGTCACGATCTCGCGGTCCGCGAGTTCGAGCCCCGCGTCGGGCTCTGGGGTGATGGCTCAGAGCCTGGAGCCTGCTTCCGATTCTTTGTCTCCCTCTCTCTCTGCCCCTCCCCCGTTCATGCTGTGTCTCTCTCTGTCTCAAAAATAAATAAACGTTAAAAAAAATTAAAAAAAAATACTGGGTCTGGATTCTACCCCTTAGAGGCTATAATTTAATTGGCCTAACATGGAATCTACATATCCGTATTTTTTAAAACTCCCCAAATGATTCTAATGTGCAGCCACTGATCTAGGCCATTTGACACCAATTATCTCAACTTCCAACAGCTCCCCCCAGTCTACGCACACACACATACACACACACACACACCCCTCAACATTTTTTTCTAACTTAACTTACACTTTCTCCTTTTCACAGAACACATGCCTATTTACTTTCAAGACTCCTTCAGAAACTCACTTACACTTTTTCCCCATTCTCTTCTCCATCTTCAACCTCACTCTTATATGTATTTAAGCAATTTCCCACTGGTTTCAAACATATATGAATCTCCTCTATCTTATAAAAGTTCTATTACCACCAGCAACACAACAATGACAGCAACATTACATTTTCTTCATCCATTCAAAGTCAAACTCCTCTAATAAGATCATGTATTCCCATTTCTCCACTCTTTCTCTGGTTCCTCTAACTTCCAACTTCAGTTACTTCCCACCCCACTAACCTAAATACAACCAACAGATTAATTTCCCAGTATACATCTGACCATGACACCCCTTTATTTAATAACTCCCCAGTGAGGGGCCTCTGGGTGGCTCAGTCGGTTAAGCATCTGACTTCGGCTAGGGTCATGATCTCGCAGTTTGTGGTTTTGAGACCCACACTGGGCTCTGTGCTGACAGCTCAGAACCTGGAGTCTGCTTTGGATTCTGTATCTCCTTCTCTCTCTGCCCCTCCCATGCCTATGCTCTGTCTCTCTCTGTCAATAATAAATAAATGTTAAAAAAAATTTTTTTTAACTCTCCAATGAATACTTACTACTTTCACTAGGAAAGATTTATTTGGCAGAGTGCAGGGTATTGGAGATACTAGGATACTGGAGATACTAGGCACACAGATACCAATATAGAAAGTAAACAAGATTACATCCTCCAAGAATTCAGAGTGGTAAGGGAATTTGTACTTTGATGACCATACAATTAATTCTACTTTAAAATTAAAGTTTTTATATTTGTTTGGCCATTTGAGACCACTGATATTGGATTTATCCCTCCAACTTGATCTCTTAATAAAGCACTTGCTATAAGGATAAGTAGGACAATTAGAACAGACATGTGAACCTAAAACTGATTCCAAAGTCTTGCCACTTGCCACTTAGTGCAAAGAAAAGGAAAGAATTAATTACAGTTCTGAGGTTCCTTTTCAGGATGACTTGGAAGACAGTGAGGCAACAGGCACTCCACAAAATCAAGGCTGCTTTGAGAAGAAGACTAGATCAAAACCTTAGAGCATGTGAAACAGGGAGGGATGAACCAAGAATCTACAGAAATTGAAAGGCCCAGGACCTAGGTTAGTGGGAAGCCTAGTTACAGTTCAGTTTCTTAAAAATTAGAAAATATAGGGTACCGGGGTGGCTCAGCCAGTTGACCGTATAACTCTTGATTTCAGCTCAGGTCATGATCTCATGGTCATGAGATCGAGCACCACATCGAGCTCCACACTGAGCTTGGAGCCTACTTGGAATTCTCTCTCTCCCTCTCTCTCTCTGCCTCTCCCCCACTTGTGCTCTCTCTGTCTCAAAATAAATAAATAAACTTTTTTTTCTAGATTAGAAAGTGCATTTATGTACCTGAAAGATGTTTCTGATTGTAAGCAGTTTCTTCCTTAGTGCAAAATAACTGAAGATTGAGAAGATTCATTCTATTTTTCTTTGTGCATTTTGGATGGAATTGTAGCTAACACACTTAAAATCTTTTTTCTCATCATTTACATTTTTGAAGGAAAAATTCATATGTTGCAAGGACCGTGAAACAAGGGAGAGAAAAACAACTCCACAGACCAGAAGTTACCTTCAATACCTATTTAATGGTTCCATATTTCTATTTTGTTCTATACTTTCAAATACATTTTATGGACCTGTTCTGTTATATGTGAATGATGCTATAACTTCAGACAAGGAAATACATATCTTATTATGTTTTATTTTACATAATTGAACCATCTACAATAGCATTGTTTCAGAAACAAAGACAAATGATTTAACTTTTTAATTAAGCCTTAAAACCCTAATTAAATGCCTAAATTGCAAAGAACCATTTCAGCCTAAATTGTCTTTAGATTGCTGTGTGTGGATTTTTCCTATTGCTTGGTTACTAACAGAAAAAGTAACAAAGAGCTATAAATCAAATTCACACTTTGTAATTTGTACTGTTAATGCATCTTTCATTGTCTAGCAAGACAAGAACAGAGAACATACAATGCTTCAGGTAAAACACAAACTCACTCAAATTGGCTGCAAGTGCCTTTTCTTAAGCTTGAGACTTTGGGAGTCTATTGGGCAACATGTACCTATGTATGTAGGGCCTGAAACACTTATTAGGATATGACCAAATGGCTGCTTGGGTCTACCTGGGTCCAGGTGTATTTTACAGTGTCTGAAGGTGTGGTTTTTAAAAGATGGAATTTTGAGAACAGAATCAGTTGAGAAAATTAATGAACACCCACATTTATTGAGTATCTACTATATACCAAACATTGTAAACTCCTTTATGTAATTCTTGCATTTAACTACATACATGTCACTCCTGCAAAATAGAGAATTTTTTTGTCTATTTGAGAAAACTGATGTTTTGAGAGGTTGGATAACCTATTGAAGATGACTTAACTAGAAAGTGACAGAATAGATATTCAGAGTTAGATTCTGAAACCTAACTGTACATTAAAACATTAACTTCAGGAAAAATACAAATTAAAACCATAGTTAGATGCCACTACACACCTATTAGAATTGAAAAAATCTAAATAGAGACACTACCAAGTGACGGCAAGGATGCAGGACAATGAAAATTCTTACGCATTGTTGGCACCAAAGGAAGGGTGCAAAATGGTGCAGCCATTTCGGAAAATAGTTGGGCATATTTTTATAAAGTTAAGTCTACATTTAGACCCACTAGTTCCATCCCTAAATATTTACCCAACTAAATAAAAATTTATGTTCACACAAATTCCCATATACAAATGCTTATAGAACCTTTACTCATGAACACCTAAAACTGGAAACAGTCCTTCAACTGATGAATAGAATATAACACAGCAGTAAAAAAGAATGAACTACTAATACATGCAACAAAATGGATAAATCACAAATGCATTATGTTAAGTGAAAGAAACCAGGCTACGTATTTATTATTTCTTTTATATGACATTCTGGAAGAGGCAAAACTATAGGGACAGACGATAAATCAGTGGTTGCCAGAAGTTGGGTATGTAGGGAGGAGTTGACTATAAAAAGACATGGGAAAATTTGGGCGTGAAAAAACTATTCTATATCTTGATCTCATGGGAAAGCAGAGGTATTGAGTCTGAACTATTTAAGCATTCCAACTGTTTCTAATGTACAGCCAAATTTGGAAAGTTTGCACTAAGGCAATGGTTTTCAACTGTGTTGTTTCCTCACTTTGATATGTCATAATCAGGCGTGTGTACTTTATCACAATTAATATGTTACTAATAACAAGTTAAGAAGTTTATAGTTGATATTTTAATATTTAAATTAGAGATGACTCAAATTTAATTCTAAAATAATGTCTTTTGCTTTTTTTTCTTTCTTCCTTTTCTTTCTTCCTTGCCCATAAAAAGCCATTTTCAGTGGAAAAGACAAAAAGCAACCATAACCCAAGAAATCTAGGTCTAATGTGCATGATAATAACCACTAAGCTATGCAGAATTGCCCTTTCCACAAGAACTTAGTGATAAGATCTAAATCTGCAACATTACATACAATAATAGCTAGCTATCCACAATCAGAAAAAGCATTTTAAAAACCTCTCGTTTTATTTTATCCAAACTATGCATGTTTTGCAGAAACAACAAAATGTAAATATAGTGAGATGGCACATGAAGCATTCCTATCTAAATGTGTTTGTGGGAATATGTTGTATGCGAGATATGTCTGTATATATGGTATGTGGGGAGGAATGTGTGTAGTGTATATAGAGTGTGTGTGTGTGTGTGTGTGTGTGCGTGTGTGTGTGTTAAGGTAAGAATCAGTATATCTCTTTTGAAAATAGAATATATTAATGTTTCTATTTCAATTGTGATCACTTTTAACCTCTAGGTAATTTACTGAACAAAACTATGACTGAAATTTGAAATAAAGAAAATAGTTCTTGTTTAAAAAAAACTTTTCAAAAAACATGAAGACAGAAACAGTTTGCTAAAATAAACCGAAAGGGGAATATAAATCAAAACTGGACATTTTCCAATGATACTAAGGAAAAATATTTTAAATTTTTTTAGTGTTTATTTTTGAGAGACACGGAGAGTGATCAGGGGAGGGGCAGAGAGAGAGGGAAACACAGAATCTGACACAGGCTCCAGGCTCTGAGCTGTCAGCAGAGTCCAAGGTGGAGCTCAAACCCATGAACTGCAAGATCATGACCTAAGCAGAAGTCAGATGCTTAACCTACTGAGCCACCCAGGTGCCCCAGGAAAATGATTTTAAATTCACAGCTGAAAAATGTAGAGGGCCCCCCTAAACAAAGGGCCATTATTAGGTATAAAAATCATCAAAAAATTCTGTCTGTACCGTATGCTGTGGTATGTTGCTCAGATTCCACCTTCTGGATAGATGCACTCATTCTCCCAGCTGCTAGCAGTATTGGCTGTTGATAATTCACAGCTGAGTCTCTCTCCAGGAGTCAGTTAGCTGACTCAAGGTTATATCCTTGGATATTGCCAGCAAATGGCAATAAGCTAATGCAAACTCAAAAAGTGGTAGTTTCAACTGAGCTTGTTTGCCAAATGTGGTATTTCTGCTTCAGCAGATCTGCATAGCCTCATGGGCATTGTATGTTGCCCTTGATCTGGCCAATGCTATATTTTCCATTCCTATCCAAAAGAAGGATCAGAAGCACTCTGCATACTCATGAGATGAACAACAAAATGCATTTACAGTAATGCCCAAAGGTCATGTTAACTCTCTTAGTCTCTGCCATGATATAGTTCAAAGACTCCTGCATCATTTGAACATTCCACAAAATATTTAATCGGTACATTATGTTCAGGGGATCACGGTCATCAGACCACATGAGCAAGAAGGGGCAAATATAATAGAGGTACTGGTAAGAATCATGCACTCCAAGATAAGAAAGATAAACTCTATGAAGATTTAAGTGTTCACATCTTTGACATTTGGGGGATGGGGAAATTTCAGTGTTCTGGGGCATGCTGACACATTGCCTCAAGAATAAACGAAAAACTGGGGCACCTGGGTAGCTCAGTCAGTTAAATGTTGACTTGATTTTGGCTCAGGTCATGATCTCATGGTTTGTGAGTTCCAACCCTGTATTGGACTTTGTGCTGACAGCACAGAGCCTGCTTGGGATTCTCTTTCCCTCTTTTGTTCTAACTCTCTCAAAAATAAATAAATAAACTTTGAAAAAAAGAATAAATGAAAAATTATTACACCTCAGAACTTTCATCACCAGATAGGAAACACAATAATCTGGCAGGCCTTTGGATGTTCTAGGTACAGCATATTTCACACTTAAAAACGCTGTCTTAATCCATTTTCCAAGTACTACAGAGGCATATAGCTTTGAATTTGGCTCAGAGCAAGAAACACTTCTGCATCAAGTCCAGGGTATCATACAAACAGTTCTGCTACTCTGGCCACAATTTCTGGCAGATCCTATGGGACAAGAGGCATCTATAGTGGGAAAAGATGCTTCGTGAAGCTTATGGCAATCTCCAATAGGACAATCACAATATAAATCTTCTAGGGATCTGGTGCAAGCCATGTCATCTTCAGCAAAGAACTATACATCTTTTAAAACATCTTCCCTGTTGCTGAACTCTAGGGAAAATGTAATCTCTGATCTTGGAAGATCAAAAGGCCATGGAACTAGAGCTGCCCATCATAAGTTGCATACAGTCAGATATACCAAGTCATAAGTAGACACAATAACAATATATCATATGAGGAAACAATAAATCTAGACAGCATACTGAGCATGGGTAAGGCCAGAAGGTGGAAGTAAGTACACAAGCGGTGGTCCAGACTTCCATGTCATCCACCACTATTCTATTTGTGCCTCTCTAACAGCTCATACGAATGACAATGGGGAGGGGGGTGGAAAAGGTGCCTTTATTACCAGGTGATGAATGAGAAAACTGATCTAGGTCTTCTCAGTATGTGTAAGCAAACTGAAGGTAGATGGTTGCTGCATTATAGCCCCACTGAGAGGTGGCTTGAAAGATAGCAGTGAGGAAAATCCTCTCAATGGGCAGAGATGTGGGTATGTATCTAGTCAACCACTTTGTTGGAATACAAGTGACCAAAGTAAGAATGTACATGAACTCATGGGCAGTGGTGAATGGCCTTACTGGTTGGTCAGGGCTCAAAGGAGAAAGATTTGAGGATCAGAGATATGAGGTGTAGGAAAGAGCTTATGGAAGAACCTAGAAGAGTGGACACAAAAATATGATAATCATTGTATTGCATTGTAATTCCTCCTGAAGAGCAACCACCTTAAAAAAAAACAATAATCAAATATACCAAATGACTCAACCAGTTAACATCAGTCAGATTCTGTCATCAGTCACCCCACTGTCATTGTTAAAGGGATGGAAACTGTGAGCCCAGCAGCACAATTTCCCTTCCCCTAAGGCTGATCTAGCTATAGCCACTGCTGAATGTCCAACCTTTGAGAAGCAGAAACCAATTCAGCACAGATACAGTACCAATACAATACAGAGCCCTGATACAGCACAATACCCTACAGAGATCAGCTGCCCACTTGATGCCAAGTTGATTATATTGAACCCTTTCTTCCAAGTGTGTTTGTCTATCCTGCTAGCAGGACCTCACTCAGCATCACTATCTTCAGGGTTACAGAGTATTAGAGCCAACAACACATTTCACTGCAAAATATTGTCTCAGACCAAGGGACCCACTTTACAGCAAAGATCTGTAGCAATGGGCACATGATGATGCAGCCTATTGGTTCTTTCACTTGTCACACTGCTCAATAGCTTTCAGCATGAGAGAGAAGAAGGACTTTTTGAAGATACAGCTGCAACTATAATTGCCCCTGACCCTCGGCACAAGGTAGAACTGCTATTACACAGTGGGGTCAGGGAAAAATTATTTGGCAGCTAGGTGATCCATCACGGCCTCTACTGGTACTTCTTTCCTAATTTTGCTAGTAAATGTACAAGTGCAGCAATCACAGCCTGAGAAGAATATAGTGACCAGAGACTCAGACTCCTCAGCAATGACAATCTAAGTCACACCACTAAGTAATCCCCCTAGCCTGATAGAGATGTTAGCCAAGGTGATGGGAATCTAGAATAGAAGGTTGAGGAAGGAGAGAATGTGTATTTGTTGCAGTCTCAAGGGTATTTTCAGTAGGTGAGGCTATAATTCATCTCACTAACCTTCCTCTTATAAATTTTCCCAGAAAAAAAAGACAAACCAGAACCCTGGGGGAAGTTTTACCAAATGGGATGAACTTAGTAGATGACCCATACATATTTGCCTAGTGCAGAGGATAGACTATAGTGGTTGCTGTGGACTGAGACATTCATGCCTCCAGAAACCAGGAATATTGGCTACTGATGTGGATGATTACAACTGTTCTTTGCTAAAGGAAACTGTTTCTCCCAACGTTGCACTCCCTCCCCAGCCCATATTCAATAATTGTTCAATGCAAAAATACAAAGACCTGGTCCCTTTGCCTCAGTTCCTTGCAAATCTAAAGGGCCCTAGCTCCACACTTTTCTGTAGAGTTGCCTGAGGTTTCTGCTGCTATACCCAATTCTGCTGCCCTCACTCCCTTACAAGTGCTATATCTGAAAGCAATCCCCTAATAAAATTTCAAACCCAAAGTTTTGTCTCAGAGTCTGTTTGTTGGGGAATCTGACCTAAGAAACTCTTACAACTGCAAATTTCTGCCCAAACCTCCAAAACTAGGATCAAGAAATCTACAATTTTAATAAACACCCCAAGAGATTCAGGTACAGTTGGCCAAGGACCATACTTTGAGAAACAGTGCATTTAGTATACCCAAACCTATTGATTACCTATAACATAGTACTGAAAAAATAAACTTTCTGTCATCCTATTACCAGAACCCATGAGGCTTCCTCTATATCCTTACATTCAACCTCCAGAAGACACATGCAGTGAAGTCCCAGCTATAGTGCCCAAATTAAGCCCATGACTTTCCTAGAAGAATGTGGCCTACTTGAGCATCAGACTAATCCCACAACTCCCCTTGATTTCTATAACCATGTTTCTTCTGACCCGATAATAGAGCCACCTTCTCAGATGGAGGAATTCCAGTGTCAACATTTGGACATTATTATTTATTATTTGTCTTCCCATTCACAAGCTACTGCTATTAGAGCTTCAGGTAAGCCAGCTAAATCCAAAATATAAAAACAGAGTTATAGTTATATGTCCCCATCTTTCATTTTCCAATTTACTTTCCCCAGAACACCTAAGAGTCTCCAGTTCCAGCCTACAAGGTCAATTACTGCCATTGACCCTTCCCATTATTACTGCTAAGTATCTGAAATATCAGCGTCTTAATTTGGGTCTATTAATATTACTGTCTTTTCTTAGTCATTCATAAAGTAACTGTTTTTTCCATTTCTCCTTCCTGGGACTCTGATCTTATGTCTTTTGTCAAAATTGAATAATCTCCATTCATTCTCACAAAATCTTAGTAGATCAATTTATTCATACATTCCTGAGCAAAGAGGAGAAAAATAGGGTCCATCTTTAATTTCTGAATCCAGAGTTTCTTCAAGGCTATATCTTCCTAACATTTCATCCATCATGACATATTTGATTATTTAAAACAGAAAGTGTGAAACTATGAGTGAGCTGTTAGTGATTCCTTAACTATTCATTCCAATCCCAAAAGACTAATATGAGGAGAAAGAGAAAAGCTATCCAAACCACAGAATTCTCATTCAAGTCATCTTTCAAAGGGACAATCATTCTGGATTGGCAACATCCATTTTTTTCATAATTTTATTTACTTCTTACTTACTTTTCCAATCTCTTGCTTATTTTAGGCAATGACCAGAGTGATACATCTCAGGTTGATCCATTCAACTCATGCTTTCTTTGTGGGAACAGCATACTGATGAGAACTACAGGTTTTCAGGGGCACCTGGGTGTCTCAGTCAGTTAAGCATCCGACTTCAGCTCAGGTCATGATCTCACGGTCTCTGAGTTCGAGCTCCATGTCAGGCTCTGTGCTGACAGCTTGAAGCCTGGAGCCTGCTTCAGATTCTGTGTCTCCCTCTCTCTCTCCCCCTCCCCCATTCGTGCTCTGTCTCTCTCTGTCTCAAAAATAAATAAACATTAAAAAATTTGAAACAAAAAATAGTACAGGTTTTCAAACAGACAAAATTCAAGTCGCAACTGTGCCATCTTAGACAAGTTAATTAGTCCTATTTTCCTCTTTCTCAAATGGAAATATGGTATTAGTATTTAGTATTAGTATAATAAAGTAATACATATAATGTGTGTACCACTGACATCTAGTATTTGGGTGTTTTAATAAATAATAGCTGTTATTATTGTCATCTTACAATACTTACATCTTGTCAATACTTACAGCATTGTCATCAAGAGAACACCTGTCAAAATTTCATTAAGGAATGAATGAAAATCACCTGCAAAGAAACTGGGACAAGATCCCTGAAATCATTTTTAGAATGTTATCAAAAGTGCTGCTGAAGTCTGTAGGGATGGTACAGCTTCACAAAAAAAGTCCTAGATCCAGTTATTTTTTTTATTTTTAATAGTTCATATATTGGCAGTGCTTTTCTGTCCCCATTTTACATTCCTATAAGAATTTTTAAATTGCAGTCATCAAAGATATGCCCTCATATTTTCATACGTTTTGGCTTTTAGTTTTGTTGAGAAGAATAAAAACTTTTAATTATTCATTTAAGATTGTCTTTAATGCAAGATGTATTTAATGAGAAACCATCTGAATCAGAGTGTCTAAATACTAACATTTTTTTAGTAAGGTCTCATCTCTTTTGCTGGTTGGAAATTAGCACAAATTCAACCAAGAAAAGCTAAGGCATGATTTATCTAGACATCAAGAACATATTTGATTCAGTACCACCCCAAACAGAATCTGCAAGGCCAGCAAGTCTATTTGGCCATAAACTACTTCAGTGAGTAACACACTCTAACGAAGGATGAAGATGAATTATCTCGGTTAGTGGTAATGCTTCAGCATGGAGAGCCGAAATAAGTACCACTACAAATGACTATTAAGCTTACTTTCTTTTCCCCACTTTAAGGGACTGAAGAAAATAAATATTTAATGAAAGAAGAAAATGGGACACTATAAAACCAAGCTGGGAAGCTAGCAGAGCTTATTGAGAAAAAGTATTGGGTTCTAAAATCAAATACAAGCAAAAGCAATTCACACACTGGTGAACAGGGGCCCTGTATTTTCAATATCTTTGTAGCTCTTATTACCACTAGGGCAAAGTTGTATAGGCATTCATCAAATCATGGACACTGAAGTTGGAAGAATCATCTGGTCTGGTATTTCTAAACTTTTATTATTCTATAGCAACTTTTGTCACATCTGCATATAATATATATTCTGATTTGCTCAATATTTTACCTTAAATCGACCCTATTTTTTGTTTTTAAAAGTTTATATTCAAGAGAAAACATACATTTTTGTTTTGAATATAACATATAATATGTTAAGGTACTAGTTATTTTGTACTAATACACATTAAAGCAAACACTTAACATTTAAGATTTATCCATTCACAATCTACCTAAAATTATCATGTATGAAACAAGTGGCGCTTGTAATAGACATTGGAAAACATTGGTCTAGTTCAACCCTCTATATGTGTAAACTACATCAGACACAAATTTGTATAACTTCCCAAATATCCTTGGAGACACCTGTTTCTTAGACACTCAGCTACTTGATCTACTTCAGCCATCACTGCTTATGCCCATGGGATTCTTCCACCCGAGACCAACAAGCCACATGCTCAGGAGTAGCTGCTTCCCACATTTGGCCACCTCAAAGCAACATGGCTGACCAACCCCACACATGGAGTTATTGACTCCAACACTTCCAGATTTAGAGAAACCTCACACACAAGGCATGGGATCTGACACTGACCAACTTTTAGAGATGTTGCATGATAAAACCTAAAGATGCAGGGAAGTTAACCTATAGAGCAAATTTTGACCTATAATTCCTCTATTTTTTTTGTCCCCACAAACTAATCTAGGCAAAAATTCTCTTTAAAGCCTATCTTAAAATTTTCTCACACAAAAGAAGACTCACTAGTAAGCACCTTACTGTGTCTTTTTGAGGTCTGTTTTGAACTTTTACCTGATTTCTCATTGCTTCACAGCCCTCCTTGCCTCACTTGTCTTTTTCCTCACCCTCACTCTCTGCCCTAGTTTGACATCTCAAAGCATTAACACTTTAACCCTTTACTTGAGGTCTGTTTTCTAGATTAAGATCCAGATTAAGAAAAATGCCCTTTCAGTCCTTCTTGGCAAGCCACTTAATCTCTGCTTGAAGATCTCTAAAGACATACAATTTATTGACACACAAGTGATTCTTTCCAATTCACACAGTTGTCATTAGTAGAATGTTCCTGTAGTGAAATGTAATCTATTACAATCTCATTGAGTCTTTTCTCTGAGTCCAGTTCAAGTGGGCACTGACAGGGAGAATGAGAAGAATTTGCTGTGGTATTGGCCCTCACAAAGCATGCTAGGAAGGCACAATAAGTTTACATGAAATCACTAAGGCATAATATTTGGCTAGTACCAGTCTGTAAAAGCTTGTCCCAGGGTGCCTATAAAATGAGAAAAAAGTGTGGAGAGTTTTTTTTATAAAATTAAGTTTATTCTTTTGTAGAACTATCCTTTATTCTGAGATTATGCCCTTCCTGCCTTTTTGGTATTTATTTAGAGTGCTCTTTCTTTTATTAAATGATGACAATAATAGATAAAAATAGCTTAAATGTTCCTCACTGACTATATAAAAATTGTGTTTTTAAATTTAAGGGTCTTAATGACTGAATAGACTATTAAATTAATAAATTTAAAAGTAAAACAGAATGAAAGTTGAGATATCAGATAAGCCAAACCGGGTATCTTATTATTGATATTAATATCCACGGCTAAGAGATTAGGCTGGATGTTCTGGTATATGTTCTAGAAAGTCTTAGTTGATATTTTCCCAACTAGATCCTTAAATATTTACCCAGATGAGAAATATTTGATCATATGTCACAGTTTTATGAGCAAACTTCAGCCCTCCATTGTTACTTATACTGGCATTCCAGTTTTCTTTTCAGCTTCATTTAACACTTGTACATGTAAGACAACTGTCATATCAGATTGTCAACAGTACACTTGTTATCAACCTAGTAATCATTTTCTTTACTCACAAAATTGCTATTGAATTCCTCCAAGAAATGATTGACATGCTGCATCTTGTTTTGACATATCACACTAATGATGAAGGGAAACAGTGAAGAAAATAATTTTACTGATGCATTCTAAATGATGGAAATGTAGCTGCAGGGCAATGGGAAGTGATTACTGGCAATATCTGCTTCAGTTTAGACTCAGGGCACATAGGCAGGTCAGAACTTCCTCCAAAACAGATTCTTCTGATGCCAGATACCAAGACAGTTTCTGAGGCTGATGAGGTAAGTGACCTTATCTAAAAGTACAGCAATGACAGGGAGCCTGACCCCAAAGGCAACAGAGTCCAACTGCACCCATCTAATAACAACATAATAATAATAACAGTAATTTATTTAGCACTTATTATGTGCCACGCCATGTGGTGAGTGTTTTGCATGCATTATATGATTTAACCCCATTGTATATTGTCTATCCGCCTCATAACAATGTAAGTTCCAAAGAGCATGGACCTGGCCTACTTTGTTCACGATGTATCCTAGATTCCTATAAGAACATCTGACACACAGGATAGTCTCAATAAATATTCATTTATAAAATGAATGAATGACCATCCCTTTCTTTTTTAAAGTTAGCAGTCAGGGTCTTCAGATAAAACTTGAGAATTCTGCAGAGAAATCTGAAAAACCACTGAAGAAACTGAAAACAGGTTAGGCAAACTATGTTTTTTAAAATCCTGTAAAGCTATAAGAGTTTTCCATCAACCATAAAATCTGAATCAATAGTGAATTTACATTTCAAACTAATTAAAAAATATTTTATTGTTATTTGTCATTTGCCCCCTATATGGATGCAAGAAGAGTTTTTAAACAAAGATAATCAATGATGTAATGAGAAGCTGGGATCATGTAACAACAGTGGACAGAACAGCTGCATTTAAACATGCAAAGTTTTCCTAAAATTGTTTGAAGAAGCAGCCCATTTGTCCTAATTCTTGTGATTAAGATGCTCAATATATATGGGTGTCAACAAGCCTGGCTGTCTCCCAGACCTTCTCTATAAAGAGTACAACCAAAGCTGCCAGTTTATAGACATTTCAGAACCAAGAAGTTACCTTTAGATCACAGACAAAATGAAATCTTCATAAATGATTTTGATGATGAAAAACTAGAGCTAGTGGTAAAATTAGCCACACTTGTTTTCAGGATTCCCCTCAAGATCATCCGAAGGTTACTAAGGGGTAAACATTGTCAAACAATGGGGTTATATTCTCTAATTATTGGGATATCAATTTAACCATTTCTGCTAGAACATTTGCTGTCCCTGCCCACACATTCCCATTAGGCCCAGGGGCCCTCACCTGGAGTACAGGCTTCTTGCCTCAAAATTGCTCTTAGTTCTATCTGCCAAAATGTACCCTGTGATCCTTCTCCAGTCTTGCCACCACCATAAGCAGGGAACATAGAAGCATATCTTCCACCTCAGTCAAGCTATCATGATTGCAGTGCTAACTGACATCTTGACTACCATCTCACAAGGGATTCAGAGACAGAACCACTTAGCTAAAGTCTTCACATAGCTTCCTTTCTGTAACAGTGGAATCTTTTTTCAATCCAGGGGAAATCCTTTCTTTCCTCCTCTCTTTCAATAACGAGCTGGTTATTCCCATGCATCCGACTCCTTTTTAACAACTCTGCAAATTCCCCCAAATTCTCCTAAACCTCCAGCTTTTGGAAACCAACAACCAAAAATAATGTGTTGGCTACGTCTATTCTCTTTGCCCCATATCCCCCTGAGGCAACTGGGACATAACAAAACATGCTTGATGGGAAACAATGGAGAAGGAGAAAGAGATACAAAGGGAAAATGTCTTACATATTGACCCAATCTGACTTTGTCAAATTTCTATTAAAATAGGTACATATAGTTAAGTTCTGTTGATTCTTATTATTTTTAATTTCTTCCCCCCTTTTCATTTTATTACCACTATGTTGGCTCGGCTGTATCATTTACCTGGAGTACTACAAAAACTACCTAGTTAGGCCTCCTTGGGCTAACTTTATCACTGTTATCAGAGTGGTCTTTTTAACACAAAAAATCAAATTCACCACATTCACTAGCCTGTCTGAAATGGTTCAGAGCCCCAGAGTGGCTCCCATCCAAACATGAGACTCTTCATGACCCGGTCTCATCTTTTGCTACTCCACAGCACATACTCTAACTCAAAGCTGTAACCAGGAAAGAATATGCTGTTCCATTCAGAGTCTTCCTGCGTTTATCCACTCTGTTCCCTCTTTATCCATTCCATTCCTTCCAATGTTCTCATGTTGAGCTAAATTATTCTTTCAGACTTACTTTCCTCTGGGATCACTCTTCCAGTAATTTTTCCCTGACCTTCCCTCATCTGTGATTGGGAGCCTCTTTTCTGAGTACCTATAGCACTCCATGCAAGCCACACCATTGTAATTGTAGTTTGCTAATCTCTCTTCCCCAGTAGTCCCTGAGCTCCTTGAAGTCAGGAATTCTCTTTCATTTTGTATCTCCAGGACCTAGCACAGTAACCTAAAAATAGTTAATGCTCTATAAACCACTCATGAATTATTATGTAATCACATAATTTATGCTATTATGATAAGGCTGGTTTCTACATTATGTATCTAGCACAATAGATATTTGTGTCAAGCAAATTAAATGATAATAATAAGTTTTGCTGATCAATTCTAAAGTGTTAATATTTTAATTTTTTCTAAGAACATTATTCTCATATTAGCTTAAATATCTGGAATTCTTTAATTCATCTTTGATTTCAGTAACATGTTCTATTTTCTGACATTCCTAGGGAAAAATACAGTAAGTAAAACACATATGAGCATAACTTATACGTTATACTATACCTTAGTAGAATCTTACCCCTTTGGGGGGCAGCTGATTGATTGAAAATTAAATGAGAATAGACATTTAAAGCTATACTAATGGGAAGTCAATGGATTAAAGACATTCTCATATCAGACTGTCCTTGATTGCACAGGACTTTTTTAATCGTCACTACATTACACTTTTTAAATGGCATTGTGCACTGTATATTTTACTAGATGCAATATTGTGTGATTATAGAATTATAGAATGATCACGATTTGGTTAATTATTTCAGATATCATATTAGGTAAGCTAAACAAAGAAATTCAAATGAAGGTCTTGAAACATTATCTACAAGATATTAAATTTAATTTAAAAATTAATTTGATCTCTTCTTACATCTTTTATTCTTTGTTTATTAAGCCTTTAAATTCATTATCCTTGGATTAGCTGTTAGATATTCCTAATTAAAGTTATCCCTAAGTATAATGCAGGTAGAATTTTCAATTCATGATATAGTAAAAGGAGTATGGCTTGTATTATACACGTATCAGTAGCCTTTTAAGTATACACAGCAAATTTTCAGCATTATTGTGGGGGTCAGAAAGCATCTGCCATTAGACAGAGGCTGACACCTGTGTATAATTATCTAGTGTGATTAGTGAAGAAGGAGATCAAAGTTTCATGCAATTTTAATTTTATGCTCTGGGCTTGATGTGCAAAGGATTTGTACTGGGTAATAAAGGAATATAGGTTCATTCTTATAAGCATGACAAATGAATGTTTTAAAATGAGTCTGACTCATTAGCTAGATGTCTATAAACCTGTGTGACCCCAGTGCCCTTGCAGAATTTGGGGATAATCTTACTGCCTAATTATTAGTTGTGTGATAATATTTCAACAAATTAGTTCCTTTATAAAAGGCAAATATACATACAACTATTCATGCTGAGGTATGACCAAAACCAAAATGCTTTATAAAGGAAAGCATCTTTAGAATCAAAAGCTAAATAATATTAACAGCAATTTTCCACAAGGCTACATTTTTAACATCTACTATGGGCCTCTGTAGACACTTTGACAAGAATGACATTTTGACAAAATTAACAAACCAGGGAAAGAATGTGCTCTAGTCGTGACATGAGTGCTATTGAAATAAAAACACAGACAACACCGGATGCTGTGTTCAGCTACAAATTGCATTTCTGAGTTGTTGCTGATTCAACCTGATCTCAAGGTCCGTATTATAACAAGCTGGTCTGGTGCCTCCAGAGAATAGTATGAAAGTTCAGTAACTTAAATTAAGATAAAGTTTTCTTTTAAATAAGATCCAACGGATCTCCACAGTGTGAAGGAGAAAATTAACAAAAACAAAACAAATACAATATGAAATTCTAAATAATAGAATATGGAGTAGGAAACAACTTCTGGAATTTTTTCTGAGAATGGCTACTTGGCACTTTTTAAAAATAAGTCTCTGGTTGTTTGTTTGTTTAAGGAAACTCTTTTTAAAAATCTTTTTCAAGTGAAATCATGGAAGCAGGGACTCAGTGATCAATAAGATTGTCAACATGTTCCAGATCACGCTTGACCAATGTCATTGTTTTTTAGTTTCATTTTGCAGCATATACACCTTCGGCACTTACACTATGCTAAGTGCTGAAGGAGTAATGTATGAACACAGGCTTCATCTTCAAGAAGTTCAAAAACTGGTCAGGGAAAAGAAATGCAAACATGTATAATGAAGGGCAGTCATGCATAAGTGCTATGGGAAAGGAACTAGCTAAGTACTGTGAGAATCCAAGAACACAAAGGAATTAGCAATTAATTCCCAGGCTTGGCAGACAGGAAGTTTTGGAGAAGGTTTTAGGAAGAATATGCATTCATTCATTCATCAATGAAACATGTATTGAGTACCAATGGCCCAGGCCTCTATTAGGCACTGACTGTACACATGTGAATGAAATATAATTCCTGCCTTAGAGATATCACGGCTCCACTTCCATTCTATCAATGAATATTATTACTTGGGCTTAAAAAATATTATGATGAGACAATCAGGAGTACAGACCACGGAGTTTACAATCTGGAAGAATATACTGACAAGTAAAAGGGCAGTCCTGATACTAGGAGATAATAATACAGCTAACTAACATTTATTTTGTGCTTAAATGAATTAGCTCATTTAATACTCTACACTGACCACCTGAGATAGATACTATTTAAAGCCCCATTTCAGGAAGGGAAAAACAAGAACAGAGAGGATGTGTCACCTATTCAAAATCAAATATCTAGGAAATGGCAGGGCCAACATTTGAACACAGGCAATGTAGTGGCAAGGCCTATGCCCCAGCCATGATGTCACATCCGTTCTCCAAGTTTCATGGTGGAAGAAGTACATGTAGGTGTGGTATAGAGAGATATAATCTAGGAGTGTGTAGGGTGTTAAAGACTACCTGGATGGGGTGCCTGGGTGGCGCAGTCGGTTAAGCGTCCGACTTCAGCCAGGTCACGATCTCGCGGTCCGTGAGTTTGAGCCCCGTGTCGGGCTCTGGGCTAATGGCTCAGAGCCTGGAGCCTGTTTCCGATTCTGTGTCTCCCTCTCTCTCTACCCCTCCCCTGTTCATGCTCTGTCTCTCTCTGTCCCAAAAATAAATAAAACGTTGGAAAAAAAATTAAAAAAAAAAAAAAAGACTACCTGGAAGAAGAAAGGTCCACGTTGAAACTTGTTAATAATAGTGACAAATGCTTTTTAAGAAATGAACACATGAAGCTAGTAGACAGTCCCTACTGCATCTGATCCAAGACTATAAAGGAGGAGTAGAATTTGGACAGACAGAAAAACAGAAGAGCATTCCAAACTGAGGGCACATTATCGGCAAATGAAGGGAAGCTGACTTGACTAGTTTCTCCCTTTGGTAAAGTTCTTATACTTGCTGTCAAACTGCAGAATAACTGAACTTGATTGTCCACCATAAAAAATTCCGTGATGTCAGATCTTCCTAAAGAAAATTGAATCTATGTAAATGGACTGTTTGATTCTTGAACACCTCAGTTAGCCCATCAGGATTCCAGAATTACTTAGGACTATTTATTGTAGCATTTTTCCACTGCAGAAGGCTCTAACCACAAAAAGTGACCTCAAAAAATTTGGTTTTTTGGATGTAAACATAAAAGAAATAGCTAATACTTATTAAGCAATAACTATGTGTCTGGCTTATACTTCATCATTTAATTGTGTGGTTTAAGTGAGATATGTACTATTATTTTCCACTTTTTGTGAGTGAGGAAACTGAAACTTAGAATGATTAAGTAATTTTCCAAAGTCAAAGGGATGAAAGAGCTGGGATGGAGACAAGGTCAGATATTAACCCATGCCCCTAACATTATGTTATATGCAGCTCGGTTCCACAAAATTTTTTACCTAAACTTTAAGTTGACACTGATGAGTAGAAACTGTATTATTTATTCTTTTTCTATTTTTTAATAGTGTAGTAGAGAGTAAAGAGAAGAAGGAAGTCTTGATTTGAGTCCCAGCTCCACAACTTTCTTCTCTGTGACCTTGGGCAATCATATCACCTCTCTGAGCCTCAGTAGCTCATCTTTAAATTTAAAGTATTTGACTACAGGGCCACCTGGTTAAGCAACCAACTCTTGGCTTCAGCTTAAGTCATGATCTCATGGTTAGTGGGTTCGAGCCCCAGGTCACTCTCCACGCTGATGGTGGCACTAATGGTGCAGACTCTCCTTGGGATTCTCTCTCTCTCCCTCTCTCTGCCCTTCCACTGCTTGCATTCTCTCTCTCTTTCAAAATAAATAAATAAATCTTTAAAAAAACAAATAAAATATTTGACTACATGATGTCTAGACTAAGATCTAGAATTTTGCTTTTTTAAAAGAAAAGAGCCATAAAAATCACTAGCTATTCTCACATTTTTGAAAAGAGAATTTAAAAATAGGCAGGATATGTTGAAATCTTAAAGAATTAAAATTTAGGTTTTTTTTGTAAATACAGGTTAAAATTATTTGAGGGGCTGACATAACATTTCCAATATGCTGAATTATTTGCTGCAGTATGTGAGGCTAAACATCCACCATATTTTTCACTCATAAGTCTGAGGGCTAGTGACACAGTTCATTTCCTCATTTCAAAAAGATTAATTTCATCCCCAAGAAAAGGTGCACTCGGAAAAATGAATGTTTATGGGAACTGGGAGCATCCATTCTCATTCCATTAAAGGATGAACTTATGTTTCACTTAAGCCTTGCTTACTAAATTCAAGGTTGCTCAGTCTTTAGGATAACATGTGTTCATAGAAAGGAACAAGCTGTCTATTTTAATCCAAGAATGAAATGTTCAGATTCTTCAAGTGTCAGTTTGAATTTTAGTGCTCATGATCTTAAAGCACTTGGATTGTGTCTGCTCAGGGCTATGCGTCCAAGAGCTCCCAGTACACCTAGGTCTGGAGTCATAGGAACAGCAAAATAAACCAGAAAAATGGTTGCCAGAGGTGACTCTTTGACTCAAGAATCACTTCAAGGTCCACTTCCCACCAATCTCTTCAAACTTGATTTCTTGTCAAGACTCTCTGTTTCATATACCTCAAGCCCTCTTTCAGAGGGTTTCATTAAACTGGAAATCAGATCGAACCCTTTCCTGAGATGCAGCTCTTTTTTTTAATGTTTATTTATTTTTAAGAGAGAGAAACAGAGAGCTAGCGGGTAAGGGGCAGAGAGAGAGAGGGAGACACAGAATCCAAGGTAGGCTTCAGGCTCTGAGTTGTCAGCACAGAGCCCCAGGTGGGGCTCGAACCCATGAACCATGAGATCAAGACCTGAACCAAAGTCAGGCATTTAACCAACTGACCCATCCAGGCACCCCCTGAGATGCAGCTTTTAACAGCTGCTTTGACATCACAAATTGCCAGCTAGAACCATCGCCTGCTTGATCATGCCCCATGTAGGCTTTCAAGAAGGTAGTAGAAAGACAACAGATAAAAGCAAAGTATGATAAGAAAAAGAAATCAAGTGAATTTCTTCCAAATCTATGTGGAGCAAATTATAATAATATTCTTACATTTATGAGTTGTTTTCCTAAACATGAGCTTTTCTGATTTTCAGAATTAGGCATTCACAAGTGCTTTTAGCCCAATCTTAAAATGAGAAAGTTGACATTCAAAGGAGTAGTATAAGCTCCTATTGTTTTGTGAAGGCTATTTAATTACTGTGGCTGCAGATCAAGGTCTCAAGCACAGTTTTGAGCAATAGAACCAACAGGATTGTAGGATCTCATATCCTAAAATTCATACCAAAACTGATGCAACTTCGTTCTTATATTAAAGTTTATTTAATCTTATTCACTTAAATATTTTCTCAGCCACCAACTTCCCCATCCTCAAAGACAATACAGGCTAAGTCTAGCTTTCTGTCTACTTCATTTTTACTTGGAAATTACTGACAGCTCAATGATGCTGAATAATTGCACCTCCACTAGCCCAAAAGTTGACTTTGTAAAAATTGTTATACACACCTTCTTTCAAGATACTTTGTGATATATGCCAGATTATCATAATAACACTCCTAATATGATGACCATAATATAAAGGGTGCCCCCTGGAGTTACACAAAATGCAATTTGCAGAACAGAACAGAACAGCTTTGCCTCAGGGAAGATTTCACAACTCAAGAAAGAAAACTGAAAGGAAGATACCTGTTCCATAGACAGATGAAGAGGGAAAGTGTGAAGGAATAAGCACAATCTAGGTGAGGCTAGTGCACAAGTGGACTTGAATACAGCAGCCAATAATACAAATAATGATATAATAATAAACATTATTCATGATACAATAAACATTATTTATTGAGCATTGAATATGTGCCAGTACCTATGTTTTCCATGTATTGATTTATTTAATCCTCAAAACAGTCCAATGATAAAATCAATTATTATGAATGAAGAAACTAAGGTACACAGGGAGTTTAAGTAACAGAGACTATGTAGAAGGTATCACTGACTTCAGTTGCTTTGTAATCTGTGTATAAAATTATTAATAATAAAGAACTGTTTAACCAGGTCTCCTCAGTTATCTGTTTATTTGGAATAAGTAATGGGGACAACAGAACTTTTTTTTCTTAATGCTTATTTATTTTAGAGAAAGAGAGAAAATGAGTGGGGAGGGTCAGAGAGAGAGAGAGAGAGATACAAAATCTAAAGCAGGCTCCAGGTCTGAGCTGTCAGCACAGAACCCCACACAGGTCTCGAACTCATGAACCGTGAGATCATGAACTGAATTCAAATATTTAACTGACTGAGCCACCTAGGCTCATCTGTAATTTTTTAATATTATATTTTTATCAACATTCATCACATTGAAAAATTATCTAGGCTGAAAATATCTATTTCAACAAGCTTATATGAGCAAACTATAAATTAATTCCTTTTTCTTTTTTTTTTAAAGATCTGATTGGATTTATTCAATGATTCTTGAATCAAGCAGATTTCAACTAGCGAGTAGAAAGGAACTCTGGGAATTGTACAGAATGGAGGGCTTTTATAGGCATAAGGAGGCAGAAAAAGGAAGTTTCTTTTTTTAATTACATAATTAATATTCATTTTATTTTCTTATTTTGTGCTTATGTATTTCTAAAAATTACACACCTCACTTTCATTATAAGAAAATTGAAAGAAAGAAAAAAATACATTCTACTATATTGTCCTTGCCTGAAGAATATAAACTCTTCCTGTTTTCTTTGTTTTTGTAATTATTATTATTTTTTTAAATTTACATCCAAGTTAGCATATAGTACAATAATGATTTCAGGAGTAGAACCCAGTGATTCATAATACCCAGTGCTCATCATAAAAGTGTCCTCCTTAATGCCCCTTGCCCATTTAAGTTACCCTCAGTTTGTTCTCTGTGTTTAAGAGTCTCTTATGTTTTGTTCCCCTCCCTGTTTTTATGTTATTTTTTGCCTCACTTCCCTTATGTTCATCTGTTTTGTATCTTAAATTCCACAAATGAATGAAGTCATATAATATTTCTTTCTCTGACTGAAATTTCACTTAGTATACCTTCTAGTTCCAGCCACATGGTTGCAAATGGCAGGATTTCATTCTCTTTGACAGCCGAGTAATATTCCATTGTATATATATACCACATCTTCTTTATCCATTCATCAGTTGATGGACATTTGGGCTCTTTCCATACTTTGGCTATTGTTGATAGCACTGCTATAAACATTGGGGTGTATGTGCCCCTTCAAAAGAGCACACCTGTATCCTTTGGATAAATACCTAGTAGTGCGATTGCTGGGTCGTAGGGTAGTTCTATTTTTAACTTTTTTGGGGAAGCTCCATATTGTTTTTCAGTGTGGCTGTGCCAAGTTTTCAGTCCCACAAACAGTGTAAGAGGTTTCCTCTTTCTCTGAATCCTCACCAACACCTGCTGTTTCTTGTGTTGTTAATTTTAGCCATTCCGACTAGTGTGAGGCAATATCTCATTGTGGTTTTGATTTATATTTCCCTGATAATGAGTGATGTTAAACATCTTTTCATGTATCTGTTAGCCATCTGGATGTCTTCTTTGGAAAAGTGACTATTCATGTCCTTTGCCCATTTCTTCACTGGATTATTTGTTTTTTGGGTGTTGAGTTTGATAAGTTCTTTATAGATTTTGGATACTAACACTTTATCTGATATGTCATTTGCAAATATCTTCCCCCATTCCATCGGTTGCCTTTTAGTTTTGCTTATTGTTTCCTTCACATTGAAGAAGGTTTTTGTTTTGATGAGATCCCAGTAGTTCATTTTTGCTTTTGTTTCCCTTGCCTCCAAGACATGTTGAGTAAGAAGTTGCTGCTGCCAAGGTCAAGGAGGTATTTGCCTGCTTTCTACTCTAGGATTTTGATGGCTTCCTTGTCTTACGTTTAGGACTTTGATCCATTTAGTGTTCATTTTTATGTATGGTGTAATAAAGTGGTCCAGGTTCATTCTTCTGCATGTCGCTGTCCAGTTTTCCCAACACCATTTGCTGAAGAGACTGTCTTTATTCCATTGGATATTCTTTCCTGCTTTGTCAAAGATTAGTTGGCCATATGTTTGTGGGTCCATTTCTGGGTTCTCTATTTTTTTTTTAATTTTTTAACGTTTATTTATTTTTGAGAGAGAGAGAGAGACAGAGAGAGAGAGAAGCAGAGCATGAGTTGGGAAGGGGCAGAGAGAGAGGAAGACTCAGAATCCAAAGCAGTTTCCATACTCTGACTGTCAGCACAGTCTGATGCAGGGCTTAAACTCATGAACCGCAAGATCATAACCTGAGCTGAACTTGGATGCTTAACCAACTGAGCCACCCAGGCACTCCTCTGTGTTCTCTATTCTGTACAATTGATCTATGAGTCTGTTTGTTTGCCAGTACCAGACTGTCTTGATTATTACAGCTTTGTAATGCATCTTGAAGTCTTGGATTGTGATGTCGTCAGCTTTGTTTTGTTTTGTTGTTTTCTTTTGTTTTTTCAGGATTTCTTTAACTATTGGGGGTCTGTTCTGGGTCCATAAAATTTTAGGATGGTTTGTTCTAGCTGTGAAGAATGCTGGTGTTATTTTGATGGGGATTGTATTGAATATGTAGATTGCTTTGAGTAGTATCAACATTTTAACAATATTTGTTCTTCCAATCTATGAGCATGAAGTGCTTTTCCATATTTCTTGTGTCTTCTTCAATTTCTTTCATAAATTTTCTACAGTTTTCAGTGTATACATTTTTCACCTCTTTGGTTAGGTTTATTCCTAGGTATTTTATGGGTTTTGGTGCAATTGTTAAGGGGATTAATTCCTTGATTTCTCTTTCTGTTGTTTCATCATTGGTGTATAGAAATGATTTCTGTGCATTTATTTTATATCCTGCGACTTTGCTGAATTCATGGATCAGTTCTAGATGTTTTTTGGCGTAATATTTTGGGTTTTCCACATACAGTATCATGTCATCTGCGAAGAGTGAATGTTTGACTTCCTCCTGGCCAATTTGGATGCCTTATATTTCTTTGTGTTGTCTGCTAAGGCTAGGACTTCCAACATTATGTTGAATAATAGTGGTAAGAGAGAACATCCTTGTCATGTTCCTGACCTTAGGGGGAAAGCTATGCTTTTCCCCACTGAGGATGATATTAGTGTTGGGTTTTTCACATATGATCTCGAGGTTTGATTCTTCTATCCCTACTTTCTTGAGGGTTTTTATCAAGAAAGGATGCTGTGCTTTGTCAAATGCTTTCTCTGCATCTTGAAAGGATCATGTGGTTCTGATTCTTTCTTTTATTATTGTGATATATCACATAGATTTATTTGCAGATATTGAACCAGTCCCACTTGGTCATGATGAATGGTCGTGATGAATAAGCCTTAATGTATTGTTGGATCTGGTTGGCTAGTATCTTGTTGAGAATTTTTGCCTCCATGTGTATCAGAGAAATTGGTGTGTAGTTCTTTTTAGTGGGACCTTTGGTTTTGGAATCAAGGTAATGCTGGCCCCGTAGAATGTGTTTGGAAGTTTTTCTTCCATTTCTATTCTTTGGAACAGCTTCAAAAGAATAGGTGTTAAGTCTCCTTTAAATGTTTGGTAGAATTCCCCTGGAAAGCCATTCGGCCCTGGACTCTTGTTTTGGGGGAGATTTTTTTATTACTAATTCAATTCCTTTACTGGTTATGTCTGTGTTCAATTGTGCTATTTCTTCCTGTTTCAGTTTTGGTAGTTTATATGTGTTAGGAATTTGCCCATTTTTCCAGATTGACCAATTTATTGGCATACAATTGCTCATAATCTCTTATTATTGTTTGTATTTCTGCAGTGTTTGGTTGTGGTCTCTCCTCTTTCATTCTTGTTTTCATTTATTTGAGTCTTTTCCTTTTTTCTTTTTGATCAATCTGGCAAGGGGTTTATCAATTTTGTTAATCTTTTCAAAGAACCACTTCCTGGTTTTCTTGATCTGTTATTTTTTTTAATTTCAATATTATTGATTTCTGCTCTAATCTTTATTATTTCCCATCTTCTACTGCTTTGGGACTTTCCTTGCTGTTTTTTTTCCAGCTCTTTAAGGTGTAAGGTTAGGTTGTGTTTCTGAGAGCTTGCTTTCTGCTTTAGGAGGCCTGGATTGCTATATACTTCCCTCTTATGACTGCCTTTGCTACATCCCAGAGGTTTTGAGCTGTCATGTTATCATTTTCATTGGTTTCCATATACTTTTTAATTTTCTCTTTAATTTCTTGGTAAACCCATTCATTCCTTAGTAGGATGTTATTTAATCTCCAAGTATTCGTGGTCTTTCCAAGTTTTTTCTTGTGGTTTATTTCGAGATTCATAGCATTGTTGTTTGAAAATATGCACGGTATGATCTTGATCTTTTTGTACTTGTTGAGGCTGATTTGTGTCCCAGCATATGATATATTCTGAAGAATGTTCCATGTGCACTCAAGAAGAATGTGTATTCTGATGCTTTAGGATAAAATGTTCTGAATATATCTGTTTAGTCCATCCGGTTCAGTGTGTCATTCAAAGCCATTGTTTCCTTGTTGGTTTTCTGCTTACATGATCTGTCCATTGCTATAAATGGAGTGTGTTGAAGTCTCCTACTATTATGGTATTATTAACAATGAGTTTCTTTGTGTTTGTGATTAATTGATTTATATATTTGGGCATTCTATGTTGGGGACATAAGTATTTACAATTGTTGGATCTTCTTAGTGGATAGATCCCTTGATTATGATATAATGCCCTTCTTCATCTCTTGTGACAGTCTTTATTTTAAAATATAGTTTGTCTGATGTAAGCATGGCTACTCTGGTTTTCCTTTGGTGACCATTAGCATGATAGATGCTTCTCCATCCCCTTACTTTCAATCTGAAGGTGTCTTTAGGTCTAAAGTGGGTCTCTTGTAAACAGCACATCAATGACCTTGTTTTCTTAGCCCTTCTATTACCCTATGTCTTTTGATTGCAGTGTTTGGTCCATCAAAGTTTAGAGTACTGAAAGATATGAATTTATTGCCATTGTGCCGTCTGTAGAGTTGGTAGTTTCTGGTGATGTTCTCTGGTACTTTCTAGGCTTTATTGCTTTTGGTCTTTTTTGTTTTGTTTTGTCTTTTCTCCGCTCAGAGATTCTCCCTTAAAATTTCTTAGAAGGCTGGTTTACTGGTCACAAACTCCTTGAGTTTTTGTTTGTCTGGGAAACTCTTTATCTCTCCATCTATTTTCAATGGCAGCCTTGCTGGATAAAGAACTCTTAGCTGCATATTTTCCCAATTCAGCACATTGAATATATCCTTGCCACTCCTTTCTGTCCCGCCAACTTTCTGTGGATGGGTCTGCTGAGAACCTGATCTATATTCCCTTATAGGTTAAGAATTTTTTTTCCCTACCTACTTTCATAATTCTTTCCTTGTCTGTGTATTTTGTGAATTTGACTATGATATTGCCTTGTTGATGGTCAGTTTTGGTTGAATCTATTGGGAGTTCTATATGCTTCTTGGATTTTGATGTTTTTGTGTTTCCCAAGTTTAGGAATGTTTTCCACTATAATTTATTCCCATAATCCTTCTATCCCTTTTCTCTCTCTCTTCATCTTCTGGGACTCCTGTGATTCAGATGTTATTCCTTTTTAATAAGTCACTGGGTTGTCTAATTCTTATATCATTCTCTTTTGCCCTTGCTTCCCTCTTTATTTCTGCTTCATTATTCCCCATAACTTCATCTTCTATATCACTGATTTGCTTCTCTGCTTTATCCATCCTTGCCTCTGTGGCATCCATTAATGATTGCATCTCAGTTATAGCATTTTCTTATTTTGTCCTCACTAGATTTTACTTCTTTTATCTCTTTAGAAAGAGATTTTATGTTTTTTTAACCCCAGCTAGTATTCTTATTATCATGATTCTAAATTCTAGTTCAGCCATCTTGTTATATATGTGTTGATTAAGCCCCTGGCTGTCATTTCTTCATGTTCTTTGTTTTGGGGTGAATTCCTTCAATTTGTCATTTTGGAGGAAGAAAATAAAATAATATAATTAAATTTAAAATTAAAAAAAATTTTAAACACAAAAAATCAAATAAAGGAAGCTAGATCCTAGGTTTGTTTTGGTCTGTTTGTTGAAAGAAGCTTGATAGAATAGGGGAAAAAGAAAGAAAAGAAAAAAAAGTAAGAAAAAGTTTTTTTAAGTGTATAATAATAGAGAATAAAATGAAATGAAGAGAATGAAATAGAATTAAAAATTTACCCAAAAATAAAAAACATGGTAAATAGGTTTTTAATTTTAAAAAAAGGAAAATAAAAATAAATTGTTCTCTCTCTGTGTCGAAGAAAAAGAAAAGAGAAAAAAATAAATAGGTGGACCAGCAAATAGAATGAAACCCGAATGAAATTACATCCAGTTTCCCCTAGAACTCAAACTATGAAGCACTTTACAGTCCATATACTAAGCAGGTGGAGAGACCTGTGGTGGTCCTCTAGAATGTGCTTGGAAGGGTACAGTTGGTCGGGGCTTGGTGTAATGGCTCCATTCTCCACCAGGTGGCGCTGCTTAGCTAACCGGGATCTATCAGTGTGGGGTGTGTGTGCATGCGTGTGTATGCACATGCGGAGGAGACATAAAGATGGCTTCAGCCACCTTCCTAAGTTTCTGGCACAGGAACTCTCTACTCTCACTGACCCACAATCAAGCACCCTTCCTTTGTCTCAGGTTTCTGTCCACTCTTCACTTCTACACTGTCCGGTTCCAAGCTGTCAGCCTGCCAGGTGGCATCTCCCTCCCAAATTTCATCTCAGATGGGGCTTTGTTTCCAAACCCCTCATGCCAGAGAACCCTGCAGCTTGGACCTGAGAAGAATCTTCCTGAGCAATGGCCAGGTACCGACATGCCCCAGAAAACGTTTGTGTGATCACGCAGCTGAAGAGGTTCAGGTATTATGGCAAATCACAACACACAGCCAGCATCAGGTTTCACTACATTCTGGCGTCTTTGTTCCAATACCAGCAAATATGGCTGTTCTCCAGGGTCCACAGAGACCTTTGCCTGTGGCAAGGCCATATGACCTCCACCAAACACCCTCCATGCAGAGGAATTGCTTCTCCCTGTGTGGCCCATCGACCCATTGTACCTCACTGCTTGCTCCTGGGATTTGCCCTTCTTCCCCACCCAAGCATTGCCAGGTATCAAGCTCCAGAATTTCCAACTGTGCACTCCCCAGTTTATAGAATCCTAATGGTATTTTTCCTTTCTCCCTATCAATGATTTTGGAGAACAGATTTCTTGTTCAGTCCCTTGTGTTTCCACTCTTTCTCTCCAGCTACTTTCAGGGGAGTGCTTTTCTTGCTCTCCAGATGCACTGCACTCTCCCTTCTTTCTCTGTCCTTTCTCTGCAAAAATAGTTCCTTACCCTCCGTGGCTTCTCTCCCCCAGTTCACCTCTCCAAACCATGGACCTGCCAAGTCCTGTGGCTCCAGTTATGCAGATTATTGTATTAATCCTCAGATCAGTTTTCTAGGTATGCAAAATGATTTGGTGCTGATCTGGCTGCATTTCAGGGACAAAAGAAGCTGAGAACTTCCATGTTCTTCCATCATCTTCACCATCTCACAGAAAAAGGAAGTTCTAATTTCCTTTAATGATAATTTTAGGTGACACATTTCAAATAATCAATTTTCACCGAAAATTATTTGCTTTATACACTATTTGAATTCATTCAAACATTGGGAAACAAATATATATATATTTTTAATTTTCAATATTGAGTGTTATAAGTTACAGATTGCCCAAATTATAAACCTTTTATAATAGTCCTACACCAAAAGCCAGATGATTTCATTAACATAGATGACTCAATACAGAGTTGTCTTGTTTTAATAGGCTAACAAATATTTTGATAAATTTTAAGCCTTTTTTAATCTATTTTTAAATTTAGAAGTCAAGGAAAGGCAGTGTAATTTTGAAGTTTCTGCACTCAACAGGGCAGTGCTCCCTTAAAGCTACTATAATGGTACTAGTTAAATTTGTAAAATTACAATACTGATTCCTACAGACATTCCCCAAATTCTAAGCCTTCCTCTTCCCTACACCTCTGTTTACTGGGAAAGATTATCACTTTGTAAATCTTTCCTTCACAAAACCCAGCTTCAGAGATAGCACACAAGAACCTAAGAATTGAGCTTAATTTAAGGTGCTCATAGTATATTATTAGTTCTTGAAAATTAGAAGAATTTGCTGAATGTATCTACTTAAAAATATGCGTAAATATGTTGCAAACACTACTTGAAGGAACAAATGGTCAGAAATTGTAGGGTAGACTTAGTCTAAATATCTGGCACAGAATTTTGCCTTCAAGCAGCTAAAGTACCCTCTGTTTTGTAAAAATGAAGGTTTTAATGCACTTTAAAAATGGATTCAATTGACTCTCTGAAAAGCTAGTAGCTATTAAAAACCAAGATTTTAATTATTTAATGGTAAATGAACCATACTTTTATTGACTTTATTGCTCTGTGAGGGCAAATAAAGTTAAAATTTAAGACAAAATGTTTTTCACGATTTATGAATCCACAAAGCTACTTAATAGGTACAGATATTTGGCAGTGGATTGACTAACCACCTGGAATCATGAGGTCCTATATCTGAGGACAGAACCTCACAGTACTCTTAAAACATCAGGGGCAAGTAATTATACTTCCAAATGTCATATTCTTTGGGAGTTTTTAGTTACAGAAATTATGGTTTAATTCAGAGACAATATTTCTTACAAGCTGCTTGATTCCTCCTTACTGTCTACCAACCCTACAGATCTGTAATACAGAAAAGCATCATATTAACCATCCAGAAACTCACCCTCCTCCATTCACATACTGCATGCAATGGAGCCAATCCATGACCCAGGGCAACATACAAACAGCTAAGCCTTTTAGTTTTAAGTCAGGCTTACTGTCCCACTCTGGCCTCTGGCCTCCAGGCCATTGTCCATATTCCCTTCATCTGCCTTGGCTTTTTGGAATACTCTTCAATCTCTGTTGCTGGATCTTCTGTGGGCTATTTCTCATGTAGACCTTAGCCTGGGACTCATCTTTGTGCAGACTAAAATAACATGGCTATTGGCCCTGATGTGATCCAAGTCATCTTTAGCCTATGTTTCCATTGCTCCTTCTGGTTATCTGCCTAGGGCAAATCTCTGCTATAAATTGGCATTCCAGGCTCAAGGCCTTAGGGCAAGTATCTTTATAAATGATTCCTAAGTGTGTTTTATATTTAGACTCTGACACCTGAAATCTCAGCACTGGTTTTCCAAATCCAATGGGTCTCACTATGTGAGTCTCTGATGATGGTAGTATGAGGAGGTCTGGGCTTGTTTGGGATCTATTTGGCCAAATAAATTTTTCAGGGAGTAGTCAGGATTTGATTGCGTTGAGGTCCCCCTTCTCCTGAAAATGTTTGCAAGAAAGAAAGAGTGACAGTAGAGCATTCAGGAACAGAGGCAGATAGCTGCTGGAAGAATGTTATTGAGGAAAACGGACTAAGTTACATATTCATAGGGTTAGAGTATAAAAAGAGAGTGAACCTCCATCCATGTGCTCTTCTATTTTTATTAGGAATATATTTTTCTCTTTTCTCTTTCTTAAACTTAGAGATACTCTAAGGATAAAGCCATTGTTTGAACTTTTTAGAGATTCTCTCTTCTATTCATGATGTTGTATTAGTAACATTAGTAAAGTGTTTGCATTATGGACTATAAGTTCCAAGGGTACTTACTCATGCATTTTTGGGAGGTGGAAGTGGGGTGTAGCTAGTAAGAGGATCATAGATGTGAGAGCAAAAAGAGGAAATATAGAAACAGAACTCAGAGTCTTGGTAATAGCTTCTAATGGTCAGGAAGCTAACTCTTTAGTGGACATGAAGGTGGAGAATCTTGATATGGTTACAAAAGTATCATTCAGATACAAATGTTAGGACAAATTATGAAAGACTTTGAAGTATGCAAAAGATCACTGAATGTCCTCATAATGAAATACTGGGTGTGGTCTAGCAAATCCTTTGGAGGTATCTGATGCTATAATGGTCTTTATTTTTTATTGTCTTTGACTAGGCAAATGATTCTTGTCTGAAAAATGCAATTATATTTTGTCTAGTAGGGATAGAATAAATATCAACCCTATAGCAAAAATGGTTCCAAACATTACCTTAGTGCCCATAGGATGTTGAGTTTTGCATCTGTTAGCAAATCCTTTTCATCATTCTAGATTGCCTATAGAGGTCTGTTTGTGAGGTTCTCCTTTGAATGAGTTGTAACATTTTAATGGTTCCTTCATTAATTAATAAGTTTAATAAAATCTTGGCATGTGTTGATTTTATATTTATATAAGTGCAAGATTTTTTATATTTTGAAGACTATAGGTTTTTTTAAGTTTTTTATGTTTATTTATTTTTGAGAGAGACAGAAGCAGAGTGCAAGTGGAGGAGGGACAGAGAGAGAGAGGGAGACAGAATCCTAAGCAGGCTCCAGGCTCTGAGCTGTCAGCACAGAGCCCAGCATGGGGCCCAAACTCTCAAACCGAGAGATCATGACCTGAGCTAAAGTCAGCCACTTAACCAACTGAGCTACCCAGGCACTCCTGAAGACAATAGTTTAACAAAAATATGACTATAGAATTACAGTACTGTAGGGAGAGGTGGAGGAGTTAAAGAAGAGATTTGTGAGTTCTGTTGGATTTTTACTACATAAAAAATTACATTAATTATGTATTTTTATTACACAAAAATTTTATTACATAAAATTAAAGAATTGAGCATCTTTTCATTTCAAAAGTCCAGATAGGCAGCAATCTGTTTTGGCAGTATCTTGCTATCCCCCTAATCAATCTCTACCACTATTTCTTACTATCTTGTGAAGGATGTTCAGTTGAGAGATATTAGAAATTCTGTTCCAACTAAAGCTGGGAAGAGAGTGGCCAGCTATTTTTCCACTATACTTTATCAGTATAACCAATATTTCTTTGCACATGCTTATTCCCAAGCAAAAAGAACTTGATACCAACTAGATTCTTGTAGAAACCATTTTTCTGGTGATAGCTGAGAAAGATAAAAATCAGTAGAGGAAGACTGAGTAGAAAGATGAGTTATAGTCCATATAATGGCAATTGCCCTAGTATAGTGAAAAGGTTGGAAAATATCACTTTGCTACATAGAAGGTAACATTGTTTAGGGTCTCACTGAATATAGTTGAATTATCATCACACTGCTTGCCCTCAATGGAAATATCTTATTTTGGCTAAGGTGGACATCAGATTTAATCACAAAGGATGCTGAAGAGTATTAGACAGTAATGATTCAGCAAATTTTATTCAACCATCTTATTAATTATTTTTTAATAATGAGCACAATTAAAAAAGGAAACAACAAAGGGATTAGAATAGTAAACAACCTAAATCAATACAATTCCTAATATACTTTTCTATCAATGACATTTTAGTGCACTACTGTGCACTTTGTTTAATTGAATCAGTAAAGAAATATGGATCACAAATAGTTATAGCCCATAGTATTGCTTGTTTCAAACTTTTCAATAGGAGGCAATTCATTAAGCACTTTGTTTTGCAGAACTTCTTTTTCAATGAAAAGCACGGATTTAATTTGTTCTAAGTTATATTTTTCTAAAATTAAAAGGCATAAGTCACATTTCTATATTTCACAACCAATTCACCACACACATCCAACTGGGAAAGATGGAAGAAAGAATGGCACATTTCAAAATAACTGGAATCAACAGAAATCTATTAAAAGTCATTATGAAATAAATAAAATTTTCAAATTAGCTAGCTGCTCTTTATGATCATACCAATTTCAAGTGCTTTTAAAGTACTCTCTTATTGATTTATATATCACCAAGAAGTGGCTAATAAAAGTACTAGACTAGTCTGAAAATTTTAGCACCAAGAAATACAAACCTATGCATCTCATAAGATGTAAGCTTTTTAAAAGCTTGACACTTTTATTCTCCTCCTAGCTCTGAGAATGTCTGATCAAGACAGAAAACGGAGGAGACGGAAGAATGTAGAACACTAGGGGAAATGAATGCCAGGCACTTAAGGTACCCCTGCAAGAATTATGCTTGTAGTGGTAAGTCAAAATTTTGAATAGCACTTTTTAAACTAAAATGTGCTTCCATTTTTATTATCTTGTTTTGTGCCTCACAAGTAGGTAAAGCAGGGATATTTTCTTCCCATTATATAGATAAACAAACAACTTTGGGGAGATTCAATGACATATGCTTCTAGTGGGGAATTCAGAATTTGAACTGCACGCATCTGAGTCCAGGTTTTTTCCTACTACACCTGCTGCTCCACCACCTCCCCCATCCCCTATACCCCTTTCAGAACAAATTGCCATTTGGTAAATGGCAAAAAACTTGGTAGCAACTTGAACTGCACTTGGCACTCTAATAAATGACCCAGGCACTTAATTGGGATACTTGCCAAGGAACAGAGTTAGTGCAGTGCATTTCCAATGGCTCTAAACAGCAGATGAATTGCACATCAATTTATTTAAGTAGCAAGACTGCGAACCTATTCATGGCCATTACCAGGTGCAGATTGATGCCTGCTAGCAAGGATTTCCCACTGTGAAGCCTTTAGTCACTCCATGTGGCTTCCCTACTCCATTATGTCTGTTAAATGAATCAATCTTACCTTAATATAATTCGTAAATATTTAATGCCAAGTTACAATGCCGCCTTTCAAAATCAGTTGGTAAAATAAAAGCAAAGATTGTTCAGCAGGATGCACCCCACCTCATCAGCCTCCACTCTTCCACATGATTATTTACTGGGGTGAGCTGTTTGCCTTGAGGGTGGGCCAATTAAAAGGATTTATTTGCTTGTGTAACAATCTAAGCAGCAGCAAAAGGAACTGTGGTTACAAAAAAAAAAATAGCAATTTAAGGCTTACTTTTCTGGTGGAATCCATATTTGTTGTAATGCAGAGCTTGACCCAGAAAATCACTTCCAACACTTTCTCAGTGTGCACTCCTTTGTGAGAATTATACTGGGCCCTGGGAGGAGAAAGAGAGACCTCCCTTTCTGAAAGAATTTTCAGCCCTGCTTTTAGGCGATGTTAGATATTCAAATGATTAAATTGCTGGACTTCTAGACAACAAATATACTCAAGCCAAATAATTGAAATCAGCTCAGTTGTTCCAAAGAGTTGATCTGTGATTCCACACGGGGATATGGAGTTCTATGTTATCTTTCCTTCTTTTACTTTACATCTGGCATTATTGAAATATACTTTTCAAAGTCTTTGCCTCTGTGTGTTCATTTGCTCCTGTGATGGATAGAGCAGTGTTTTAGTTCACAAACCTTTCCAATCCTTTCTTTCTAATTGTTCTCATTTCACTATTTTTTCTTTATATGTTTATGTATTAATATTCGTGTAAAAGAAGGACACCTAGTTATAAAATATAGGTTTTTTTCCAGCTATGTGGTTTGCCAAAGATCCTACATATGTGGTTGAAATTTGTAATTTCTCAATTTTTTTTCCTATTTTTCCTATTAACTAAGGCATTCAGAAGTAATCAAGCACCTTTTAGTTAAGGAAAATATGAAAACAGTTCTATCTTCTAAGAAAAAATGTTAATGAAGTAAAATTCTCCAACGATTATAATTCACACCCTTTAGCATAGGTAGTAAATTGGATACCTTTATAATCTACACATATCGAGACTTAATGATGTTAAGTTTTGGGGATATGACAAGGAGAGAAAGGATGTTATAAAGTGTTTAGCAAAGAGAAACAGTAAATCTGGCTTTTAGTTTGGGTTCTATTGTCAACTATCTACCTGACTGTAAGCAATCCTTAAACACCTATAAACAATGGGTTAAACTAGGCGCTTTTTAGTTCAAGTGTGGTCACCCTAGATCCTATTAAACGTACCAAAGAACCTTGGGCCTCACTCAGATGCGCTGTATTAGAATTATTTGTTTGGGAAAACCTTTATCTCTCCTTCTATTCTAAATAACAGACTTGCTGGATAAAGGATTCTTGGCTGCATATTTTTTTCTGTTCATCACATTGAACATCTCCTGCCATTCCTTTCTGGCCTGCCAAGTTTCAGAAGAGAGATTAGTCACGAGTCTTATAGGTCTCCCTTTATATGTTAGGGCATGTTTATCCTTTGCTGCTTTCAGAATTTTCTCTTTATCCTTGTATTTTGCCAGTTTTACTATGATATGTTGTGCAGAAGATCGATTCAATTTATATCTGAAGGGAGTTCTCTATGCCTCTTGGATTTCAATGCCTTTTTCCTTCCCCAGATCCAGGAAGTTCTCAGCTATTATTTCTTCAAGTACACCTTCAGCACCTTTCCCTCTCTCTTCCTCCTCTGGAATACCAATTATGCGTATATTATTTCTGTTTAGTGCATCACTTAGTTCTCTAATTTTCCCCTCATACTCCTGGATTTTTTATCTTTTTCTCAGCTTCCTCTTTTTCCATAACTTTATCTTCTAGCTCACCTATTCTCTCCTCTGCCTCTTCAATCTGAGCCGTGGTTGTTTCCATTTTATTTTGCATCTCATTTAAAGCGTTTTTCAGCTCCTCCTGACTGTTCCTTAGTCCCTCGATCTCTGTAGCAAGAGATTCTCTGCTGTTCTCTATACTGTTTTCAAGCCCAGCGATTAATTTTATGACTATTATTCTAAATTCACTTTCTGTTATATTATTTAAATCCTTTTTTGATCAGCTCATTAGCTGTTGTTATTTCCTGGAGATTTTTTTGAGGGGAATTCTTCCGTTTGGTCATTTTGGATAGTCCCTGGAGTGGTGCGGACCTGGAGGGCACTTCCCCTGTGCTGTGGTGTATAACTGGAGTTGGTGGGTGGGCCGCAATCAGACCTGATGTCTGCCCCCAGCCCACCGCTGGGGCCATAGTCAGACTGGTGTGTGCCTTCTCTTCCCCTCTCCTAGGGGCGGGATTCACTGTGGGGTGGCGTGGCCCATCTGGGCTACTTGCACACTGCCAGGCTTGTGGTGCTGGGGATCTGGTGTATTAGCTGGGGTGGATAGGCAAGGTGCATGGGGGCGGGAGGGGCAGGCTTAGCCCGCTTCTCCTTCCGTGATCCACTTCGGGAGGGACCCTGTGGCAGCAGGAGGGAGTCAGACCCACCAGAAGGATGGATCTGCAGAAGCACAGCGTTGGGTGTTTGCCAGGAGCAAGCAAGTTCCCTGGCAGGAACTGGTTCCCTTTGGGATTTTGGCTGGGGGATGGGCGAGGGAGATGGCGCCGACGAGCACCTTTGTTCCCCACCAAACTGAGCTCTGTTGTCCTGGGGCTCAGCACCTCTCCCTCCCGTTGTCCTCCAGCCTTCCCACTCTCTGAGCAGAGCTGCTAACTTATAACCTTCCAGATATTAAGTCCCACTTGCTGTCGGAACACACTCCGTCCGGCCCCTCTACTTTTGCCAGACAGACTCAGGGGCTCTGCTTGGCCGGGGGGCCGCCCCTCCACCCCGGCTCCCTCCCGCCAGTCCATGCAGCCAGTCCATGCAGCGTGTACTGCCTCTCCGCCCTTCCTACCCTCTTCTGTGGGCCTCTTGTCTGCCCTTGGCTCCAGAGACTCTGTTCTGCTAGTCTTCTGGCAGTTTTCTGGGTTATTTAGGCAGATGTGGGTGGAGTCCAAGTGATCAGCAGGACAAGGTGAGCCCAGCGTCCTCCTACGTGGCCATCTTCCCTAGGTCCTGTATTAGAATTAGAAAGTGATGCACATAGCTAAATTAACCAAATCAGGAGGTCATTAGACCAATGTGACTCTAATGCTGTTGTGACCTCAAAGTTTCTAAATCAAAAGGCTAAGGACAACCGATCAAAAACAGCCATCTTGGCTTTAAGCTATAGCCAATCAATAATTTCCTGACTCTGCTTCCACCTTTTCTCTATAAAAGTCCTTCTTCAAGCTCCTGTTGGTAGAACACTCCTAACCACATCCAGTTTTGGCACTGCCTGATTGGAATTGATTTAGGGTCAAATAAAGTCTTGAAATTTTAATATGCCTCAGTTTATCTTTTAACAACATGCATGGAAAGTCTGAGAAGCACTGAACTCCAAAGCTCTGTCCTAAATCTAAAATTCTGTTTTTTTTTTCTCATTTTAAATTAGTATCTTAAATATTGTTGTTGATGTTTGCAAAACCAATTGCTTGTATCTTTGGAAGCATACCCATGAAATGCCAAAATATGACTCCAGTGACCCCAGGTGGACCTGTACATGTTAAAGCCACCTGTTCTGTGAGATTCTTGTCTGGAGCTATTCAGAGTCATGAAACTTCCCATGGGAATACTGGTTCATTACAGCTTCCCAATTCAACAGAGCTGCCTTAGATTTGGAGACATGAAGATAGCATGAGAGTCACTGTCTGCACCAGCTGCTGACTTATAGAAAATGTTTCTCCTCTACAGGTTCAGTCTGAGGAGGACTCTGGGAGCCAGGCTAAAGAAGTTCCCTTCTGCTCTCCTTACTATTTACTCAGTCCCACAGGGAGAATGGGCTTCTCCTGACACCTAGAGAAGACTCAGGCAGAATCATTCTTCAACTGCAAAAGTTCAAGGTGTCATTTCAAATACTTCCAATAAATCAGAACAGCAGAACTCAAGGGAAAAAGAAAAAGGAAGTTCAAAAATCACACACATACAGAGACTGCAGATTTATTATCCAGAGGTATGACTAAGGAAACATAACAAGGAGAATGCAATCAAATCTGAAACTCAAGATAGAATTACTTTGATTGACATGATGGGAAGGTCAACTTGACTTTTCAGAAAGTGACATGCAGTTGTAAAAGAAAACTGTAAATTTTTAAATTTGTAAAAGAATGATGTTTGAAAGTGGAATTTGTTTCTTAGAAATTATTTTTATACATTCTTTCTTACCAGTTCCAAGTTTAAGAATGCATCCAAAAAGAATGCACAGAGGGATTTATACCACAGTGGGATAATTTCAATTTGGTTTTGCTCTCTTTTTAGGTAGACTTTGTTCCACTTGCTTATTCAGACATTGTGCAAGCAGTTTCTTCTATTGTTTTTGCTAAAATCTAATGTTTCTCACTTTTCAGAACTTGCCAATGCAAAGCATGCTCTTTGTCTTTGCCACCTTTTTAATTCAAATGTTGTGGCTTTATATTGGTGTCTAGTGAATCTCCTGGTTATGATTCCACTTATGTATGGTCCGTTAAATTTCACTGGAATCCATTTTCTGAATCTTTAGTTTGGGAGTATCTGGGAAGTATCTGTATCAGAATGTGATTCTTTTTTTTCTGAGTGACCAGAAAATAGTTAATTTTTTCCCTTCACTCTCAGTTGGCACAGAGCTCTTATTAAACAGTACTCATAGACCCAGGCCAGCAGCCTGCACTGACATGGTTTTCCATTGCCCAGAGTTCTGTTTGTGTTTTACAAAGAGTGGGAAGTACTTTCTGAAACATGACAGTAAATCAGCATCCTACATATGCCAAACAAAAAAAATTATTGTTAGTCATATTGTGGATATTTTTAATAGCTTTTGGGAATAAGAATATCTCAAAGTTGATGAGTTCTTCTATTTACAGATTCTGTGACTGAATTCACCTAGAAAGATAATAATAATAAATGAAATGTTATAGCTATGAAAACTGAAGCTCACCAAAGTATTTTGGCAACCATAGAGGTTTAGGATCTTAGGTGTCCTCTACTCCAATTATCTGTTTTTACAGATATGGAAATAAGTCCATAATAAGCAATTTAGGCTAAGCAACAAAAATAGTTTTTCATCTGTTTTGCCACATTGCTTTCTCTAGCTTCTGAACAACTATTATATCTGTTATCTGTACCTCTAGAATGTAATTACAGATAAAGCTTTGTGACACTTTTTGTTTGTGAATTGTGGCGAGCTGGCTCTAAAACTCATCAGCTTCCCTGTCCCTACTTCACAGTTGTGATCCCCAGTTCTTAGTACTCATGCCCCTGTGTAATTCCCTTCTGTTGAGTAAGAACAGGACTTGTGACTTGTTTCTAACCACTGGAATGTAGCAAAGATAACAGAATATCATTCTGTGATTTCATTACATAAGATTGTAATTTCTGTTCTGCTAGTAGACATTCTTTATTGGTTCTCTCACGCCAGCTTTGATGAAATAAGTGTAGAGAAAAGAAAAAAATTCTCTCTATTCTCCTAGGTTTCCCAGCTGGAGCCCTATAAATTACACTGACAAAAGACAGATTAACAAGAGAAAAACAAGTTTATTAACATGTGTATTGTACATACACATGGGAACACTCTGATAAGTAACTCAAGGGAGTGGTTAGAATTGGAGCTTATATAGCATTTTAACAAAAGAATAATATTTTTAGAGAAATGACAAGATAGAGGAAGATGAATTAGAGTTTCCAGAGGTGGCAAATTGTGGGTGGTAAATGCATGGAGGAACTAATGGAAGAAAAGGGCTAGTTAGTAGGATTTGTTATGTAGGTTTCTCTAGTGCCACTTTTGAGTTGATAAAGGTCTAGAATTCTTTATGGTTTTTTACTTCTAACTTTACTGGTAGAGAGGAGAGGAGAGGACAACTTTACAAATTTATGGTCTTCTTTTAGGCAAATGGGGGAGGGAGGAAAGCTTTTCTTGTATCTCCTTTACAATTGCCTTCAGCTCAGAATAATCCTTATGCTAACATGGCATAGGATGGGGTGAGAGGTGTGTGTTTGTGTGCATATTTTTGCTACCCTTCATTAGCCACCAGAGAAGACAGTGTGACAAGGAACTGAGGGTGACCTCCAAACAGCATCTGGAAAAGAGAGTAGTCCTTCAGTCTGACAGTTCACGAGGAACTTAATTCTACTAACAAACACATGAGCTTAGAATCAGATCCTTTCTTATTCAAGCCTCAGGTAAGACTGGGTTAAAATCTTGACTATAGCTTCATGAGAGGCCTCAAAACTGAGAACCAAGGTAAGCCATGTGCAGGTTCCTCACTTGCAGAATGTGTACAATGATGTGAGGTCTCAAGTGAACTGTCAAGAAAGAATTCTTGGGACACTTTTGGTGCAAAAAAGGTGTTTTTATTATAATAAGCAAGGGGACAGGACCCAAGGGTAGAAAGAGATGCACTTTTGCCATAAGAAGCAGGTAGTTATATGCTTAGTGTTTAAGGGGAAGGAGACATGCAGGAAGTATTAGATCATAAATGTTTCCTTCAAATTTCTTTTTTTTTTTAAATTTTTTTTTTCAACGTTTATTTATTTTTGGGACAGAGAGAGACAGAGCATGAACGGGGGAGGGGCAGAGAGAGAGGGAGACAGAATCGGAAACAGGCTCCAGGCTCTGAGCCATCAGCCCAGAGCCTGACGCGGGGCTCGAACTCACGGACCGCGAGATCGTGACCTGGCTGAAGTCGGACGCTTAACCGACTGCGCCACCCAGGCGCCCCTCAAATTTCTACTCATAAAACTACTTTCACAAGATTTCTTTGGTGTCTATCATTCAGTTCAACATTAACTATCAACGAGATGTCAGGCAGTCAGGAGACCCTATAAGGATTGTAGGAGCCAGCACATATTTGATCTTTATTGAAACTATGCAGGCTATAGGTCAGCCTTCTAGGCTAAAGGTGAACATTTTTTGGCTTCTATCTCTCATTATATCATAAATGTGTTTTAAGCTGGTAAATTTGTGGTAATGTGATAACTAACAATAGATAACCAATAATCATAGAATGATTTTTATCTAGTCAAATAATCTTTTCAGGGAGATAGCACTGCATAGAACTTCTAAACCAAAACATGAGATTAAAATAATTAGGCTCAAGATCTTGGATGCATCACTCTTTACAGCACTCTGTTATATAAGGCCTTTAAGGGTAAACCTCTGTATTACACTTCTTTGATCCCTAAGTACTTAGCAATGTTTTCTCAGAACATGGCAGCCACGAAAGGGATATTTTGTTAACAAATTAATTTATTCTCAACCAGAGTAATGTGAAGTTACACACTGAATACTCTTGAATAACTTGTTTTAAGGAAGATTACATTAAATAAAAAGAAACACATATAATAAAGAAAAACTGAGACATTCTGAATATCCATCAATGAGTTAGAAAAAGAGTTAAATTATTCTACATCCATACCACGGATTATCATGTCATCATTTCAAAGAATGAGAGAGCTGTTAATCTACCAACAAGATATATTATTGAATTTGGGAAAAAGGAATGGAATATTTTGTACATATGATCTAATTTTTTAAAATAACATTTCACATATATGTATACACACATAAACTGACTAGGAGATACATGCCAAACTGCTTACAGTGTTAGTAGGGAAGACAGGGGGAGGGAGGGAATTACCATTTAATTGTATAAAGAAAAAAATACTCAATTATTAAATGTATCTATATTATGATTGTAATTTTTAAAAATCAGCAAAAACTAAATTAAAAAACCCCAAAGCTCTGTATTCTTCTGATGTGCTTCTTTGCACTCCCCTCCATACTACAGAATCTGGAACAATAGACTGTTTCCCCCTACTTTGCATGGAACTCTTGGAAAGAAGTGAGAAGGAACTATATTCTGTGAGGTAGAAGCTATAAACATAAAAAAGAAAATGTTACAAGCTATTACAAGCTATTCTTTGTTATATCTGTGTACTACATTTAACTAATACAATTTTTATTTTTTGGAAAATGTTTAGAAAGTGAGAAGTAGGCAGATAGTTGAAGTCAATGGTTTATAATAGCTATTTTTAATATGGTGTGATTGATTATATGATTTCTGGTTTAAATATAATACTTCAAGTTCTTATTTAAAAGTTACATGCTATTGGCTTGACCAAGTGGAAGTCATCTAGCAACAAAACAAGATCTGATTGTGAAGTGGATAAAATCTTACCATTTCTCAAAAAAAAATGCACACAATTCTTTCGATTGAAGGTTAACAAATCTGACTCACTATTATAATAAGTAAATTTCAGTGGATCTTCTGCAATTTCATAAGATATGAAATTGTTCAAATAAAAACTTTGAATAAAAAACCCAAGGTTGGGCTAGAAGACCTAAAAGTTTTCAGCTGTGACACTCTGTGCTTTCTTGATTCCACAGTTCTGTCTCTATGGTGATGTATTTATAATGTAGATCATGATTCCACTTAGGTGCTCCTGCACTTTTGACATACACAACCAAAGCTCCCAAGTTTCCATGGCTACTAGTCCCCAGTCTATAGTACACTATACTAAAAACATTTAGATTTGTTATGTCATTAAATAAGAGGTACTAAAGACTGGGGACTGTCCTGTTACAAATTCCAGACTCCTCTCTATGTAAATCATTTTTTTCAAGTTTTTATTTAATTCTATTTAATTAACATATAAGGTAGTATTGGTTTCAGGAGTACTATTTAGTGATTCATCACATATATGTAAATCATTTTCTTAATAACACTAGTATAAAACACCATCTTTTATGCAACAATTGATTCGAATGCCATCTGAAATGAACCAACTTAACCATATACACGAGAACTTCATGAAATGTAAAATCCCTAAGACAGCTTTTAAAAGTAAACACAGTGCAATATATATTTAATTTATCTAGAAAGGCATGGTAGAACAACTCTGAGACTAGTATTTTCATTGGCACAAACTGGGTACAGATGAGTCAATATTAATAAGTGAGAGTTAATATACCTACATAAAGCTACTGCCACTGGAAAAAGGGGGCTATTTTTAAGATCTTCAGCTAAAATTTTGTAATAAAAAATAGTTATTTCCAATGATATTTACAGCTTGAGCAAATCATTTTTATATGGGAAAAAACCAAAATCTAAGTTAACATAGTTGCTAAGTTGAAATACCAGAAAAAAAAATCTTATATTTTAGATGCAAGGATTTCATTGGAAAATATTATATCTCTGTATTTAATCATAGGTTAAATACTTTGTGACACTTTTTGTTTATGAATATTAGTGAGTAAATTCTAAAATGGCCCCGAGAAATCCACACCTCATTCATGCCCCTGTTTAATCCTCTCCCCTTGACTATGAGTAGGACTTGTGACTTATTTCACAATTGATTTTGTTGCTTATGATTCTAACTTCTGTCTAGTTAAAACAAACTAGTAAAATGTAAAAATGGATACGTCATTCACATATGCCTTAAGTGCAGGAAATCATCAGCTATTGTGGTAGTATAAGGAAGTCACTGGAAACGCTTATTATTATTATTATTATTCTGCTTTGCAGTGTAATTTTTAAATCACTCAATAAAATGAAAACAGGTAAACTAAAGTTAGAAATGTTATCAGGATAACACCATGCCAATATCTATAAAAGAGCATTATTAAAATACATTTTGGTGTTAATGTAAAAAATCTAAAATAGAAACAGACTTTTAAGCTCACAAACATGATGAAATATCCCTTACTGGAGGGATTTTAAATAAGGAAACTTTAAAATCAGGGTTTTTTAGCCCATAGGAACAGGGAAAAATAATTTCTTATTAGAGAGTCTCATTTTTGTGTAATTCTTTGAGACAACACCATCTGCCAATACCTGTCCTTGAAGATGATATCACAGCACCAGGAATCAACCTCATCTGGTATTTTTGCAGTGGACTTTGGCACAAGTTGTAATAATTTTTTCGCCTATAAGCTCTCTTTATTTTAAAGTTAAATGTCAACCCCCTGAATTGTTAGATCCTTAGGTTTAAACTGTAACGAAGCAACAGATGCTTACAAATGGAACTGAAAGTGACTGGAAGATTGCCTGGTGACCTTGCATCCTTGGAGTTTATGAACCTGCTTTGTGAAGGATATTTGAGTTTTTGTTTTTTGGTTTTTTTTTGGTTTTGTTTTTCAGCATAACCTACTATTGCTGTTCTATAACCAAGCAATGAACTAGGAGAAAAGAATTTTGCACATTTGAATTTCTGACTTAAAAGTTAATTGGGAACAAGAAGCTCTTAAATGTTGCAATCAGAGAATTTCAGAAGAGGACTTTGAAGAAGAAACTGAAAATTTTAATTGTGGGAACACATGTAATTCATTTTATCTTAGAGGAAAATATGACCAGAGAAGTTAAGTGATCTGTTCAAGATAGCAATGCTATTATGTCAGAAAGCTATGATTCCAGCTTAAATCTGACTCTAAAACTCTAAAACTGCCCATGACACCATTTTGCCTTTCATAAAAATCATCACAAGCAAGGATATGGCTTACAGAGATCCAAGAAGAGAGCTCTTTAAAAGAGAGACTAAAAAGACCATGTGTCAAAAATATAACTCATTAATGATGGAACCAACAGGGTGGGGAAGCTGGTTCAAAGAGCACTTGCAGAACAGAGGTTTATACAGTCAGGAATGTAGTGATGAAACAAGTCTATAAATTATATTTTTGAAAACTGGTTGATGTCCTAGAGGGCAATAAAACCATAATCTCTTGGTGGTTTTTTTCTCCTACTGGAAACAACACATTACATTTCTACTGGTAAAAATCATTAGTAATTTATCAGTCTTCTAACTATACAGAGTTCAGGCTCTAATTAATAGCAAATAGTAAATCAAACAAATGTATATTTCTCTAGAGAGTTAGATAATTATTCAGTAAACCTGATAAATAACATTCGAGAATGATAGTGAAATGACATATAATCATCATTTTGCCTATTTCTAAGCTTTGATAACTTTTTTTTTCTTTTTTTATTTTTTTCAACGTTTATTTATTTTTGGGACAGAGAGAGACACAGCATGAACGGGGGAGGGGCAGAGAGAGAGGGAGACACAGAATTGGAAACAGGCTCCAGGCTCCGAGCCATCAGCCCAGAGCCTGACGCGGGGCTCGAACTCACGGACCACGAGATCGTGACCTGGCTGAAGTCGGACGCTTAACCGACTGCGCCACCCAGGCGCCCCTTTTTTTCTTTTTTAAATGTTTATTTATTTTTGAGAGAGACAGAGCAGAATGTGAGTCGGTTAGGGGCAGAGAGAGAGGGAGACACAGAATCTGAAGCAGGCTCCAGGCTCTGAGCTGTCAGCACAGAGCCTGACACAGGGCTCGAACTCACCAGCTGTGAGATCATGACCTGAGCCAAAGTCGGTCGCTCAAACGACTGAGCCACCCAGGCACCCCTTGATAACTTTTCTTAGCAGCCTTCTTTCCTGGGGACCAGAGACTGCTGAAGAGGGGAAGTACTGCATATCTATGGGCCATAAAGAGCAGCCCAGGTCCTAAACCCAGAGAAAAGTGTAAGTACTTGGAAAGAGTTTGAAATGATGTGAACCCAATGTTCTTGTGCCAGAAAAAGCTTGGTTCAGTACCCCCTCTTTGCATGGCAAAAAGGATTGAGGCAAAAGGCCTGAATCAATCAAACTAACCAGTTATTATCTTTTATTCAGAAAGAACATATGTGATCTGATTATGCCAACATACACACTACACAGCCAGCACCTTAAGGAAAACAGTTAATTCAATAAAAGCAGTTCTATAGGAAGCCAAAGATAATGGTCGAAGAAATTATTCTTTGATGCAATGATAATGCAGAAAAGGATTTTAAGTTTCTATTTATGTGTAGAGCATGTCCTTCTGGTACTCCTCAGAGTTTTTGTTAGCTATCTGGAAACTGTTTATATTTCTTGAGCAGCACTTAAGGTAGAATTTTTTTATGTCAATTAAGTATAGAGCAAAGTATACTGATAATTAACTGTGTTGAGGATGGAGTTGACCTCATAAATGCTGTGGAGCTAAATAAAGATACGGACCATGCTACCTCCTGCCAGAGATGATCCATAGAAGCAACTTCACACAAGGCCATAAATCTGCTCTAAAAGTAATTTCGTGCACAACAGAACACAGTAAGTTGGAATTTAGCACCTGATAAAAAGTTCTGGGAACCCCAACACTATTTTCAGGGAAAATTGGTCCTTTTACTCAATTTCCGTCTTGTTTCTTGCCTTAAAATCTGTTCTTGCATTAAACAATCTAATCTCTGATCTTTTCTCTTTACCCTGATTCCTAAATGAGGCCCTTGAATCTCCTAGCAGATTTGACCTACACTGTTTAAAATCATAAAGCTTGAAGGAAGAAAAGTCATCCTTTCCTTTTACCTCAGCCAAGACAAGGTTGGAACTTTTCAAATGGAACATAAATTGTAAAGTAAAAGAAAATCCACAAAACCATACCAAAGAATGTTTATAAAGCATAGTCAATTTCTGATATGGCTTTAATTAACTTAAACTACAAATAATATTGCTGTTGGGAATGAAAGCCCCTTTTCCCTTTTCTCAGGTTTATCTGGGGGACACTGCCTAAAAAATAAAATAAAATAAATCAGTTCCTCCATCTTTACACTTTTCCCTTCCCCATTCCTTTTTCTACCTCCTATTCCTTTTCCCTAGCATGGTTTCAAAGAGGCTCCAGTGACCATTCAACTGTCTTGTCTTCTTTTCATAGTTAATACATTCAAAGGAAGTCACTAGATTCATTACTCTTTATTAATGTCTTAGATGAAAAAGAGAAGTAAATGCAAACTCCACAGACATGTAACTATCTATTCAACTGCTCTTCTAAAACTAGTGTAACTCTCTATACTACCAGTAGAATTGGGCCCAATAATGGTAATTGCTCCTGAAAAGCAGACTGACAGAAGTCTATCTAAACTTCTTAATGACTTCCTATTGCCCATCGATGTACTGACCTTTACAACAACTAGAAAAGATAAATATCTATTTCTAAAAGTATACAACATAATGACTGAGGAGTTTGGAGATTTGAGACCACTGATCAAGATCCATTAGTGCCCTGGGGCACCTGGGTGGCTTAGTTGGTTGAGCTCAGGTCATGATCTCACGGTTCATGAGTTTGAGCCCCACGTTGGGCTCTGTGCTGACTTTCAGAGCCTGGAGCCTGCTTCAAATTCTGTGTCTCCATCTCTCTCTTCCCCTCCCCTGCTCATGCTCTCTCTCCCTCTCTGAAAAATAAATAAACATTTCAAAAAAATCCATTAGTGCCCTAGTAAACATTTATTGGCAGTAAATATAGTAGCAATCTTAAAACTTGATAGAATAGGGCACAGACCAAACACAGGCAGTCACACTTGAATTTCAAGGCAATTAAATGGGTAAATTTAGGTTTATAGCCCATACACAAAATGTAAAAGAATCTACATATGGTCTCTTTTCCCCCTGGAAAATTTTTTGTGTGTCTTAGTAGAAAATGAACTCAACCTAGAGACTTAATATATCCACTTTTATTTGCTTATAAATATTAGTTTAATTCAAAATGGTCTCCCTGTATCTTTAACAAATTGAGTGAGTAAAAAAAAAAAATAAGTGAAAAATATGACAAGTCATCTACAAAAAGCTGATATGTTTACAAGATCTTCCTTCTGAAGTGGCAACTGTTAAACTAAATTTTTAGTGAGCTTTTAAATTTTAATAAAAGGTGTGTATTTTTTAATGTTTATTTCTTTATTTTGAGTGAGAGAAAGCATGCAAGTAGGGAACAGGGACAAAAGGAGAGACAGAAAGAGAGAGAATCCTAAGCAGGCTCCACACTCACCATGGAACCTGACACATGGCTCCATCTCATAATCACGAGAACATGATATGAGCTGATATCAAAAGTCAGACACTTAACTGACTAAGCCACCCAAGCGCCCCAAAAGTGTGTAATTTTCATGCTTAATTTAAAATATTTGCAAAATACAGAAAGTTTAAAAAATCTTTTTTGAGGAAACAATTCTCAATCTTGCCTTCTTTATTACTATATTGGTCAGTGCCCTGCCTCCTCCCTGGCATTTAACCCAATAAATGTCCCACATTGTAGATTCTTCCAGCTGGAGAATCCTCAGAGAGTTTCTAAACTAGGGTTACTGTTTGATTCTTTGTTCTTCTTACACCAAAATTAGTGAGTCCTAGACAATACACTCATCCCAAAATCTCATCTTTTATGTTTGTTTGTTGGAAATATTTCCAGGCCCTGAACAACATTTATTAAGTTAATGAAATTGCCAAGTCCATAAGTTTCTAATATCTTTTCTTGCTCCAGCAAGGTATAATTCTCTTTTTAATGGCACTCTATTTCTCTGTAAGTTTTTCTCTCTTGTTCATGCAGTTTCAAATGAATGTTTTTGTTTTTGTTTCTTTAAACTTAAACTTGCCCATTGGAGAGCAACACCTTTTACTACATCAGAGTATATTCCTGTTTCTCTTCATATTTCCCATAATACTTATGTATTCTGTTTAAGATGTTCTTGGTATCAAACACCAAAAACAGGCTCCCTAACTTAAGTGGAAGGAAGATTTTATTGAAATAATCCTGGGGTATCTCACAGAATTGAAGGAAGAATTGAACAATTAAGACAGTAAATCAAGGAATCAAGACCTTCTCTGGATTACTACGTTTTGGATCAAATAGGAAAACAAGTCACTGTGCAACTGAAAAAGATATATTGATAAGAGGAGAAAAGAAGCTAAAAACTAGAATATACAATGAACCCAGTTTTGAAAAAGAAATAAAGAATAGTGTTACCTTAAGTGAACAGCATATAGAGTAATGGCTTCCTTCATTACATTTATTCTCAAAATACGTATTTTTGTATAGTCTTAAAATTTTAAATTAATTCATTGTGGGATTAAAAATAAATGACTTACTGAAATTAGTCAGTCAGAGGAAGACAAATATCATATGACTTCACACATAGGAGGACTTTGAGACAAAACAGATGAACATAAGGGAAGGGAAACAAAAATAATATAAAAACAGGGAGGGGAATAAAACATAAGAGACTCATAAATATGGAGAACAAACAGAGGGTTACTGGAGGGGAAGTGAGAAGGGTGATGGGCTAAATGGGTAAGGGCCATTAAGGAATCTACTCCTGAAATCATTGTTGCACTATATGCTAATTTGGATGTAATTTTTTTTAAGAATTAAAAAAATAAAATAAAAAATAAATGGCTTACTTTCCAAAAGAAAGCCAGAGCAGCCATACTTATATAAGACAAACTAGATTTTAAAAGAAAGACGGTAACAAGAGATGTAAAGGGCATTATATCATAAATAAGGGGTCTATCCACCATCTAACAATTGTAAACATTTTTGTTCCAAACATGGAAGCATCCAAATATATAAATCAATTAATCGCGAACATACAGAAATGATTGATAATAATACCATAATAGTAGGGGACTTCAACATCCCACTTACAACAACGGAAAGCCCACCTAAACAGAAAATTTACAAGGAAACAATAGCTTTGAATGACATACTGGACTAGATGGACTTAACAGATATATTCGGAACATTTCATCCTAAAGCAGCAGAATACACATTCTTCTTGAGTGCACATGGAACATTCTCCAGAAGGGAACACATACTGAAACACAAATCAGCTCTCAACAAGTATAAAAAGATCAAGATTATACTATGCATATTTTCAGACCACAATGCTATGAAACTCAAAATTAACCACAGGGAAAAATTTGGAGACTAAAGAACATCCTACTAAAAAATGAATGGACTAACCAAGAAGTTAAAGAAGAAATTAAAAAGTCATGGAAGTTCATTGACATGGAAGTCAATGAAAATGATAACACCACAGTCCAAAACCTCTGGATGCAGCAACCTCTGGTTTAAGAGGGAAGTATATAGCAATCCAGGCCTTCCTAAAGAAGAACGAAAGGTCTCAGATACACAGCCTAACCTTACACTTTAAACAGCTGCAAAAAGAACAGCAAATAAAACCAAACACCAGCAGAAGACAGGAAATAATAAAGGTTAGAGCAGAAATCAATGGTATTGAAACCAAAAAACAAAAAAACAAAACAAAACAAAAACAAAACAAAACAAAAACAAAAACAAACAAACAACAACAACAAAGATACATTAGAACAGAGCAATGAAACCAGGTTCTTTGAAAGAGAAAAAAATTGAAAAACCCCTAGTCAGTTTGATCAAAAAGAAAAAGGGAAGGACCCAAATAAGTAAAATCAAGAATGAAAAAAGAGAGATCACAAACAATATTGAAGAAACACAAACAATAATAAGACAATAGTATAAACAATTATACATCAATAAATTGGGCAACCTGGAAGAAATGGACAAATTCCTAAAACATGTAAACTACCAAAACTGAAACAAGAAGAAATAGAAAATTTGAACAGATCCATAGCTAGTAAAGGAATTTAATTAGTAATGAAAACTCTCCCAGGGTGCCTGGGTGGCTCAGTTGGTTAAGTGTCCAACTTCAGCACAGGTCATGATCTCACAGTTTGTGAGTTTGAGCCTCTCATCCAACTCTGTGCTGACAGTTTGGAGCCTGTAGTGTGTTTCGAATTCTGTGTCTCCCTCTATATCTCTGTCTCATCCCCACTCATGCTCTATCCCTCTCTCAAAATTAAACAAATTAAAAAAAAATCTCCCAGGGATGCCTGGGTGGCTCAGACAGTTGATTGTCAGACTTCAACTTAGGTCATGATCTCACAGTTCATGGGTTCAAGCCCCACATCAGGCTCTGTGCTGATGGCTCAGAGCCTGGAGCCTGTGTCGGATTCTGTGTCTCCCTCTCTTTCTGCCCCTTCCCTGCTCACACTTTGTCTCTCTCTCTCTCTCAAAAATAAATAAACATTAAAAAACATTCCCAAAAACAAGAGTCCAGGGCCAAATAGCTTTCCAGGGGAATTCTACCAAACATTTAAAGAAGAGTTAACACCCATTCTTTTGAAGCTGTTCCAAAAATTAGAAATGGAGGGAAAACTTCCAAATTCATTCTATGAAGCCAGTATTACCTTGATTCCAAAACCAAAGATCCCACTAAAAAGGAGAACTACAGACCAATTTCCCTGATGAACATGGATGCAAAAATCCTCAAGAAGATACTAGCCAACCAGATCAACAATACATTAAAACAATTATTCATCACGACCAAGTGGGATTTATACCTGGGATACAGGGCTGGTTCAATATCTGCAAATCAATCAATGTAATACATCACATCAATAAAATAAAGGACAAGGGGCACCTGGGTGGCTCAGTCGGTTGAGCCTCCGACTTCAGCTCAGGTCATGATCTCACAGTCTGTGGGTTCAAGCCCCGCATCTGGCTCTGTGCTGATAGCTCGGAGCCCGGAGGCTGCTTCTGGTTCTGTGTCTCCCACTCTCTGTCCCTCTCCCCCTCATGCTTTGTCTCTTTCTTTCTCAAAAAAAAAAAAACATTAAAAAAATTTAAAGAAAGGACAAGAACCTCATGATCCTCTCAATAGGTGCAGAGAAAGCATTTGACAAAACACGGCATCCATCTTTAAATTTTTTTAACATTTATTTATTTTTGAGAGACAGAGTAAGACAGAGCATGAGTGGGGGAGAGGTAGAGAAACAGGTGGGCGGGACACAGAATCCAAAGCAGGTTCCAGGCTCTGAGTTGTTAGCACAGAGCCCAGCGCGGGGCTCAAACTCAGGGACAGCGAGATCATGACCTGAGCGAAAATCAAACACTTAACTGACTGAGCCACCCAGGCGCCCCTCCAGCATCCTTTCTTGATAAAAACCCTCAAGAAAGTAGGGATAGAAGGATCATACCTCAATATTTTAAAAGCCATATATGAAAGACTCACCAGTAATATCATCATCAATGGGGAAAAACTGAGAGCTTTCCCCTTAAGGTCAGGAACAAGACAGGGATGTCTACTCTCACCACTGTTATTCAGCATATTATTGGAAGTCCTAGCCTCAGCAATCAGATGACACAAAGGAATAAAAGGTATCCATATTGGCAAGGAGGAAGTCAAACTTTCACTCTTCGCAGATGACATGATACTTTATATGGAAAACCCAAAAGATTCCACCAAAAAATAGCCAAAACTGATCCATGAATTCAGCAAAGTCACAGGATATAAAATCAATGCACAGAAATCAGTTGCATTTCTATACACCAATAATGAAGCAACAGAAAAAATCAAGGAATCGATCCCATTTACAATTGCACCAGAAACCATGAAATACCCAAGAATAAACTTAACCAAAGAGGTGAAAAATCTATACACTGAAAACTATAAAAAGCTTATGAAAGAAATTGAAGAAGATACACAAAAAATGAAAAAAACATTCCATGCTCATGGATTGGAAGAACAAATATTGTTAAAATAAAGCAAATCTACATATTCAATGCAATTCCTAACAAAATAACACCAGCATTCTTCACAGCTAGAACAAACAATCCTAAAATTTTTATGGACCCAGAACAGACCCCAAATAGCCAAAGAATTCCTGAAAAAGAAAACTGAAGCTGGAGGCTTCACAATCTTGGACTTCAAGATGTATTACAAAGCTGTAATCATCAAGACAGTATGGTACTGGCACAAAAACACACACTCAGATCAATGGAACAGAATACAGAACCCTGAAATGGACCCACAAACATAAGGTCAACTAATCTTTGACAAAGCAGGAAAGAATATCCAATGGAATAAAGACAGTCTCTTTGGTGAATGGTGCTGGGGAAACTGGACAGCAACATGCGGAAGAATGAACTGGACCACTTTCTTACACCATACACAAAAAGAAACTCAAAATGGATGAAAAATGGGTAAACGTATGATAGGAAGCCATCAAAATCCTACAGAAGAAATCAGGCAAAAACCTCATCAAGATAGAAACTTCTGCACAGCGAAGGAAACAATCTGCAAAACTAAAAGGCAACCAATGGAATGGGAGAAGATATTTGCAAATGACATATCAGATAAAGCGTTTGTATCCAAAATCTATAAAGAACTTACCAAACTCAACACATAAAAAAACAAATAATCCAGTGAAGAAATGGTCAAAAGATATGAATACTCATTTTTCCAAAGAAGACATCCAGATGGCTAACAGACACATGAAAAGATGCTTAACATCACTCATAATCAGATAAATACAAATTAAAACCATAATGAGATACAACCTCACACCAGTCAGAATTGCTAAAAGTAACAACTCAGACAACAACAGATGTTGGCAAGGATGCAAAGAGAGAGCCTCTCTCTCTCTTTTTTTTTATATATTGCTGGTTGGAATGCAAACTGGATCAGTCACTCTGCAAAACAGTATGGAGATTCCTCAAAAAATTAAAAATAAAACTCACCTACGACCCAGCAACTGCACTACTAGGTATTTATCCAAAGGATACAGGTGTGCTGTTTTGAAGGGGTACATGTACCCCAATGTTTATAGCAGTACTATTGACAATAGTCAAAGTATGTAAAGAGTGGAAAAAGCCCAAATGTCCACCGACTCATGATTGGATAAAGAAGATGTGGTATACACACACACACGCACACACACACACACTGACACTCTCTGGAGTATTACTCAGCAATCAAAAGGAATGAAGTCTTGCCATTTGCAACTACATGGATGAAACTAGAGGGTATTATGCTAAGCAAAACTAGTCAGTCAGAGAAAGACAAATATATGACTTCACTCGTATATGGAATTTAAGATACAAAACAGATGAACTTAAGAGAAGGGAAACAAAAATAATATAAGCAAAAATAATATAAAAACAAAGAGAGGGACAAAACATAAGAGACTCTTAAATACACAGAAGAAATTGAGGGTTACTGGAGGGTTAGTCGGTGGGGGGGATAGGCATTAAAGAAGACATTTGTTGAGATGAGCACTATGTCTTATACATAGAGGATAAATCACTAGAATCTACTCCTGAAATCATTATTGCACTATATGCTAAGTAACTTGGATATAAATTAAAAATAAATAAACAAACAAAATTTTTAAAAAAGAGTAAATGACCTACTGAACACATTGTTCATCATAACTGTCCATGAGTGTTTGTTAACTTTTGGCTGGTGACCCAATATTATTTTAGACAGAGAGGAAAACCTCTGCTGTGTGCTCCTCTGTGATGCACTCACTCACTGCAGCTTTTGCATTGTCTGAAATTTGAATAAATTTCACTACCACAGGAAAAGCCCTGTCTCTTTTTTCTGCCCCTCTTTCCTGCTGCAGAAAAAAACAGAATATTATAGCATTCTATTTTCCATCCATTATTCTGCTATTTTTTCTATGTACTTTTCACAAGAACTCAGTTCTAGAGCACCCAATTTCTTCTCTAACATCTTTTTTTCAATCTTCAGTGGGTGTTATTGCCTTTCATAGGATGGGAAACGGAATAAGGACTGCCTTAACAGGAAAATAAAACTTTACAGTGGGTAATATTCATTAAAGAATGGCAAAAGAAACAGCACACAGTTTTGAGTGCAATTCAAATGATGCCAGGGATATGATATTATCAGTCCATTATTGAGAAAAAGCATGATATAAACAGTATATACACGATGATTCCATTTGTGAAAATATATTTATATTACTATCTTTCATTTGAGTCACCATAAATAAGTTTTTTATTTGTTAATCAGTATTTCCTAGTTTATCATTTTTTTCTTAGTAAACCTGTTATTTGTGTTATTATAAACATTAAAAAGGTAAAATGATGACTTCAGGTGGATTATACACTGGCAGGAAGAGACCGCATACATATAAACACCCTGCTGTATTTTCCCAAGTTACCAGCCAAGAATTCAGAAACTGTGAAAGTGAGATAACTACACAGAGCAGGAACAGACGCAGCCGACCTTGGCTTGGCTTTTCCCTACTCCTAGGTTCCCTACAGGGTATACACTTGGCCTGCAACACTTACTGGCCAGACAGAATCTTAACAGAACTGGGGGAAAAATAAAAAGTAGATTTTTGCTGTGCCACTGCCACACTTGATGCGATTTTGATTATTACTTTGGTCCTAGGATGTGTTTGAGAAAGCCATTTCCTCTAGTAACACTGAAACTGAGTCCAACAGCTCCCTAAAGTTTATTATGATTATTATGGTTCATAAACATATATATCTTAACTTTTATCTAACATATCTTAACTAATATCTTAACTTTTGTGTTAGCTAATACCTTAAAACTACCATTATCCTAGCCAATGTAAGTGTTCCATTAGTCTCAAAGTTGGTACACAACTTTCTAAACTAGGTAAAATGGGGATAGGATGATGACTTTGTCAGGCACTACTCCAAAAACCTACTCTTTCTTCAGCTTAGGGGATTTTAGGCTTTGAGTAAAAACCCACTACACTCAGTGAGCCCCAAGATTCCCCTTATTTGCCATATTTCCTGACCTGACTCTTTTTTCCAGTGTTCTGTTCACTATAGTGTTCTTCTACCTGTTTAGACGCTCAAATTGGGCTTTAAAACATCAGCATGACCCTGGAAGATAGAGCAGTCTTTTCTTCAGTGTACACATAGCTGGCATGACTTGTGACAAATGATGGCAAGTGAATTGTAGTGATTGGCTGGGGGCAAGAAGTGAAAATATGTCTGCCAGTTCAATTCACAAAAGAAAAATGTCTTGAAAAGTCTAATTAATAGCGGGGAGGGGGGGACACCACCACAGTAGTTGTGCACCTCAAAAATGAGGCCATCAGCAGCGTGCTACAGCTTCTCATTTTGGAAAAATCTGAAGGTCACAGTACGACCTGCCATACGTAAATATCTGTGCTTTTATGTAACAATATAATAAATAATTATTATCTTTCTTCCTATCTGTGTTTTCTATTTTTTCTTAAATAAACCCATATTCCTTCTGCCATTTTGAATATCTAGAAGGTAACATCATACTTTCAAAAGTGAACTTCATATCAACCCTCCTTACTATTAACTAATACTGGTTATTGTTAAATAACCTTATTAAATATATATCAGTCTTTACAGTGCTTAGAAAGTATGCCCTACTTCAGAACACGCACAGCACCATCTACACCAGGAGCTGTGGGGACTGGGGTAAATAAAGAATAATCACCTTGTGCCAGCTGTTCATATAAACTATCTTGCCATCCTTATTTTAAAAATTCCCGTGGCTTCAGTACTAAGCAGAAAGCCCTGTTCCCTTCTATTTCTCTTTCCCAATGAGCAAGTCCTACTCCCCACCCCACCCCTCCTTTCAAGTATTCAATGCTCTCTGATGTTCTTCCAGAGTTTCTTGTAGTTACAGCTGGGGTTTGGTTTCTTCTAGCTTCCACATGCCCCTTTAGGTGGTCCCATTCTTTCTCTATGCAGAACCAATGCTTTTTATTGGATTCTGAAGCCATATCAAATTGTAGTGGCTGACCAGAGGTATGACAGGGAACTGTTTCTTCTATCCTGAAAATGTCTTAATTCGATTAGCTGAGATTGGAACTGACAGTTAAGTAGAGACATCACCAAATTAATAGTGTTCTTCCCCAAAACTATGCCACAGAAAGCATATCCACAGATTAGTAATATGGGAAAAACCAGGACACCAATAGCAAGAATTTGTCATCACATTTTATAAAAAGAGATACTTTCACACTTTTTCAAGCAAAGAGACATATGAATGGATTTAATCTCATTTTGATTATGGATATTTTTAATTACTCTCAGATAAATATGTATTATAGATGGTTTTATATTTTTATGGTGAAATATTACCTCTGAAACAGAGCATATTGCATTTGGCTAAAATCACAATCACAAATAAATTGTTGAACAGATCACCAACAACAACATCCATTAACCTTAGGTTGGTGGCAAGAGCTGGGTACCCTGTTGCTAGTGGGGCCTGGGAATTCCACACCATAAGCTCCAACAGACTCCCTTTTTCTCAGCTTTCAAATTCCAAGCTTCAGGTAACTTCTACCACCACAGTGAAACCCCAGACTTCCTTTTACTACCTCTGATAACTAACCAGACTCTCTTTTCCTGGTTTCCCATTTCCTCCTGAGTTTCTCTTACCATTTTCACACAGGTATACTCTTATTTTCAAATGTCAGCATATTCCTTTAGGTGAGACCTAGTCCTATTTGCCTCATGTAAGGCTAGCACAGTTTGATCCTAGCATAAAATGAATGAAAATGCCTGCTTTGAACTAGAAAGAGAATTGCCCCCTAATTTTGCTTCAAGGCGGGGAAGAAGCCTGAATATGATTAAATTTGGTTACAGCAAAACATAAAAAAAGTACTATATTAGTAGATAATTCTAACCAAATGCATCTGAAATATACACAGCTCATTGGTTAGAGAAAAAGCAGAACAAAAACTGTGCTAATATGATTTCATGTTTTGTAAAAAGAAATATCAACCATGGTATCTAATTTATGTGGAAATAAATTAACTTCTTTTTATGCTCATCTCTGTTTCCTAACTTCCTCAAGCCAACATGTGTCATATTATAACGTTTAGTATTTTAAAGGAAAGAATGTCACTAGCAGCATTCTAGGTTACTGGATGTGGGACGAGACATATACTGTCCTATGCTTACTATATGCTCAATTTTATTTAGCCAATGATACAAACTTAACAAAACCACACAGAGATGGGGAAAATGCAATAATTCTTGGCCTAGCTTTTTCATCATGCCTGGCTTCTTCATGGGACTGTTGGTCACTCAGATCATCATGGAGAAAATAGTCAAATTTCTATTATCAAAAAGACAAGAGATAAGTGTTGGCAAGGATGTTGAGAAAAGGGGAACCTGTATACTGATGGTGGGAACACAAATTAGTACAGGCACTGTGGAACACAATATGGAGATTCCTCAAAAAAGAAAAAAACCTAAAAATAGAGCTACAATGTGGTCCACAGGATCATATCCATGTGTACATATCCATAGGGAAAAAATTCAGTATCTTGAAGGAAAAAAAATCAGTGTATCTGCATTCCCATACTCACAGTACCATTATTCACAGTAGCCAAAATGTTGAAACAACCTAAGTGTCTCTCAGTGGATGAATGGATAAAGAAAACATAATGTATATATACTTTGGAATATTATTCAGCAGCAAAAAAGAAAGAAATCCTGCCATTTATGACAACATGGATGAAACTGGAAGGCATTATTATAAATGAAATAAGACATACAGTAAGACAAATATTATATAGTACCATTGGATGTGGAATATAACAAAAAGAAGAAGAGGAGTAGGAGGAGGAAGAAGAGGAAATAAAACTCACAGAATCAAAGAGTAGGATGGTGAGTGTCAAAGCCTGTAGGTGGGGGTGGAAGAAATGGAGAGATGTTGATGAAACAGTACAAAGTTTCAATTATAAGATGAATAAATTCTGAGGATCCAATATACAGCATGGTGACTAGAGTTCATAATATTATATTATATACTTGAATTATGTTCAGAGAGCAGATCTTAAAGCACTTTGACCAAAAAAAAGGGGGGGGGGAACAATGTGAGGTGATAGATAATGTTAATTGACTTGATTGAGGTAATCATTTCACAATGTACACATATATCACATATCATAACATTGTACACTTTAAATATATACACTTTTATTTGTCAACCAAACCTCAATAAAGCTGGGGGTTGGGAAGAAAACAACCAAATTCTTGGTATGCCATTGCTCATTCACACACAGATGTAATGTCACTTACACTAAGAAATAATAATCCATGTTTTATCAGTAGACTCTATTTTATTTTTTTAATGTTTATTTTTGAAAGAGAGAGAGAGAGAGAGCACAAGCACGAGAGGGGCAAAGAGAGAGGGAGACACAGAATGTGAAGCAAGTTCCAGGCTCCAAGCTGTCAGCAAAGAGCCCCATGCAGGACTCAAACCAAAGGACTTCGAGAGCATGACCTGAACTGAAGTTGGACTTTTAACCAACTGAGCCAACCAGGTGCCCCAGTAGACTCTATTTTTAGAGCAGTCTTGGGTTTTTGGAAAAATTGAAAACAAAAAGTTCCCAAATCTTTGTATTTTTGTTTTAAAAAATAAACATACCAGATTTTCCTACAGAATTGAATTTATATGTTTACATAAAATGTGTGCACAAAGATGCATAACAGCATGATTGATTATAGCTAAAAAGTAGAAACTACCCAAATTTCCATCAACTAATAAATGGAAAAGCAAAATGTGGTGTATCTATGGCATATTATTCAGCCATAAAAAGGAATAAGTTCTGATATGTGCGACAATACTGAATGAGGCTTTTTTTTTCTATTATTATCATTATTATTTATTTATTTATTTACCTTTTATATATGAAATTTATTGACCAATTGGTTTCCATACAACACCCAGTGCTCATCCCAAAAGGTGCCCTCCTCAATACCCATCACCCACCCTCCCCTCCCTCCCATCCCCCATCAACCCTCAGTTTGTTCTCAGTTTTTAACAGTCTCTTATGCTTTGGCTCTCTCCCATTCTAACCTCTTTTTTTTTCCTTCCCCTCCCCCATGGGTTCCTGTTAAGTTTCTCAGGATCCACATAAGAGTGAAACCATATGGTATCTGTCTTTCTCTGTATGGCTTATTTCACTTAGCATCGCACTCTCCAGTTCCATCCATGTTGCTACAAAAGGCCATATTTCATTTTTTCTCATTGCCACGTAATATTCCATTGTGTATATAAACCACAATTTCTTTATCCATTCATCAGTTGATGGACATTTAGGCTCTTTCCATAATTTGGCTATTGTTGAGAGTGCTGCTATGAACATTGGGGTACAAGTGGCCCTATGCATCAGTACTCCTGTATCCCTTGGATAAATTCCTAGCAGTGCTATTGCTGGGTCATAGGGTAGGTCTATTTTTAATTTTCTGAGGAACCTCCACACTGCTTTCCAGAGCGGCTGCACCAATTTGCATTCCCACCAACAGTGCAAGAGGGTTCCCGTTTCTCCACATCCTCGCCAGCATCTATAGTCTCCTGATTTGTTCATTTTGGCCACTCTGACTGGCGTGAGGTGGTACCTGAGTGTGGTTTTGATTTGTATTTCCCTGATGAGGAGCGACGCTGAACATCTTTTCATGTGCCTGTTGGCCATCCAGATGTCTTCTTTAGAGAAGTGTCTATTCGTGTTTTCTGCCCATTTCTTCACTGGGTTATTTGTTTTTCGGGTGTGGAGTTTGTTGAGCTCTTTATAGATTTTAGATACTAGCCCTTTGTCCGATATGTCATTTGCAAATATCTTTTCCCATTCTGTTGGTTGCCTTTTAGTTTTGTTGGTTGTTTCCTTTACTGTGCAGAAGCTTTTTATCTTCATAAGGTCCCAGTAATTCATTTTTGCTTTTAATTCCCTTGACTTTGGGGATGTGTCGAGTAAGAGATTGCTACGGCAGAGGTCAGAGAGGTCTTTTCCTGTTTTCTCCTCTAGGGTTTTGATGGTTTCCTGTCTCACATTTAGGTCCTTTATCGATTTTGAGTTTATTTTTGTGAATGGTGTGAGAAAGTGGTCTAGTTTCAACCTTCTGCATGTTGCTGTCCAGTTCTCCCAGCACCATTTGTTAAAGAGGCTGTCTTTTTTCCATTGGATGTTCTTTCCTGCTTTGTCAAAGATGAGTTGGCCATACGTTTGTGGGTCTAGTTCTGGGGTTTCTATTCTATTCCATTTGTCTATGTGTCTGTTTTTGTGCCAACTGAATGAGTCTTAAAAACATTATGCTAAGTGAAAGAAGCCAGACACGGAATACCACAAATTTTATTATTCCATTTATATGAACTATCCAGACAAGGCAAATCCATGGAGACAGAAATGAGATTAGATGGGAAGAGAAGGGAAGGGACAGTGCTAGCTACTGGGTGTTTCTGGAGTGATGAAATAATCAGGTGATGACTGAACAACCCGTGAACACATTGAAAACCACAGATATGCATAGTTTAAAAATAAATCAGATTCTCTATTTATTAAAGCAACGTCTGATCAATGAGGTCACTTCCTCACTGGAGTTGTAGGAAAAAAACAAAGTCCTTGGCCAGAGGTCCCTAAGGAGCAACTCTGCCTCCAGCAGTACAGTGGTTGATACAGTCCAGGTCTCTCCCGGGCACCCCTGGCTCTGATTTCATAAATTTATACCAGAGCTTACTGTTAAGACCACAGAAATTAATTTGTTGAAATCCAAATAATCTCTCTGAATGAATGTCATTGACAGGAGGAGCTGCCTTTTTCCCACTCTTGGTATCTGTCTCCGTGTGAGGAGAAAGCAAACTCCAGGCCTCCCTCTGCATTTGTACCAGGGGCTTGGAGCAGGAGGAAGGTGGTAGTTGTGCTATGTTCTTCATGGTGCCTCATGCTCTTGCTGAAACTCAGCTTTCCTGTGAGGTTTTGCCATTCTTTTACATATGTACTTTTAGCTGGATTTTAAAACTTAACTTCCCTCTTTAGGTGAACTCATTTCTTTTCTATATCTCATGCAGAAGTGACACTGTTTGCTGGATCCCAGAGGGATAATAAATGGTAGTGATTAATTAGGAGCAGGAAGGAACTACCAAATTTAGTTTTTAAAAAATCTGAAGATTAATCTTGGTTAGAGTAGAGCACAAGAGATAGGCATTACATTAATAGAGTACTTCTAAAATCATGCCACAAAAAAGATGTTAATAGTTTGTCACAAAAGAAAAAACAAGACACAAACAATATGTACAGTGTGATCTCATTTCTGTACAAATAGATATCTATTTTCTATATCCAATTAGTACCATAGTGAAAAATCTTCTTCTTAACATATCTGTTTTCTACTCTTTTCTAAATTGTACACCTATGTCTTACATAATTCTTAAATTTCAAAAGCAAAATGGCACCAACGGAATTTCTCAGACATTTATAATGTTACAAATAAATGACTCTAATCTGATCATCATAGACAATCATTTATTAACTTCAAAGTGGATATATAATCCTTCCTATATACTTGAAGGTAGTTGACAGGCACTAGAGACACTGAGGGAAAGGATAGGCTAAAAGTCACACAAGAGTGGGCACTGCCTTCCAAGTACTCATGTTTTGAGAAACTGATGCTATACTTTAGAGACAGGGCTAATGTTAGGTCAGACTCTGCTGTGCATCATTTGATTAAGTCATTCTATTAAGCACAATTTATTGAATGGCCACTTCTGAGGACATTGTCCTTGTTTTCAAGAAACCCAAAAGAAGATTTGTTTTTTCTCTATTTTTCATGCTAAAGCAAGACTTTACTTGCTTTTATGGGGCTTAATGTCCCAGTCCCATCTTGCTTATTTATTTATATAATGCTATTAGATCCTGATAAGCTGCCAGACCTGGACATGCTTTTAAAAGTAAGTGATCCTGGTAGAGGATGAAGACCCAAAGGAAAAGAAACCCCATAAGATGCATATCCTAAATATCCCATTTCTTCTGTAAGCCCTCAAAGACAGGACTAGCCTCATATTTGTTCAGGAATAAACCTGCTTGTGTTCTCCCTGTCTAGCTTTCTCCATTGCCGATAAGATACTTTGATCACCTCAATACTGCATATACCCTAGTGTCCCTTAAGGAAACTCAGGCTACTAAAAATGTGTTGTTTGGACCAATTTTGTCTAAATTTAATTTTTAACACTACCCTGGGAAATATTTGATATTAGAGGAAATTCATAGTGTCTCTTCTATAAAGCAAAAAGCTATTTTTTGGACAAGTAATACTCCAACCCCAATTAACTAATTTACTCAAGCTGAATTGTATAGGAGTTTTTTCAAAGTGACGTTCATTCAGGGCTGAAACAGCAAAAGGGTAATTATAGAGAGCTATGTAAACCTCTACATGATAATAGTGTGGAAGTGCACTGAGACATGCATAGGGGATGCAGAATAAATGAGCAATTTGAGCAATGTTCTTTCTATGTGTCCCTTTAGAATATAATCCACATCTGCCAAGAAGCAGCTTTAGTGTGGACATTTAGTATTTAGGCGTGTTATCCACTTGCAGGAGAAAGCAATGGAATCTGCTGAAAATGCTAAGGGTCAATTATTCATTTCTCTCCATCCTACTCTCTCATAACATAAAAATGTAATCCCAAAATGACATTTCCCCACACAGATTTATTTCATAGACATTCAGTAACTTAAACATACATACACAATCTCCAATGTAAATCGTTTCCTCACTGTGGTATTTCATTCCTTATTCCTCTAGAAAATAGTATAGATGTCTTCTTCTGGAAAATAAAATATACTTCAAATTTTAAAATTTAAGTCTTCAAGAATACACAAGCTCTTTGACATAAAAATATAATTCAAGGAAATTCAAGAACTTTCCAGGCAGTAATGTTCTTAGACTAACATTTCATGCAAACTTTTCAAATATTTTAGACACTAAAAAGCAGCTCTAGAATTGATGTGAATTTGAATGTCAACTAATTACATATGCATTTGCCTATCTATTATTAAAAATAACAAAAATTATGTTTTGATCACACCACATATGAAAGTGTTGGTGCAAGACCACTAAACTTTGAATGCAAAACATTCAAGACTGGTCAAGAACCAGTGTTACATCCTTGAGCTAACCACTCACCCTCATCCTATAAAAGGAGTTGGGATCACTTGGCTAAGAGGTGGAAATGACAAAAGATTTTGTGAGAATTTTCATCTAACATCTACCCATGGAAGGGATCAGGGTACTTATTTCCTTGAAGCCCAGTGCAGAATGGCTTCTGGAACTAAGTATGTCTCTAGAGTTTGGTAGCCATGGTGTATTGGTATCCTATTCATGACTGAGAAAGCTAAACAGTGAGATGCTGATTGGATTGACCTGCAGCAGTGCAGTCTCTAGAAACATTTTGAGAATAAGTGAACTCCCATTTACAATAGGTCAAAATTGCAGATTTCCTAGGGCCATGTGAGAGAATGAGAGAACATAGTTATAATTTCTTTATGATTGCATCTGACAATTTCTGCTATTTCAACATGCTAGTTGATAGGTATACATATATCCCTGTCCAATCTCCGGGTCTTTTCTGAGACACTCTTCCCTTTGGAATTTATCATAAATAAGTAAGCCTTCAATTTTCCTCTAATCCCTGGTTGACTGGCTCTCTGAGGCTAAATTTAATATGAGATTGGATTGGATGACATTACCTTCACTCCCTCTCTCCACTGGTTCTTGCTATCCTTAACCATCCCACCAGAAGAATGAACATTCCCCAACAGTTCCAAAATCATCTTTTTCTCCATGTATTTCTGCAACTCAAACCTAATTCAATCCTTTCTCATCTCTTTACACTGCAGTGGTCAGCTGCCTCCTGCTCTAGCATTTGCTGAGACATAAGATATGGCACTATGCATTTGCTCTTGTTAGTGAATCTGTCTCAGAGTTTTTGACCAAGAACTTCATGCTAGGTACTTTCCAAGCCTGTTGCTTCAGAGATGAAAGGTGTTTCCTCAGCCATTTGAGTTCTCCAGACTTTGAGACATATTTTTCAGTGAAGCACTTTTCCTTTTCTAATATTTTTCCTGCTGTAGCAAGAACAGACTCTCCTATGGTGTTCATTTTCTATGGATGTGCCTTTGCCATTTTCTCAGTTTTAGGTAGGTTTTGTTTTTTCATTTCTACTTGACTCATTAGGCAATCCTATTCCTTTTCTACCAAATATGAATTAACCCTTTGCTGGATGGAAGTATCCACCTCTCTCCCCATTATTTTATGTATTAATTAGTTAATACTTATTTGCCACAAGCTTAAATTCTTCTTTATATTTTAAGAGAAAATAAGTATTATTTTAGTAGGTTACAGAGTATTCCATAATATGGAAAAAGAGTTGAACAACCAAGGCTTGAGCTTCTCTGGGATCTTAACAGCAGTTAGTTGTTGTTTGTCTATCTAAGCTCCCCCCAGCACCCACTGGGTGGGAGAAAATCTATGCACAAAGAATTTCAACACAAAGGTATCTGCACTTGAAGGGGGAAGGGAAAATATGCACAGTAACCTCTACTGGTTAAGTAAGTTATTGCAACTGTACATATGAAACATAATGTGGCCATTTCAAATGACACTTATGAAAACTGTAAAAACATGGAAATGCTTATGGTAAAATACAGTGAACCACAATTTGCAAATGTATCATAACTGTGGACATTCACTGTAAAACATATGCCTAAGGTGCAAAACTATGCAGAATAAAGCTATAATTTGTGTTAAAATGGAGAAAGTACAGGGATGCCTGGGCGGCTCAGTTGGTTGAGTGTCCAACTTTGGCTCGGGTCATGATCCCACGGTTCGTGAGTTCAAGTCCTGCATCCCGCTCACTGCTGTCAGCACAGAGCCCACTTTGGATCCTCTGCCCCTGCTTGTGCATGCTCTCTCTCTCTGTCTCAAAAATAAATGAAATATTTTAAAAAATGGGTAAAGTACACATATTCATATGTATTTGATTATACATAAAAATATCTCCTGAAGGATAATAAAATATTAATAGGAGTAGTTATCTTTTGGGGTTGTGAGTGGAACTGAGCAGATGGGGCACAGAAATGGGCAAAATGCTTTCACTATATACCTTTTTGCATTTTGAACCATATGGATGCATTACTTATTCAATATAATAAATAAATTCATATATTGTATTGAATAAATATTTATTAAATAAATTTATATACATATTTGAAGACAATATACCAAGATGGTAATATAGTGGCTATTTTTCTGTATTGACAAATGGTTTGTTTTCTGCTTTATACATATATCATTCAAATTTCCTCTAATGAATAAATTTTCTTTTTACGATTAAAAAAGGAGAGAAAATCAAACATTTTTGTCCAGTTTTTTTTAACCAATTCCTTGCCAGACAGCCTAAATTCAATAAAATTTCAAGAAGGAAGAAGGAAATTATCACTTGAGGAATTACAAAAAAGTGTCAATAATATTACAACGATCTCACCTGTTTTTCCCATGGTAGAACCAGCCAGAGCATTAGAAAGGAATCTAAACAGAATACTGCTTCCATGAGGCTCTTTCATATAAGATTAAGATGATGCTACTCAGATTTTAGTCTCTGTACTAGTCACTTGGGAACCTGGTTAAAATGCAGATTCCAATTCAAAAGATCTGGGTAGGGCTTGGGAGTCTACATTTCAAACAAGCTCCCAGGTGTTTTGGAGGCTGATGAACTGAAGACCACACTTTGAGTAGCAAAGATTTACTGCAACATAAGCCAGGCTGCTACTAGCACAACTCAGAGTCACCACCTTCAGGGTAGGCTCTGAACCATGGAGTAGCCAACAGATAATTTTTCTTGTAGAAATGATTAGCAACATTGTATTATTTATTGTACTTAGAAATTATTTTTTTAATTTTTAAAATAAATTAAAAATAAATAGATAAATAAAATAAGTAAATTTTTAAAATATAATTTATTGTCAAATAGGCTTCCATACAACACCCACTGCTCATTCCAACAAGTGCCCTCCTCAATGCCCGTCACCCACTTTCCCCTCTCCCCCACACCCCATCAACCCTCAGTTTGTTCTCAGTATTTAAGAATCTCTTATGGTTTGCCTCCCTCCCTCACTGTAACTTTTTTCCCTTCCCCTCCCCCATGGTCTTCTGTTAAGTTTCTAAAGATCCACATGTGAGTGAAAACATATGGTATCTGAATTTCTCTGACTGACTTTAAAATAAGTAACTTTTTAAAAAAATATTGTGTTTAGAAATAAAACAAATATAGAAAAAAAACAGATGGGGAAGATGGCAGCGTGGGAGGATGCTGAGCTCACCGCATCCTGTGGATCACTTAGATTCCACCCACACCTGCCTTTATAAACCAGAAAATCACCAGAAGACTAGCAGAACAGATTCTCTGGAGCCAAGCATAGACAAAAGGTCCACAAAAGAGGGTAGGAAGGCCTGAGAGGTGGTGCGTGCGATAAGGACAGGCAGGTGGGAGCCAGGGTGGAAGGTCAGCCCACTGGCAAAGCAGAGCCACGAGTCTGGCTTGCAGAAATGGAGGGGACGGATGGAGCGTGTTCTGACAGCAAGCAGGACTTAACATCCGGAAGGTTATAAGTTAACAGATTTGCTCGGAGAACAGGAGGGCTGGAGGACAATGGGAGGGAGAGTTGTTGAGCCCCAGACAATAGAGTGCAGCTTGGCAGGGAACAAAGGTGCTTGCCAGTGCCATCTCCCTCGCCCATCCCCCAGCCAAAATCCCAAAGGGAACTTGATTGCACCGCACAAACACCCAACACTGTGCTTCTGCGGATCCATCCCTCCGGCGGGTCTGACTCCCTCCCGGTGCTGCAGGGCCCCTCCTGAAGTGAATCTCCAAAGAAAAGCAAGCTGAGCCTGCCATCCCGCCCTTGTGAACCTTGCCGATCCACCCCAGATAATACGCCAGATCCCTAGCACCACAAGCCTGGCAGTGTGCAAGTAGCCCAGACAGGCCATGCCACCCCACAGTGAATCCCACCCCTAGGAGAGAGAAAGAGAAGGAACACACCAGTCTGACTGTGGCCCCAGTGGTGGGCTGGGGGCAGACATCAGGTCTGACTGCGGCCCCGCCCACCAACACAAGTTATTCAAGACAGCACAGGGGAAGTGCCCTGCAGGTCCGCACCACTACAGGGACTATCCAAAATGACAAAACAGAAGAATTCCCCTCAAAAAAACCAGGAAATAACGACAGCTAACAAACTGATCAAAAATGATTTAAACAATATAACAGAAAGTGAATGAAGAATAATAGTCATAAAATTAATTGCTGGGCTTGAAAACAGTATAAAGGACAGTAGAGAATCTATTGCTACAGAGATCAAGGGACTCAGGAACAGCCAGGAGGAGCTAAAAAATGCTATTAATGAGCTGCAAAATAAAAAGAGGACTACCACAGCTCAGATTGAAGAGGCAAAGGAGAGAATAGGTGAACTAGAAGATAAAATTATGGAAAAAAAAGAAACTGAGAAAAAGAGAGATAAAAAAATCCAGGAGTATGAGGAGAAAAATAGAGAACTAAATGATGCACTAAAGAGAAATAATCTACACATAATTGGTATTCCAGAGGAGGAAGAGAGAGGGAAAGGTGCTGAAGGTGTACTTGAAGAAATAATAGCTGAGAACTACTGATCTGGGGAAGGGAAAAGGCATTGAAATCCAAGAGACACAGAGAACTCCCTTCAGACGTAACTTGAATCAATCTTCTGCATGACATATCATAGTGAAACTGGCAAAATACAAGGATAAAGAGAAAATTCTGAAAGCAGCAAGGGATAAACGTGCTCTAACATATAAAGGGAGACCAATAAGACTAGTGATGGATCTCTCTACTGAAACTTGGAAGGTCAAAAAGGAATGGCAGGAAATCTTCAATGTAATGAACAGAAAAAATATGCACCCGAGAATCCTCTATCCAGCAACTCTGTCATTTAGAATAGAAGGGGAGATAAAGGTCTTCCCAAACAAAAACTGAAGGAATTCATCACCACTAAATCAGCCCTACAAGAGATCCCAAGGGTATCCTGTGAGATGAACTACCAGAGACATCGCTACAAGCATGAAACCTACAGACATCACAATGACTCTAAACCCATATCTTTCTATGATAACACTGAATGTAAATGGACTAAATGTGCCAACCAAAAGACATAGGGTATTAGAATGGTTAAAAAAAAACAAGACCCATCTATTTGCTGTCTACAAGAGACTCATTTTAGACCTGAGGACACTTTCAGATTGAAAGTGAGGGAATGGAGAACTATTTGTCATGCTACTGGAAGTCAAAAGAAAGCTGGAATAGCCATACTTATATCAGACAAACTAGACTTTAAATTAAAGGCTGTAACAAGAGATGAAGAAGGGCATTATATAATTATTACAGGGTCTATCCATCAAGAAGAACTAACAATTATAAATGTCTATGCGCTTAATACCGGAGCCCCCAAATACATAAAACAATTACTCACAAACATAAGCAACCTTATTGACAAGAATGTGGTAATTTCAAGGGACTTTAATACCCCACTTACCACAATGGATAGACCATCTAGACACATGGTCAATAAAGAAACAAGGGCCCTAAATGATACATTGGATCAGATGGACTTGACAGATATATTTAGAACTCTACATCCCAAAGCAACAGACTATACTTTCTTCTTGAGTGCACATGGAACATTCTCCAAGATAGATCACATTCTGGGTCACAAAACAGCCCTTCATAAGTATACATGCATACTTTCGGACCACAATGTGATGAAGCTTGAAATCAACCAAAGGAAAAGTCTGGAAAACCTCCAAAAGTATGGAGGTTAAAGAACACCCTACTAAAGAATGAATAGGTCAACCAGAAAATTAGAGAAGAAAATAAAAAATATATGGAAACAAACGAAAATGAAAATACAACAATCCAAACACTTTGGGAGGCAGCGAAGGCAGTCCTGAGAGGAAAATACATTGCAATCCAGGCCTATCTCAAGAAACAAGAAAAATCCCAAATATAAAATCTAACAGCACACCTAAAGTAAATAGAACCAAAGCAGCAAAGACACCCCAAACCCAGCAGAAGAAAAGAAATAATAAAGATCAGAGCAGAAATAAACAATATAGAATCTAAAAAAAACTGTAGAGCAGATCAATGAAACCAAGAGTTGGTTTTTTGAAAAAATAAACAAAATTGATGAACCTCTAGCCAGGCTTCTCAAAAAGAAAAGGGAGATGACCCAAATAGATAAAATCACGAATGAAAATGGAATTATGACAACCAATCCCTCAGAGATACAAACAATTATCAGGGAATACTTTGAAAAAATATGCCAACAAACTGGACAACCTGGAAGAAATGGACAAACCCACACACTTCCAAAACTCAAACAGGAGGAAATAGAAAGCTTGAACAGACCCATAACCAGCGAAGAAATGAAATTAGTTATCAAAAATCTCCCAACAAATAAGAGTCCAGGACCACATGGCTTCCCTGGGGAATTCTACTGGACATTTAAGGCAGAGATAATACCTATCCTTCTCAAGCTATTCCAAAAAATAGAAAGGGAAGGATTTTCCAGACTCGTTCTATGAAGCCAGTATTACTTTGATTCCCAAACCAGACAGAGACCCAGTAAAAAAACAGAACTACAGGCCAATATCCCTGATGAATATGGACGCAAAAATTCTCAATAAGATACTAGCAAATCAAATTCAACAGCTTATAAAAAGAATTATTCACCATGATCAAGTGGGATTCATTCCTGGAATGCAGGGCTGATTCCACATTCTCAAATCAATCAACATGATACATCACATTAATAACAGAAAAGATAAGAACCATATGATCCTGTCAATCGATGCAGAAAAAGCATTTGACAAAATTCAGCATTCTTTCTTAATAAAAACCCTCGAGAAAGTGGGATAGAAGGAACATACTTCAACATCATAAAAGCCATTTATGAAAAGCCCACAGCTAATATCCTCAATGGGGAAAAACTGAGAGCTTTTTCCCTGAGATCAGGAACACGACAGGGATGTCCACTCTCACCGCTGGTGTTTAACATAGTGTTGGAAGTGCTAGCATCAGCAATCAGACAACAAAAGGAAATCAAAGGCATCAAAATTGGCAAAGATGAAGTCAAGCTTTCGCTTTTTGCAGATGACATGATATTATACATGGAAAATCTGATAGACTCCACCAAAAGTCTGCTAGAATTGATACATGAATTCAGCAAAGTTGCAGCATACAAAATCAATGTACAGAAATCAGTTGCATTCTTATACACTAACAATGAAGCAACAGAAAGACAAATAAGAAACTGATCCCATTCACAATTGCACCAAGAAGCATAAAATACCTAAGAATAAATCTAACCAAAGATGTAAAAGATCTGTATGCTGAAAACTATAGAAAGCTTATGAAGGAAATTGAAGAAGATATAAAGAAATGGAAAAACATTCCGTGCTCATAGGTTGGAAGAATAAATATGGTTAAAATGTCAATACTATCCAAAGCAGTTTACACATTCAATGCAATCCCAATCAAAATTGCACCAGCATTCTTCTCGAAGCTAGAACAAGAAATCCTAAAATTCATATGGAACCACAAAAGGCCCTGAATAGCCAAAGTAATTTTGAAGAAGACAAAAGCAGGAGGCATCACAATCCCAGAATTTAGCCTCTACTACAAACCTGTAATCATCAAGACAGCATATTATTGGCACAAAAACAGACACATAGACCAATGGAATAGAATAGAAACCCCAGAACTAGACCCACAAAAGTATGGCCAACTAATCTTCGACAAAGCAGGAAAGAACATCCAATGGAAAAAAAGACAGTCTCTTTAGCAAATGGTGCTGGGAGAACTGGACAGCAACATTCAGAAGAAAGAAACTAGACCACTTTCTCACACTATTCACAAAAATAAACTCAAAATGGGTAAAGGACCTGAATGTGAGACAGGAAACCATCAAAACCCTAGAGGAGAAAGCAGGAAAAGACCTCTCTGACCTCAGCCGCAGCAATTTCTTACTTGACATATCCCCAAAGGCAAGGGAATTTAAAGCAAAAGTGAATTACTGGGACCTTATGAAGATAAAAAGCTTCTGCACAGCAAAGGAAACAACCAACAAAACTAAAAGGCAACCAACGGAATGGGAAAAGATATTTGCAAATGACATATCGGACAAAGGGCTAATATCCAAAATCTATAAAGAGCTCACCAAACTCCACACCAAAAAACAAATAATCCAATGAAGAAATGGGCAGAAAACACGAATAGACACTTCTCTAAAGAAGACATCTGGATGGCCAACAGGCACATGAAAAGATGCTCAACGTCGCTCCTCATCAGGGAAATACAAATCAAAACCACACTCAGATATCACCTCACGCCAGTCAGAGTGGCCAAAATGAACAAATCAGGAAACTATAGATGCTGGAGAGGATGTGGAGAAATGGGAACCCTCTTGCACTGTTGGTGGGAATGAAAACTGGTGCAGCCACTGGAAAACAATGTGGAGGTACCTCAGAAAATTAAAAATAGACCTACCCTATGACCCAGCAGTAGCACTGCTAGGAATTTACCCAAGGGATACAGGAGTACTGATGCATAGGGGCCCTTGTACCCCAATGTTTATAGCAGCACTCTCAACAATAGCCAAATTGTGGAAAAAGCCTAAATGTCCATCAACTGATGAATGGATAAAGAAATTGTGGTTTATGTACACAATGGAATACTACGTGACAATGAGAAAGAATGAAATATGGCCCTTTGTAGCAATGTGGATGGAAGTGGAGAGTGTGATGCTAAGTGAAATAAGACGTACAGAGAAAGACAGATACCATATGTTTTCACTCTTATGTGGATCCTGAGAAACTTAACAGAAACCCATGGGGGAGGGGAAGGAAAAAAAAAAGAGGTTAGAGAGGGAGGGAGCCAAAACATAAGAGACTCTTAAAAACTGAGAACAAACTGAGGGTTGATGGGGGGTGCAAGGGAGGGGAGGGTAGGTGATGGGCATTGAAGAGGGCATCTTTTGGAATGATCACTGGGCATTGTATGGAAACCAATTTGACAATAAATTTTATATATCAAAAAATAAATAAATAAATAAATAAATAAATTTTTAAAAAAAGAAAGAAAACAAAAATAAAGATACCTAACAAAAAGGTGTATTTCTTAAAGCCCTTGAAATATTTTTCTTCATACTCCTTAGTATAAGTTGACTGCTTTGGATGAGTGAGTGTGCTGCACTTCATTGTCCCAGCCTGTTCTAGTTCTTTAACACGACCTAGGTTGAAGAAGATAATCCTGGCTCTTCTGAAATTAGGTGTCCTTTTCATCCAGAGATTGTGCCAATAGGACATTTGGTTTCTAGTCTTAGCTCAGTCATTTAGGAGTAGTATTACTTTGGGCAAGTCATTTCAGCCTTCAGGTGAATTTCAGATCCCTCATTTGTAAAGTGTGGCTGATCAGCCAGTGGTGAAAAGACCTGGGCCACAACATCTGAGGCTGTTTCCATTAACCAGGCAAGCTGCAGTTGTCTGCCATGTTTGCATTCTGTACTCAGAGCCTTGGGGAGCTATTGAAGACTTAGAGAAAGGGGCATCATATAATGCTACAAAGCAGGACTAATACAAGGGGACAGAAAGAAATCCCACAGTTTGTTTGCCTAACAATTAATCAAATGTTTAACTCTGTGCAGCTGCCTGATAAAAGACAAATTTCAGCTACTATCACTAGCAGAAAAGATACATTCCTAAAAGCAAGACCAGAACTCTGTTTGCACTTCAAGCAAGTAGTTGAGTTTAGCAAACAAAACCTTCATTAGAGATCGTTAGAATATCCATTATTACAAGTATTTAAATTTTTATAGACATGCTTTAATTTTATTACATAAGAATTCCACATCTGTGACAAACACTCTGGTCTTTTATATGCAAAGGCCTGTGATCAAAGCATAAAATCTGATTCTAATTAACATTTCCCTCTTGAAATTAGTAATAACTACTATTATTTATTAAGTAATCTCTTCTGTGCTAGGTGCTTTACATGCATTGTCTCAATTTACTCTCAAAGCAACTACAGTGAGATAGATATTACTATCCCCATTTATAAATAAAAAAGCAAGCTCAGGAGGTTAATTAACTTGGCAGAGGTTATACAGGTGGCTGAACTGGATTTTGAACTCTGCTCTGAATGATTTCTTGGCTCTTAACTTCAAACTCACTTAATAGAAAAAGAAAAGACAGACACGAATTTGCCAGTTGTTCATCATTCAGAAGTCACATGATATTCATCCTTTAACCATTACACATGCACATTAAATATATAAACTCAATATGTAACCACCCATGAATGTATCACATACTTGGTAAGAGTCGCAATGTAAGTGACATGTCATGTACTTTTAGGGTATTTGTCTAAAAATGAATAATCTTGAATACAAGCATATATATATATACCGTATTTTATATACATAAAATATTATATAAATATATATAGTATTATATATAGTATTATATATACATATATACATAATGTTTTATACTTCCTTTTGGATGTATATTATTAAGATTTCAATATACATCCAAACAAATATGTTTGCTTTCATATATATGTAGTAAATATTAGATATCTATAAACTCACTTATCTCCTATGTGTGCTTCATTTCAGGATCATGTGCCTATGTATAAATCTTTTTCAATTGTTTTTTAAAAATAGGGTCACAGACAGATAAATAAATCTATGAATATATTTCATAGGTACCATAGTGACACCTTGTGGGAAAAGTGAGTTGAATTGCATCTGTATGTTCCTAAGTATTTCAAAACTACTTTCTCTATCTACAAAGTGGAAACAGTCATCAGACACAGTTTGAGTATTGACTACCGAAATATAGTTTGGTCCTATATAAATTTAAGATAGTGGGGTTGGTATCAATTTCCAGTATGTTGAAAAATAATAAATATTTCTGAATCATAAGAAGTCGAAATTGAGATTTGTGAGAAGTGACCCTGATGACAATACTGCAAGAGCCTTAACTCAGTAGACTTTTAAAATGGTGGGGCGCCTGGGTGGCGCAGCCGGTTAAGCGTCCGACTTCAGCCAGGTCACGATCTCGCGGTCCGTGAGTTTGAGCCCCCCGTCGGGCTTTGGGCTGATGGCTCGGAGCCTGGATCCTGTTTCCGATTCTGTGTCTCTCTCTCTCTGCCCCTCCCCCGTTCATGCTCTGTCTCTCTCTGTCCCAAAATAAATAAAAAACGTTGAAAAAAATTTAAAAAAAAAAAAATTAAAAATTAAAAAAAAATAATAAAATGGTTATTGTTGCTTCTGTTTTTAAAATATAAGTGAAACAATTTCCTCTGGGAATGATTTTGAAATAATTTAATTTGAAAGCAGATAAATAATATTAATTTTTTCCATGATAGAAATTCATATTTCCCCAGCATAGCTTTTAAAAGACTCAATCAAGATTTATTAATAGAAGATTGTTTACAGAGTACAAAATAAATAAATAATTATTTATTGAGTGTTCACTATGTGCAAAGCATTATGAAAGCTTTTTTTCCTCAGTAAAAGCTACTGGTTTGATCAGCTGGCTAGAGCATATTTGTCCATGAGGCTGAGGGTTGATTGTATTCACATGAGGATGAGTTTTCTTATTCTGCTTCATTGGAAGTTGACATTATGAAGTTATGACATTATGGAAAGACATTGGCCTTTTAAATTAAAAAAATAAAAAAAATAAATGTTTTTTGTCTACTTCTATCTTTATTTTCCTTTTCTATATCTTAAACCAATTCTCATGACACACACATTTGTTTAATTATTCCCTATACTTTATTCATTATGTATAAGTGTGTGTGTGTCAATATCCTTTTACTATTATTTTTAATATTACATTTTAAAAGGATGTTACATTTAAAATAAAATACAAAGAAATTACTCTATATTTTAATTATATTTTATGTATATAATAATTAGAACAGATGTGGTTACTGATTGTAAAAAAAAAAGCCACTACTGGATAAATCCACTTTGTTTTCACTTATTTTTTTAGTTACTATTTATCACCACTAGAGGGCATCAGAGGACTGAGCTAAGTACAATGCAATGCTGTGAATGAAACAAGCTTCTATTAAAACAAGACTACATCTTCCATCAAAAAGTTAATTGTATTTTGTGGCTTACATATTCAAAAGCTACTTGATGATAGTTCTATAATTAAGTTAGTAAATATGCATAAACTTCCTATTAAAGTGTTAAATTAAAATGCTTTCTTTTCAATACAATAAAATAGCTAATTCTGTAATTAGAATTAAATTTGCAAATGCCATCTGTAGTAATGGAAATTATGCATCAGATTGTATTTTCAACTACACCTCCCTACGTTTTAAAAGTTGGTATGCAGTTAAAAACAAAACTATTAAATATCTGGAAAAAGATGGAAAATTAGCTAGGCAAAACTGGTCTTAATTATTATAAATCTCTAGCATGTAATCATTTTTAGTATTTGTCATCAAACAACAATGTTTAAAGTACCTACTATGTGTCAGGCATTATCAGTGTGCTGGATTCACTGTCAAGGAGTTCCATTTGGTAGAAGAGATAGACAAGAAGACAGATGAGATGGACTATAATAACTAGTGTGCTGCTGGGACATGTGCAGCACAAACTGGAAATCAGAAGGAGGGAGAGCTCCAGCCTCTCCAGGTAGTTTTCTTTTGTTGGTAGGTACATGTCTCTGAATATAAAGATCTAGGCAAAAGGATAAGTGCTGACACACAAACGTGGTTTCCAATCCTTTTCCACATTGTACTAACTCTACGACCCTAGGCAAGTCTTTTAGCCTCTCCAAGCTTTGATTTCCCCTCAATAAACCTGTAATAATAAAAAATACAGGCTACCATAGAGGACTGTTGGGAGGAGCAAAGATAATGCCTTAATGTACTCGATGCAACAGTTGGCACATAGTGTATGTGAACTATCATTATTACTATTACTACTTTCATGTTATGACCAATAGACCTGGAATGGATTCCATGGGCTCAAGTTGGAGGCAACCAAGAATGCACAGAGTATTTTCTTTCATTCTGTCAATGAGAGTCCTCTGAGGTAAGAGAGTTGGTGATTACCCCAAAAACTTAGCTCCAATCTCTTCACCATACTAAGCAACACATTTTTGTGCTTTTTCTCATTGCTGGGTTTCTCTCTGTGTGTCTCTCTTTTTTTCTTTCTTGCTACCCATGTCATTGCCACAGAATATCAAGGTGAGGTGTGAGGTGAAATAATCATTTTTCTCTGTTGAACATGGCATTCAAGAATGAAACATGTTCATTCTATGTCTGGTTGGGGTATTTAATACATGAGTCTCTAGTGTAATATCATACTCAGTCTGGATTTCCTAAAATACCTATTTATTTAGAGGGTTGGAAAGGATGAGATTCACAAATCATATTGTGTTTTTATTTTCTTAATATTCTTTTTTTTATTACATTTGCTCAGGACTGGAAAGGCAACCACAAAACCAAAACCAGATGGGAAAAAGTAAGCCAAAAGAAAACAAAATCCTGATTACTAACAACTATTTATATCATATTTTATCCACCTGTGACTCAATAATAATGAGCACATATTTGATGAGTATAATATCTCAGAACAAGCTTCTCTCTCGAATGTCAGAGATATTTGTATCATGACAGAGAATGAAATAATCCAGCAAATTAAGGTGGAAAATTTATAGCTATTTTTCTCCCAGGTCTAGTAAATTAGTATCATGTGTCCCCTGACTATGTATAGAGTCACAAAACATATTTCTCCTTCAAAATCTTCTAGAAGGAAAGGACCTGCAGGAAGGTCTGACCCTCTTTTGTCTTAAATTGACATAGCATGGCTATATTTGGGAAGCAGCAAAACAGAAACAAAAACAAAAAAATTTTGGGAGTGATTTTGGCTTTCAGCTGGTGTGAGGATCAGGGTCTGACCTGTTTTAAATGGAACCCAAGTGAAAAGTTATGACAGACATCAAAATTGTGATGTCTTTCTTCTGTCTCCATGTTAAATAACATTCTAGTCCCTATCTTTCTGATTAAAGACAAAAGGTTCCCAACACTCTTCTCCTGATCAAATAGATTTATTTTCAGCTAACATATTCCAAGCTGATCAAACAGCTTCTTTGGTCAAAAAAACTGTGTGCAAAGAGATTGTGGGTTGAGCACAAAAGGGAAGGAAAGCTGGGTCAGAAAGAAAGAAGAGGAGAGTGTTATTTGATGATTTCTTCTATTGTTTATTCTTTCCCTGTAAATACAGTTGTAGCTAAAGCTATGTCTCTGTCTTAATGTATAAACTAGCTTTTCACAGGCAGTTTTATTTTAGTCATCTACATCAGGAATTCATTTCTGGCAGGAGCTGAGCACACCACCTCCTGTTAAGACTGGCTGCAGAGAAAGCAGGCCAGAGCTTTCTATGACAATGACAGTGACTGGACAAAAAATCTGGGTGGAAATGTCCCCAATGCAGCATGTTTTCCGTTCCTTCATGGGATACAGGAGAGGGTCATGGAATCAATAACTGTCTGGCAGGGAACAATACAGGCAGTAATTGTTCTGAGCCTACTACTTTGGGAGCCCTACCTTGCTGTATAAAACCACAAGGGGGCCAAGCTTCAACTGGAAAACTTTGAGGATGGTAATCCTCACACTGGCACCTCTGTGATTTACTCTGTCTCATTATACCTTTAAGTATTTCTTTTACCCACATCACTCTTTAGAAGCTTCTTTAGTTTCTGATATCATCCAATCTTTTCCTACAATCAGCAGAATCCAACTTCAGAAATTTAGGAATCCTTTCTTTAACCAAAGACTGCTTCTTTTTCAGTCTTTCTAGTCAGCTGGCTGAGATCTAAGAGAAAACAAGTAGTAGACTTCAATCTATAATCACCCTGCCTTTGCCCCAACAGCCCTCACCTCACCTCAGCACTCACCTAACAACTCTTCTGTATATATCCTTAATTAAAAAGACATGTCTTTCTTGCAATGTAGCTTATCAAACATGATTTCTCTATGCCAGGCAAGACAGTAAGCACTGCAAGGATACAGAGATCACTATCACAGTTCCAGACAATAAATGGCATTCTGTACTGAATGCCCATTGGACAGAGTAGAGGAGCTTAATTTGGGAGCCTAAGAATGGGATTCAATAGATCCAGAAGGCATGAATCTCCTAAAATTGTGTGTGTGCCTGTATGTGTGTGTATATGTGCACACGAGTGCATATAAGCATTCTTCCAGGGAGAGGGTCTCTATCTTTAATATTGTGTAGGAAAAGATTGCCATGAAATACCAGATATGTCCTCTGATGTCTGGAATGTAAGGAAAAGAACCAAAACAGTGATGAGTAGGAGACTTGGCAGAGTCAAGGAGATGGATTTAAACATTAAGTAGAGCTATTATTTAAATACATAGTATTGCACTAATACTTAATCTGTTTCTTTCCTTATCTTCTCCCTATCATTTTCTCATTGCTGTCAACAGTTAAAAAGAACATAAGAAAACATTTGACAAAAACAAAATTCCATTTTTATGTAAAAATATTGTATAGGCATATAATTAAAAACAGATGTTATATTTATGTTTTGTTATACTTAATGCCAGGCAGCTTTTAAAAATGTTTCATTATGCCATTATGGCTTAAGCTATTTCTGGAAAAGATGTTTCATATAGCACTCCCCAACAAATGAGCACTTCATCCTCATTTAGACACCTCAGATACCTGAGGAAAGTGAATGATACATATAGCAGCAGAATTGTAAATAATTAAAAATCATATAATGTCTCTATTGCAGCAGATTTAGGAGAACAAAAATAAATATTTAATTAAACCTTAATTCCTTCAGGAAAAAAAAGGTGAATCAAGACCTACCTCTGTTATGAGGATATTTTTCTAGCTCCATTTCAAGTGGCAAAGTTGTTTGGTAACATGCCTTTTTCTTTTGAGCCAAAATTATGTTTTAGTTGGACTGGCCTTGAGGCAAAAGGCTGGACTCTGAGAGTTTCACTGGGTTTGCATGTGGCAACATTCCCAGCGGTGTGTGGAGCTCTGGCCTGATCTGTTGACTGTGATTCATGAGTCTTCCTTCCAGAACACTTCCTGAAAGGTGAAGCTAAGTTGACACAAAACTACTTCTCAATCTAGCAATTGATGTGTCATTTTTTTTTTTTGCCTGGTCTCCTTCCTGACAAAATGTTTGCTTACTACCTGTAGGTGTCAGAGAAGGCATCCTGTAGGACTTGAAGCATGAGTAACCCACTGAGCAGTGCTTTCTCTAAGGTTGAATTCTCATCATCTTACACATGTCCACCTCCACCTCTTAGGGAGCTAAACATTTCCTCACCATATTTTGTTGAGAACCCTGAGTCCATGACCATCCTCCCCTCACCAACTGCAGCCCAGCCTTCATCCTGTTTGGGCAGTAAGTCCTGTTGACCTCATGGATTCCTCCTGTTACTGTAGTTGTAGAACTCCTATAACTTCACCTAAAATGCAAACTTCTGGGATCATCTCTTCTTTCCTCTTATTGCTCTGTGCTTCTTCTCTCCTGAATCTTCTTTCTATTGCCCTTCATTTCCCCCAAGACTTTCTTTTATCTACAGAATCATTTAATTGTAAATAAAACGCCCTAAACTTCGTCAAATGTTGCACAAAATGTTGTCTTCTCCTCCTTCATTCTTTAATAACTCTGACAGTTCCCTCCCAGTCCCACTATTACCTTGGAGATCTCAAGCAGCTTCACTTCCATCCCTTGTTATGTGAACCCTATGGTCTGCCCTTCAAACAGTCTTACAGCGCTCTCACTCTCCAAGCCACCTCACTTCTGCCCTAAGACTACTCTGTAAATTCCCAATCTTGGATTAACCCAAGTATGTGTCTTCTCCACTCTATTTCTGCTAAATATGTCTGGAGAAAATCGCCTATCTTTTTATATTATAACCATTATAAAACTAAGGTCTTTAGGGGCACCTGAGTAGCTTAGTGGGTTAAGCGTCCGACTTCTGCTCAGGTCATGGTCTCACGGTTTGTGAGTTCGAGCCCCGCGTAGGGCTCTGGGCTGACAGCTCAGAGCCTGAAGCCTGCTTCCAATTCTGTGTCTCCTTCTCTCTGCCCCTCCCCTGCTTGCACTCCGTCTCTTTCATTGTCTCAAAAATGAATAAACATTAGAAAAAAACAAGGTCTTTAGCCAGTTTCACCAAACTTCATACTTAACCACTCTTCTCAAGCTCCCTTCTCCTAGATTAATTTGACCTCCTATATTAGGAGAAAAATAAGAAACACTAAGAAAAATAAAAACTATGTGATTCATATGCCTTCAACTATTTGTAGCCACATTGTTATATGTTAGTATAGAACCTTACACTCATCTCTGCCCCTACAAGCTCCAAGAAAGGATTGTCCTTTAAGGTTTACCCATTTCCCTGTACTCTGATCTTCTCTCCTACCTCCTCAGAGACTGTTTGGTTATTTATTTCCCCCCTCTTCCTATAACTATAAACACTCTCTGTCAACTGGTTGTGTTATGGCAACTCATGACTGTATTCTCTTTCCCAGTTCTGTGAGGAAAAGATTGTAAATTTTATCAGTTTCTATATGGTTCTCCCACTGGTTGCAATCTATTCCATTCCTTCAAAGTAGAGCTTCTTAAAAGAGTAGATATATGTTTATCACCTCCACATCCTAAATTCTCTCTACTCTTTAACCTGTTGCAAACCACATTCTGCCATGGGAACCCCACTGACACCGTCTTCATTGAGATCAATCATCCCCTCTTTGTTAAGTAGAGAGGAGTTGTCAGAGTCATCTTATCCAATCTCTCCATGCTTTAAGACACTGTTATTTATATCCTTTTACTTCCTTGATTTCCATGATGTTACTTACCACTTATCTGCAACTTACTCTCTAGTCAATCTTTTTCAACCTCCTTTAGGAGCTATTCTTTTTCTACTCTCCCCTTAAGTGTTGGTGTCCTCAGATCAGTGCCTTCTAATCTGTTTTACCTAATAAATTACATGGATAATAAAACTATTTATATAACATACTAGAATAAATTACACACTGTGTGGAAATGCCTAAACGGTATTGGTGAAAAAAAACAATTGCCTTCTCTTTACATTGCATAATTTATAAGAAAAACAAAATAACTAGAAGAGGTATTAAACTAGAGATGAATTTGTTTAAAATTCAAAAATATTTAATTTTTAAAATTTTGAAATGGCTAGTCACAATTACTTGTCAAGACTTTATAGTGATGATTTCTTCGTATTCCTGATAGTCACAATCAACAAAAAACTTTATTGTCAAATATATATGATAAAAATATTTCCTTAATTTTGACATTCAAATGTTTACAACAGTTGACATTGTATTTCCAGAATCTAATAGCTCTTTCTTTTCTTTCATTGATAAATGTAACGTTGACATTTCTTGTGAAAATATAAATTTCTAATTTCATTGAACATTTTCATATCAAGGATTTCAAAATGGTGATTCCCATCTGAAGTACTTGCAGTATTATAGGTAGTCTGGATACCACACTGACCACAAACTGACAGATCTGTTGATTGTATGTGAAATCAGAGATGTAAGACCACTATCTGAAGTGCACCTACTCTTCCTGCCCTTCCTACCACCCTCCCACCTTCCATCTCACTCAACTGGCCACACCCAATGCTTCTTGGATACCTGGACAATCAGTTCACCAAGCAACACCACAGGTGGCCACTTATGTTCTGAAAAAAAAAAAGTCCAGAGTGAAGTAGGTGTTGAGATGGTAGATTATATCCTTGACGATATTCTGAGTTTTGCAGCAATGAAAATGACAGAAGACCTTCATCATGTTATCCTACTTCAAGGAATGCAATATAAACTATTAGAAATACTATAGCCAAACATTCCACTGAATGGCTACAACATCTGGAAGCAAATAGCCCAGTGACTCTTGACACTGCTACTCCCAATCAGCTTCTCTAAATTTGAGGGTATTATTGTCTTATGGAAATCAGTACCGTCTTACATCAGGCAGGAAACCCTTCCATTTGATTCTGTCTTTAGCCCTCTTTCCACCATATATATACATTCAGAAAAAGGACATTTGCTTCAATAACCACAAAAGTGTCTGATATTTTGACAATTCCCTGATGTATATGTCTGTTTTCTGAACTATGGGCCTATATCTGGATATTTCCATTTGGATGTTCCATAGACCTAGGATGCCCAAAATTGAACTTACTACCTTCCCCCTGAAATCTATCTTTTTACTGAATTACCCCTTACAATAAATGGAACCATCACTACCTCAGTTACAGAAACTCAAGAGTTACTTTTGTCCTTTCTCTGTCCTTTATCATCTACATCTATTCAGTAATCAAGTCTTGTAAATTTCCTCTCAAATTTGTACTCCTTGATCTTCAGGGTCTTAAAATGTCTTTATTGGGTTATGGAAATAGCCTCCAAACTGACCCTGTTGTCTCTAGATTACCCCTTCAAACAGCTACCAAAATATTTCTAAAATGTAAATCTGACAATGTAAGTCCCCAGTTTGAAATCTTTAATGATCCCTCATTGCCTATGCTATAAAGGCCAAGTTCCTTAGCATGAAATATAAAACCCATTAGAGTTGGCCCCTAAATCATCTCTCTTCCTAATTTTTACCACTCTTTCCTCATATCCTACAATAAACTGTTTGTGGTTTTTGAACAAGTCCTGCTAACTTAACTCCATGCCCTGGCCCATGGTGATAACTCTTACAGGAACACCATTCTTCTTTTTTGCATTTCCTTATTGAAGTTATTCCCAGCTATCTTTCCAGGTGCAAATCAGCTTCCCCCTCCTCTAGGAAATATTCTCTGATCATTTTAATCTCAGTTGCCTCTGCCAGAAGCACCCTTTATACTCTGTCCTGTCATATAACTTATTATATCATCTGCTTCCTTGAGTGTTCTAAGGAAAATTATAAAAATATACACTCCTGGCACATAATTTTTATCACCAAGACCCTACAGCATAGTGTTTGGCCCAGACATCTGGGCATTATAGAGAATAATAGGAAAATCTTAAACACGAACATGAAGACAGCTTTATTTAAGAACTATATGCTCAGGGCAAGCATACAGCAAAACTGGAGCTGTCTTTTCTGCATAACCAGGATGTGAATCAGCTGTATGTCCTGGTGTTCTTCACCTAGATTATCCATTCACTGCCCCCAGCTTGTGCCAGCCCCTAAATTAGACCACTGTCCACACCCCAAGTCGGTCTCCCTACAACTCTCAGTTATGCTCCTATACAAATGTCACTTTCCTGTGGGTAGGTCGTTGCCATAAATAGTGCAAGGAGTTTATGCTTCCTAGGAGCTTCTGGGTCAGTTGAGACCATGCAATCATCATAATCTTGATACCTGTCTTATGAAGGGATTCTAACTATGGTCATTCTCTGCCATAGTTGGTCAGAGAATCACCAGAAAGCACTTCCACCACACAGCACTGACCAATCTCACTTTACCATTTAAGCTCAGAACATAACATAACTTGATATATGCATTCAATATCCATTTAACTTCTGTGTCGTTTTGGCTTCAATACCTTTCATTTGCTAACCAGAGTAGTAGTCAATAAATGCTGAAGAAATGAGTGAGTCTTTTGGCTAGTCAAGGTTGCGGGCAGGCTTTGTATTTTGAGCTAGAAAAAAATAGGAATAAAAAGTAGATTTGGGGGCGCCTGGGTGGCGCAGTCGGTTAAGCGTCCGACTTCAGCCAGGTCACGATCTCGCGGTCCGTGAGTTCGAGCCCCGCATCAGGCTCTGGGCTGATGGCTCAGAGCCTGGAGCCTGTTTCCGATTCTGTGTCTCCCTCTCTCTCTGCCCCTCCCGCCGTTCATGCTCTGTCTCTCTCTGTCCCAAAAATTAATAAACGTTGAAAAAAAAATTAAAAAAAAAAAAAAAGAAAAACTCTCACTTTCAAGGACCAGGCGCCCTCTCTGGCAACAGTCCAGGAATCACCGACAAGCCCGTCTGCGTTACCTTCATGCTATTTAAAAAAAAAAAAAAAAAGTAGATTTGGATGCATAAATGGCATCAGTTCACAGCACTGAGGACCTTCAGTGCCTCTATGATTCCCACACCAGCAAAAGAGCCTAACCATAAGCCTAGAGATGTAACACCAAGGAAGGCTGACATTTCCCAGGTAACCATTGCATAATCTCCCTGAATAATAAGCACTTAACCTACTGTGAACTTTAATCATGAGTTAAAGAAAAACCTACATTTAGAGTTATCCAATAATGGAAGGGCCCATTTCCTGCTGTGTGTTGATATGGAAGGTGGACAATTGATTGCTCAGAAGGATGGAAAAGGGAACTCTCATACTGAGGACAAGATTAAACTCAAAAATTGTATGACCCTGTAATCATATCATCTGGTAACAATAGGCTATATTTCTGGCTAATCTTATAACCCCTGCATACTCACAGGACTCTAAACAGGAAGCAAAAAGTAAATTTTCCCGACTTTTGGCTTGATTTAATGCTGACATCACATGACTTCAACATTCAGGGCAAAGGAGAGGGAATGGAGTGCAAGGAAGCTTTATAACAATTTCACTAAATGGTTCAAAAGACTTTCTTGAGCATTAATCAATTGTTTCAAGACAATAATTTGATGATTTAAGAGTAAGTAAAACAGAAGCATATGGATTAAATTTTCCTTGAAGTACCTTTGAGTTCCAAAGTAGGAAAAAAGACATTTGGCAAAATCCAATCTGCCTTTGCCAAACCAAAAGTGTTTGAAAAATAATTTGAGAGGTTTTGCCAAACCCCAAATGTCACTGTGTCCTTCCATCCCAATAAGTTCTCCAAAAGTGCAAAACTAATACATCTACTCAGCATTTCAAGTTTGGTGGGTAACCAAACTGCTTCATTTAGAGCCTCAAAAAAGCTCCTTAACATTTTTAGAAAAAAAATTAATGTGATTGAATGGTCTTTTACTTCCCATTTCTATTCTGACTTCTAAAATCTCCATCTCAGAATTAAAAAAAAATTGTTCACTAGGCATGCTGTAAAATTATTTTGACTCTTTAGAAGAAGAAATTTTGAGCAGAAAAATTACTTTTAAATAAACTCTGCAAAAATGTAGTAATGTCTTCTTATTGGAATATTTTATGCATGTGTGTTTCCTTCTTTATGTTTTCATAGTGCTGACAACCTAAACAATTGGTTTTTATTTAAATCATCTCTGAACTAAAATTAAATTTGTGGGGCACATGGGTGGCTCAGTTGGTTAACATCCAACTCTTGGTTTCAGCTCAGGTAATAATCTCACAGTTGTGACTTTGAGCCCCACATCGGGTTCCGTGCTGACAGCATGGAGCCTGCTTGGGATTCCCTCCTTCTCCCTCTCTCTCCACCCCTCCCCTGCTCTTACACATGTGCTCTCTCTCTCACCCTCTCTCTTTCTCTCAAAATATATAAATAACTATTTAAAAATTGAATTTGCAATTAGAGCTGTCCATAGGCAATCCTCCGGGGCCTGAATCAGGTCACAATTGAACCAGTAAACAAAACTTTTGTGAAATCAACAGCATGGTTTGCAATGTGGGTGGCACAGGCAAGTCTTGTCCTCCTGCAAAAATAATTCCTTATTTTCAGCAGTAACCTCAGCTATGTTGAATTTCCTCCATTCAAGGGGTGTTTTTTTTCTGGAAGATTGCCAGTAAATGTCTAATATACTTTGCATTTGCAAAATGGCATTCCACCACCTAACAACTAGGAATCAATGCAGCACATCTGAGAGGCACACAGGGCTTTCAGTTCCCAGGGAAACTATTCACAAACTTTTTATTCTGGGACTAAAGCATTTAATTTTCTTTTTTTGGTTTCTTGCATTTTATTTTTAATTGTAAATAAAGTTCTTGAAATTTTTATGGGTACTCAATATTATATTTCTCAAATATTTATCATTTATTGAAATTTAAATGAAAAACCTTAAAAACGTTTTGATTATTCAGAAATATATGGTTTGAATCATTTTTTGTTGAAATAATTTATTTCCACAGAATATACGAATGTTTAGAACACATTTTACTCAAAAAAAGATTTTTCTATTTTCTCTAAACTTAGCTATTTAATGAATGTTCTTCACCTTGGACTTATCCTTTGAGGCTCTGCAGGAATGACTTGCTTGTTAGGGGTTAGCTTGCTATAATAAGAGGTCTTGAGTTAAGAATAGATCCATGCATGTAGTACCATCTTGTGTTGCAAGAACTAGTCTTGCTGAAATGTGAACCCAAGGGCATTTGTTTCTGTTCCACAGATGCTGTTATATAGTAGAAAAGAGCGATCAGCATCCCAGGGCTGTCTTACTGGGATCATTTGATACAGAGTTCCAGTCTAAGACAGCAAAGCCAAAAGACCATGAATTCACCTTCTCCACTGACATACCAAATCTATACCTATTTAGAGAGTACAGATTCTATAGAAGAACTGAGGCCTGACTGAACAGCTTCTGCACAACAAAAGATAGAGACCACATAAAGAACAAGAGAAACAGACATGGTAAGGAAGGGAAACCCTACCCCTACACTAGGAAACACAGTGGGGAGGGATAGTACTGAGGGACCAGGGAACAAATTTGTCTTCCCTGGGGCACAGACGAAAAAAGCTGTGATTTAAAAGAGGAACTAGAATATAGAAGAAACAGCTCTAGAACAGAGCCAAACAACAGGGTAGCTGCTAGAAATCCCTGGTTAAGAGGAGCTGGAGAACACTACAGTTTACACTTCCACTCCACCTTGATGTGCAGGCCAAAGCAAGGTACAGGCATCCTAGTGGGCCCTGGGCCCTTAGCCCAAACCAGTCAAAGCCTTCCCACCAAAGCAACCTCAGTGTGACACACACTGGAGTATTCCTGGTCAGTTCTTACTACAGTTAGGCATCTTGCCAAGGTGACACAGGTGCAAATCATTCCAGAACTCTCAAGGCTCACACCATTTTGACTCTAGCTACCCCACCATGATGCCCCATGGTGCCCCACTGCACCATGAAGTGCCCCAGAAACCCCAGGCCCTTATCCCACCTCCTTATCCCAGAAACCCCAGGCCTTATCCCACCAGCCACCCTGCTAGGGCACCCCTTATAGAGAAAGCCTGGGGACTCCAGCTTGTGTCACTCTGGATTCCAGCTGCCTTGGGCTCCAACTGCCCTACTAGGTCACCCTCTGCAGGAAACACCTTGGGACCTCTGCAGCTTTCACCCACTTCCACTTCAGCTGTCCTTCTGAGGCACGAGACCTCTTCATGGAGAGCCCTGGGACTTCCCTGACCCATACCTACTTCACCTCCAGCCATCCCACCAGGACAATGAGTATGTACCTATCAATAATTAGGGATCATTTGGTTGCAAGGAAGAGGAAACCATTCAAATTAGCTCAAATATAAGTGGAGCGATTGGAAGAATACAGTGGAATCTCACAGAACACAAATGTAGAAAATAGAGTTGGGCCCTTTTAAAAACTAAGGTCTTTAGGTACTCCCCCACCACCATTTCTCATTCTCTCTGCACCTGCTTGTCTCCACAGACTAACTTTCTCATGTTGGTTTGTTATAACTGAATATAGTCACGGGTCCTGAAACTAGATGATGGTCCCAGGGTTTGCTGCCATCAGAATACTACTCTCCAGAGATAAGACTCCCAATTATCATGGAGTAGGGCAGAAGAGGAAATGCTTCAAAAGGTCCCAGTGGCCTACAGAGCCCATAAATTGGGATGTATGTTATCATCTCCCATTGTGTATAGTGTTTCTATTTTACTGGATCCACACAATTTGCAACATACTACTCACAGGGCAAATAGAGTCATATTCCTTTATTTCACCAAATTTGGTAAAACAAGCCTAAGATTTCATCTCTGGGTTGACAGATATGTTTGCTACTTATTCTATAATGTAGTGCGTACTAAGGTGCTGGGTGGCTCAGCCAGTTAAGCATCCAGCTCTTAATTTTGGCTCAGATCATGATCCCAAGGTGGTGAGATTGAGCCTAGCAATGGGCTCAGTGTGAAGCCTGCTTAAGATTCTCTCTCTCCCTCTGCTCTTCTCCTCTGCACTCTCTCGCTCTAAAATAAATAAATAAATAAATAAATAAATAAATAAATAAATAGAATTTAGTGGTTACAAAACTTATAAACATTTATTACTTCATAGTTTTTTTGGGTCAGGAATTTGAGGGTTGCTTAGCTGCATGATTCTGCCTCAGCACCTCTCATGAGGTTGTAGTCAAGATGCTGATCAGAGTTGCAGTCATCTGAAGGCTTGACTGGAACTAGAGGATCTGCTTCCAAGGTGGCTCATTCACATGGCTATTGGCAGGATGCCTCAGTTCAGCTCCTTGCTGACTACTGGAAGGTAGGCTTAGTCCCTTGCCATATGGACTTTTCTGTGAGGCTGGTTGAATATCCTAACAGCTCAAGAACTAGTGATCCAAGAGAGAGAACAAGGAGAAGGCCACAATTCCTATTATGAAATAGTCTCAAAAGTCACACAGCATCACTTCCACCATATTTTTTTCATGAGAAGCAAATCACTTAAGACAGTACACACCCAAGATAAGGGAAATTAGGTTCTACCTTTGACATATTTTTAAACTACCACATCAGAAGATCCATTTTTATCTTCTTCTTGCCTGCCTTAAAGTCCCTGACATCACATAGTACCTCAAAAGGACTCAATGCAATATAAACATGAAGTCCGGTAAAGTTCTACTCCAAATTGGGAGAAACTCTGGTAACTCCCTGGCTACTGGGATAGTTATCTCTCCTCCTCCAGGCTTTGCAGAACCACTGTTGGATGTCAGACTGAAAACACTGGAGCATGCACAGCATCATCTCATTGTCCCAGGTTTCTACATAGCTACCTTCAGCAAAACTGACTTTGTCACAACCCACTCCCTCCACATTATGATTCAACAGGCTCCTCACAAGATTCTCCATCCTCTTTGTCTCTCACATAATCTTTTTCCTCCAAGTACCCAGTGTGCTCATGCTCAGATTCCTAAGATTCTATAGGTGCCATCTGCTCTCCCCTGGGACTCTCAGCCTCTATCTAATTTTTAGGTTCCTAGGGTTTCTAGGAGAAAATAAGATTCATTTTCCATACTAAAGCGTGTATTGAGTCCCACAAAAGTAACATATCTCAGTATTTAAAAGGAGGAGGTGTGAATTTTACACTTTGCTGAGCTAGGTAATAATTTGTTCTTTGGGGAAAAAATAAGTCTTTTGTTTAAATGATAGGTGGCTGGGATTGTTAATGTGTGTTTTTTGGAAAATTCCACATAGACAAGAGAGAAAGGACAGGATCAAACACTAAGATGAGAACCTAAAATTCTTTCAACCAGGCAGGAGTTAGATTAAAAACCCCATGGTTTCAGAGGCACTAGCACTGAGCCATGAATTGATTCAAGACATCCCCTTATTGAAGTGATACATCTTTAGTACTTGCATTAAAATATACTGACTAGCTTCAGCCTACAAGTTTTTGGAATTCTTTTTAGAACTGCTACCCAAAAATTCAAATCACAAGATTAATTTGGGACTGAGAAAGAATTTAAGAATCATCTGTTTTCATTATTTCATTTTAAAGATGATATCAACTACATTAGTTATTAAGCTGTCGTTATCTGCTATGCACATTAATTCATGACTCTACAGTGTGCGTATACTTTATATTGTGGCCAACATGTAGAATGATCAATTGTCTTGATTTGCCCAGGACTGAGGGATTTCCTAAGTTATGGGACTTTCAGTATTAAACCCAGAACATTAGGGGGAAAACGAGATAATTTAGTCACCCTACTAACATATTGTATTTGTTATCAATTGCTGTGTAAAAATACACCAAAACATAGTGGCTTAAAACAGCAGGTATTTATCTCTCACAGTTTGTAAGAGTTAGGAATTCAGGAGCAGCTTACCTGGGTGGTTATGGCTCAGGGTTTCTCATGATATTGCTGTAAAGCTTATGGCCAGTGCTGCAGCCATCTGAAGGTTCAACTGGAACTTAAAGAGTCATTTTGAAAATGTTTCACTAGTATAAGGCCTCAGTTCCTCACTACATCGACCTCTTTTCATGATGTGGTACCAGCTTTCCCCCAGCACAAATGAGCCAAAAGAGACAGAAGCCACAATATTGGAATTTGCTTGTTTGCTTTTTATGATCTTGCCGTGTAAGTGACATACCATCACCTGTCACATATTCTATTGATTACACTGACCGCTCCTGACACAATATGGGAGGAAACAGCAATAGTGGTAACTTGAGTGATGTCAGAGCCCAAAAGGTGTCTGTACAGGAGGAGTGTGGAGTCAGAGTAAGTAAATAGGTTATATACAGGAGAATCTGAGGAATTGAGTAAACATATTTAGTATAATGCGAGCCAGGATTCTCGGTGTTGTAAAAGGGAGTTATAAATCTGGAAAAGAAAAAACATCTAACATTATGGTGTTAGATTGAAAATACCACTATGAAATCATGGAGTTTTATTTTTTATTTTTTGTTAATGTTTATTTATTTTTGAGAGAGAGAGAAAGGGGAGAAGCAGAGAGAGAGGGAGACACAGAATCTGAAGCAGGCTCCAGGTTCTGAGCTGTCAGCAACTGGCTCAACCCCATGAATTCGTGAGATCATGACCTGAACTGAAGCTGGACCTTAACCAACTGAGCCACTCAGGTGCCCCGAAATCATGGTTTTCAATAATATAAATAGATGCATAGATAAATGTAGATATAAATGGAATTTTTATAAACTCCTTAGACCCATCCAATGAGAGGGTATGGGAACAGCAGTACCCAATGGCAATGAACACAATTAACATAAATGATACCACACCAGCATAACGAACAAAATACCATAAATACCATTCACCATTAAAATGAAGCAGGACTCCACAGAGAAATGACTGACTCCAGGGCTATAGCAAGGAAAGTATAAGATGAGCTTGGAATATCTTCTTGTTCCAGAAAGGAAGGAAATGCTCAAAAGGTGACATGGACTGTAAAAAAAAAAAAAAAAAAAAAAAAAAGCAAATCAATAATTCAGATAAAAAAGCTTAAATTGGCTAAATATTGGGCAATCTGTGCACCAAAATAAATAATGATAGTAGTAAGATTTAACCCATAACTTAATATAGAAAACTACCTTGATTGACCTACATGCATACATACATACAAGGAAATTTTGTTGAGAAACAAGGTATTACATTGTCTCAAAATACCTCTCCAAAAATTTCTTAATTACAAGGTGGGAGGAAAGAAGTAACTTTAGAGAAGCCTGGCCGACACTACCTTAGTTAAGTAATGAGCACTAACATCACCAATAATGGGACAAATTAAAATCATGTGTCAGCTGATAAAACACAAATATAAGAATTCAACATTGTTTCTGTGATATTCCTGTCAATCTAATCTAATCTTAATCATGAAAAACATCTTTCATATCCAGAAAGGAGAATATTATACTAACCCCCCTCCACCCTCCCAAAAAAACTGACCCATAAATCTTAGGAAGTATCAAGATCATGGAAATCAAGGAAAGACTGAAAAACTGTTACAGATTGAAGGTGACTAAGCAGCCATGATGACTAAATGCAACCTGTGATTCTGGACAAAACGATTTTGTGTAAAGAACACTATTGATTAATTGGTGAAACTTCAATGGGGCCTGAGGATTAGATAGCAATCTGAATTAATTTTCTAGTTGTCTATAATGTGTTGTGTTGGAAAATATCTTTGTGTTTTTGAAATACACAATAAAGTATTAGAGGTAATGAGGCATTCTATCAACAATTTACTCTTGAGTGGCTCAAGAGTATTCTTTATATTGTTCTTTATATTGTTCTCAAAACATTTCCATAAATTAAGATAAATTATTTTTCAAAAGTAAAATATTTCTACAAAATCTTGTTTCATCTCTATCATGACTGATTTCTTTAGCATCATGCCAACACATCGTATCAATTTTTGATATTCTTAGGCTGTTGGGAGGTACACTTATTTATTCATTCATCTGTTAAATAATTATTGACCTCCTATTGTGTCCCAAGTAACTTGATGGGCACTGAAAATTTAACTATGAACAAGATCTAACATAGAGATCTAATGAGCTTTAGACTAAGGGGAGATAGACAAACAGGTAATCATCATATTTAATGTGGCATGTGTTATGTTTGAGAAAATACGAGGTGGTATGGGAGAACACAGGAGAGGCATCTTAGGATGTGCTCAGGGAATACTTTCTAAAGTGAGGTATGTCAAAGCTGAGACCTGAAGGAAAATTCAGAATTACCCAAGAAGAAAAGTTCAACAGGTGTGGGGACAGAGGGAAACATGCAGAGAGGAGCTGGAGAGGAAAACAGGAGCATGGTGTCCTATAGATACTGCAGGTAGCTGAGAATATGTAAAAGGAAGTGTCAGGCCATGAGCCCAGGGAGCAGGGAGTCCAGAGGGTGATGTTTCAGAGACATCTAAAGGACATTAGCACTTGCTACAACTCTATATGACCAGGTAATACTACCAGCTCCAGTAATCTAGTCACAGAGCTTGCTGCACCCACATGTCTACCCATACACCTTCCAAGGAAGTGTCTCTGAAGAAAGCATGGTTTAGCCAGCTCAGGGCTGTTGATATTAGCAAAGAGAAACACATCATTTGCAACAACTCCCTTGACAATGTTAAGTTTCTTAGCCAAGTTTAGACAAGTGTTTGTTGAAAAGAGTTATTGGCATACTTGTTTGCATATAATATTTCATCCCTGGATAGAACTATATTTACAAATGATGTCTGGCAAAATAGAACTGGATATTTTTTACTTTCCCTAAAATACTTACTCTATTCTAAACAGCCTATCACAGTGCATCTCTCCTTGGCAACTTTGTGATTCCCAAAATACACACATCTAATTACCCCAGTGTTTGCTATTGCACTGTGGTCTGTTTTCACTTTGGGTGGCAGGCCTTAGTTCCCTGCTGCTCTCCCAACAAGACATTTACTAATTCCAGAACTCCTTGGAAAAGAATTTTTCCAGATTAGCCATGATCTTTATTTTTAGTGTAAAAGATGTTTGCTTAATAGAAAGATTACTTCATCTACTTACGGTCGTTTTAGTAATGAGAAAGAGACAATACTTGGTGAATTGATCCCTCAATCTGGTTAGGGTAGGATTATTCCCTGTGACAAATTGGCCACTGTCAACCATAAAGCTGAGTGAAATGAAGCCCAGACTATCTATTCATTAAGCTATTTTTGAGTGGTAAGTGTAGACCCCTTCCTGGATAAACACTAGCACTGAGCAGTGTGCACCTGACATCCTTGTGGTGCATCCATCCAGCAGTTGTGCTCAGTTGCTTACTGGATCCAAGTCCAGATTATAAACAGAGTGTCTTGGGTTTCTTCCACTTAAGTTTAAAACACATCAATAGTTTCTTTCTGGCCTACCTAATTGCTATTTAAGCCTTACAGTGTTACTTAAGGTTTTTAAGAATAAAAGTACAGAATATAAAGCAAATAATAATGGCTACTCTTTACTGAGTATTTACTATGATTCATGCTTTTTTAGGTGATTACATCATTTACAATAACAAGTCTGCAAAATAGTTATTATCCTTATTTTATAATCAAGGAAATATAACCTCAGAGGTGTTATGCAGCTAGTCTAAGATCACACAGCTATTAGTGTGATTAGAAGCTGTGATTTAAACTCAGGGCTTCCTAACTTTAGACACACACCATTTCCTCTCAAAGATAGTTACCATTTGGCAGCTCTCTCCATTGTTTACTTTATATATTTTTTAATCAAATATTATTGAGCATTTACTACATAATGGTCTCTAGTCCAAGATACAAAGAAATTTCAAATATAGTTGCTATGCCCAATGATCACCAAACCAAACGAGGATGAAAACAACCAATGAAGGAACACAAAATATGATGAAGTCTGTAAAAGTTGTGCATATTACCAGAGACAGTCAGAAATGAGAGAGTTCTAAGTGAAGTGATCAGAGAAGTTTTCTAAGAGAGAGCATTTGAGGTATATCTTAACTGTTGTATATTCAGATGGTAAAAAGAAGGAAATCCTGGTAGAGGCATAAGCAAATGTGCAGAGGGAGAAAAAAGCAAAAGTTTTCTATCTAAGAAACAGCAATTCCATTCAGGAAACAATAACCATTAACATGGTTGGGCTATAGAAGATTCCTTATCTGGCACTGCTCTGGCTCACTTACTATCTCTCAGTTTCTCCATTTCTTTTGTAGATGCACTGTAATGGTCACCACTGTTTCTGCCTGTAGACCCATAGCTTCTGATAAGCCTGAAAAATGTGAATGAGTTGAGAAACCAACATTATGGATGATAAATGAATAACATAAGAAATGGGAGTTAAGGAAACTACTGTCAGATCCCTTTCTTGGTATTCTCCTAGTCTTTAGGGTCTCTATTAGGCAGTTGAACCATTAAAAAGGTTTTTTAAATCATGCTAAAAAGTCTTGTATGAATTCATGCTAGCTGATCCCAAATAAGCCCTTTCACATGTTTCATGAGGCTGTCAGTCATCACTCACTCACTCCCATTCATATCCCTGCAACTACTAAACCAAAGCATTCCCATGAGCATGAAGTGTCATCCTCAGGAAATGCTCACATGAACTGCTTTGACTCCTTATTGTCCCACCTCAAAACTCCTCTGTAGTCACACTCTTCTACCCATATAAAATTCATTTTATTCTTCTCACATGATCTTTTCCTTCCCTCCTATCTTAGAGATATCATAGTCATTGTTCCCAAAACTCACCATTTTTATTATCCTCTCCGTTTCTTCCTAATTCTTCTGGTCCCTTGTTCTTTTAACTATTCTGATTTTTTTTATCTTTAATCTCTTTCTTTATACTTCCTCTCAGTCTACAAACATACTTAGATCTCATTTATAATTTTTAAAATTAATTATAATACTTCCCTTTACCCTGCTATTCCTCCCATTAGCCATTATGTTTCACCATCCTCTATCTGCCAAAAGTCTAAAAGTAAAACTGGTCTAGGCCAAATTTTTCCACTTCCTGTCTCCTACTCACTCCTTAAAGCCCTTATAATTTGGTTTACATTCCTCCCTCACTTCACTGAGGTCACTATCTTGAAATTCTCTAGTGGCCATCGAAACAAGGGGCCTTACTGCATCATTTTCCTTAACTGCCCTTCTGAAAATTTGGCCATGCTGAATCATGTGTGGCTCTTTCATCAGTTATTTATCTTCTAGTTGCAGCAGTATTTTCTCAGTTGCTTGAGACAGAAACCTAGTGTCTCTCACTCCTTATACTCCTGGAACCACATTTCTCTTGAATCCTTCCATTCTCTCCATTCTCAATGACACTGCAGTTGTTCAAAACTCACTATTTCTTGTTTAGATTATTACAACAGTCTCCTAATTACATTATCTGCTTCTTGTCTTAGCCTCTAATAATCCACTGTCATAAGGGTTACTGCAATGATCTTTGGAATATACATGTAGAATCATGTCACATCTCTCCTCTGAATCCTTTATAGATTCTCCATACTCTTCAGAAACTCTTGAGCATGGCATATTAGGAAATTGATATTCTTTTTTTAATGTTTATTTATTTTTGAAAGAGAGAGAGAGAGATAGCATGAGTAGGGGAGGAGAGGAGAGAGAGGGAGAGAGAGAGACAGAATCCAAGCAGGCTCCAGGCTCAGAGCTGTCAACATAGAGCCTGACATTGGGCTCAAACCCACAAGCAGCAAGATCATGACCTGAGCCGAAGTTGGACACTCAACCAATTGAGCCACCCAGGCACCCCTAGGAACTTCATATGCCGACCTATCACATCCAGTTCAGTCAAGTCTCATTTATACACCCCCTCCCCAACTTGACATACTCTACTCTATACCTGAAATTGCATCTATCTGAAAGTGCTATGCTCTCTCATATCTCTAAGCCTTTACAATTCTGTTGTCTGCCTGAACTGTTCTCCCTAATCTCTTTCAACTGAGTGATTCGCATATATTCTCTAATAGTCAATTCAGACATTACCTCCTCTAAAATGTCTAACTTGATCCCCACTCCACTCTGTCCCAAAGTCTCAGAAGGGAGATACCAGTCCTATGGATCCACAGATCCATTGGCTATATCTGTTCATGTAGTCATCACCCTGAATTTTGATCATTTGTAAAGGCTGGCAGTCAATGGCATGAATAATTGGTAAGAATGCCAAAAATTAATTTAAAAAGAGATTTGGAGAAGATAGTTTTGAAATAATGGACTGTAACTGGTACTAGATTTCATCTACCCAATCCAAGCTCTCTTACAGATGTGGCAGGGCAGGGAAGAGATTATCCATACCCATGATTACATTCTCAGGTGGAGCAAAGAAGGCTAATAGACCCAATCTAATATCTAGACTCTACTGTGAAATGAGTACATATTTCAAGTAAGGTAATGGATCATTCTATCTGGGTTCTTTTTATCTATGTTTCTTGCTATTATACTTTATGCCCATTTTTTAAGGTGCTGAAATTCTTGCAATAGATTTTTCCTACAAATTAGGCACCTAAGTCATAACCCCTACTACATAGAAATTGTGTTATATGTATGCATATGGTGACTACTTGCTAAACAAGCTAATGTTGGTACTTTTTATACCGGCAGACAAGTGGTGAGACCACCTGTGTGTATGATCTTCTGTGATTTTTTGCATCAAATTCAATATTTCTTGTGCATATCCCACTTTTGCTAGCATAGTAATGAGCTTATGGAGAGGCTTAATAAATGCTTGGTGTTTGATTTAAAGTACCACGTGAAGCAGGAAATGCATTTTGTCAGCAGATTGTACTCTGAATGCAAACAAGAAGATGGAATCAAAGTAACCCCAAGGTTTCAAACTTGAGTCACCATGAGAAGGATATTGAAAAAAAAATAGAAATATCTGATAGAGGAGTGGTTTTCAGGAATGCAAATGATGAGTTATGACTGTAGAAATATTGTATTTGTTGTACTGATAGCACTGATAGGATGTTCAGGTAAAGGTGTCAGAGATATAGAAAATTGTTTTTCTTCCTTTTTTTAATGTTCATTTATTTATTTTGAGAGAGAGAGAGAGAGAGAACATGAGCAGGGGATGGGCAGAGAGAGGGAGAGAGAAAAAGAATCTTAAGCAGACTCTGTGCTACCAGCACAGAGCCTGAGGCAGACTAAAACTCACAAACTCGTGAGATCATGACCTGAGCTGAAATCAAGAGTCAGATGCTCAACTGACTCAGCCACCCAGGAACCCCATAGAAAACTGTTTTTCTACTCACAACACATCCAACACCAAATGTGTGGAGTTTCCACACCAAACAACTCTCTATTTCTCTGTAGACACCAATTGGATGTCCTACAATTTAATTCATTCTGAAAGTGACTAGCTGGAGTTAGTGCATACCCCACAGCTTAAGGACTTAGTACCACAAGACTGCCCCCTACTTGAAATGAAAATCCCAAGTAATGGTTCCACCAGGTTACCCACATTTCTTTCTGACTTGGCTACAAATTAGAGGTTCCCATAAATCTCTCTCAGGCTTGATTATTATAATGATTCACAGAATGAGGGAAAACATTACTTATTACCAATTTATTTACTATTTCTCATTTATTATAAAAGATACTAATGAACGACCAGATGAAAATGTATGTAGGCAAGGTCCAAAGGAGTACAGGAGCTTCTGTCCTCATGGAGTTTGGGGTGCACCACCCTCCTGGCATGTGGAAGCTGTCACAATTGCTTTGTTTAGGGCTTTAATGGAAATTTCATTATATGGGTATGATTGATTAAGTCATTGGTTTTTGGAATTAACTCAGGGGATGGGGAGAAAGTTCTAAGCTTCTAATCACTTTGTTGGTTCCTTTGGCAACCATTCTTTCAACAGTCTCCTCACCAACATAAACTGATTTATGGTTGAAAGCGGCTTATTATGAATAACAAAAGATTTTCCTCTCACCCTTATCATTCAGGATATCTTAAAGGCTTTAGGAGCTCTCTGACAGGAGCTAGGGACAAAGACCAATTATATATTTTTATTATATCACAATATCACAGGTGGCATTTGTAACAGATGACAAAGTCCTAGGCATAGATGAGATTCAGAGAGCAAAAAAGCAAAAATTGACGAAGCAGTAAGTCCATGTTATTAGATAGGGAATAGACGTTTGCATGGAGAGCCAGAAACATTCAAAAAGCAAAAGTATAGAGGATGAATCCAAATTTTTCAAAAGTGGAACATAGGTATATGTTCATGTCCATGAAGACATTTTTTAAAACTTTTCACAAACATGGATTTTTAGGGAATAATATAAAACTGTACCCAAAAAAAAGTCAGAAGATATAAAAGATTTCACAAATTCAAAGTCAGAAGCTTAACCAACTGAACCACCCAGGAGCCCCCAGCAAATTAATTTTTTATTATCATCCCATTGTTACCAGAAAATTTTATAATTTTCCCCCCACAATGTCAATAAGATGTTTATAAGTTCATTGCATTTTGTAACAAATCGTACAACTAAGAGGCATTTTTCCTGTTTCTGGTTCTCCATGCAAACGTCTATTGCCTATCTAATAACATGGACTTATTGATTACTGCTTCCTCAATATTAGCTTTTCAAAGTAATCCCCTATATAAGTAAATCATACTTGGATTACAAGGGATGTGAAATTCCCAAGGTTGTTGAAAGGTGTACTGACATAAAAATAATACACTGGAATTTCAATCAGGAAGACTTCTTAGAAAGGATTGTTGCCACATTGAGTGGCCTGGTGCTAGTCATTGATCAACCATGATTAATCAATAAGAATGGTGATATTTAACAGACTGAACTAAACTCTTCTATAAAACTATAAAAATAAGAACTATAAAACTAGAACTATAAAAATGCTCATGGGTCAAAACTTGAATTTTGATTTTGGATTTACATCAGTAGATACAGTACTCAGTTTTGAGTTCTATAAATTTTTAAGAAAATACACTTTCAAAGACCATATTAGTTCAAACATCTCTTGGTTTTATCACATAGTCAGAAACTCCAGTTGAATCTAGAATTTCATAAACTTTGTCCCAAAATTTGATAAAAATTTTCTCTTCTTGATGAATAGAGTTCTCCTTCACCTCTCAGATTGCCTTGAAAGTAAATTATGCTTTTTGAAAAGATGTATGGTAATTCAGGAACATCTAGAGGATTACAAAATAATCAAAAAGTATGTCTTTTATTCTTCAAAATCTGTGAATAACTTCTGAAATTGTAACATTATATTCATCAAATAATTCCATATTAGTTTAAAATCCATGTTTCTTTAGAAGACTTACCAAATGAAAACTAAATATAATTTTTAATTGTTACTTGTTCAAATCTACATGATCAATGTGTGTTTGAATATGTTCACTCTCACAAGTGAATTATTCAGTGTTCTTTTTTTTAATGTAGCATATAAAGGCATTGTATCAAGACTGCAAATATAGGAAAAGTCAAATCACAGTAACTAAAACAATATGTGGAGTTCATTATTCATTATGTCATATAAATGATATATAACAGGGCTCTGGTAAATGCTGGGCTTGATAGCACTATCAAGTATTTGAATTCTTCATATTTTAAACTCTGCCATCCCCAGAGAATTGGCTTTGTCCTCAGTCAAGCTCAGATAAAATAGCTGTACCATTTCCAGGAGTGGAAAAGCCTGGTTCTTTCTACAGGTGGGTTTTGTGTGTGTGTGTGTGTGTTTATGGAGGAAAGCATTTAAAAATGAAATTAAAATTAAAAATATATTTTTTAAATATTTTACTGAACAAAATTATATCACATGCCCATCACTAATACAAACATTGGCAAGGTACTGGCCAATTATCCTAAGATAATTAGGATTTATTCCTGAGTTGGGAGTAGGATCATCTTCCTTCAACAAAAATCTTGATTTTACTAATAAAAACAAAAAGTGAAGAAAGGATGTATGTCAGCTACAAGTGCCTTGACACGTCATTTGAGCCAATTAAGATCTAACAAGTTAAGACTCTCAAAGCACCTTGCTTAATTTCCTTGACATTATTTATTTATGAATGTTCACTGAATGGCTGCTTTGTGCCATACTCTGCACTAGCCTTGGACCTAACACGAAGACACATTAAGATAAACCAAATTCTTATACTCTGATTCAGCTGCCTCCAGTTACACCATTAACTCCTTATGGTTATATGTACAAATAGAAGGAAATGTTACAATCATGATTCCTTCCTTCTTGTATCAGGTGGTAAGGGTCACACAGAGAAACCATGGTAACAGCTGAGAATAATGCCAAGAAAATTTGAAACGGAGCTCTTCTTCTCTGAAAAAAACAAAAGTAAAAATAAAAGAAACTCTTGGAACATCTTTTTGTTTCTTTGTAATTTTCTTATATGTGGCAAAAGAACTGATTTTTTTTTATGTTTTAACCAAAAGCCTCCAATTTCTTACCATTAGGTAGTTAGGTTGGACTAATTCATAAGGGCTAGCAAATCTTGTAAAACATTTTTTTGCCAAAAATCTCAGACGATTCACAGCATTGGTTTACATGAAGTACACCTGACTTAACTTATGCCCTTGGAACAGGGAAGAGAGATATATTAGGGCAGGAATCTAGGGAAAGTACATCTTCACAGACAATTTTTCTGCAAGTAGAAAGAGAACATCCAAAAGCTTCTTGCATAGCTATTTCTTACAATTAAAAGCACTAAATACTTTGTAACTTTCATAATTAGACTTGGCATTTTTCTTCTCCTAAGATGTCAGACTCATGGAATCCCTGAGATCATCTGGAAAAATACACCATACAAAAAAGAAAATGACAAATGTTTTTTATCTTAAAAATAAACATATTACATATAAACAATTCTAGAAAGGAAAACATACAAGCTGGCTCAAAGTTTTCCCAAACATCTGACAGTTTAACTGAGAATAAACACTACTAGCTTATACATTATAAAAGAATATTACTAGTTGAAAAAACTCACAACTTACCAACAAAGTTCAGAAAATACCTGTCTTCTGTACATACAAAGGAAATCTATGAAACTATATAAAACAACAAGTACTTTACACCTTTGACATGAAAAGGTCTCTAAAACATATCGCTAAATTAAGAGAGGGGAAAAAAAGGATCAGTATACTGCATATAGTAGGCCACCTTTTATGCAAAAAGGAGGGGTAAAACATAATCTTTGTCTTTTTCTTATATATGCATAAAGAAATACTGAAAAGAAACTGGGTGACAGCAAAGTAGAAATAGGACAGAAGATGAACAAGAAAGAAAGAGACTTTTCATTATGTAATTTGTTATATTTTGCTGGGGTTTGTGCCATGTAAAAATACTACCTATTCAAAAATTGAATTAGAAAATTCTTGACTTCAGCTTCCACAAAAATGAAGTACATGTATGGTTCTCTATTCCTCCCCCGGAGTACAACTAAAAACTCCAGATATTATATGTAAAATAGGAAGACCCTGGAAGATGGAGAAAGGAAGGCACATCAATTATGATAGTGACAATGGGAGGAGAAGATCACTTCTACACCCATCAGAGGAAACAAGGCACCTCTTCCCCTCCTTACTGGAGTGTGTCAGAGGAGGTCTAATGTAGAGTCAGACTTTCACTCTCAATCACTGGTAACAAGGCCATGTCTCTCTTTACCCAGTAAAAGTATCCAATCTGAATAAGAAAGAGAAAAAAAGAATGAAACCAAATGAACAGGGATCTGTGGGAAAATAACAAAGGATCTAACATATCAGTAATTGAAGTCCCCAAAGAAGAGGAGAGAAAATGGCAGAAAAAAATATTTGAAGAAATAATAGCTTTAAAATTCTCAAGTTTCGTAAATGACATACATTTATAAATTCAGGAACTTCAGTGAAGCCCAAGTAGAATAAGTGCAAAAAGTGATATACTTAGACACATCATAGACAAACTGCTAAAAAAAAAATTAAAAATCAAAACTAAAGAGAATACCATGAAAGTATCTAGAGAAAAAAATTATAGATTTCATTTAGGGGACAACCATTTGCAAACCTACTAATTTCTCATCAGAAACAATAGAGGCCAAATAACAAGATAATTAGGTGTTGGAAAAATCCATGCAAACTGTTTTTTGTAGTTAGCTGAGGAAAACCAAGTCTTGCATTATCAATATACTACCAATCATATGTGAAAACACAGTGTTTTTTAATTTCACAAGTTTCCAAATCTCACAGTACAGAGGTATAAAATTGAATTCAGCACACTTCTAGGAGCACAGGCAAATTAGTAGAATTTCTCCACATCAATCTCCTTTCTTTGCTTAGGCTATAGCCTCTAAATAACATGTGTCCTTTTTATTGTCAACATTAAAGTTTAATATTTACATAAGACCCTAAGAGCTTGCCAGATCACTTCTAGATTTTCTTTACTGAATTCCCCAGCACTGTAACTACACTAATTATGCTAAGCATTCCCTACCTTCAAGTCCTTTTCCTTACACCTCCTTTCACTCTCAGTCCTTGATCTAATTCCTCTATCAAGAAATTAAGGAAGAAACATATTAATTTATTCAGCTTTTCCCACTTGTTCATTCTATAATTTAATAAATATTTGCAATAAATTCCAGATGGATGGGGAAAACTACAGAGAGCTATTAGAACTGGGAAGTGTGGGGGTGCCTGGGTGGCTCAGTTGGTTAAACATCTGGTTCTTGATTTCAACTCAGGTCATGATCTCATGTGTCATAGGTTTGAAACCTACATTGGGCTCTGAGCTAATGGTGCAGAACCTGCTTAGGATTCTCTCTCCCTCTCTCTCTCTTATTCAGTCTCTCTCTGTTAAAATAAATGAATAAACTTTAATTTAAAAAAAAGTAGGAAGTGTGATAAGGAATATAGAGTTTATAAGAGAGACTTCTGCTAGTAGCTCAGATTGAGAGATTGGCACGTGGGTAAAGTTTAAGCTATAGAAATGGATATGATCACACAGAGAGGCTGTCTTTATTGAAATAATGGTGGAAATCAACATTTAGAAAGACTAGGAAGAAATGTCCAGATAAGGTAGGGAAATTTTTGAGAAGAGTGGTGTATTGGAAACCAAAGGAGAGTGCTTTAAAAGAGAATTTAAAAAAAAAAAAAAAACCTCTGCAATTCTGAACATCTGTAACTTCCAGATTGCAATCTCCAAAATACTTAAAAATAAAAATAAAAGCTTCCTGGGTAAATGGTTAATCCTGGGCTCAGACAAAATATGTACAACATGGACCTAGAAAGTTTGTCACACTGGAAAACAAAACAACTTCTAATGATTATTGGGGTAGTAGCAGGAGGATAAGAGTCCAACTTGAAGCATTTCCCACTGGCCAAGAATGGAATAATTTGAACATCAAAAAGAATAATAATTTCAATGGATTAAAACACAGCTTTAAAATCCATATTAAAAACAACTTCAGTGCTCACTTTGGAGAATGACAGGGAACCAATTAATTATTCTGTACACTGTCAAATAAAAGGAAAGGATCAAGATTAAAGACATTGAAAGAGGAAGACAAATCATTGGCTGAGAGGATGAGGCAGATGTGAAGGAAAAGAAGCCCAAGAAAACTCTAGACAATTTGAAAAATAGGTTTTGGGAACATAGGCAATGTGAGAGGAGCTTAGCAGGGAAAAATAGGACAATATATGTGGTTGACTGTCTTTATTCTAATAAGGTTTTGGTTAATTTGCTGCACTCAACAGCCTTGTGTAGAAGCTGAGCAAATATGTGATGGGATTTTGCAGGGCAGGTATGCCAGAGAAAGGCAAGAAAGCAAAGATTTCTCAATGGAATAAGCAACTGAAATTTTATCCTCTTTATTTCAGCAAAACTCTGATCTTTACTTACACTTTTATTGACATCCTATCAAGTAGATATCACCCCCATTTCAAAGGCTCAGACCTCCTGTTATTGCTCTCTTCCTTTTATCCTGCTCCAGACCACAGCTCCCTTTATTACTCCTTTGTGTTCATTTGCATCTTCCAGTCGGCTTACTCCTGTGGTACTTTTCTCTGAGTTTATACATGTGCACCATTTTTCTCCATCCCAGGAAAACAAAAAGGCTTCAACCTACTGCTTTCTCTATATACCATCTTTTCTCACTTTTCTTTTGTTGCCAAGTTTTTCAAATTAATACACATTACCTGTTGCTTCCACTCACTCTCCAATTCCTCTTACAATCTGATTCTGCCCTAATTATTCTGATTATCATCAAATCCAATGACTTCTTTTCTTTGTCTTACTTCAATTTGGGATGGGCTCCCAGCCCTCAGTATTATTGATAGCTCTTTCACCTTTGAGTCCTCTTTGCTCTGAGAATTTGATACAGTAAAAAAAAAAAGCTATCTCAACTACTTACTAATTTTGTGACTTTTGTCAATAAGTTAAAAATATTAATGATATACAATGAATGCTTACTAAAGACTTGAATAAACAGTTCAGACATTATATTTCAATTCTATAACAAGTTTTTTTCAATATATGAAATTTATTGTCAAATTGGTTTCCATACAACACCCAGTGCTCATCCCAAAAGGTGCCCTCCTCAATACCCATCACCCACCGTCCCCTCCCTCCCACCCCCCATCAACCCTCAGTTTGTTCTCAGTTTTTAACAGTCTCTTATGCTTTGGCTCTCTCCCACTCTAACCTCTTTTTTTTTCCTTCCCCTCCCCCATGGGTTTCTGTTAAGTCTCTCAGGATCCACATAAGAGTGAAAATATATGGTATCTGTCTTTCTCTGTATGGCTTATTTCACTTAGCATCACACTCTCCAGTTCCATCCACATTGCTACAAAGGGCCATATTTTGTTCTTCCTCATTGCCATGTAGTACTCCATTGTGTATATAAACCACAGTTTCTTAATCCATTCATCAGTTGGTGGGCATTTAGGCTCTTTCCATAATTTGGCTATTGTTGAGAGTGCTGCTATAAACATTGGGGTACAAGTGCCCCTATGCATCAGTACTCCTGTATCCCTTGGGTAAATTCCTAGCAGTGCTACTGCTGGGTCATAGGGTAGGTCTATTTTTAATTTTCTGAGGAACCTCCACACTGTTTTCCAGAGTGGCTGCACCAATTTGCATTCCCACCAACAGTGCGAGAGGGTTCCCGTTTCTCCACATCCTCTCCAGCATCTATAGTCTCCTGATTTGTTCATTTTGGCCACTCTGACTGGCGTGAGGTGATATCTGAGTGTGGTTTTGATTTGTATTTCCCTGGTAAGGAGCGACGTTGAGCATCTTTTCATGTGCCTGTTGGCCATCCAGATGTCTTCTTTAGAGAAGTGTCTATTCATGTTTTCTGCCCATTTCTTCACTGGGTTATTTGTTTTTCGGATGTGGAGTTTGGTGAGCTCTTTATAGATTTTGGATATTAGCCCTTTGTCCGATATGTCATTTGCATATATCTTTTCCCATTCCGTTGGTTGCCTTTTAGTTTTGTTGGTTGTTTCCTTTGCTGTGCAGAAGTTTTTTATCTTCATAAGGTCCCAGTAATTCATTTCTGCTTTTAATTCCCTTGCCTTTGGGGATGTGTCGAGTAAGAGATTGCTACGGCTGAGGTCAGAGAGGTCTTTTCCTGCTTTCTCCTCTAGGGTTTGGATGGTTTCCTGTCTCACATTTAGGTCCTTTATCCCTTTTGAGTTTATTTTTGTGAGTGGTGTAAGAAAGTGGTCTAGTTTCAACCTTCTGCATGCTGCTGTCCAGTTCTCCCAGCACCATTTGTTAAAGAGGCTGTCTTTTTTCCACTGGATGTTCTTTCCTGCTTTGTCAAAGATGAGTTGACCATACGTTTGTGGGTCTAGTTCTGGGGTTTCTATTCTATTCCATTGGTCTATGTGTCTGTTTTTGTGCCAATACCATGCTGTCTTGATGATGACAGCTTTGTAGTAGAGGCTAAAGTCTGGGATTGTGATGCCTCCCAATTTGGTCTTCTTCAAAATTACTTTGGCTATTCAGGGCCTTTTGTGGTTCCATATGAATTTTAGGATTGCTTGTTCTAGTTTCGAGAAGAATGCTGGTGCAATTTTGATTGGGATTGCATTGAATGGGTAAACTGCTTTGGATAGTATTGACATTTTAACCATATTTATTCTTTCAATCCATGAGCAGGGAATGTCTTTCCATTTCTTTATATCTTCTTCAATTACCTTCATCAGCTTTCTATGGTTTTCAGCATACAGATCTTTTACATCTTTGGTTAGATTTATTCCTAGGTATTTTATGATTCTTGGTGCAATTGTGAATGGGATCAGTTTCTTTATTTGTCTTTCTGTTGCTTCATTATTAGCGTATAAGAATGCAACTAATTTGTACATTGATTTTTTATCCTGCAACTTTGCTAAATTCATGTATCAGTTCTAGCAGACTTTTGGTGGAGTCTATCAGATTTTCCATGTATAATATCATGTCATCTGCAAAAAGCGAAAGCTTGACTTCATCTTTGCCAATTTGGATACCTTTGATTTCCTTTTGTTGTGTGATTGCTGATGCTAGCACTTCCAACACTATGTTAAACACCAGCGGTGAGAGTGGACATCTCTGTCGTGTTCCTGATCTCAGGGGGATAGCTCTCAGTTTTTCCCCATTGAGGATGATGTTAGCTGTGAGCTTTTCATAAATGGCATTTATGATGTTTAAGTATGTTCCTTCTATCCCGACTTTCTCAAGGGTTTTTATTAAGAAAGAGTGCTGGGTTTTGTCGAAGGCCTTTTCTGCATCGATTGACAGGATCATATGGTTCTTCTCTTTTTTTTTATTAGTGTGATGTATCACGTTGATTGATTTGCGAATGTTGAATCAGCCCTGCATCCCAGGAATGAATCCCACTTGATCATGGTGAATAATTCTTTTTATATGCTGTTGAATTCGATTTGCTAGTATCTTTTTGAGAATTTTTGCATCCATATTCATCAGGGATATTGGCCTGTAGTTCTCTTTTTTTACTGGGTCTCTGTCTGGTTTAGGAATCAAAGTAATACTGGATTCATAGAATGAGTCTGGAAGTTTTCCTTCCCTTTCTATTTCTTGGAATAGCTTGAGAAGGATAGGTATTATCTCTGCTTTAAACATCTGGTAGAACTCCCCTGGGAAGCCATGTGGTTGGACTCTTATTTGTTGGGAGATCTTTGATAACAGATTCAATTTCTTCGCTGGTTATGGGTCTGTTCAAGCTTTCTATCTCCTCCTGATTGAGTTTTGGAAGCGTGTGGGTGTTTAGGAATTTGTCCATTTCTTCCAGGTTGTCCAATTTGTTGGCATATAATTTTTCATAGTATTCCCTGATAATTGTTTGTATCTCTGAGGGATTGGTTGTCATAATTCCATTTTCATTCATGATTTTATCTATTTGGGTCATCTCCCTTTTCTTTTTGAGAAGCCTGGCTAGAGATTCATCAATTTTGTTTATTTTTTCAAAAAACCACACTTGGTTTCGTTGATCTGCTCTACAGTTTTTTTAGATTGTATATTGTTTATTTCTGCTCTGATCTTTATTATTTCTCTTCTTCTGCTGGGTTTAGGCTGTCTTTGCTGTTCTGCTTCTATTTCCTTTAGGTGTGCTGTTAGATTTTGTATTTGGGATTTTTCTTGTTTCTTGAGATAGGCCTGGATGGCAATGTATTTTCCTCTCAGGACTGCCTTCGCTGCTTCCCAAAGCGTTTGGATTGTTGTGTTTTCATTTTCTTTCGTTTCCATATATTTTTAAATTTCTTCTCTAATTGCCTGGTTGACCCACTCATTCTTTAGTAGGATGTTCTTTAACCTCCATGCTTTTGGAGGTTTTCCAGACTTTTTTCTGTGGTTGATTTCAAGCTTCATAGCATTGTGGTCTGAAAGTATGCATGGTATAATTTCAATTCTTGTATACTTATGAAGGGCTGTTTTGTGACCCAGTATATGATCTATCTTGGAGAATGTTCCATATGCACTCGAGAAGAAAGTATATTCTGTTGCTTTGGGATGCAGAGTTCTAAATAGATCTGTCAAGTCCATCTGATCCAATGTCTCATTCAGGCCCTTGTTTCTTTATTGACCGTGTGTCTAGATGATCTATCCATTTCTGTAAGTGGGGTGTTAAAGTCCCCTGCAATTACCACATTCTTATCAATAAGGTTGCTTATGTTTATGAGTAATTATTGTATATATTTGGGGGCTCCAGTTCAACGCATAGACATTTATAATTGTTAGGTCTTCCTGATGGATAGACCCTGTAATGATTATATAATGCCCTTCTTCATCTCTTGTTACAGCCTTTAATTTAAAGTCTAGTTTGTCTGATATAAGTGTGGCTACTCCAGCTTTCTTTTGGCTTCCAGTAGCATGATAAATAGTTCTCCATCCCCTCACTCTCAATCTGAAGCTGTCCTCGGGTCTAAAATGAGTCTCTTGTAGACAGCAAATAGATGGGTCTTGTTTTTTTATCCATTCTGATACCCTATGTCTTTTGGTTGGCGCATTTAATCCATTTACATTCAGTGTTATTATAGAAAGTTACGGGTTTAGAGTCATTGTGATGTCTGTATGTTTTATGCTTGTAGCGATGTCTCTGGTACTTTGTCTCACAGGATCCCCCTTAGGATCTCTCTTTAACAAGTTTTTAAGAGTAATATTATTATCCTTGTTTCACCCCAGTAGTGATAACATGTGCCTTTTTTTTCCTTTTTTCCTTTTATGATACAAAAAGACCCCTTAGTTAAATACATTTAATCCTCTTCACTCATATCATCATAGTAATTCTTCTACATTTTGTATTGTTTCTCTAGTTTCTTCACTTGTTCTTCCTCTTTCTGCTGCCACTGAATGTGATTATGCTCCAGAAGTCTGTTCTTGAATGTATTCTAGTGCCTCTATGTCAATTACGTCAGTGTATCCTGAGGCATATGTTCTCAAAGTTTGGTCCCCAGATAGGCAGCATTACCATTTGCCTTTTTAGGATGGTAAATTACCTGGCCCTGCAATTTGCTGCATCAGAAACCTTGTGGGTGAGATCCAGCAATCTAGCTTTAACAAGCCTTCCAGGTAATTCTGATGCATGTTAAAGTCTGAGAACCATCAGTAGGCACAGACTGCCTACATCAAAATTATTGAGGGTGTTAGTGGAAGATATGGATTTCTAAGCCTCATCCTAAACTCACTGAATCAGAATCTCTGAGGTCAGGGTCAGCAATTCCAATATATTCTCATTCCCACTAAAGTCTGAAAATCTGTACTGTATACCTTCTCTCTTGGAGATCTACTAAGAAGGCTTCAGTTATAATTTCTGGACAAGGGGAGCCTAAAACTGTACCTACAGACTTTATTTTCAATTTCCAACCAGACATATCCACAAAAAAAATGTTGCCACTATCCTAAAGTCATATACTCTACTACTATGCTCATTATTCCTCTCTTACCTCCCTCAAATGACTTCAGACTTTATTTCTGCTCCCAGTCATTCTTTCCTGAATTTCTTTAACCGAAAGTTGTATTTGTTAAATACAACACTCTGGATCACAAATTCAATTCTTCTATGATGTTTTGCTTAATAACTTTCTATACTACCTTTTGCTTTTAATGAACACTGCTATTACTCTATTTCTCGGCTAGAAATTACATCTTACTTTCTTTCAAGAATATTTTCTGGGAAGACAGTAAATATAATACTAAGATTTTGAGTCAATTTGACCCAATTGGACTTGGGTAGAAACTATGAATTGTTGAATCTAGGACTGAACCCAGGTCTCAGCTCCCAAATCTCAGTTTTCTCTTCAGTAATACATGCCCTGCTAAATGTTTGATTTTGGAGATAATTGCATTTGATTCATTATTTGATGTAGAGCAGAATCTGGTATAAAGTAAACCTATCTTGGACCCTGTCCATGGAGATTTAGTAATTGCGCTATCAACTAGATCTCAGAATATTCTTCCACAAGAAATGTTAGCATATATTATTAGTGGTCAGAGCATTTTTAAATCTGAATATAGTACTGCATGGTGATTAAAAAATAAAATGAGTAGATTGCTGCATAACAGTTTTGGAGGTGATGGGAAGAAAAAAGCCTCCTGTAGATATAAGAAAATTTATTCTCATGGAGAATTCTGCAGCATTCATGATGTCACTGTAGGATTACCACAAATGCACTTCCTACTTTGGGGCAGCTTTCCTTTAATTATCTCTCTCACTACTATTATTTTACTAATTACATTACATGTTTGTTAGAGTCACAAATGTCAGAGATGGGGGCACCTGGGTGGCTCAGTCAGTTAAACATCTGACTCTTGATTTCAGCTCAGGTCATGATCTTGGGGTTCGTGGGTTTGAGACCTATGTTGGGCTCTGCAGTGACAGTGTGGAGCCTGATTCAGATTCTCTGCCTCCCTCTCTCTCTGCCCCACTTTCAAAATAAATAAATAAACATTTTTTTAAATGTCAGAATTAAAGAGTACCTTGGAGATCATCTATTTCCTACTCCACATTGTAGTGATGAAGAAAACTTAGAGTAAGGAAGGTAAAAGGGCTTGCCCAAAGTTATGCAGCTAGTTAGTGACAGAGCCGAAATTATAAAAACCCAAGTCAGCCTTCTGCTTTATTGGTGTTTCTTTGTGAGCAGGCAGGAAACATGACAAACACAGAGGGCAGAGAGGCATGATGGAAAGGTCAGCAGGAAAAGCTGTGAGGCAGAGTGAAGGACTGGATAATTAGAGCAAGGAAGAAAGGAAATGGTGTTGCTTAGGTCATCAAGTATAAGAATAGAGTTTGAAGAAGGGCAATACCTAAATCTTCAACAGCTCTGCAGTCAATTTCACAAAGTAAATAGATAAGACTACATATCTCAATCATATGCATTTTTTGAATTGAAAGCTTTATATGCAATATCTAAACTTCAACTTTAAAAGCCAAGACATTTCCTCAGCATGTGACTATGCATATTTGACAGAAGTGATGACTACCGCCTACCCTCATCTTTGTACTGTGACCAACAGAACAAAATTAGATTAATAATTTGACCTCTACAGTTGGCCTCAAAGGGGCTATTACAGGTAGTCCAGGAAATAATGTATTTAATTGAAAGGTTATAATTATAATGTTCCTTATAAATAATATGTACATTTTAAAGTCTAAACTTATGCCTAGAGTAACACAATATAATTGTTAGATACTTTGTTTTCCCCATATGTACACAGATTAGGTTTTCCAATGTTCTTCAGTTTCCCAAATTAGATTGGAATGGCAACTGACTATATCTTTCTCTCTCTGCTTTCTATCAACTCCTTCAGTACACGGAGATATACAGGAGACTATTCTGGTAGACTTAGGAATTAACATTAAGGCCACCATATCTCTTTCCACTGTTCACTGCAGAATGCCTGGGAACTAATAATTTCCATGCCAGGACTGTGAGGGAACATTATGAGGAAAAGTTCAAAGGCAGGAAATTTGAAGAAATATCCAGTTTCTTTACTGGTCTACAACCACTTACAATTCACCTTCAATTTTGCTACTGAAGTTGCCTGTTTAAAATACAGATTCACTGCTGCCTCCCCAAAGTCAAAGTGAAGTGTTTGCTTTCTGAATTTGTTCCAGTGACTTTGTTATGAATTTATTGGCACATACCCTCTACAGTCTTCTCTAAGATACAGATATTCATAGTTTGACTCTTGTTGTATCTGTGTATGTTCTCATTTTATAGTACACTTGCATGTATTCAAAGTGTGACTGTAATGAGGCTAATTTAACAAAACTTAACACAGTTGACTCATTGTTACAAAAACTCTGTTGTGTACATATTTAATGTAGGCAGTAATATATGTCTGGTCCCATGTTAGCTATTTTCAATGTCAAATTTCTAGAACATGGGAATGATGACCCATTTCATTTCATAGTACTTGTTCAGTTGAACAGCTAAAAAAAATTTTTGCCAGTATATAATAAAAGAAATGTTTAAAATTAATAAAATAAAATAAAATAAAACAAAAACCCAGATTCAATTAACTATGTCTTTTCCATGTTCAAAAACTTTCAATAACTCTCCACTACTTACATAGTAAAATTCTACTTACTGACACATCATTTTAGGTCCTCCTAGCCTACTCTGGGTAGTTGTCTCACCAAATCCCTGCCAGCTTCCTTACCACACTCACAATTGTCCCCCTCTTTTACTCTGCCCACATCTTATATACACTCTCTCCCTTCCTTCCCATTTTCACTTGCAAGGCTGGTAGTTTAAGTTCTTCTTCTTTTATGAAACTATCCCACAAGTCTCATCTTTATATGTATCCCCACTGCTTTTTTAAGAGTTTTTTTAATAATATATGCCAGTGTGTGCATCTAAGCCTGGGAAACCCAGGGGAGAAATATGCAGACTTCACACCTGTGGGCTGGGATGTCTATGCACACATATGTGTGTAGATCATAACTCATAGTATGGGATGGTGCCAAGAATAGGAAACAAAACTAATGTTTTTTAGTTTGAAGATTTTATTTTAAATATTTAGGCATATGGTACATATGCTTCTTGACCTGGGCTCCCAAAATGCTAAGGGCAGGCGGGAACAAAGTTTGGAGTTTTGGAAAACTAGTAAGTTCATTGATTCTTCAAGTGTTCAAGCATAGATAAGGCAAACATTAGGCTTGACTTGATTTATTTCTTCTTCTTAAAACTTTTAAAAATATAAATTCATAGGGACTTAAAATTCTAATTGAATTTAGAACTCTCACACTCCTCTGTGGTCCATGCTGAAATACAGCAGCATGAGACCTGGCCCCTGGCTCCCACACCCAGGCCTATAGATATGGTTAGTCCTCATTTTCTTTTCACTTTGGCACCATCCCACACTACATATGTGCCCTGTATATATGTGTTCATTATTGAAAATTTCACATAAGCATAAAAATTACTTGTAATTCCATCATCCATAAATATATGTACACGAGTACTTATTTAAATTCTTTTCTCATAGTAAAACATTAGGAACAACTAAATATGTATAAAAGAGTTCACCAAATGAAGAAGGTTACAGCTACACAGTGGAATATTATATTAAAATTTTAAATGTATATTTGATATAAAAAATATGCATATTATTACATTAAAATGTTGGCTACATATAATATGCATAATATGATCCCATGCTTATAAAATACATATTTAGCATAAAAATAGTTTTATTATATTGTTAAATTAAAAAGCTGGTTAACTAGAATGTGTACAACATTATCTCATGGTTGTTATGGTGTAGTAGTAAAGGCATAGGCTTTAGGATCCATCAGACTTCCTTAGTTCCTCTACTTAATTAGCTATGTGTAACCTTGTAGGACTCTCTTTAAGCTCCACTTTATTCATCTGTAAAATGAAGATAATCATATTTACCTCATAAAATTTTGTGAATATTTCAAGAGTCGATATATGTAGAGTCCTTAGCATAGCACCTGTAACATCAATGCATGATGTTATTGTATGTAGATATTTTATATATGATCGAAATTCTCTTCCTCTCCTTCTCTCTCTCTCATACACACTCACACACATTTATAATACCTGGTAAGACTGACCAAAAAGTTTAATAAATATTTTCATCACTGGGCAATGGGATTTCAGCGTTATTTTTCTTTGTTTTTGCTTAACTATATTTTCTATTTTTATGATAAACAATTCTAATTATTTAGAAAAATATATCTTTAAAGTCAAATATGAATCATTATACACAGAGACTATTATGATTATTTAGAAGTGGGGTCATGAATGTTTGAACTAAGGCTGTGGCAATGGGAATGGAAAATAAGGGTAAAATGTGAAAGACACATTGCTTAGAAGTCAGTGAGTGTGAACGGAAGGAACAAGGATGATTCCAAGCACGGTGGAAAAATTGACTTGAGAAAATGGAGACTTAGTTGAGAGTGATGAAAATACTAGCTTTGGTTATGAATGTATTGGCTTCATTGGATGACAGAGAACCAAAGAAAATGTATAAAACATGATTTGGTTGAGCATTAGAGGTGGTGTCACACTGGAGATATAGACTCACAAATATACAGACATATATACAATTATATATAATAGTATACTTATATTATATATCTATATCTATATCTATATCTATATCTATATCTATATCTATATCTATATCTCTATATGTATATATCATATATATAACGTTTTATATAGATTTCTTAGTGGAGACCCAAGGGGCAAAGAAAACACAAGCCTGAAGCCCATATTTTGACCCTGAGCCCAAACTTGTAGGAAGAGAAATCAATGAAGGATAAAGAATAGTAATTCACAAACTGGTAACCCAAAGGGAGAAAAAAGTTCTGTATTCAAATAATAGGATGAGGGTGGGTTTAAAAAAATTAACACTTGGATGTACAAAATGATTAACAAATTAACAATTTTTTTCTAATGTTTTTTATAATCTTCCACTTAACTAAGTAAATGGGGTAGAATAGGGATGAAAAGAACATAAACTTTCCTATTAACAGGACATAACTGAGTCTCTTCAGATCAATGTGCTTTCAGCTTTTACTTCCTCCCCCCCCCCATCCCTTCTCAACTTGGAATCCAAGAATAGCTTATGTGTAATAGTGGTGTTTACATGAAGTCTGAAACAGTTATATACATCTTTTCCCATGTGCTCAGTGATATGCTGGTACCTTAACATCAGGTATGGTATATTTATACACAGAGTTGTCACATGCTATTAAGTCAGAACATTTTGGGGGAGGGGAGAGCTGGTTAAATGTTTACTATCACATTACTCTTTACATGCCTGATGGCAGTGAACAGCAGGAGCTTCTCTTGTCTTCTGAGTCTTCTGATCGCCTCAGAGATATCTCTGGCCTTCCCGGTCACTGATAGCTTGCTAATAGCCACAGATATCTACAGCTGGTCAACACAAGACCTGACCTCTTGGCTTAGTCAGGACCCAGGTGTCTTCCTTTACTGACTCATCCTTACCTCATGCTAATTAGTAGTAAAGAAATTCCAAAACAAGTTCATTGTTTTTTATTGGATCTCTTCTTGGCTAGTATCCTCCGATGGCTTCTGAGGTGGGTCACTAGGTACCATGGCCTGCTCCATACATCTTCAGCAGTAGGTCTATGAACTCTATTCAGCTTTTTTTCTCCTCTCCAATAGGTCTTACAAAAACATATGGGACAACTAAAAGAGGTTTAAAATTGCTAGCTTAGACTCAATACCTGCCCAGATGTTCCACACTGCCATTTTTTGCTCTAATGCCACCCCTCCATTTGGTGCAGTTAATGTAATGGTGTTCATTCAGAGTTGTGTTACACAAATTGTGCAAAAGACCATTTGTTTTGACTTTTTCTCTCCACAGATTTACCTAACAGTTCTCTGCCACAAGATCTTAGCCTAAAGGTGAAGCCATTGCACATATGTTCCTCTTCATTTCAACTCTCTTTTTCCCACACTCCTCCATCCAGAAGACTCGGGCTTTCTTCCTTAAGTCAAGAACTACCTCATATCATATCTTTATATTTCTCTACCTGTGTCATTTAGTATTCTCAACTTTCAATAAAGCCTGTTGCTCAAAACTATTGCCTTTGTAGGGGCCAAGAGCAAATGTAATTTGATGGCCAGAACTGAGAAATGCTTTTATCATTCCAGATCTCTTCACCCTTCTCTTGAAGCACCAAAGCTCATTGCTTCAAAAGATGGAGACCCTGGAGCAACAATATTTACAGGTATATAAAAACATCTGGAAATATTTTTTAATATTGTCTCATTACATAAGCTTTGGAAATGAGCTAATAATTAAACAGATTTCTTTAAAATACAATGCTTTTAGGGTGGTTAATATGCTCATGCGCCTTGTAAATTCCCAAGACAGGGATATAATATGCATCACTTCCCAGACTTATTTGATTAATGAAAAATGTTTAAAGATCACCTTGTGAAAAGGGAAAAGGGCAGAGTAGGAAGATCCTAAGCTTACTTCATTCCATACCCACATCAGCATAAATAACCCAGAAAATGACCTGAAGACAGACACATCAGACTCTATACAGCTAAATGTAGAGAAGAGGCCACATAGAAGTGGGTAGGAGGGGCATAAACAGATTCAGGAGCTAAATGGATCCATGTGACTGTCCACAGGAGGGAAGGACACCACAAGTATGGGAAGTAGAGAGAAACAGACCTTCACACTAGGCACCCCAGGCATGTGGCACCCCCAGGGGCAAGACAGCATCCCACATTTGGCTTTGAAAACCAGAAGGATATAACCTCATAAGTCTTACAATCAGTTGGCTTAACACCTGGAACTTTAAAAATCAGTGGACTTGACTCTCCCAGAGCTGGGAGAGTGAGAGAAAACTGAGTCTCTGCCATTAAAGAGACAACACAATAAACAGCCCCTCAGAAGTACAGTATAGAAACATCAATTTGAAAATTATCTGGGATTTATAGAAAGGAGATTTATTTACTAATCTCAGAGTGTGTGCTGCAGAGGCAGAGATCTTTGGGAGACTTCTCCAGGAAAAAAAGGAGTGGCAGGCACCATTTCCCTCCCCCATCCTTCTGCTTAGACACATGGGCACCTGCAGGAGCCAGTGCAAAGGAAACACTCTCTACCTATCTTACTAGTAATATGCTCCCCCCACCATGTTCTCCTGCATACATGTGCCCTCCAGCCAGGCCTCCCCACCCCAGGTTTCCACCCACAACAGACCCACACAAAAGTTGCCAACACCAAACACACTATCCACTCACTCCCCTACACACTCACCCCCTCTACCCCTGTGGCAGGAGTTTTCTAATGCAGTTTCTAGTCCCTTCCCACAAAAAAAACCTGCACAAACTAAGCTAACACCATGAAACCCACACCTGTGTTCTCCGATAGACCTGCTCCCTCCAATACGACTTTGGCAGGAGCCCATCCAAAGTAGTGCCATAGGCTGGCAGGGTATAAGCAGCTCCAGCAGGGGCAAGCACCACTCCAAAGTGCCCCTGGGGTAGGGAAAGATAATCACACACACCAGTCCCACTGTAGCCCCAGCAGTGGGCTGGAGGCAGATATCTGGTCTGAATTCAGACCCCACCCACCAATGAAAGCTTCTCAGGGGACAACACAGGGAAAATACCCTGTAATTTGGTGCTATTTCATCTCTGGTAAACATCTGTCTGATTCAACTCAAGCCCAAGGAGGCTCCAGACTAGCCCAGTAACAACAAAAATACCAAACACTGCCCCCATAGGCAAAGAGAACCATTGCTGATGATTGGACTGATGACAAAAGCAGTTCCATTACAACAGTAGTGCACGTGCACAACACACATAGGAGACACCCCTTAAGCACCAGGTTCTGGTGTACAGGGGACATTGCACTACAGGCACTATAGGACCTCTTTTTCATAAGGCTGCTACTTTCAAGAGCAGAAGATGTAGCTGTTTTCCTAACACATAGAAACAGACACAGAGAGTTAGACAAAATGAGGGGACAGAGGAAGATGTACTAAATGAAAGAACAGGACAAAATCACAGCAAGAGAGCTAGCGAAACAAAATGGAGATAAGAAATATGCCTGATAGAGGGACGCCTGGGTGGCTCAGTTGGTTAAGTGTCCAACTTCCATTCAGGTCATAATCTCATGGTTTGTGAGTTCAAGGCCCACATTGGGATCTGTCGTGACAGCTTGGAGCCTGGATCCTGGAGCCTGCTTTGGATTCTGTGTCTCTTCTCTCTCTGTTCCTTCCCTGTTCATACTCTCTCTCTTTCTCTCTCAAAAATGAATAAACATTAAAAAAAAAAAAGAAATATGCCTGACAGAAAATTTAAAGTAATGGTCATAAAGATACTCACTGGACTTGAGAAGGGTGAAAGATCTCAGTGAAACCTTAAACAAAGACTTAGAAAAAATTTTAAAAACCAACCAGAGATAATGAACTCAATAACTGAAATTAAAAATAAGCTAGATGGAATTAATAATTCAGAAGGGGAAGTGGAAAAATGGATCAGTGACCTGGAGGATAGAGTAATGGAAAGCAATCAAGCTGAACAGGAGAGAGGAAAAAAAATAAATGAAAATAGACTTAGGGAACTTATCTACACTGTAAAGCATAATAACATTCACATTATAGAGATCCCAGAAGAAGAGAGACAAAGATGGCAGAAACTGTATTTGAAGAAATAATACCCATAAACTTCCCAAATCTGGGGAAGAAAACAGACATCCAGATCCAGGAGGCATAGTGAACCTTCAATGAAATCAGCCCAACGAGGTCCACACCAAGGCACAAAAAGAAACGATAAAGAGAGAATTTCAAAACAGCAAGAGAAAAGGAAACAGTTACATACAAGAGAAACCCCATAAACCTACCAGCTGATTTTTCAATAGAAGTTTTGCAAGCCAGAAAGGAGTGGCATGATATATTCAAAATGCTAAAAGAAAAAAAATCTGCAACAAAGAATATTCTATCCAGCAAGGCTACCATTCAGAATAGAAGGAGAGATAAAGAGTTTCTAAGGTGAACAAAATTTAAATTAATTCACGATCAATAAATCAGTCTTCAAGAAATGTTAAAGGAACTTTTTGATTAGAAAACGAAAACCATAAGTAGGAGTAAGAAAAGTAGGAAACAAAAAAGCAGTAAAATTAAATATATCTATAAAAGTAAGTCAAGGAATCTACAAAATAAATGCAATGTATGACACCATATACATAAGATGTGGAAGAGAAGAGGAGTAAAGAATGGGTTCAAACTTAAATGACCATCAACTTAATATAAACTGGTATATGTAGAACATGTTATATACAAATTGAATGCTAACCACAAATCAAAAACCAGTAGTAGATATGCAAAAAATAAAGAGAAAGTAATCCAAAAATATTTCTAAATAAAGCCAGGAAAAGAAGAGCAAGAGAAAAAAAGTAACAGAGAAGAATTACAAAAACAACCATAAAACAAGTAAAAAAAATAACAAGTGGGTACCTATCAATAATTACTTTGAATGTAAATGAACTAAATGCCCCAATAAAAAGAAGACATATCTGTATGCTAGAAAACAAGAACTATCTGTATGCTACCTACAAGAGACTCATTTCAGACCTAAAGACACATGCGAATTAAAAGTGAAGGGATGGAAAATATTTATTAAGCAATTGGAAATGAAAAGAAAGCCAGGGTGGCTAAACTCATATCAGACAAAATAGGCTTTAAAGCAAAGACTGTAACAAGAGACAAAGAAGGGCACTATATATCATAAAAGGAATAACTGAACAAAAAGATATAACAATTGTAAATACTTGAGCACCCAACATGGAGGCATCCAAATACATAAAACAGCTAATAACAAACATAAAGGAAGTAATCAATAGTGATACAATAATAATAGGGCATGTTAACAATCCATTTACATGAATGGATAAATCATCCAAACAGAAAAACCAATGAGGAAACAGTAGCTTTGAATGTAACATCAGACCAAATGGATCTAACAGATATATTCAGGATATTTCATCCAAAAACAGAAGAATACACTTCTTTTCAACTGCACATGAAACATTTTCCAGAATAGATCATATATATGGCCACAAAGCAAATCTCAACAAATTCAAAAAAGATCGAAGTCATACCATGCATCTTTTCTGATCACAATGCTATGACACTAGACGTCAGTCACAAGAAAAGAAATCTGGAAAAAATACACATACATGGAGGTTAAGTAACATGTTTAACAATTAATGGCTCAATAGAATAGAAATCAAAGAGAAAATTAAAAAAAAACACATGAAAATGAAAACACAACAGTCCAAAATCTTTGGGGTAGAGCAAAAGCTTTTTGAAGAAGGAAGTTTATAGTAACACAGGCCCACCTCAAGAAGTAAGAAAATTTTCAAATAAACAACTTAACCTTACACATAAAAGATTGGGCAAAGAACAAACAATACCCAAAACCAGTAGAAGGAAGGAAATAATAAAGATTAGAGCAGAAATAAATGAAATAGGAACAAAAAAAATAGAATAGATTAATGAAACCAGGAGTTGGTTCTTTGGACTTTTAGCCAGACTCATCATTTTAAAAAAAGGAAAGGAATCAAATAAATCACAAATGAAGAAGGAAAAATAACAACTGACACCACATAAATACAAAGGATTATAAGAGAATATTATGAAAAATTACATCCTAACAAACTGAACAACCTAGAAGAAATGGATAAATTTCTAAAAAACATATAACCTACCAAAACTGAATCAGGAAGAAATAGAAAATTTGAACAGACTGATAACTATCAAATAAATTGAATCAGTAATCAAAAAACTTCCCAAAAATGAAAGTGTAAGACCAGATGGCTTTACAGGTGAATTCTACCAAACATTTAAAGAAGAATTAATACCTATTCTTATCAAACTATTTCAAAAAATAGAAGAGGAAGGAAAGCTTCCAAATTCATTCTATGAGGCCAGCATTACCCTGATACCAAAACCAGGTTAAAGACCACAAAAGAGAAACTATAGGGCAATCTCTGACAAACATACATGCAAAAATCCTCAACAAAATATTATCAAACTGAATCAAACAATATATTAAATATATTTTTTAAAATATTATTCATCAATGAATAAATCAAGTGTGATTTATTCCCAGCATGCAAATGTGGCTCAACATTTGTAAATTAATCAACATGATACATCATATCAGTAAGATAAAGGATAAAAAACATATGGTCATTTCAATAGAAACAGAATTTGACAAAGTACAACATCCATTAATGATAAAAATGCTATACAAAGTAGGTTTAGAGGGAACATACCTCAATATAATAAAAGCCATATATGAAAAACACATGGTGAACATTATACTCAATGGGGAAACTAGGAGTTTTTTCCCTAAAATCAGAAAGAAGACAAGGATGTCCACTCTCACCACTTTTATCCAACATAATACTGGAACTCCTACTCAGAGCAATGAGACAACAAAAAGAAATAAAAGGCATCCAAATCAATAAGGAAGAAGTAAAACTTTCACTATTTGCAGTTGACAAAATACAATATATAGAAAACCCTAAAGACTCTACCATAAAGCTACTAGAACTGATAAATGAATTCAGTAAGGTTGCAGGGATACAAAATCAATATACAGAAAAGTGTTGCATTTCTATACACTAATAATGCAGTAGCAGAAAGAGAAATTAAGAAATCAATCCTATTTACAATTGCACTAAAAAGAACAAAATGCCTAGAAAAACTTAATCAAGGGGGTTAAAGATTTGTACTCTGAAAACTATAAAACACTGATGAAAGAAATTTAAGATGACACAAACAAATGAGAAAGTATGCTCATAGATTAGTACAATAAATATTGTTAAAATGTCCATACTACCCAAAACAATCTACAGGTTTAATTCAATCCCTATAAACTACAAAGCTCTAGTAATCAAAACAATATGGTTCTGGCACAGAAATGGAAACATAGGTTAATGAAACAGTATAGAGAAATAAACTCACACTTTTAAGGTCAATTAATCTTTGACAAAAGAGGCAACAATATGCGATGGGGAAAAGACAGTCTGTTTAGCAAATGGTGCTAAGAAAACTAGACAGATACATTCAAAAGAATGACACAAGACAACTTTCTTACACCATGCACAAAAATAAACTCAAAATGGATTAAGGACCTAAATATGACACCTAAAACCTTAAAATCCTAAAGAGATTTCTGACATTGGACTTAACAACATTTTTCTAGATATGTTTCCTAAGTCAAGGGAAACAAAAGAAAAATAAACTGCTGAGAATACATCAAAACAGAAAGCTTCTGGGGCACCTGGGTAGCTCAGTCAGTTAAGTGTTTAACTTAATCTCAGCTCATGTCTCAATCTCAGGGTTGTGAGCTTCAGACCCTGTGTTGGGTTCTGAGCTGAAAATGAAGTCTACAGAAGAAAGAAAGAAGAAAGAAAAAGAAGAAAGAAAGAAAGAAAGAAAGAAAGAAAGAAAGAAAGAAAGAAAGAAAGAAAGAAAGAAAGAAAGAAAGAAAAAGCAAGCTTCTACACAGCAAAGGAAAAAATCAATAAAAACTAAAAGGCAGCCTAGTGAATGGGAGAAGACATTTGTAATGACATATTCAATAAGGGGCTAGTATTCAAAATATGTAAAGAACTTACACAATTAAACACTCCAAAAACAAATAATCCAATTTTTTAAAAGGGCAGAAGACATGAACAAACATTGCTCCAAAGAATACATACAGATGGCCTAAAGACACATGAAAAGATCCTCGACTAATCATCAGAGAAATGCAAATCAAGACCACAATGAGATATCATGTCAGAATGGCTAAATTCAAAAACACAAGAAACAAGTGTTGGCAAGGATGCGAAGAAAAAGGAACTCTCATGTGCTGTTGGTAGGAATGCGAACTAGTGTGAACACTATTGAAGACAGTATGGAAGTTCCCCAAATGATTAAAAATAGAATTACCCTATGATATAGTCATTTCACTACTGGGTACTTACCCAAAGAATATGAAAATACTAACTCAAAAAGATATATGCACCTCCATGTTTATTGCAGCATTATTTTCAATAGCCAAATTATGGAAGCAGCCCAAGTGTCCATTGATAAATAAATGGATATAGGTGATTTGACATATATATATATATATATACACACATACATATATATATATATATATATATATACACACACACACACACACAATGGAATATTACTCAGCTATTAAAAAAATGAAATCTTGCCATTTGCAACAACATGTATGGAGCTAAAAAGTATGACACTAAGTGAAATAAATCAGAGAAAGACAAATACCATATGATTTCCCTTGCATGTGGATATTAAGAAACAAAAAAAATGAACAAAGGAAGAAAAGAGACAAACCATAACACAGACTCTTAACTGTAGAGAAAAATTAATGGTTTCCAGAGGGGAGGTGGGTGGGGGGAAGGGTGAAATAGGTGATGGAGATCAAAGAGTGCACTTATCTTGATGAGCATTGAGTAATGTACAAAATTGTGAATCACTGTATTGTACACCTGAAACTAATATAGCATTGTATGTTAACTATACCAGAATTAAATTTTTTTTTAAAAAGATCACCTTGTAGAACTAAAATTCTATGTACCAAATTTTTGGAGACACTGAGTTACTCAGGAGAACCAAACATAATGCAGATAGAAATAACGGGAGAATTTTCTACTGGAAAAAATAGCTTTTTCTTGGTGACCTCCATTTGTATCCCTCTTTGTCTCAAAAACCAAAATTATTGGGGAACCTGGGTGGTTCAGTCGGTTGAGCGTCCGACTTCAGCTCAGGTCATGATTTCATGGTTCATGAGTTTGAGCCCGGTGTTGGGCTCTGTGCTGATGGCTCAGACCCTGGAGCTGCTCTGGATTCGTGTCTCCCTCTCTGTCTGCCCCTACCCCGCTCCTGCTCTGTCTCTCTCTCTCAAAAAATAAATAAATAAATAAATAAACATTAAAATAATAAATAAATAAATAAATAAATAAATAATAACCAAAATTATTTAGAGAAGCTAAACTGACATTGATTAAACAGATCCTCCAAGCATACACATACATGTGTGTTATCTATAACAATGTTAAGGGTAGCTTCATTATTGTTTTTTCTGCCATAAGGACTTAACAATTTAGCAAATTATTCCTATGAGCATTAATAGTAACTTCACACATTGATTATGCTAATAGAAATTTAAAAGTGCTAACTTTAATCCTATTGAGTAATTTAAGCAATGGGGAAATCTGAAAGAAGGCAAGTCTATAAAGGATTAGACTAAACTCTGCTCTCTGCTTTATGGATTACTTTCCTGGAGCCAGGATCACTATTTGGCATTCAGCTTCTCTGACTTTCTCATGTGCTCATTATTAATGGTAACCATATGTTGCTATTAATGGCACACTTTTATTTTAGTAACTGGAAGCATTCTATTATGCTGCTGGCATTCAAATTTATCCACACAACTCCATGGTCAAACATGGCAAGTCTGGGGCCACGTAGGTTCACTGGTTTGGTAGTGTGATCATGATGTCCCCAAAGCCAAAGTCAGGGTGGTGCTTTCACTGAAATCCCGACTTTACTATTCCACCAGGTCTCCTCTTTACTTCAAGGAGAAGTACCAGAGCCATGGTGCCTGCTTTCCTGGGACCTGAGCTCTTTTGGATGCCTCAGACTGACCTGACATTGTGCAGCTGCCTGTCATGGAGCATGTCCCCAGAGGGTTGTCCTAAAGAAATATTTTGTCTATAGGCCCAACCTCATTCAAAGGGACATTTTAGACAGCATTGCAAAGCTTTCTATAGAAAAGGAAACCTTTTAGCATACAATGTATTCCTTGCACAAAACACTAATTTGTTTTTTAAAGAATCTTCTCATTGCTTATTATTACTGGTATTCAATACATTCAAAAATGTCAGCAGAGTATCAATAATTATTTATGATTTATTGATGCATCCTTTGGCCAGCTGAGAAACACTGATCTTTACTGGTAGTTCAGCCACATAATTTTTATGCAGATAACACAAATATGACATACATATATTACATATAACATCAAAAATTTATAAATATAATATTTGTCTTTCTCTGACTGACTTATTTCCCTTAGTGTAATACATTATAGCTCCATCAACATTGTTTCAAATGGCAAGATTTCATTCTTTTTTTATGGTTGAGTAATATTGCAGTATATATATATATATAATATAGTATTTATAGTAGTATTTATAGTAGTATAGTGTAATAATATATATATTATTTAGTGTGGTTGCATAGTAGTATTATTTATAGTAGTATATATAGTATTTATAGTAGTATGGTAGTATTTATAGTAGTATATATAGTAGTAAAGTAGTATATATTATTTATAATAGTAGTATATAGTATTATTTACAGTACTATATATAGTATTTATAGTAGTATTATATATATTATTTATAGTAGTATATATATTATTTATAGTAGTACTATAGCAGTATAGTAGTATAGTAGTATTATTTATAGTAGTATACTATAGTAGTATCATATATAGTAGTATAGTAGTATTATATATATATATAATTTATAGTAGTATATAGTATAGTAGTTTAGTAGTATTTATAGTATTATTTATAATAGTAATATACTATATAGTATATATATTATTTATAGTAGTATTTATAGTAATATATATATATATATATATATACACACACTACTTCTTCTTTATCCACTCATCAGTCTATGGACATTTGGGCTCATTCCATAATTTAACTATAGTTTATAATGCTGCTGTAAACATTAGGGTATATGTGTCTCTTCAAATCAGTATTTTTGTATCTTTTTGGTAAATACTCTCGTACTACAATTGCTGAGTCATCTATAGGGTAAGTCAATTTTAACTTTTTGTGGATGCTCCATATTGTTTTTTACAGTGGCTGCACTAGTTTGCATTCCCACCAACAGTGTAAGAGGGTTCTCCTATCATCAAATCCTCACCAACACTTATTGCTTCCTGTGCTGTTAATTTTAGCCATTCTGACAGGTGTGAGGTATTATCTTACTGTAGTTTTGACTTGTATTTCCCTGATGAGTGATGGTGAGCATCTTTTCATGTGACTGTTAGCCATCTGTATGTTTTCTTTGGAACAATGTCTATTCATGTCTTCTGCCTATTTCCTAACTGGATGATTTGGTTTTTGGGTATTGGGTTTGGTAAGTTCTTTGTAAATCTTGGATACTAACATTTACCAAATACGGCATTTGCAAATATCTTCTCCCATTCCTTCAAATGCAACTATTTTGTGAAGAATTCATGAAAAGTTTTTACATGAAGAATAGTCTTGTAAAATGATAAAATGAAAAGTGATTTCAATTTTCTTATTTTCAGTTGTCTTTAGTTTTGTTGATTGTTTCCTTCACTGTGCAGAAGCTTTTTATCTTGATGAAGTCCCAAGACTTCATTTTTGCTTTTGTTTCCCTTTCCTCCATAGACATGTTTAGTAAAAAGTTACTATGGTTGATGTCAAAGAGGGTGGTACCTGTGTTTTCTAAGATTTTGATGGTTTCCTATCTCACATTTAGCTTTTACATCAATTTTGAGTTTATTTTTCTCTGTGGTGTAAGAAAGTCCTGTTTCATACATCATTTTTTTTAATTTACATCGAAGATAGCATATAGTACAACAATGATTTCAGGAGTAGATTCCTTAATGCCCTCTACCTAGTTAGCCCATCCCCACTCCCACAACCCCTCCAGCAACCCTCTGTTTGTTCTCTATATTTAAGAGTCCCATGTTTTGTCCCCCTCCCTGTTTTTATATCATTTTTACTTCCCCTCCCTTATGTTCATCTGTTTTCTAACTTAAAGTCCTCATATGAGTGAAGTCATATGATATTTCTCTTTCTCTGACTGACTAATTTTGCTCAGCATAATACCCTCTAGTTCCATTCATGTAGTTGCAAATGGCAAGATTTCATTCTTTTTGATTGCTGAATAATACACCATTGTATATATATACCACTTCTTCTTTATCAATTCATCCATCAATGGACATTTAGGTTCTTATCATATTTTGTCTATTGTTGATAACACTGCTGTAAACATTGGGGTGCATGTGCCTCATCAAAACAACACCCTGTATCCCTTGGATGAACACCTAGTAGTGTAATTGCTAGGTCGTAGGGTAGTTCTATTTTTAGTTTTTTGAGGAACCTCCATATTGTTTTCCAGAGTGGCTGCACCAGCTTGCATTCCCACAATGGTGCAAAAGAGATCCTCTTTCTCCACATCCTCGCCAGCATCTGTTGTTGCCTGAGTTGTTAATGTTAGCCATTCTGACAGGTGTAAGGTGGTATCTCATTATGGCTTTGATTTGTATTTCCCTGATGATGAGTGATGTGGAGCATTTTTTCATGTGTCAGTTGGCCATCTGGATGTCTTCTTGGAGAAGTGTTTATTCATGTCTTTTGCCCATTTCTTCACTGGATTATTCGTTTTTGGGGTGCTGAGTTTGATAAGTTCTTTATAGATTTTGGATACTAACCCTTCATCTGATATGTCGTTTGCAAATATCTTCTCCCATTGTGTTGGCTGCGTTTTAGTTTTGCTGATTGTTTCCTTTGCTGTGCAGAAGCTTTTTATTTTGATGAGGTCCTAGTAGTTCATTTTTGCTTTTGTTTCCCTTGCCTCTGGAGACGTGTTGTGCAAGAAGTTGCTGCAGACAAGATCGAAGAGGTTTTTGCCTGCTTTATCTTCAAGGATTTTGATGGCTTCCTTTCTTACATTTAGGTCTTTCATCCATTTTGAGTTTATTTTTGTGTATGGTGTAAGAAAGTGGTCCAGGTTTATTCTTCTGCATGTCACTTTCCAGTTTCCTCAACGCCATTTGCTGAAGAGACTGTTTATTCCATTGGATATTCTTTCCTGCTATGTCAAAGATTAGCTAGCCATACGTTTGTGGGTCCATTTCTGGGTTCTCTATTCTGTTCCATTCATCTGAGTGTCTGTTCTTGTGCTAGTACCATACTGTCTTGCTGATTATAGCTCTGTAGTATAGTTTGAAGTCCAGGATTGTGATGCTTCGTGCTTTTGTTTTCTTTTTCAAGATTGCTTTAGCTATTCAGGGTCTTTTATGGTTCCATACAAATTTTAGGATTATTTGTTCTAGCTCTGTGAAGAATGCTGGTGTTATTTTGATAGGGATTGCATTGAATATGTAGATTGCTTTGGGTAGGGTAGACATTTTAACAATATTTGTTCTTCTAATGCATGAGCATGGAATATTTTTCCTTTGTGTGTGTGTGTGTGCCTTCAATTTCTTTCATAAGCTTTCTATAGTTTTCAGTGTATAGATTTTTCACTTCTTAGTTAGACTTATTCCTAGGTATTTTATGGGTATTGATGCAATTTTAAATGGGATTGATTCCTTGATTTCACTTTCTGTTACTTCCTTATTGGTGTACAGGGATGCAACTGATATCTGTGCATTGATTTTATATCCTGCAACTTTGCTGAATTCATGGATCAGTTCTAGCAGTTTTTTGGTGGAATATTTTGGGTTTTCCATATAGAGTATCATGTCATCTGGGAAAAGTGAAACTTTGACTTCCTCTTGGTCTATTTGGATGTCTTTTATTCCTTTGTATTATCTGATTGCTGAGGCTAAGACTTCCAATACCATGTTGAGTAACAGTGGTGAGAGTGGACATCCCTGTCTTGTTCCTGACCTCAGTTTTTTCCCATTGAGGATGATACTAGCAGTGGGTCTTTCATATATGGCTTTCAGGATCCTGAGGTATGATCCTTCTAACCGTACTTTCTTGAGGGTTTTTATCAAGAAAGGATGCTGTGGCTAGGGGGCCAACATGGTGGAGAAGTAGACGGATCCCATGTTCCCTCATCTCTCAAACAAAGCAGTGTTGAAACTAAAGGATTTTGAACTCCGAGAGTCTGGGAGGCAAAGAGACAGTTGCTTCCAGGGACCCACTGGGACAACCTGACAGGCCATAGGTGTATGATTGTGAACTAGAAGAAATAAAACAAACGGAAGAAAGGGAGCCCTTCTGCAGAAAGACAAAGGGAAGAGAGAGTCTGGGAAAGCATAGGACTGTATCTGGACAAGAGAAAAAAACATGGACTGGGACAGAGAAAGATCTAATCTCTAACTAAAGGTTTTTTTTCCAGACTCGGGCCAGCTGCCTTGATCACACACCTGGGGAGGAGGGGAGCCAGGCCCAGTCTCGGTGGCTAGGTCAGGGGTGTAGTCTGCAGTAGGAGAATGTGATCTCCTCCCTGGAGTGCTGTGGGACAGGACAAAGCCTGCCTGCATCCGCTAGCCAGAGACCATATATTGGGCGGTGTAGAGCTGCACTCTCCCAGTACCAGGGCACGCAGAGCAGGAGTTTGAATCCCAGCCATGTGCCTGGGCATGGGAGTAGGCAGAGTGGGACAAACAACCTCATTTACACCCATGACACAGTGAAAACAGCTTGAACAGAGTGGTTTGGGACACCTGGTCTTCGAGGATAGACTGGGGTGTTGCCATTTTTCTCCCCACTACAAACAAGGTAGGGCTTCAGGACAGAGGGCCCAGAGAGGAGGCCAGACCCACCTACACCAAAACATGCCCTTCTATGCCTGGTAACTGCCTATCTACTGAATCAGGATTGACGCTGAGAACAAGACAGCCCCTCCTCCAGACCAGTGCTGTTGCATTGCCTGGTTTAATTCTCAGACAATTCTTATATAGATATAGTCTTCCTTCCTTTTCTCCTTCTTATCTCTTCCCTCCTCTAGTTTGGTTACTCTGGTTCTTGTTTTGTTTAAGCAGACATTTTTAATCAATTCTCTTGATACATGTTCCTCACCTCCTTCTTTATTTTCCTTTCTCTCTCTCTGCATTTAGCCCTATAGTTTCTCTTTCTGGTCAATTGTATTTTTTTTTCTTTTTCCCTGCCCCTGTCATTTCTCTCTTTGTATAGGGTAAGGCCTCTTCCATCAGTACTGCCTCCACCCTGTTGTTTACTTGTAGCTGGTGTTTCTGTTTTTTTTGGGGGGGTTTATTTTTGCTTGTGTGTGTGTTTGTGTGTTTTTGTTCTCGGTTTGTTGTTTGTTTTCCTTTCCAAGGCTATTTAAACAAACAAATAAAAGCACACTGAATGGAGGGTTCAAAATATCACTATGAGTAGGGAGATAGAGTAACCAAAGTCACAACAACAGACAGAAAGTAACACTCTCCAAAAAAAAAAAAAAAAACCTCCTGAAGGGCCAGGCCCTGAACAGTGTATGACCCCTCTTTAACATAGTAGTGCTCACAAGTCCAGGGCATATAACTAGCTTTTAAAACACAGTAGGACAGAAATCTAGCCAAAATGATGAAATAGAAGAATTCTCCTCAAAAGAAACTCCAGGAAAAAATGACAGCTAAAGAATTGCTCAAAACAGATACAAACAATGTAACTGAACAAGAAATTAGAATAATACTCATATGATTAATCACTAGAGTTGAGAAAAGGATAGAAGACAGGAAATAATCTATTGCTGCAGACATCAAGGATCTAAAAAATAGTGATGATGAATTAAAAATGCTATAAATGAGGTGCAAAATAAACTAGAGACAGAGAAAGTGACAATTGAAGAGACAGAGGGAAGAATATGTGAAATAGAAGATAAAATTTGGAAAAAGATAAATCTGAGAAAAATACAGATAAAAAAATCTGGATTACAAGGGGATAATTAGGGACTAAGTAATTTAATGAAAGGGAACAATATCCATATATAGGAGTTCCAGAAGAAGAAGAAGAAAGAGAGAGAGAGAAAGGTAACAGACAGTGAAATCCAGGAGGCACAAAGAACTTCCTTCAGACTTAACATGAATCAATCTACTGCATGACATATCATAGTGAAACTGGAAAAATATTAAGATAAAGAGAATTCTAAAAGAAACAAAGGATAAACATGACTTAACCGACAAGGGTAGAAACATAAGGGTAGTAACAGACCTACTTACTGAAACCTTGCAGGCCAGAAAGGAATGGCAGGAAATTTTAAATGTGCTGAATAGTAAAAATATGCAGCCAATAATCCTTTCTCCAGCAAGCCTGTCATTCAGAATAGAAGGATAGATAAAAGTTTTCCCAAACAAACAAAAACTGAAGGAATTCACCACCACTAAACCAGCCCTACAAAAGATCCTAAGGAGGATTCTGTGAGTGAAATGTTGCCAGGACCACAAACTTCCAGACACATCACTACAAGCATGAAACCTACACATATCGCAATGACTCTAAACCCATATCTCTCGATACTAACATTGAATGTAAATGGACTAAATGCTCCAGTCAAAAGACATAGCGTATCAAAATGTATAATAAAAACAATACCAATCTATTCACTATCTACAAGAGACCAAATTTAGACCTGAGAACACCTTCAGATTGAAAGTGAAGGGATGGAGAACTACCTATCATGCCAATGGAAGTCAAAAGGAAGATGGAGGAGCCATACTTACATCAGACAAACTAGATTTTAAACTAAATACTGTAATAAGAGATGAAATAGGGCATTATATAATAATTCTGGGGTCTATCCATCAAAAAGAGATAACAATTATAAATGTTTATGCACCAAATTTGGGGCATCCAAATATATAAAACAATCACAAACTGAAGCAATCTTAGTGGAAATATGTGATAATTGTTGGGGACTTTAATACTCCAATTACAACAATGGACAGATCATCTAGACAGAAAACCAATATAGAAACAATGGCCCTGAATGATACACTGGACCAGATGGACTTGACAGGTATATTTAGAATTTTTCATCATAAAGCAGCAGAATATACATTCTTTTCAAGTTCACATGGAACATTCTCCAAGACAGATCACATACTGAGTCACAAAAAAACTCTCAATAAATACAGAAGAATTGAGATCATGCCAACAAACTTTCAAATCACAATGCTAAACAAGAAAAATTTGGAAACTCTTCAAATGCATGGAGGTTAAAGAACACCCTACTAAAGAATGAATGGATCAACCAGGCAATTAGAGAAGAAATTTAAAAATATATGGAAACAAATGAAAATGAAAATACAACAATCCAAATGCTTTGGGATGCAGCAAGGCAGTCCTGAGAGGAAAATACATTGCCATCCAGGCCTATCTCAAGAAACAAGAAAAATCCCAAATACAAAATCTAACAGCACACCTAAAGGATATAGAAGCAGAACAGCAAAGGCAGCCTAAACCCAGCAGAAGAAGAGAAATAATAAAGATCAGAGCAGAAATAAACAATATAGAATCTAAAAAAACTGTAGAGCAGATCAATGAAACCAAGAGTTGGTTTTTTGAAAAAATAAACAAAATTGATGAACCTCTAGCCAGGCTTCTCAAAAAGAAAAGGGAGATGACCCAAATAGATAAAATCATGAATGAAAATGGAATTATGACAACCAATCCCTCAGAGATACAAACAATTATCAGGGAATACTTTGAAAAATTGTATGCCAACAAATTGGACAACCTGGAAGAAATGGACAAATTCCTAAACACCCACACTCTTCCAAAACTCAATCAGGAGGAAATAGAAAGCTTGAACAGACCCATAACCAGCGAAGAAATTGAATCTGTTATCAAAGATCTCCCAACAAATAAGAGTCCACCACATGGCTTCCCTGGGGAGTTCTACCAGACGTTTAAAGCAGAGATAATACCTATCCTTCTCAAGCTATTCCAAGAAATAGAAAGGGAAGGAAAACTTCCAGACTCATTCTATGAAACCAGCATTACTTTGATTCCTAAACCAGACAGAGACCCAGTAAAAAAACAGAACTACAGGCCAATATCCCTGATGAATATGGATGCAAAAATTCTCAATAAGATACTAGCAAATCGAATTCAACAGCATATAAAAAGAATTATTCACCATGATCAAGTGGGATTCATTCCTGGGATGCAGGGCATCCCCATTCCTGGGATGCAGGTTCAACATTCACAAATCAATCAATATGATACATCACATTAATAAAAGAAAAGATAAGAACCATATGATCCTGTCTATTGATGCAGAAAAATCATTTGACAAAATTCAGCACTCTTTCTTAATAAAAACCTTGAGAAAGTCGGGATAGAAGGAACATACTTAAAGATCATAAATGCCATTTATGAAAAGCCCACAGCTAATATCATCCTCCATGGGGAAAAACTGAGAGCTTTCCCCCTGAGATCACGAACACGACAGAGATGTCCACTCTCACTGCTGTTGTTTAACATAGTGTTGGAAGTGCTAGCATCAGCAATCAGACAACAAAAGGAAATCAAAGGTATCAAAATTGGCAATGATGATGTCAAGCTTCACTTTTTGCAGATGACATGATACTGTACATGGAAAACCCGACAGACTCCACCAAAAGTCTGCTAGAACTGATACATGAACTCAGCAGAGTCTCAAGATACAAAATTAATGTACAGAAATCAGTTGCATTCTTATACACTAATAATGAAGCAGTGGAAAGACAAATAAAGAAACTGATCCCATTCACAATTGCACCAAGAAGCATAAAATATCTAGGAATAAACCTGACCACAAATGTAAAATATCTATATGCTGAAAACTATAGAAAGCTTATGAAGGAAATTGAAGAAGACACAAAGAAATGGAAAAACATTCCGTGCTCATGGATTGGAAGAATAAATATTGTTAAAATGTCAATACTACACAAAGCTATCTACACACTCAATGCAATCCCAATCAAAATTGCACCAGTATTCTTCTCGAAACTAGAATAAGCAATCCTAAAATTTTTGTGGAACCACAACAGACCCCGAATAGCCAAAGTAATTTTGAAGAAGAAAACCAAAGTGGCAGGCATCACAATCCCAGACTTTAGCCTCTACTACAGAGCTGTCCTCATCAAGACAGCATGGTATTGGCACAAAAACAGACACATAGACCAATGGAATAGGATAGAAACCCCAGAATTAAACCCACAGAAGTATGGCCAACTAATCTTTGACAAAGCAGGAAAGAATATCCAATGGAAAACAGAGTCTCTTTAACAAATGGTGCTGGGAGAACTGGACAGCAACATGCAGAAGGATGAAATTAGAACACTTTCTTACACCATTCACAAAGATAAACTCAAATGGATAAAGGACCTGAATGTGAGACAGGAAACCATCAAAACCATAGAGGAGAAAGCAGGAAAAAACCTCTTTGACCTCAGCCGCAGAAATTTCTTACTTGACACATTCCAAAGGAAAGGGGATTGAAAGCAAAAGTTAACTATTGGGACCTCATAAAGATAAAAAGCTTCTGCACTGCCAAGGAAACAATCAACAAAACTAAAAGGCAACCGACGGAATGGGAAAAGATATTTGCAAATGACATATCGGACAAAGGGTTAGTATCCAAAATCTATAAAGAGCTCACCAAACTCCAAACCCGAAAAACAAATAATCCAGTGAAGAAATGGACATTTCGGATAGTCCCTGGAGTGGTGCGGAACTGCAGGGCTCTTCCCCTGTGCTGGCTAGCGTAACTTGTATTGGTGGGCAGGGCCACAGTCAGACCCGATGTCTGTCCCCAGCCCACCGTTGGGGCCACAGTCAGACTGGTGTGTACCTTATTTTTCCCTCTCTCATGGGCAGGACTCACTGTGGAGTGGTGTGGCCCCTGTCACACCAGGGCCAAGTGGGCTACTTGCACACTTTTAGGCTTGTGGTGCTGCTTTGATGGGATCTGGCCTATTGACCAGGGTGGATCTGCAAGGTGCACAGGAGCAGGAGGGGTAGGCTTAGTTTGCTTTGCCATGGTGGTCCCCTGCTGGAGGGGCCCTGCAGCACCAGGAGAGAGGCAGACCCATTGGAGGTATGGATCCACAGGAGCACAGAATTCCCTCTGGGATTTTAGCTGGGGGATGGGAGAGGGAGATGGTGCTGGCCAGTGTCTTTGTTCCCCGCTGCTGACCTGAACTCTGTCTTCCAGGGCTCAACACCTCTCCTTCTCGGTGTCCTCTCACCCTCCCACTCTCTGAGCAGAGCTGTTGACTTATAACATTCCAGATGTTAAGTCCCACTGGCTGTCAGAACTCATGCAGTCCGGCCCCTCCACTTTTGCAAGCCAGACTCAGGGGCTCTGCCTTGCCAGGCAAGCTGCTCCTCCACTGCCCCGGCTCCCGCCCGCCAGTCTGGGTAGCGTGCACCTCCTCTCTGCCCTTCCTACCCTCTTCCGTGGGCCTCTTGGCTATGCTTGGCTCTGGAGAATCCATTCTACTAGTCTTCTGGCAGTTTTCTTGGTTATTTAGGCAGGTGTGGGTGGCATCTAAGTGATCAGTAGGACACGGTGAGCCCAGCGTCCTCTTATTCTGCCATCTTCTCCCCTGGATCTTGTTTTGTTATCCATTCTGTTACCCTATGTTTTTTCTGGAGTATCTAGTCCATTGACGTTTAGAGTGAATACTGAAAGATATGAATTTATTGCCTTCATGTTGCCTGTAGAGTTGCTTTGGTCTTTTTGTTTTCCTTTTTTCTTTCTTTTCTTTTCTTTTCTTTTCTTTTCTTCTTCTTCTTCTTCTTCTTCTTCTTCTTCTTCTTCTTCTTCTTTTTTGTCTTTTCTCCCCTCAGAGAGTCCCCCTTAAAATTTCTTGGAGGGCTGGTCACAAACTCCTTGAGTTTTTGTTTGTCTTGGAAACTCACTATCTCTCCTATTTTGAATGACAGCCTTGCTAGTAAAGAATTCTTGGCTGCACATTTTTCCAATTCAGTGCATTGAATATATCCTTGCCACTCTTTTCTGTCTTGGCAAGATTCTGTGGATAGGTCTGCAGCGAACCTGATCTGTCTTCCCTTATAAGTTAAGGATTCTTTTCCCTTCCCACTTTCATAATTCTTTCCTTTTCTGTGTAGTCTGTGAATTTGACTGTAATATGCCTTTTTAATAGTCGGTTTCTGTTGAATCTAATGGGAGTCCTCTGTACTTCCTAGGTTTTGATGTCTGTGTCTTTCCCCAGGTTAGGAAAGTTTTCTGCTATGATTTGCTCACATAAACCTTATCACCCCTTTTCTCTCTCTTCATCTTTTGGGACCCCTATGAATCTGATGTTATTCCTTTTTAAAGAGTCACTGAGTTCTCTAATTCTTAAATTGTGGTCTTTTGCCTTAGTCTCCCCCTTTTTTTCTGCTTCATTGTTCTCCATAAATTTGTCTTCTGTATTGCTGATTCGCTGCTCTGCTTCATCCATCCTTGTGGCCATGGCAACCATTTGAGATTGCAGCTCAGCTATAGCATTTTTTATTTCATCCTGACTAATTTTACTTCTTTTATCTCCACAGAAAGGGATTCTAATCTATTTTCAACCTCCACTAGTATTCATATTATTGCGATTCTACATTCTGGTTCAGACATCTTGCTTGTATCTGTGTTGATTGCGTCCCTGGCTCTGATTTCTTCCTGTTCTTTGTTTCAGGGTGAATTCCTTCATTTTGTCATTTTGAAGGAAGAAAATAAATTAATAAAGTAAAAAAAAAATTAAATTAAAAAATTAAAAACAACACAAAAACATCAAATAAAAGATGCTATATCCTAGGTGTGTTTTGGTCTGGTTATTGAAAGGAGCTTGATAGATTACAGAAAGATAAGAAAAGAAAGAAACAGAAAAAAGAAAATGGAAAGAAAAGGAAAATGTTAGAAAGTTGGAAAAATGAATACACTAAAATAGAATAAAATGAAATGGTGAAAGTAAAATAGAATTTAAAAAATTTATAAAAAGGTAAATAATATAGTAGAAAAATTACAGAAAAATCATTTTAATAAAAATGGAAAATAAAAATTTTTTTTTCTCTTTCTGCATTCAAGAGTAAGAAAAGAAAAGGAAAAAAATTGAATAGATGGACCAGCAAACAGACTGAAATATGATTGAATTACTTCGGTTTCCCCTAGTAGTCAAACTATGATTCACTTTATAGTTCATAAACTAAGCAGGTGGAGAGAGTTGTGGTGTTCCTCAAGAGAGAGGTTGGCCCAGTTAGGCAGAGCTTATTGTAACGGCTCTGTTCTCAACTAGATGGCGCTGCTTAGCCTACTGGTGTATGGACATACATGGGAGGGGTGAAAATGGTGTCACCCAGCTACCCAGTCTCTAGTATCAGAACTCTGTGCTCTCCTCATCTGGCAAACAAGCACTCCTCCTTTGTCTTCCACTTCATTCACTCCCTGTTCTTACTGTATGTGACCAAGCAATCACACCTCCCCTCTGAGTTTTATCTGAGATGCAACTGTGTTTCATAACCCCTGACTTCTCAGGGACTTGGCTTTGACCTATTCTAACCCTCTGGGGAAGGGTCTGGCTGAGCAGTGGCTGGGTGCTGACTGTCCCCCAGGAACGTTCACAAGACTGCGCTGTTGCTGATGCCCAGAGACTGTGGCTGGGTTCCAGCCCGCACCAGAAAAAGTTCAAGAGATTATGTAGCAGCAGTGTTTCAGGGATTAAAGTAAATCACAACACACATCTGGCCAGAGGCTTCATCCTTAATATTCTTGTTACAACACCAGCAAATGTGGTTGTTTTCTGGGGTCCCCTAGGACCTTTGCCTGTGGGGAGGCTGCACTGCCTCTACCAAATGTCCTCCCAGGAGGGGAATGGCCTCTCCCCATGTGACTTGTGGACTCTGAGGACCTTGCTCTCTGCTCCTGGGGATTCACTGTTCCCACCAGAGCACTGCCAGGTATCAAGCTGTGGAGTTTTAGACTCTGCATTCCTCCTGTTTATAGAGTCTTAAAGGAATTTAAACCCTCTCCTTTCTCCTTCCTCCTTGTTTTGTTCAGCTCCTTGCATACTCTTCCTTACTCTCCAGCTGCTTTCAGGGTGAGGGTTCTTTTCCATACTCTCCCCCTGTCTCTGTCCTCTCTTTGCAAGCAAAAACAGCTCCCTGTCCTCTGCAGCTTCTCTCTCTGGCTGGTCACCTCTCTGCACCACATACCTGCCGAGTTCTGTGGTTCAGGTTGTGCAGATTGTTGTGTTAATCCTCAAATCAGTTTTTTTTTAGGTGTGTAATATGGTTTAGGGTTGATCTGGCTCCATTTCTGGGAGGAAGGATGCAAAAAAAATTTCCATGCTTTTCTCTATCTTGGCCCCTCCATTTCTGTTTCATTCTTCTGTATGTTACTGTCTAGTTTTCCCAACACCATTTGTTGCAGAGACTGTCTTTTTCCCATTGAATATTCTTTCCAGCTTTGTTGAGGATTAGTTTACCATATAGTTATGGGTTCATTTCTGGGTTTTCTATTCTGTTCCATTGATCTATGTGTTTGTTTTTGTGCCAGTACCATACTGTCTTAATGACTAGAGCTTTGTAATATCGCTTCATGTCTGGAATTGTGATGCCTCCAGCTTTGCTATCCTTTCTCAAGATTTCTTTGACTATTCAGAATCTTCTATGGTTCCATACAAATTTTATGATTGTTTCTTCTAGCTCTGTGAAAAATGCTGTTGGTATTTTGATAGGAATACCATAAGATTTCACTCAAATGTGGAATTTAAGAAACAAAACAGAAGAACATGGGGGGAAAAGAGACAGAGGAAAACCATAAAACAGACTCTTAATTATAGAGAACAAACTAAGGGTTAATGGAGGGGAGATGGGCAGGGGGATGGATTAAATGGGTGTTGGGTATTAAGGAGGGGACTTATTGTGATGAGCACTGGGTATTATATATAAGTGATAAATCACTAAAATCTACTCCTGAGGCTATTATACTATATGTTAACTAACTAAAATTTAAATAAAAACTAAAAAAAAAATCAAAGAAAAAAATTATAAATATATGCATGACTTATTCAAATGGTATATAGATATAGGTATTTAAATGCTTGTCTGGTTCTTTAGACTTTACAAATCTCTAGCTCAATTACACTATATTGCATAAAAAAGAAGGAAGCTAGTCAACACAGAACACACAGAGGTCCCCAAGAATAGATGTTTCCAAATTCAAAATGCAACCTAGGAAAGATATTCTGTCATATATACACTACTATTTTTCAAGAGTATAGGTAATATAATCATGACAAGAAAGTATAAATTTATTTAAAAGCATTCCTGATATCCAGTATTTTGTGTTCATTACATATTTTTTGATCAAGATACTTACAATGCAACTATTTTATGAAAAATTCATGAAAATTATAGAGCCTTTTGTTCTACTTTATGACTTTCACTGACTTGCCCCCCATACTCTCCAATCCCCCCACATCTCCAGGGTACCTCTCTCTACTCACCTCAGGCACTAAATTAAACACTCCTGGGAATCCCCCAGGAGCCAGGACCCTCCCCTTTCTGGTACACCACATCCAGCATTTTCACCCAACTGGAGCAGCACAATTCCAAGAGCTCTCTGAATAGTGGGACAAATGGTCTGGAGAACAGAAGCCAAGAAGGTGTTCTAAGCAGGTTGTCTATCCTGGAAAACAGATCGAAGAGGGAGAGGATATGACTGTGTCTCAGACAATAAACTTTGAGCAAATACTCTGAAAAATACCCAACTTTTCATTAGTGGTAGAGGTGGAAGTGAGGGTGGTGGTGGAGGTAAGTATAGGATAAATCATTTAAAACCAGTAATTTCCACTAATCCACCAAATAAAGTTAGCTGATACGATTTCACATCAGTCCCTTTTTTACCTTTATTCTTTTATTCATTCATGCATTCAGAAGGCATTTAATGAATATTGAATATCACCCATAAAACACAAACTACTGGGGCACCTGGGTGGCTCAGCCGGTTAAGCGTCCAATTTTGGCTCTGGTCATGATCTCGTGGTTTGCAAGTTCGAGCCCCGCATCAGGCTCTGTGCTAACAGTTCAGAGCCTGGAACCTGCTTCAGATTCTGTGTCTCCATCTCTCTCTGCCCCTCCCCTGTCTCTGTCTGTCTCAAAAATAAATAAAACATTAAACAATTTTTTAAAAAAATACAAACTACTAGCTAGACACGGGAATGGTTAATTAGACAAATGCCTGGAAACAGTACTCCTAAGTGACTTTATTTGTTAATGCCTATTCCTTTCTCTATAATGGCAGCTTTAATAAATCACAAACATATTCTTTAGATTTTCTCATATACCAAAAGATTGCATCTCTGCTTGGATGCATAAAGTGTATAATAAAGGGGCACCTGGGTGGCTCAGTCAGCTAGGTGTCTGACTTCAACTCAGGTCATGATCTCACAGTTCCTGAGTTCCAGCCTCAGTCTGTCTGGGCTGATAGACTGGAGCCTGCTTCAGATTCTGTTTCTTCCTCTCTGCCCCTCCCCCACTAGCATGTTCGCTCTTTCTTTCTCTCTCTCTCTCTCTTAAAAATAAATAAACATTTAAACAAAGGGTGTAATGAACATTAAAAAATAAAGTGTGCCTCCACAGATTGGCCACGTACAGTGATGAAGTTATGCACTAGTCAGATTTGTAGTCCCACACATATCGTAGTCTATGTGATAGAGTTAGGAAGTGCATACCCTGCAGGATAAACCATGAGGAATTTTCTGCAAGAGGAAGTGGATATCTTGATGAACCAAAAAAGAATTCAAGGTAAAGTAAAAAAAGAGAGAGAGAGAGAAAGACAGAGAGAGAAGCAAAGTACTAGACACTATACTACTTTATGAAAAATAACATATCTTTTTTTATTTGCTTAAGCACCTTGCATGTGGTAGGTCTTCAGATATTGGTTAAATAAACCAAAGAAGCCATATACCAAATGCATTTCATTACATAAGTCCCAAGGAAGTTAGGTGCAAGCAAAGGCAAGGATGTGGGAGAACCCCTAATTGACCAAAATTATGTTTCTGCTATTAAAGAGAATAGTGCTTGCAATAAAAAAATAAAGTTGAATTTCTTGCCTCCTGATATTTTGGAATGAGATTTATACCTGCTACCACATATTCACATATATAATTTCATTCAATCTTTATAGTAACCCTGTGAGGAAATACGACAGATATTATTACTACAAAAGAAAAAACTGAGATTCAAGGATTCAAATCTAGAATTTCTGTCCTTTCTCGCCTAGCTGTTTACTTTTTTGTCCTTTTCTGGTCATCTGCTTCCTCCAGGAACTGAACCTTTTGAATAGAGTTTTCTTTCGTGAATGGTCCCCAGCCTAGCCCAAGTTCTCAGTTTCACCTCTGGATCTCTAAAAAAAGGAAGGTGTTCTATTTTGTTTACTTTGTTTTGGCTTGGCTTCAGTGGTTGCCCTGTAGTAAGTAGGAAGACTTAGCTATTAGCCATTTTTAAATGTCAGTGTCATAACCCAAAGGGAAGGCAGAAAAGACCAGGGCTGAATATGCAATAAGCCTAATTATAGGTACAGAGAGGCATGGGGACCTTGTCCTTGATTCTATATGCTATCCATATCCATGGGGATTTATTCTGGTGACCAGACCACAGCAACAAACATCTCTAGGCAGTGGACCAGTTGAAGTCATACAAGCTACAACCTCAGAGTTTCAGAGATCCATTTGTTGGAAACAGGACCTCAGCCAGAACCAGGGAATATACAGATTAGAGTCCAGCCATGCAAATTAGAGAACTGCTTTGAGGTTATCATCCTGCCAAGTCCCCAGGCAAGTGAGTTGATACTCAGGACAATGTTGTAGTCCAAGCAGGGACAGGGTACTCAGCAAGGAAACAAGTAGCCTGGACTAGACCCCCACGGTGGGCACCTAGGGCTAAGTGTTACTGACACATAACACTAGTCTTTTAGCAGAATAATTCAAATTGCAAAACGAAAATGAGTGGCCAAAATACACAAAAAACAAAACAAAACAAAACAATAATAAACACTATTGAGAAGATGGGGGTCAAAAGTGGGAACAGTAGAAGAACCAAATCCTTATTTGCCATGACAGGAAATAATTAGATATTGTCAAAAAGTGATAAATCAAGAATTAGAAATACAAATATTGAGAAATACAGAGGTGAAAAGAAAACAAAAAAAGTAACAAATGATTACCTCTAGAAAATAGAACTGAAAGATGGGAAGATATATGGAGTTGGTAGTTTTTATTATATGCATTACAGTACTATTTGTTATTTGTGGTAAAATCTATATAACATAAAATTTACCGTTTTAATGGCACAATTCAGTAGCATTAAGTAAATTTACATTGTTGTCAAATCTTTATCACTATTCATTTATGCAACATTTTCATCATCCCAACCAGAAGCTCTGTACCCATTAAATAATAACTCTCCATGTACTGCCTTCCCTCAGCAACTGGTAACCTCTGTTCTACTTTCTGTCTGTAAGAATTTGCCTGTTCTAGGTACCTAGTATCTCTGGATTCATACAACATTTGCCTCTTTGTTTATTTATGCTTATTTCACTTAGCATGTTTTCAAAATTCATCCATGTTATAGCATACACCAGAATTTCATTGCTTTTTATGACTAAATAATATTGCATTATATATCCACATTTTATTTATTCATTTGTTGATGGACACTTGGATTGTTTCTACCTTTTGTCTAATGTGAATAACACTAGTGAACAAGTATCTATTTGAGTATCTGCTTTCACTATTTTTTTAACATATGTTAAAGACTTTTCACTTAAAATTTCTTTTTTAAAGAATAGTTAAGGAAAAAAGGAAAGAAGGAAGGGAGGAAGGAGCTAAGTAACAAAGCAATAAAAGACCAAAGGAATAAATGAAAGGGCTGAATCTGGAAAGGAAGGATCCAGATTATCAGGTCAGAATGTCACAGTGTGTTGGGGAGATCTGGCAATGGTGACCTACTCTCCTTAAAGTCACAGTACCTTAACTACACACACAGCATGTCACTAAAACCAGAAGATAAGATATATCAGTTTTAAATTCACTTTCTTCATTTGGTAAAATGTTTATTTGTTTTGTTTTTGTTTTTGTTTTTGTTTTGTTTTATGCCAAGCTTGTATTCATACCTCTTATATTTCTTACTTTTAATACAAACAGACATTCAGAAATTCTGTGTGCCTTTACTATGGCTAGGTTCTAGAGATAAGAAAATGAACAAATAAGGTCTATGATATCATTAGAGCTTACACTCTGGGGGGAAGAATATTGCACAGGTATGTGCAAGAATACATGTACTGGGTTTAAAAGACACATCATTCAAAGATAGTCAAATCTACTCTGGACTGCCATGTGTTACATTGAACATAATGTTGTTCATTATGTTCATTATCATTGGATAATGCCCATGCTGTACCAGCTGTTAAGTTTAGCATTTTGACTATCACCAATTTCACCAGTGCATTATTGAGAAAGGTATCAGACAAAGAACACGAGTAGAATTTTGAAAGCTAAGTGTCACTAGCAAGACAAGGAGAATTGTCTAAGAGGACACCTTCCAAGAATAGAGAGTGGTAGTATTCTGTACAGTTTGAACACTCAGTCAAGAAACAAAGTTCACCAAAGGAGGTTGAAGAAACAAGTAAGGACCAAGTATCCATCATGAACCACCTCATATGCCAAGTTGAGTCCTGAATATTCTCCTAGAAAGTGTAGAGGAGCCTCAGAAGTCTGTGACTGTGAATTACAGAATGCTGAAAAATAAGGGCAACTAGGGATGGCTGCAGGAGTTCAGGTAACAGATGGAGGATCTCTGCTACCACTAGAGAGAAAGCAATAAGGGTAGCAATCATCGGACCCATGAAAAGAGTGCACTGGGTCTGGTAATTACAAACTCATTGTTGACCTTGGCCAATGGCAAAGCAGAAGATGTATTGCTGAGGGCTGAAGATTAAATAGCTCAAAGCCCATATTATTTGTTCAACCCTGGGTCTCTTCTAGTCTTTCAAGGATTCTCAGAGTGGCATACATGTTTCCTATTAATCTTAGTTCTAAGTACCTGCTTGTGTTGAAGAGTTCAATTTATAGATCTTTTCATGACTCTGCACACACTTTCATGCTAAACTAAACTTCTGATTCTCAATAAATTCTTATTTTGCTCACCCTTCTACAAAACAATACCACAGTTTAGATAGTATGCTTCCTTATTGTGGTAAGCAATAAACTCAGCTCTGTCTTATCAACAGATTGTGTTAGTGATATTTCAGGACACAAAAGTTGACCACACTAACCCAGCCATAGAACTCAGATCTTTTTCTTTTATTCACATGCACACATCACTAATATGTGGTATTTATGTAAATAGCTGACATCACTAGGTTTGTACTTTATTTCATAATACTGCTCAGATACCAACCAACTCAAAAGCCTTCCCTACTTATCCTGAACTCTTGAGGACAAGCTTTCCCCTTGTACTCAAATTTTACTACCAAAAGCAAAGAAATATCAGTCTCCATCCCCTCTACATCCGCACAACCACTGTCAGCTGTCTCAGGGTCTACCTTTGCAAACCCAGGGAACTTTTTAAAAATTAAGAGCCCTGCCAAACAACTGACCTCTACCCTTTAGCAACCCAGATAATATGTCAAGGTCTTAAAATTTCTGTCTTGAGCTTCCTTATAAGGGAAAAGAATAGCATAGATGCTTATTTTCTCACTGTGATTTACCAAATTCAGTGAATGTCCTTAAGCAGAAGTGGCTACAAGTCATTTTAGGCTTTAAATTATGAATTTTATTTTTTTCTGTTATGCTACTCAGTATAATTGCTCTAATAGGGTGTGTACAGGCTCAAAGAAGCATAAAAAATTATCCAAGTTGATCTGTCTGGAAAAGCATCCAGAGGAGCTGAGATGTGAAAACTGAATTAACCATTTGTAGCAGAGGCAATAGTAGGGTAAAGGAATAGAGGTTGAAATAATAATAATTTCTAATACTTACCAAGCACTCCAGAGTTGGATGCGGGGCTCGAACTCATGAACCTTGAGATCATGACCTAAGCTGAAGTTGGACACTTAACCCGCTGAACCCCCCCGGGCACTTCCAGGATTGTTATTTAATGCTAACATGGGGAAAAGGTTCCCATACAAGCTGAGACCAGGCAGAAAACCTGCCTAATGGCGGAGAATGGACGGACTGGGAGTTTGAAGACTCAGTGCTGAAGCATGGAGCCAGCTTTGTGACTGGATGGATCTCTTAACTCTGACCTGCAGTTTCCTCACAAAAAGATAAGGTATGGAGCTCAATGATATCTTAAATCCCTTCAAGTTCCAGGTCCTATTGAAACTGCTATAGAAATATAAAAATTGTTGGCAATTAAGAAGGACACATCAATGTGTCAGCAAGGCTTGACTTAAAACTGAACAAGTATTTCTCTTCCTCATTCTCAAAGCCTCCCCCTCCTCTAAACTTGTTTTTCTGTAGAATCCTTTGTTCCAGGAACTCAGTATCTATGTTGATACTTAGAGACTTGGATGGCCAGTGACAACACAACCTTGAAGACATGACAAATGCAGCTGGCAGCACACACCAGATTCCTACTGAAATTGCACAGATCTTGTACTTTTCTATAAAACCCACAGTCTTTTACCCTGGGTGGGCATGCAGTCTTGGAAGCATTAGCCTGCCCCTTCACCCTTTGCCTGGTGAAGTAATAAACTATCATCTTTTTTCATACCCAAACTCTGTCTTTTTGTTACATATTTGGGCTCCACAGCACAGAGGTCAGTTTTCGATGACACTGTTGCCTCCTCCCAGCTTGCACTTGGACCTCTTTCCCTGCCTGCTGTCAGCTGAGTTTTCCATGTTTGTTCTTTCCTATTTTCTTCTCCCTCTGCTTTATCCTATCTGCTGTCTCCCACTGTTCTGGCACCATCTGTTATTTTCATATGTCCTGATAGCTCAAGAATGTGTTTTTATATGGGAGGTTTCTCCTATACAGGATTAAGCTCTTCAGAGGAAAGATACTTTATGAATTAAAGAATTATAAATGTATTCTTCCATCATGGTCATTTTCTGTCCTTCAATCTCAGTTTTTCTTCATTGTAGTGTTTATGGTATTAGAAATAAATATATGTGTCTAAAAGTTTAGAAATTATATACAAGGAAAAAAATTTGTATGTTTCTTTCTGGACTCATATACATTCTTTACTATCTTTTGTTTTCCAATTCCAACTCCTGAAAAATTTGCTAAAACTTTTGTATTGCTTGTAAGCAGAGTTGCTTCTGCGAAGATACAAGAATTAAAAAGAAAAAGCCATGTGCCTGGGTGACTCAGTTAAGCATCCGACTTCAGCTTAGGTCCTGATCTCATGATTATGCGTTCAAGCCCCACGTCCAGCTCTGTGCTAACAGCTTGGAGCCTCGCCCCTGCTTCAGATTCTGTGTCTCCCTCTCTTTCTGCCCCTCCACTGCTCGCACTCTGTCTCTCCCACTCTCAAAAATAAACATTAAAAACACTTTTAAAAAAAGCAAACAGATAGAAGAAATGCACAGAATCTTGAATAAATTTTTTTTCAAAGAGAACAGATCAAATTTTGATCTTAGAAACTCATGCTTCACTTTATTCCTTATTTATTTTAGTCTTGTAAAAAATTAAAACCATGCAGTAATTATGCATGAATACCCTGTACCTCTTCCAAGATGCAAAGTACAGTATAGATACGATGTCATTACTTTCCATCATAAACTCATGGAGTTGGTGTATAGAAGTCCTGTTCTCCACGCTTTAGAGGTGTGTTACTAACCTAACAGTCATCAAACCTGTTCATGGTCTAACATTTTATACAATTTGGGATTAGAAAGAATCTAAAATTCTGTTCTCTGTATTGTTAACATAACTATATGCTAATCACTCTTTTGAGGGAAATAAATTCATGGGAACTGCAGGACAAGGAACAGATCACAGAAACATTCCAATTTTATTCCTGTCTCATGGAATACAAGCAAACTATGAATGTAAATGTCAGTAAAACATTCTGAGGTCCTTAGATGAGAGGTGTTAAATAAACACGTTTTTAACTGAGCCTGAAAAATGTGTTCTCACAAACTGTCTGTACAATTCTGACCACTTTCCAGGAAGCAGACTCCTTTCATCACCGTGAGGCTTTCTCCAGAACCTGCTTGCTCTTGTTTTTCAGCTCTCTTGACATGTGACCCACTCTTTGAAAAGGTTGTTTGTTTATGCTATGATGCATCATTAATTTTCCCACCGCAAAGGCTACCTCTGCTCTCATGTGAATCAGAGATTGTTGAACCGCCCCTGACCCAGAAGTCCACACATTGACGCTGCCCCAACATCTCCTTAATAGAACATTTGCCCTTTTGTTTTCTTTGCCTTTCTGCCTTGCCTTCTCCACCTGTGCTCTTTCTTTAGTACTAAACTTCTCTACAGCTTTAACCACCTTTAATCATATCCGGAGAAGGGAGGAGGGGCCAACATGGTGGAGAAGTAGGCAGAATCCATACTTCCAGTGTCTCTCAAAGAAGTGTAGAAGCCAAAGGACTTTGAACACCAGACCCTGGGAGGAAAAGAGACTGAATCTACTAGGAAGAAAATGGGAAAGCTGGAAAAAAGCTAGGTGGGTAACTGCGAACTGGGGGAGATTAAAAAAAAAAGGCGGCATGGGCACAGAGGGGAAGGACCCCCCTTCTGCAGAGAGACAAAGTGAAAAGAAAGAGTGGCTAAGGAAGTGCAGGACCGTATCTGGACAGGAGAAAGACCTCGGACTGAGACTGAGAGGGATCCAATCTCTAACTACAGGGCTTTCTTTGGACTGGGGCTGGCTCCCTGTTCGCGTACCTGGGGAGCCAGCCCTGCGTGCGGTGGTGGGTCGGAGGCTCAGTCCTCAGCTGAAGAAAATAGTTCCCTTTCTGGAAGGCTGTGAGATAGCACAGAACCTGCCTGCGTCTGCCACCCCCGGGTGCAGTGGCTGGGCTGAGGGCTCAGTCTGCAGGAGGCTAAGGCCACCATTTCCCTGGAGTGTTGTGGGAAAAGACAAAGGCTGCCTATGACCCCCACCCCAGGGGCTCATGGGGAGGATGACAGCTCAGTCCACAGTAGGAGAAGGAGGAGAAGGCAGTCCTCCCTGAAGTGCTGTAGCACAGACAAAGCCAGTTGGGACCACATATCACAGCACTGAGAGGCTCTTCCCCAGTGCCAGAGTGCATGGAGTGGGTCTTTGAATCCTAGCCAAGCACAGGGTCAGGGGAGTTGGTGGAGCGAGAAGGACTTCCCCATCTGTGCTCACCGCACAGTGAAGACAACTCAAACTGAGTCTACCGGGTCCTGTTCCATGGAGAAGAGACTGGGGGACCACCACCACAACCAAGGTGGGGCCTCAGGGATCACTCCTGGGGCCCAGAGTGGAGGCGGGCTCAGATTAGGCCAAACCATGCCCCCTTGCACTGGATAAATATGTATCCATGTAAGCGGTACAGACCCCGTGGACAGCTACTACCTACAAGTGATGCAGCATTGCCTGGATTAACTCTAGGTCAATTCTGGGTATATATTCTCCCCCCCACACACACACCATTTCTCTTCCTTATCTCTTCCCTCCCCTAGGCTGGTTGCTCTGGTTATTGGTCTGTCTAAACAGACATATTTAATCCATTGTCTTGATACATATTCTACGCCTCCTTCTTTATACTCCTTTCTCTCTCTCTGAAATAATCAATCCATATAGTTTCTCTGTCTGGGTAACTTTATCTTTGTTTCATTTTCCCCACCTCCTTTATTTTCCTTTCCTCTCTCTGGATTAAGCCTTTTAGTCTTTCTGCCTAATAAATGTTTATTTTTTAATTCCCTCCACCACCCCTTCCCACCGCTCCTGTCATTTCTCTCTTTGTGTGTGTTCTTCCATCAGCACCGCCTCCACCTTCTTCCTTACTTGTAGTCAGTGTTTTTGGGTTTTTCATTTTTAGTCTTTAGGTTTTTGTTTTTTTGTTTGTTTGTGTTATTTGTTTGTGTGTTTGTGTGTTTTTGTCTCCTGCTTGTCTGTTTTCCTTTACAGGGATACTCCAAGGAATAAATCAAAGCACATCTGGTGGAGGGTCCAAAATACTACTACGAGTAGGGTAATAAAATAACCAATGTCACAACAACAGAGAGCAAGTAACAATCCCTGAAAAATCACCTCTTGAAAGGCCAGGTCCTGGACGGTGTATGACCCTCCTTTAATATAGTGGTGCTCGCAGGTGCAGAGCACACAAGCTTTTAAAACGCATCAGGTACAGAAAACTAGCCAAAATGACTCAACAGAAGAATTCTCCTCAAAAGAAACTTTAGGAAGTAGCAACAGCTAATGAATTGATCAAAACCAATATAAGCAATATAATGGAACACGAATTTAGAATAATAGTCATAAAATTAATCGCTGGTCTTGAAGAAAGCATAGAGGACATCAGAGAATCTATTGCTACAGAGATCAAGGTACTAAAAAATAGTCATGATGAACTAAAAAATGTTATAAGTGAGGTGCAAAATAAAATGGAGGTGGCTACAGTGCAGATTGAAGAGGCTGGGGAGAGAATAGGTGAATTAGAAGATAAAATTTGGGTTGTGAGTTTGAGCCCCATGTTGGGTGTAGAGATTACTAAAAATAAATAAATAAGTAAACTTAAAAAAATAAATAAATTTCAAGTTAATGAAAACTCTTTCAAATTCTAAAGCAGTAAAATGACTACTTCTTCCAGGGGTCCCCTATTGATGCTTTTGATGATCTCAAAAATTATATGCATATAATTTGTGATTAAAGGCAAAGTAAACCTAATCTGTTCTCCATCCTTTCAAAGCTTATCCAAAGCAAAAATTCTACAGTTGACCTTTAGTAGACAAACACAGTTAAAACAACACAACAGTTAATGCCAGGGAATGTCTGCCATCGGTGATGAAGGGTTAGCCAATAACCCTACAAAAAAAGTGTTAGCCAATAAGTACTGGCAGGTCATTCCTAAAAAGCAAAAATGACATTTAAACTATAGTCTCATTATTTGGGGGAAAGTTTCCTTTCTTTTTCCAACTTCATTCATTTAAAAATAAGGGGCCTAGTTTACTTTCCATTGTGAATTTATATAATTCTGTTTGTATATTCTGCTACTAATGGCACCAGATCATTCTTTAAAAAGAATTCTTCATGCAGTTGGAGTTTTGTAAGTTTAAAAATGCAGAAAGAATGTGTTTCAACACAAAGATTATTTTAAGGAGCTACTGGCTACTATTTATAAGGCTTTCTCTATATAATTATATATTGTTGTAGCTTCCTTATTGCAGTTCATAATATTTTAGTTATTAATTAAATTACCAAAAACAGGTGTACAATCATATAATTTACAAAAGATTGTGTAAATGAAAAATTCAATAACATGCAATTAAATTATTTTCATGAACTATATTTCATTGACAGTTTCTTCTCTGAGATAATATGGAGATGTGAGAACTTAGCAGAGTTACTGGCAAATAGTAAATACCCAACATTAATGATATTATTACTATGACTATTGCTAGGCTATTATTTATGAACACTATGAGTTAAACACTTTGTTTTTGTTTTGGTTTAGTGTTTATTTTTGAGAGGGAGAGACAGAGAGAGACAGAGTGCAAGCAGAGAAGGGGCAGACAGGGAGACACAGAATCCAAAGCAGGCTCCAGGCTCCAGGCTCCAAGCTGCCAGCACAGAACCCAATGTGGGGCTGGAACCCACAGACAACAAGATCATGACCTGAGCCAAATCAAACACTTAACCAACTAAGCCACCAGACGCCCCTGAGTTAAACACTTTGTGCTGGCACAAAGGCAAGCAACAATTTTTGCTGCCATAGAATTTGCCATTTATCAAGAAGATAGTTGTATATCCAAAATCACACAAACAAATCTAAATTTACTACAGTAGCAAATTCTATGAAGAAAAGGCATACCGTGCTGTGAGAATGTAAAATAAGGAACCTGAGCTGTTCTGGAAGGTCAGGGGAGGCCACCTGGAGGAGATGATGTTTGAGCTGAGATCAGAAGAAAGAATAAGAGTCAGAAGATCAAGACATTGAGAAAAAGGGGTGCAGCACAGAGAATAGAATATTTGGGACAATGGAGATTTGGGGAAAAGTGAGATTGGGTCAAAGCCAGGAAAAAAAATATAGATTCAACAAATTTTTAGGTCGTAAAATCTACAAGAAGAAATAATGGATTGGAAATGGAGGAAGAAAGAAAACAAGTTGCCAATGATGACTCCAAAACCCGGCAGACATCACCTTAACCAAATGATCAAAATTACATCATCAGAAATGAACTAACTAAGAAGAACCCCATATCATTCCTCTGATATTCTTATGCAACAAAGTGATGGGAAAACTGGATAAACACATACAAAAGAAAGAACTTGGATTCTCAACTGTACACCATTTACAAAAATGACTCCAAATGGATTGGAAACCTAAACCTAAGACCTGAAACTATAAAACTAGAAGAAAACATATGGGAAAACCTTCAGGACATTGGATTTGGCAATGATTTCTTGAATATAACACCAAAATCACAAAGAACAAAAGAAACAATCAACAAATGTAACTACATCAATTAAAAAAAAATGGAACTACAAATGGAACAAATGGAACAAAAAAAATGGAATTACATCAATTAAAAAACTTCTGTATATCTGGGGCTCCTGCATATCTGAGCATCTGACTTTGGCTCAGGTCATGATCTCACGGTTTGTGAGTTTGAGCCCCGCACCAGACTCTGTGCTGACAGCTCAGAGCCTGGAGCCTGCTTCAGATTCTGTGCCTCCCTCTCTCTCTTCCCCTCTCCCACTCCCACTTTGTTTCTCTCTCAAAAGTAAATAAACAACAACAACAACAAAAACTTCTGCACATCAAATGAAGCAATCAACAGAGTGAAAAATCTAACCTATGGAATGGGAGAAAATATTTGGAAATAGTATATCTGATAAGGGTTAATATCCAGAACATGTAAGGAACTCCTATAACTCAACAAAAAATCCAATTTTAGAATGAGCAAAAGACTTGAATAATAGATAATTCACCAAAGAAGACATACATATTTCTAAGAAGTATATCAAAAGATGCTCAATATCCCTAATAATAAGAAAACCACAAATCAAAACCCCAGTGAGATATTACCTCATTTCTGTTAGGATGGCCACTATCAAAAAGACTGGAAATGAAAAGTGTTCATGAAGATGTGAGAATCTGGAATCCTTGTACACTGTTGTTGAGAATACAAAATGGTGCAACCATTAAAGAAAATAGTATGGAGGTTCCTGAAAAAATTAAAAACAGAATTACGATATGAGATAGCAAGCCCACTTCTGGGAATATACCCAAAGATCTTGAAGAGACATTTGTTACACCCATGTTAATTGTAGCATTATTCACAACAGCCAAGAGGTAGAAGCAACAAAATGTCTATCAATGGATGACTGGATAAAGAAAATGTGCTACATATATACAATGGAATATTATACAGCCTCAAAAAAGAAGGAAATCTTGTCACATGCTACAACATGGATGATCTTCAAGGACAATGTGCTAAGTAAAATAAGCTAGTCACAAAAGGACAAATGGTGAATGTTTCCATTCATATGTGGTATCTAAATAGTCAAAATAATAGAAACAGAAAGTAGAAAGGTGGTCACCAATGGCTCAAAAGAAGGGGGAGCAGGAATTAGTGTTCAATGGGTATAGAGTTTCAGTTTTGCAAGATGAAAAGCTCTAGAGATTTGTTGTTTAACAATGTAAATACATTTAACATTATTAAACTATACACCTAACAAGAGTTGATGGTAAATTTTATACAATATTATTTTACCACAATAAAAACAATAAGTGATATATACTCTTCAAAAATATCAACATTATGTAATCTGAAGAAAGACTGAGGAAGTATTCCAGATTAAAGAAAAATGACAACTGGATACTATATATTATCTTGGATTTTATTTTAATAAAAATATTTTACTAAATCTTAGAGGAAATCTCAATAAGGAAATATTGTATCAGGCTTCTGGGTGACTCAGCCAGTTGAGCACCCAACTCTTGATTTTGGTTCAGGTCATGAGATTGAGCCTCAAGTCGGGCTCCATGCTCAGGGTGAAGCCTGCTTAAAATTCTTTCTCTGTCTGTCGTCTGTCCCTCGGCCCCTCTCCCCTGCTTGCATTTTCTCTATATAATAATAATTATTATTATTAATTATTATATATAATTATATATAGTATATATAATATATATTATATATAATTAATAAATATTATTATTATTATTATCATATCAATGGTAATCTGTATTTTAATATTGTACCACTTTGATATGGAAAAAATTCCTTGATTTTAGGAATTAATGACTGAGGCATTTAGGAATGAATTATCATCAAAGTATAAAAATTACTGTTTAAAAATACAGGGAAAAGGGGGCACCATGATGGTTCAGTTGGTCAAGCAGCCAACTCTTGATTTAGGTTCAAATCATGATCTCACAGTTTGTGAGTTCGAGCTGACAGTGCGGAACCTGCTTGGGATTTTCTCTCTATCCCTCTCTCTCTCTCTGCTCCTTTCCTAATCACACTGTATGTGTCTCTCTCTCTCTCTCAAAATAAATTTAAATTAAAAAAAAAATACAGGGGAAAAAACTGTGTGTGTGCTTGTGTGTGTGCATGTGTGTATATAGCAAAAAAGATAGAACAAATGTGGGAAATTGTTAAAATTTGGGGAATGTAATAGTTATCGAGGAATATTTTTATAGTATGTCTAATTTTTGGCTTGTCCAACCAGGTGTCATTCACGGAAGCAGGGTATACTGTGTAAAGGATTTCCATTCTGCCCCTATCATGAAAGCTCAGGTGCTGAGCCTTTCCTTCCCACCTTCACTGCTGATCTGGTGTATTTGAAGACCCTGGACTTCTGTAAAGGGGGAAGAAGAATCAAACAACCAATGCAATTTCTCTTGGCAATGCACAGTGCTTTCTTAAATGGATACACCAGTCTGCAGGCTTTGACGGACTCTATGTTTTGATTTGGCTGTCAGGTGGCTCACTATTGTTCATCAATGAGTTAGGCAACGTACTGCTTTTCAATTCTCCATCTAATACTCTGCCGCTCACCCAATTATAAGTATATTCAATGAGATTTATTTGCCTATATGTAAGGTCATATCCTGTTCTCCTCCTGCATTCCACTCCTAACCTATGCATCTTTTTCTACTTCTGCAGGGGATATAGAGATCTCTTTCTACCTCTAATCTTGATCCAATACTATTGTACATAAAGCTTATGCCCTTTTTCCTCCAATGTAAATCTTTGTTATTCTTCATTTAAAAAAAAAAAACTTTCTGGACATTAAAGGAGAATTCTAGAATACAGATAAGACTTTGAGTAATGACAGCTTGATAATTGGTAATTGAAGCTTTTGTTTTGGATGAATTTGCCTAAGAAAAGAGTGATAAGACTAGAGGGCCTTGAGGATTTCCTAATTTTCACAACATATTAAAGATTTAACTACTTATGAAATTATGGACATCATATATATTTTAATATTAACATTGAGGACTTGTTTAGGGCATTTAAAGTCCCTTTCAACCTAGAAATTTTATGATTTCATGAGTTACTTTCAGATTACCTGAAACTTACTTAACCATGAAGAGAAATTTACATTACACTTGAGGAGAAAGAATTGATCAAACAAATGAATCAAAGTGACCAGTTCAGCTGACTTAATGACTTTACTTGATTATTATACAGTTGACAATTGCTATAAATCTTATTAAATCACAGCAAAGTACACTTGTGTTGTGATAGTGACAAAATTAATAACATTAATTGGGAGACAGGGACAACTTCATTGTTTCTCATCACAAAAATTCTTATTGGAGGGGCGCCTGGGTGGCGCAGTCGGTTAAGCGTCCGACTTCAGCCAGGTCACGATCTCGCGGTCCGTGAGTTCGAGCCCCGCGTCGGGCTCTGGGCTGATGGCTCGGAGCCTGGAGCCTGTTTCCGATTCTGTGTCTCCCTCTCTCTCTGCCCCTCCCCCGTTCATGCTCTGTCTCTCTCTGTCCCAAAAATAAATAAACGTTGAAAAAAAAATTAAAAAAAAAAATTCTTATTGGAAAGGAAATCAGAAATATAGAATATTATAAAGGAGAAAATAAAAATGACCTACAATTCCACTGTCAGAAATAACCTCTCAACACTTTTAGCCATCACTTTTCAATGATTTATTCTAAATCATTAAATGAGTATTATATTAATAATTATATTATGAATATGATATATATGGATATAGTGTATATGTGTTTATTATTGTATCATCATAGTGAAAAATTGATAGTCACCCCATCTATAGGGGATTAGTTAAACAAATCATGTACCATCTGTGTAAAGGACTATTATATTAGACAGGGTGGGATATTTGCTTGAATAGCACTTCATCACAATCAACTACAGGGGATAACTTAATTACAGTGGCCCTTGGCACTGCATGCCATGGATTATTAGTATTCCCTTTCTCACTGGCAGTGAATTTGGCACAGCATTCAACGCCAAGGACATGGCTTAGCCAATCCCAAAACTGGGTTGTTGGGGGGACCAATTTGGTACTACATACATTATCAGCCCAAGTGAAACCAGGAAAACAAAAACCACAGTATTTCAACAGAGAAATTTTATTTAAGGGAATTGATTAAACAGTTATTGGAGAATTGAAAACATAAAAAGAGGACACAGAGGTTACACTGAGGTAACAAACAGCCATTTCAGGAAGCTCTATCACCTCAATAGCAAGGGGCACAAAGAAGAAAGGTTGGGATAATTAGCATCTAAAGCTAGGAAGGGAGGAGCCACAGAGCTGGGACTCAGGTCTTTGAGAAGACAATGCTACCCAGCTGGTGGTGGTAACTCAGGCATTCAGAGGAGGGTCCTGTGAAGTGAGGACATTAATGTTTCTTATTTTGTAGGTTCTTGTGTGTGTTAAATTAGATTACACATGTGAAGTTCTTAGCTATTACTATTTTAGTGAGAGGTAATGTAGGCTAGTAGTTAAGTGCAGGAAACTTAAGTTCGGCTGCCTGGGTTTAAATCTCAATTCTAAAAATTACTAGCTATTTGTTTTAGAAAGTCTCTTTGCCTCCTTGTTATCATAATGACTATAAAATTTACTGGAATTCGCTAAATCTTACTAGCATATCAAACTGAACTATTTGTAATAAGATGGATATAAATTTTCAAAACAACCCTAAAATGTAAGTAGTATTCTTTTTCCCATTTCACAGATTAGAAAACTGAGGTAAAATGAGATCAAATAATTTTCCCAAGGCTACATAGCTCATAAGTGGTAGAACCTGTATTGAATCAGGATTCTTTATAATACTTATCACCATCTAACACATTATATATATTAACTTATTTATCTCTCCTGTCCACTAGAATATATGTTCCATGAGAATAAAAATTGTTTGTTTTTTCACTGTGACTTTCTCAGCCCTTTGACCAGAGCATGACACATAATAGGCATTGAACAAATATTGGGTAAATGAATATGAACCAAGGAGTGAGACTCCAAAAAAAAGAACGACTATATACACTATCTCATTTTTTTAAGGGCCACAATGTTGAGAAATAGTGGGATAGGTATTATTTGCCTGCATGTTGTATAGAAAACAATTTTTGAAAAGTGAAATTATTCCTTCCAAATCACATACTTGCAAGCCCCTCCGCCTCTGGATTACCAGCCCACAGCTTTATTCTGCAGTTTTAATTTGGAACAAAGGTCAGGAGAGAGAGAATCAGAGAACATGTGAAAAGGAGGAGCAAGGATCACAATAAAATTTTTGTGTTATCAGTGTACTGTGTAGGCCACAGTTTGAAGTCTTACAGGCTGACTGTCATGAAAAATGCTATAGCAGGAATAATAGGTATATCACTACTATGGTTGTAGCTGACTAAAAATGTCAAGATCACTTTCTCCCTGATCTGAATACTCTTACGGATGTGGTTTCAACTCTAAGTCAAAATTACCTAGTCAAGGGGTGTCTGGGTGGCTCAGTCAATTGAGCATCTGACTCTTGATTTCAGCTCAGGTCATGATCTTACAGTTCATGGGTTCGAGCCCCAAGTCAGTCTCCATGCTGATAGCATGGAGCCTGCTTAGGATTCTTTCTATCCCTCTCTCTCTCTGCTCCTCCCCCTGCTCACTCTCTCTCTCTCTCCCTCTCAAAATAAATAAATGAACTTAAAAAAAATTACTTGGTCAAATTTCCTCTGGTTCTTTCCAGAAATAATGAGTCAAATTTCTAAAACTCTGAAAACCATGAGAACAAGATAAAAATGAATCTACCACAGTTTCCAAGATAGTAACATGAGTTATAATCATAGTTTAAATATTCAAAGACTTCAAAGCAGCATTTAGAGAAAAAAGTAGTTAAGCACAACCTGGCCATTGTACCTGAAATTTCACACGGTTTTATAAATCTCAACTAACTAGTGTTAATAAGCCATCATGAGATCATTGGATAAATAGTAGATAATAATAATTAAGCAGTATTACATGAATTGCATTATTACATTTAAACTCTCTTGAAAATTGCTAAAATGAAAGAGAATGCCAAATGACAAAGCCCATAAAAATAATTTAAAAATGTGTATAGCTTCTTGAGTCTAAGCCCTGAAAAAGGTTTGAAATTGGTTAACTGCCATTAAAAGCTGAGTGGTTTTTTATGTATGGTAAAAATAGAAACACAAAGGGAGACAGAGGACATATAGAAACAAAGCATCATTTTTCCATACCATTCTTTATGTCAACCTGGAGCAAAGACTACAGAATCATAATGAGGCAAGACCTACTTACTAAACAAGACCATAAAGAAACAAGTTTGTAACTGTTGGATCCAGTTGAGAGCAAAAAGCATACATTTTCTTTACAAACACTAGTAGGTTCCTGGTCTTAAAATAGCTGCTTCTACTTCAAAAGAAGTCAGAATCACTGTGAGTTTTCACTTAAGTTTCAATCTAAGCTATAAACAAATGCCAGTGTCAACATGTTTGTTTATGAACTGTAAGCCTGAAAAGTTTTCCAGTTTTGTGAAGTTGAATGCGATCTTCTCATTGTAGTTCTAAGATGGTTTATGGAACAAACAGAGATGGTAAGGCTGTCACACAACTGTCCAGTTTCTCAAATAATCCTCATTGCACACAAGCTCTTCTCCCTGCATCACTTACAAAGTAGAGAACCTCTTGAGTTTTCAAACAGGTGAAATACAAACAAGGCTGTGAAAGTTTACTCTTTGTTAGTCCACACTGATTTACACCAATAATTGCCAGTTCCATGATCCAGCAGGGATCAGCAATCTTCTTTTCCTATATGAAAATCAGTGAGTTGAAAGTTTAGAAAGAAAAGCACTGAGCAACAGGTGAGCATACTTTCTTGTTGGCATCCCTCTGCCAATGCTTTTCACCTAGGCCTTTTCCAGGTGATCCACTTGCTGTATTTGTCAGCCAGTAGCTAAGTGGCTGACTGAGCAGCCTGACTTTAGGCAGCAGAGAACTGTCAGTAACAGAATCCAAGCAAGAATTCAGGGAGGAGATTGAGATGATTAACTTTTTTTTTTTTTTTTAACTTCTGGCACTGTTGGTTTTCCTCTGTTCTGATTTTGAAAACAGAAATTGATCTCATTTACACAAGAAGAGTTGGCACAGACTACCATTAGCTACTAAAAAGTAAAATATTTCAGAAATATTTTAGAAAGACTGACAAACAGAAGATGAAATAACAAAGATTAGTGTAAAATATCCACTTCTTATTTAAAGTTAAGTTATATTCATAGAGATTTAGAAAAAATTTAAGCCAATGTATCTGTTATTTATTGCTGAATATCAGCTTATAGACATTGTCAAATATTTACAAACAACATGGGGTCAGTGTATTTTTTCCCAAATTGATTTTGAAAATAATATGTACTTTAAACATGTGTTGCATTTTTAAATTTTCACAGGACTGTTTTAATACCAAGAACATTGTCCTATCTACACAGTAAAAAGCCATAAACCTATTTTAAGTACTAGATTATCTGTTTTTGAAGCCTTTTAATTATGTGCTTAAAAATCTTTTGTTGCTTATGGAATATTTCTAAGTTTTGGTCTTTTTTTTTTGTCAGACCTGAAGTTATATGATACATGAATTTTCTTCCCAAAACTATAGGCTTACAGTTTTTCCTCGTTTATTTAATCAGGTTTTCTATAAAGTCTAACTCATTTTTCTTCACAATCAACATTGTACCCACTTCAGGAAGTTGCATTTTCTTTTTTCAGTCCAATCTAATACTGATGTTTTCCTCCCATTTCTTCACAAAACTTCACTCAATACCTTTCAGATTTCATTTTTAACTTCTATAAATTTCTTCAGGCAATATCTCGATGCCTCTGAAGCTTGTCAGGAAATTTTATAAAGCAAGAAAAGTTAATGATGAATCATGCCATAATCAATGTGTTAAATTTGAATAATAAAATATTTCTTTATAATTAAACTTTGGAGATTCTAGGATGTGGGGAAAATCAGTACACTAGGCTCCTTCTTATGTCCAGGTGCAGACAATATAAGTCAGGTGTGTGCATTTGATTCTGCCCTTCCCTCTGTCATTTTGACCCACCCCACCCAGATATCCCAGAAGAATATTTATGAGAAAGTAAGATCAATACAATAGTATTCTTTTTCTTGTTTGTTTGTTTGTTTGTTGAGAAAGAGAGAGAGAGAGAATGCAGGAGCAGGGGAGAGGCAGAGAGAGGGAGAGAGAGAATCCCAAGCAAGCTCCACACTGTCAGCACATAGCCCAACATGGGGCTCAGTCTCATGAAACATGAGATAATGTCCTAAGCTGAAATCAAGTCGGACACTTAACCACACTGAGCCACCCAGGTGTCCCAATACAATATTATTTTTAAAAGCACATTGTACTATTTTTTTTTTCTGGTGGTGTTATTTTTCAAATTTATTTTTAAATGATACCAATAGTATAACTTGAAGTTATCATTTTTTACATGATGTTATTTCCAATAAATTAAAAAGCTACAGCAAAATTTTTGTAGATTTGGTGTTACTTTTTTACAATGCTATACTATATTTAAAATGACCTTTTGTTGTTTGCCACCACTTGCAAAATAGTCCAGATTTCTTCCTAGGTCGTAAAGTGTACCAAATTATTCTTTTATTTTGAGATGATAAATTTGTGTGCCTATCTACATGTTCCTTCCATAGAGAAGAAAGAATTTTTTTAAGTGGTAAATATGTTCTTTTATCTAAAAATCAGCAAAAGGAACAAAATAGATTAGAAGATTTAGTTTAGCTTCTTAATGCTTGTGTGAATTTTGGCACATCAATCTTTCTTTGAGCCTCTAAAATAGGGAAAGCAATACTTCCCATAGTGTTTATGGTAACAGAATGGACATCTATTGTCAAATTCTCAGCGATCCTTTTTCCCTCAGGGAACTGCACCTAACTACTCCATTTAGTTCTGATACAATGGTTAATTCTGAGAGCCCCACCAGTCTCTAGAACACAGGGTTTAGCAAGTGACAGCAACCTGGCCAATCAGAATACCCCAACTCTCTCTTTACTGTGATGGGCCCAGAGATGGGCAAATGAGCCACAAACAGCCAATTGGAATTCTTCTGTGAGCTTTGTTCTCCATGAACACACAGAGATTCCTTCCTGTAAGATAGTGAGCACTAAGCAACATGTGAGGCCCAAAAGCCAGTTGACTGAGTTGTCAGAGAGAAAAGCTGAGCTGAGAGTTAAGGAGTTAAAAATAGACATAAAAAACACCTTAATTTTCCCATGTTTAAAGTCTGATCTACCCCTGAAGTTTTCAATTAATCCCTCCTTTAATTCTTGCACTACTTCAAGTTTGGTTTCTGTCATCTGACACTTAAAGGGCTCTGATTAATACAGAGGGTTAAATGAGACAAAAATACAAAGTATAAAGACCTATACAAACATTTCAGTATAACTGTCACTCAGAGAATACTATGTTGACCCTCAAAATTATCATGAGTAGAAATTTGGGTTAGAGAAATATACCAGACTATAACATGTGGGGTCACATGATAAATATGAATATACTCATTACATGATTTCCACTCATATCCCATAATCAAAATTAAGAGAGGAACTTCCCTCCTGTGAGTACTCTGAATTTCTGGCAATAACACATGGATAAATACATTATAAACTGAGCTCTGATTAACCACACTACATGATAAATTTTCAAAAGCTGCCTAAAAAAAAGACTAATCACTTAGATATATTTTCTACCACAGAACTGCTCCTATTCTTTTAAATAATGTTGTATAAACATTGTTTTAGTTGCTAATATGAATGTTCAAAGAACATAAACCACTATGATATTTTGTCTTTTTGTTTCTTCTAGGACTATGATGGCTCTCCCACTCACCCCCACCTCAAGTATTAAATTGGATTGTTACCTTAAAAGGCAAAAATTAGTGACTATATTTGTCCCTGTTGAAACAAGGAATAAACAAACAGCTGTGGTTAGTGTGTAGGCATTTAAGATGTTCAGAATGCAGATTGTGGTTTAGATATCTGTCTCAAAAATGGGATTCCCAGGATAGAAGTCCATTTAGAAATAAATCCAGTCTACAGTAGAGCAAAAGCATCAAGGAAAATAAAGTCTGAAAGAGTAGCTCAATTATTTTATAAGTACAAGGATGGACAGTAAAATGCAGTGAGTAAATAACCCTTTTTCTCTAACATGTGGGTTGGACAATTTTCTGACACATCAGAAAATAAATAGGGCAAATCTGTTTTCAGTCTGTATGTTTTCCTCTTTACCAATTGGAAAAGAGTCTGTAATTTTGTACTAAGGTCCTATGTGTAAAACACAGAAGATAATATTGGTGCAATAACAAGACTGTCATATTTAATTTAATTCAATATACTGAATAATTTGAACACACGCTCACAGTGTGACAGAAACTGGGTGAGAAAGTAGACATACAAATTGATTAATACCCTGTTCCTAAAGAGAAGAGTCAGCTATAGAAGACCAATCTATAAAACGTACAAAGGAGAAACTTCTCTACTTGACCATATGGAGAAGGAAGGTTTGAAACTACATCTCTTTCCCCTGTACTATGGGTTTAAGATTCCACATGTCTACATTTATCAGCCCCTTCCCTGTTGGGATCAAGTCAACAAATAGAATGTTATGCATTAAGTACCTCTATGAAGCCTGTACAAGATGTAAGCTAGCCCATGGGAAAGAGTGGGTAATTCTCCCTGGGGATATCTGGGAAGCTTTTGAAGGAAATAATAGCTGGTAGGGTGTTGTGGGTTTTTTTTGTAAGTTATTTTTTCTTGAATAGTGTATTAGTCAGGTTTCTCCAGAGAAACAAAACCAATAAGACACATATGAAAATTTAGTATAGGAATTGGTTCACATGATTAGGAGGTTGAAAAGTCCCATAATCTATAATCTGTAAGATGGAAAACCAGGTGAGCTAGTGATGTAATTCTGATTCCCAAGGCCTGAAAAAGGGAAGGGGGAGAAAGAAGGAAGGAGGAAGGGAGGAATTAAGTCTCAAGGCCCAAGAACCAGGAGTGCCAAAGTCTAAGGGCAGTGAGATGAATACTCTGAGAGAGCAAGTTCATTTACCCTTCTTCCAACTTTTTGTTCTACACCAGGACCTTGATGGATGAGATAATGCCCACCCACATCGGAAATGACCATCTGCTTACTCAGTTCACCAATTCAAAGGCTAGTCTCTTCCAAAAATGCCCTCACAGTCACACCTCAAAACAAGATTTTACCAGCTATCTGGATGTCCCTTAGCACATCAGGTTAACATAAAATTAACCATCACACATGGGAATGAGCATTCCAGGAAGAGGAGTCCAGGAAGAAATAAGAAAATCAAGATGAGGGGCACTTGGCTGGCTAAATCAGTAGAGCTGACTCGATCTTGGGGTTATGAGTTTAAGCCCCAGGTTGGGCATAGAGCCTACTTTAAAAAAAAAGAATAAAAGAAAAATCAAGATGAGTTTGGCTAAAGAGTAAAATAAGTAACTCTGAGAGAGTTGAAAGAAAAATCCCTTTCTTAGCTTGTTTATTCTAAGTACAGAAATGGTCAGTTGAAACCATAAATGAATTAATTTCCTCCAAAACCTTCAAGCTATACAAGTTGCTATGGCTTCTAGTGTCAAAAGAATCTTATTCTGATAATGAAGTGGTAGCAGCCATGCACATAAAATGAAAATCAAGTTCTGAATTCTACTCACCCAACCTTGCTCTATCCAAGACTTTTTCTCTCAAATAGTATTTGCACTACAGTCATGTTTGTACATCAGAGACAGAATTAGATGGAACCAATTTTAGGTCTCCAGCTCCTCATCCTAACCTGAACCTCAACCCAACCCCACACTCTCCAACATCCTGGTCAATTCAGAGAGGGTCTGATTAGGAAATGAGCCTCTTTCTATATAAGCCAGCACATCAATCCTGTTATCTAATAAATTCAAATGTATTTCAGGCTTCGTCCTTTTCTTAAAGACAAAGTGAATTTCACTCCCTATTCCAACTCCAATGAAGGTGCTAACCAAAACTGGATGACAAAACCAAACCAGGGCTAAGTCAGGGCCAGAGACTCCACAAGCTGCAGAATTTATCCTACATAACTGTAAGTTGGAAACACAATTCCGGCTCACCCATGTTTAACCATACTTTGGCTGGATGTTTGAGTACAGATTTTTCAATCTTTCCATTCTATTTTTAGTTCTGATGATGCATCAAGCAAAACGTAATCACAATGTTCTTTTAACATTGTTTGAAAACTCTCTAAGCTTTAACCTCAATAAGCAGACCTCTGGAAGATTAGCAAAAATACAGACTTTAAAGCATATCCTCTAAAAGACAAGTTAAGCTTTTAAATTAACATATTGAAGTTAAATGTCATGTAGAAGAAATTACAATTGTTTTATACTTTTAATTTTTTTTCACCCACAAATGTGAACATGTGGTATATTGATGTACTTTTTCTTTCTGCCAAGGAAGAAGCAAGCCAAATTTTACATCTATTCATACATTCAGAAAACATTTATTGAGCAAGTACATTATACCAACCACTGAGAAGACAGAGAAGACAAGGTCTTTTTCGTTGAGATAGAAGAGACAGCCACATACACACTGTCAAGTGTTATAGACCTCATGAAGGAAATTAGGATAAGGCAGAATTGTAGTACTAAATTGACCATGAGTCTCTGAGCAAGAGCCATAGAGAAAGTAATTGTTTGCTTAGTGGACATGGCAAGGTGGCAAGGTGGCAAGGTTGGCAAGAGAGTAGAACAGGGTACTCCAGGCAAAGATGACAATAGAAGCAAAGGCAAAAGGGCATGACTTGCCTTAGTTCAGTGTTTTTAAAATTTGTATGGAATTTAGACCTCTTATAAAATAATAATTATCTTTTGTACACTAGAACCAATTTAAATTATTTTCTTAACTATGTAGAAATATAACAAAGTATAAACATTAACGTTTATAGCTGTTATATAATAATAAAACCAAACACGTGGACATATTAATTATAAAGCAAAACATAAAAATAGTATTATTCTAAATAACAACATGAATTTAATGGTGTGAGTGCTATTTCTTGCTGAAACAATATTGTCTTCATTCCTATGAATCTTTTTTATTTTTTATTTTATTTTTTATTTTTTTAATTATTTTTTAATTTACATCCAAGTTAGTTAGCATATAGTGCAACAATGTTTTCAGGAGTAGATTCCTTAATGACCTTTACCCATTTAGTCCTCCGTTGATGGACATTTGGGCTCTTTCCATATTTGGGATATTGTCGATAGTGCTACTAAAAACAATGGGGTGGATATGCCCCTTTGAAACAGCATACCTGTATCCCTTGGATAAATATTTAGTAGTGCAATTGTTAGATCGTAGGGTAGTTCTATTTTTAATTTTTTGAGGAATCTCCATACTGTTTTCCACAGTGGCTGCACCAGTTTACATTCCCACCAGCAGTGCAAAAGAGACCCTCTTTGCCTACATCCTCGCCAACATCTGTTGTTGCCTGAGTTTTTAATGTTAGCCATTTTAACAGGAGTGAAGTGGTATCTCATTGTGGTTTTGATTTATATTTCCCTGATGATGAGTGATGTGGAGGATTTTTTCATGTGTCAGTTGGCCATCTGGATGTCTTCTTTGGAGAAGTGTCTATTCATGTCTTTTGACCATTTCTTCACTGGATTATTTGTTTTTTGGGGTGTAGAGTTTGATAAGTTCTTTATAGATTTTGGATACTAACCCTTTATCTGATATGTTGTTTGCAAATATGTTTTCCCATTCCATTGGTTGCCTTTTAGTTTTGCTGATTATTTCCTTTGCTGTGCAAAAGTTTTTATCTTGATGAGGTCCTAATAGTTCATTTTTGCTTTTGTTTCCCTTGCCTCCGGAGACATGTTGAGTAAGAAGCTGCTGTGGGCAAGATCAAAGAAATTTTTGCCTGCTTTCTCCTCAAGGATTTTGATGCCTTCCTGGCTTACATTTAGGCCTTTCATCCATTTTGAGTTTATTTTTGTGTATGGTGTAAGAAGTGGTCCAGGTTCATTTTTCTGCATGTTGCTATCCAGTTTTGCCACCACCACTTGCTGAAGAGACTGTCTTTATTCCATTGGATATTCTTTCTTGCTTTGTCAAAGATTAGTTGGCCATATGTTTCTGGGTCCATTTCTGAGTTTTCTATTCTGTTCCATTGATCTTAATGTCTCTTTTTGTGCCAGTACCATACTGTCTTGATGATTATAGCTTTGTAATACAGCTAGATGTCCGGGATTGTGAAACCTCCCACTTTGATTTCCTTTTTCAAGATTGCTTTGGCGGGGTGCCTGGGTGGCTCAGTCGGTTAAGTGTCCGACTTTGGCTCAGGTCATGATCTCATAGTTTGTGGGTTTGAGGCCCACTTCAGGCTCTGTGCTGGAAGCTTGGAGACTGGAGCCTGCTTTGGATTCTGTGTCTCCCTCTCTCTCTCTGCCCCTCCCCCCCTCTTAAAAATAAATAATCATTAAAAAAGAAAGATTGCTTTGGCTATTCAGAGTCTTCTCTGGTTCCTATAAATTTTAGGATTTCTTGTTCTAGCTCTGTGAAGAATGCTGGTTTATTTTGATAGGGATTGCATTCAATATGTAGATTGCTTTGGGTAGTATTGATATTTTAACAATATTTGTTCTTCCTATCTAGGAACGTGGAATATTTTCCCCTTTTTTTGTGTCTTCTTCAATTTCTTTCATAAGCTTTCTGTAGTTGTCAGTGTATAGATTTTTCACCTCTTTGGTTAGACTTATTCCTAGGTATTTTGTGGGTTTTGGTATACTTGCAAATGGGATTGATTCCTTGATTTCTATTTCTGTTGCTTCATCATTGGTGTATAGGAATGCAACTGATTTATGTGCATTGATTTTATACCCCATAATGTTGCTGAATTCATGGATCAGCTCTAGCAGTTTTTTGGTGGAAACTTTTGGTTTTTCTATATAGGGTATCATGTCATCTCTGAAGAGTGAAAGTTTGACCTCCTCCTGGCTGATTTGGATGCCTTTTATTTCTTTGTTTTGTCTGATTGCTGTGGCTAAGATTTCCAATACCATGTTGTATAATAATGGCAAGAGTGGACATCCCTGTCTTGTTCCTGACCTTAGGGGGAAAGCTCTCAGTTTTTCCCCATTGAGGATGATATTAGCATTGGGTCTTTCATATGTGGCTTTTATGATCTTGAGGTATGATCATTCTATCCGTACTTTCTTGAAGGTTTTTATCAAGAAAGGACGTTGTGTTCTGTCAAATGCTTTCTCTGCATCTATTGAGAGTATCATATGGTTCTTGTCCTTTCTTTTATTGATGTGATGTATCACATTGATTGTTTTCACGGATATTGAACCAGCCTTGCATCACAGGTATAAATACCACTTGGTCGTGGTGAATAATTCTTTTAATGTATTGTTGGATCTGATTGGCTAGTACCTTGTTGAGAATTTTTGCGTCCATGTTCATCAGGGAAATGGGTCTGTAGTTCTTGTTTTTAGTGGGGCCTTTGGTTTTGGAATCAAGGAAATTCTGGCTTCATAGAAAGAGTTTGGAAGTTTTCCTTCCATTTCTATTTTTTGGAACAGTTCAAGAGAATAGGGGTTTACTCTTCTTTTAATGTTTGGTAGAATTCCCCTAGAAGTCATCTGACCCTGAACTCTTCTTTTTTGGGAGATTTTTTATTACCAGTTCTATTTCTTTACTGGTTATTGGTCTGTTAAAATTTTCTATTTCTTTCTGTTTCAGTTTTGATAGTTTATATGTTTCTAGAAATTTGTCCATTTCTTCCAGATTGCCCATTTTATTGGCATATAATTGCTCATAATATTCTTTTATTATTGTTTTTATTTCTGCTGTGTTGGTTGTGATCTCTCCTCCTTCATTCTTGATTTTATTTATTTGGGTTCTTTCTTTTTGCTTTTTGATCAAACTGGTTAGGGGTTCATCTGTTAATACTTTCAAAGAACCAGCTTCTGGTTTCATTGATCTGTTCTACTGGGTTTTGTTTGTTTGTTTGTTTGGTTCGTTTTGGTTTTGATAGCATTGATTTCTGCTCTAATCTTTATTATTTCCTGTCTTCTGCTGGTTTAGGGTTTTATTTGTTGTTCTTTTTCCAGATCTTTAAGGTGTAGGGTTAGTTTCTGAATCTGATACCTTTCTTCCTTCTTTTGGAAGGCCTAGATTGCTATACACTTCCCTCTTATGACCGCCTTTACCATGTCCCAAAGGTTTGGGGCTGTGGTGTTATCAATTTCATTGGCCTCCATGTACTTTTTAATTTCCTCTTTAACTTCTTGATTAGCCCATTCATTCTTTAGTATGATGTCTTTAGTCTCCAAAATATTTGTTATCTTTCCACATTTTTTTCTTGTGGTTGATTTTAGGTTTCAGAGCATTGTGGTCTGAAAATATGTATGCCATGCCCTCAATCTTTTGTACTTGTTAAGGGCTGATTTGTGTCCCAGTATGTGATCTATTCTGGAGAATGATCCATGTGCACTCAAGAAGAATGTGTATTTTGATGCTTTAGGATGAAATGTTCTGAATATATCTGTTAAGTCTATCTGGTCCAGTGTGTCATTCAAAGCCATTGTTTCCTTGTTGGTTTTCTGCTTAGATGATCTGTCCATTGCTGTAAGTGGAGTGTGTTGAAATCCCTTACTATTATGGTATTATTATCAATGATTTTTTTATGTTGTGATTAATTGATTTATATATTTGGGTGCTACTACATTTGGAGCATAAATATTTATAATTGTTAAGTCTTCTTGGTGGAAAGACCACTTGATTATGATACAATGTCCTTCTGCATCTCTTGATACAGTCTTTATTTGAAAGTCTAGATTGTCTAATATCAGAATGGCTACTCCAGCTTTCTTTTGTTGACCATTAGCATGATAGTTGATTCTCCATCCCCTTACTTTCAATCTGAAGGTGTCTTTAGGTCTAAAGTGGGTCTCTTGTAAACAGCATATAGATGGCTCTTGTTTTCTTATCCATTGTTACCCTATGTCTTTTTTTTTCAACGTTTATTTATTTTTGGGACAGAGAGAGACAGAGCATGAACGGGGGAGGGGCAGAGAGAGAGGGAGACACAGAATCGGAAACAGGCTCCAGGCTCTGAGCCATCAGCCCAGAGCCCGACGCGGGGCTCGAACTCACGGACCGCGAGATCGTGACCTGCCTGAAGTCGGATGCTTAACCGACTGCGCCACCCAGGCGCCCCTACCCTATGTCTTTTGATTGGAGCATTGAGTCCATTGACGTTTAGAGTGAGTACTAAAAGATATGAATTTATTGCCATTATGTTGCTTGTAAAATTGGCATGTCTGGTGGCATTCTCTGGTACTTTCTAATCTTTGTTGCTTTTGATCTTTATTTATTTTTTATATTTTCATCTTTTCTCTTCTCAGAGAGTACCCCTTAAAATTTCTTCTAGGGCTGGTTTAGTGGTCACAAACTCCTTTAATTTTTGTTTGTCTGGGAAACTTTTTATCTCTCCTTCTATTTTGAAGGACAGCCTTGCTAGATAAAGAATTATTGGCTGCATATTTTTCCAATTCAGCACATTGAATATATCCTCCCACTCCTTTCTGGTCTACCAGTTTTCTGTGGATAGGTTTGTTGCAAACCTGATCTGTTTTGCCTCGTAGGTTAAAGACTTTTTTCCCCTTGCTGCTTTCATGATTCTCTCCTTGCTGTGTATTTTGTGAATTTGACTATGATATACCTTGCTGATGGTTGGTTTTTATTAAATATAATGGGAGTCCTCTGTGCTTCCTGAATTTTGATGTCTGTGTCTTTCCCCACATTAGGAATGTTTTATGCTGTGATTTGCTCACATAACACTTCTACCCCTTTTTCTCTCTCTTCCTCTTCTGGGAACCCTATGATCCTGATGTTGTTCCTTTTTAATGAGTGACTGATTTCTCTAATTCTTAAATCATGCTCTTTTGCCTTCGTCTCCCTCTTTTCTTTCTGCTTCATTATTCTCCATAATCTGTCCTCTATATCACTGATTCGCTGCTCTGCCTAATCCATCCTTGCCTCCATGGCATCCATTCAAGATTGCAGCTCAATAATAGCATTTTTTATTTCACCCCAACTAGCTTTTACTTCTTTTATCTCCACAGAAAGGGATTCAAATCTATTTTGAACCCCAACTAGTATTCTTATCATCATGATTCTAAATTCTATTTCAGACATCTTGCTTGTATCTGTGTTGATTAAGTCCCTGGCTGTCATTTCTTCCTTCTCTCTTTTCTGGGGTGAATTTGTTTATTTCACCATTTTGAATGAAGAAAAATATTTAATAAGGTAAAAAAATACAATTTAAATTTTAAAACAACACACAAGAAAAGTCAAATAAATGATGCTATATCCTGGTGTGTTTTGGTCTGTTTTGTGAAATGAGTTTGATAGATTAGAGAAAAAAGGGAAAGATAAGAATAGAAAAAGAAAAAAAGAAGAAAGAAAAAGAAAAAAGGAAAACCTTTGAAAATTTGAAAAATGAATACAATCAAATGGAATAAATATGCTTGTATTATTTTTAAAGATAATCAGTAAACTAGGTGTGCCTTGGTGTCTCATTTGGTTAAGCATCTGACTTCAGCTCAGGTCATGGTTGCATGGCTCATGGGTTTGAGCTCCACGTTGGGCTCTGTGCTGACAGCTCAGAGCCTGGAGCCTGCTTGAGATTCTGTGTCTCCCTCTCTCTCTCTGTCCCTTACCCACTCATGCTCTGTCATTCTCTCTCAAACATAAACATTAAATTTTTTCAAAAAAAAAAGATAATCACTAAATTAAAATAGAAAACTTCTCATAGACACCTTTGGCACTCCTGATGAGCCCTCTCACTAACCCATTAGGGGAATTGAAGAAACTCACCTTGCCTGAAGCATAATTCTAGGGGCAAAAGATGTGGTAATAAATAAGGTTAGAGAGATAAAAGAGACTGGTTTGGCAAACTAAGAAGTTTGGACTCTCTGTTATCAAAGGGAAGTCACTGAAGGATTTTAAGCCCTGGAGAGAATGATGATATTTGCTTTTTTAGAAAGATTACTCTGGCTGCAATCATGGATTAGAAAATGGCTAACTGGAGCCTTGGAGACAAGCTAAGGGCTAATTTTAATTGCCCATGCAATGAGGCTGACCTATTGGTGAAGCTGGGGCTAGACAAGAGGTGGTAGACATAAGAGATACCAAGGAGGTGGCTTAATGATTGATTGCATGTCAAGTTTCTCATGAAGTCAACTAAAACAGGAAATACAATTTGAAGAACAGTTTTAGGAAAATGGAAGAAGTACAGCAAAGTACATATTGAGTTTGTGGTACCTTTGGAACAGCCATTGTGGAGATGTCTAGTAGGCAGTCACCATAAAGGTGTACCTGGAAATGTAGATTTGGGATTAGTGAAAGCAAGTGCAAAAAAAAAATAATCAGGGAATAACTTATGAAGAAGATGCTAAAATTTAAATTATTGCCTTACCTTGCCATATAATCCACACATTTAAATGGATTCTTGGAATTTATGAAATGCGTACTTTAGTTTCATACTCTTGGCCAACATTATATGATACTTTTCATACTATCACAGTTAAAAGTCCTGCCTCCTACATTAACAGGAGTATTTTTTTTAGAAACAACTTAGCTACTAAATGTTTTTCTCATTTTTGAAAGTGTTCTGAAACAGCTGAGAACTGTGATCTTTCTTTCTTTCTTTCTTTCTTTCTTTCTTTCTTTCTTTCTTTCTTTTCTTGAAAAATGTTTTAATGCTAGGTAACAGTCTGTCCTGCTTTAGAGAAAGCTCATCAATGGCAATCTCTTTTGTACATAAGTAAGCCACTACTTATATATTATCTTGAAGGGCAGAAAGCAACTATGTTCAGAAAGGAGATTACCCCAACAGATCATTAGGAATGTAATGGCTTCTAAGAATGGCACAAAATGGCTCCTCACTTTTCTTTTTGCATCATCATTAGTCTCTTAGAATCCCTCCTCTCTGGTCTCCCTCTCCTTGTCAAACATGCTTTCAATATTTGATCCCCAATTCTTTGCCTCTTTAGTTGTCCCCAACCCCAGCACAAAAGGACAAGTTAGGCCATCCAGGTCCTGAGTCATCCTCTGCCTTCTGATTTAAGTACCTATAGGGCAGGATCTCAAAATACCAGTTTCATTCTGATAATGACATTAAAACCTAACACCAGGGAGTCATTGTTAAAACAAACATTCTTCCTTTCTTTTTTTAAAATATTTTTAACATTTAATTTATTTTTGGGAGACAGAGAGAGAGCAAGGGAGAGGCAGAGAGAGACAGATACACAGAATCTGAACCGTCAGCACACAGCCTGAGAACCCATGAACCCTGAGATCATGACCTCAGCCAAAGTTGGATGCTTAACCAACTGAGCCACCAAGGCATCTAAAGGTTCTCCCTTTCAAGTTTTACTTAAGTTTTCCTCCCAAAAGAATGATTGGGTCAAGAAAAGAAACCTATCCTACCTGTCACCCGTCTTAAGTTTAACTATTTTTTTTTATTTTTATTGTTTGAGAGAGAGAGAGAGAGAGAGAGAGAGAGCATGAGAATGCATAAATGGGGGAAGAGTAGAGACAGAGAGGGAGAGAGAGAATCCAAGCAGGCTCCAAGTTTTCAGCACAGAGTCCAATGTGGGGCTTGAACTCATGAACCATGAGATCATGACCTGAACGGGAAGGCAGACACTTAAGCGACTGAGCCACCCAGGTGCCCCCTGTCTGTTGCCCATCTGCATCTTTCATTCCTGCATGATCCCATTCCCACCCTCTCTATGCCTTTCTGGCCTCTCCTCTAGAACAAATGGAACCCAGTTGGATGGAATGGCAGATGCATTAGTGGTCAAAGGTTCATAAATAGCCTTCTGTTTCCTGACACGATAGGTTTGAGAGGGTGCCCCATCTGTGTTTAAGGAACAATGTAGTCCACCTTAAGTGATACTTTGGATCCTTATGGTGAGTCCGCTCCTGACCCAGACTGATCCAGAACAGTTCACCTTGCCTCCAACCCTTCTCCTCAATTAGAGAACTGCCTTGTATTGAGGAAGTTGGATAAACCATATCACTGCTGTTCATCTCATTTCCCAAGATTTCACCTGACTTCTTCCAACCTCATCTAAACTGATTTTTTGAGGATGAGCTAGTTACTTTCCCAGAATGGGTACTCACACTAAGCACATTCTCCAAAATTGACAGCTCTTTTTGGTTTCAAAAATATACATAATGCAGACATAATAAGGAAATTACACACAGATGGATGTTAGTCAAGTACCTTCCTGAATTATGATTGCAAGTCAGACTGTCTAATATAAGATATCCAAGTTCAATCAAATTCATTTTAAGAAATGGGATTGCTAAGACTAGACCCTCCCCCCAAATAAGAAAATACAACATCCTATTTCGTTAATTTTTGCATTTACATATTTGTAACAGAATCTGAGTAGCTCAGGCTGCCATAACAAAATACTATGGATTTTAGTGGCTTAAACAACGGAAATTTGGGGTGCTTGGGTGGCTCAGTCGGTTAAGCATCCAACTCTTGATTTCAGCTCATGTCATGATCTCACAGTTCATAAAATCCAGTCCTCATTATGCTCTGCACTGGCAGCACAGAGCCTGGTTGGGATTCTCTCTCTCTCTCTCTCTCTCTCTCTCTCCCTCCTCTGCTCTTTCTCTCAAAATGAATAAATAATCAAATAAACTTTAAAAAAAGGGAGGGGGGAATTTATTTCTTCACAGTTCTGGAAAGTGAAAAGCCCAAAATCAAAGTTCTAGCAGACTTCAGTTTCTGGTGAGAGGTCTCTTCCTAGTTTGCCGACAATGCTTTACTGTGTCTCATATGGTAGAGAGAGAAAGATCCTAGTGTCTCTTACTTTTTTTAAAAAAATTGCTTTAATGTTTATTTTTTGGGGGGGGGTGATTGGGGGAGGGGCAGAGAGTGAGAGGGAGACCCAGAATCTGAAGCAGGCTCTAGGCTCTGAGCTGTCAGCACAGAGCCTGATGCAGGGCTTGAACTCACGAACTGTGAGATCATGAACTGAGCCAAAGTTGGACGTCCAACCTACTGAGCCACTCAGGTGCCCCGTTACTTTTTTATAAGGACACTAGTTCTATAGGATTGGGGTTCCATGCTTTTACGACCTCATTTAACCTTAAAGACCTCCTTAAAAGCCCTTTTTTTAAATACAGTCAACATGGAGGGGTAGGGCTTCCACATCTGAATTCTGGGATGACACAATTCAGTCCATAGTAGAGTCCTAAAATGCAAACTCCATTAAGTGACCACTCTGGAAGGCTTCTTTGAATGGACAGAAAAATGAAATACTATAAGCCTTTCACAAATGGGAATTGTTTCTTATTAATGTATCATGAAATCTATGTTGTAAGTTGGAAGCAGCAATTTTTGTGTATGTGTATCTTCATGGTATGAAATACATCCATTTCCTTCTATATGAATTGAGTCAAAAGTTTGGAAATAACATTGATACAGTCTGTATAATTTGAATTCAGGTTAATGGCTCATGACTACCTACTTGAATGATAATAGAATAATAGAACGACTATGGAAAAGATTGTTCAGTAAGTCCCATTCTGGTTACAAACAAGAGATAGCATCATGGTTAAACTATCTAGTCTAAATAACTGAGATGATAACAGTGTTTCTCAAGTGGAAAATGTGTCTTTTAACTCCAGGAAGATTTAGAATTTGGCACATTCAGAAAGAGCTAAAAGAATCAAAACTATAGCATTACATTTCCAGGTACAAATTAATTTGTTTGATATTTTATATTTTTATAATGTTTGTGGGAGTTTTGTTTTTAAAAAATAATTCCCATGGGGGAGGGGAAGGAAAAAAAAAAAAGAGGTTAGAGTGGGAGAGAGCCAAAGCATAAGAGACTGTTAAAAAATGAGAACAAACTGAGGGTTGATGGGGGGTGGGAGGGAGGAGAGGGTGGGTGATGGGTATTGAGGAGGGCACCTTTTGGGATGAGCACTGGGTGTTGTATGGAAACCAATTTGTCAATAAATTTCAGAAAAAAAAAAATGTAAAAAAAAAAATAAATAATAATTCCCATTTAGAAAGTTTAATTATTTGACTTAAAGAGTTAAACTGAAATTTTTAAAGATTTATAAAAACAGCTTTATAATAGGCTTACTAAACTTTAGTTTCTTACTAAATTGATAAGATTACTTATCATTCAGAAAGACTTTGCCTAGGTAGAAGATTGGAGATCTAAAAAGGAAAAAAGTAAATATTAAATGTTTAAACCTGGCCCATTAAATTAATGTTAATGGAAGGGTGTTAAATTTGTAAATGAAACCAAACATTATTCAAGGTTTCTTTAAGAACAATTGCTACCATGGGGATGCCTGGGTGGTTGAGTTGTTTAAGTGACTGACTTGATTTCAGCTTAGGTCTTGACCTCAGGTTGTGAGTTCAAGCCCTGTGTTGGGCTCTGTGTTGGGTGTGAAAGCTACTTTTAAAAGGCGAGGGAGGGGCACCTGGTTGGCTCAGTCAGTTAAGCACCAGACTCTTGGTTTCACCTCAGGTCATGATCTTGCTATTTCATGGGTTGGAGCATCTGGTGGGACTCTGTGCTGGCAGCATGAAGCCTGCTTGGTATTCTCTCTCTCTCTCTCTCTCTCTGACCCTCTCCCATTCACGTTATCTCTATCTCCCAAAAAAAGTAAATAAATAAACTTAAAAAAATTAAAACACAAAAACAAAAACAACCAAAACTGAGTTTGGAACCTTAGTTAGATACCATTATGCTTCTTATATTTTTTTAAGCTGTAGAGAATATTTTTGGAACAATTGGACATTTGATGATATTTTTATCATACATTAATTTTCTTTAAGTTTTAGTTATTTGATGACACATGTTGAAATATTTAAGGATGATGTGTCAAGATGTCTAATATTTACTTTAAATATTTCAGAAAATTATATATACATAAATATATTATTTAATAATATATTAAATATATATAAATTATATATATATATATATGAGAAATAGCAGCAAATATGGCAACAAGTTGATGTTTGTTAAATTCAGGTAAAGATCATGTAAGTACTGACTGTATTTTTTTTTTTTTTTTTTTTTTAGTTTTCTGCTTGTTTGTCTCAAAATTTTTATAATATAAAGCTTGGGGAAAAAGCAAGTTTGGAGGAATAACAGTAATTCATCAAATATTCATTTTCCATACCAAAAAGATTTTCAGTATTTGGTAAATGTTATTCTACTTGGCACCATAATATAACAGAGTTCAGAGAGCTTCACAAATCTTTGAAGCATTCTTTGAAAGATAACAGAGGAAAGGATTAGAAGGGTGAAATGTGCTATAGCACTAAGTGGAATCAAGACTACTTATGCTACTTTTATTTATCTAGTAAACTAAAATTTAATCTCAGTAATATATCTCTGTCTCACAATAAAAGTTTAACAAGTTGGCAGCTGGAGAAAAAAGAATTCACCAATAAATGTAAAAATAACAGCTTTTTCTGAAAATAATAAATGCCATTATTATACACAATTTTGTAAAATTTTCTAATTCCATTATCAGACATAATTGCACTGACAGAATGTAACTTAATGTACATTTTAAGGGCAAGTATGCATTTTATTTTATTTCTCATAAAGGAAGTTGCCACTGTGAATACTGGTTGCAGATTCTCTTTCAGATTTGGTCTTTTTTTCTTTTTCTATCTAAAATGCTCAAACCATAGAGATTGTAGGTCTGTTCTTTGTCAATTATGCTGCTTATCACATTCATTAGTGTGCTTCACTCTGATTGAGTTATGAGTTCTTGCTGGTTGTGGAGTCATTTATTCAAGTTAGTTTCCTGAAGCTCCTTCTGGGTTTGTTATTTTCCTCATTACATTTTTCATTGCCTTTCCAGGGCCTGTTACAGCATGCTGAATGGCAGCAGTTCCAGCACAGATATACTCAAGGCCTGGATGCACAGACCAAATGCTCCACTCTACCTTTCATGCTCAGCAACATGTAGAAAAATCTCCATGCCAAATGAGAAAACCCTTCCTTTGCTTTCCTACAAATCTGTTCAGGCTCTTCTACCAGAGATACCGAGAAACATTTTTTAGAAGATTTAAAGCATTCATGTATTCGAAATATTTATTAGGTATCTTCTGTGGGTTGATAGTGTTTAAGGTACAAGAAATACAGAGAAGAATAAGACATGGCCTAAAAGCTTAGAATCTAAAATCAAAGGGTGTAAATGTGGAAAAGATATGTTATACATCTATTTAAGTGTTTTAGCAGAGATATTCACTGTGATGTGGTCTTGGAGTCTGAGACAACTCTTTTTACCCTGGAGGGTTTGTTTTGTTTGTTGTGGGTTTTCTGTCCTCATTGTCATAAAATTCCTACCTCTGAAGTTAAAGAGTAATAGACCCAGTGGGATCAGGGACACTGTTGTTGCTAAGTAAATTTGCCTCCTTCTTACATGCCCAATGGTTGCTATGGAATCTAGCAGAGGCGACTCCTAAAATAGTTTCAGTGAGAGGTAAGGAGGTATAAAACTTCCTCTCCAAACATAGCTGCAAGTCTCTAAGCACACATGGGTCAAATGTCAAAAACACCAAGATTGATTCTCATTGTCAGTTGGAAGAGACTGCTCATCTTAACTTTTAAGTCCTAGAAGCATAGTGATGTCTCAGGTATAGAGATGAAAAGGACCTAAATGAAATAATGAATGTAAAGAGATTAAGTCAGAGAGTCTGGGAAGATGATGGAATAGGAGGACACTAAGTTCACCCCACCCCACATTTACAACTAGATATCACTTACATCTGAGTAAATAAATTGGAGAGCCATCCGAAGACTGGCAGAACAAACTCCACAACTAAATGTAGAGGAGAAGCCACATGGGAGAGGTTAAGAAGAGCAGAAATGGTGGTAGGGAGCTGCCTGCAGGAGGGAGGGAGCTGCTGCGGATGCAGAGAGAGGAATGCACCAGGAAGCCCACATGGGGAAAATGAATCCTCACAAAGTCTGGCCTTGAAAACCAGAGGGGCTGCATCCTCACCCATAAAGAGATAACATCCTGGGGAGAGGTAATACAGAAGCAACAGTTTGCACAACATGTGGGGTAAACAAGAGGAGATCTGTTTATGCTGATTCCAGAGCATGCTAGGGGACTTCTCCAGGAATGAAGGAAGTGGGAGGTCCTATTTTCCTCCCTCGCCCCCCAGCATAAACACAGCCACCTGTGAGAGATGGTGCCACACAGTCACTTGCACCCTAACTTGCTAGCAGTGTACCTGCCCACAAATTCTCCTGAGGGCTTCCCCACTCCAAGCCCCCTGGCCTGTACCCAGCACTAATTTTGTCAATGTAGTGTATGCTTCACCCAGCTGCCACATGCTGACATCAACCACCCCTAGCCACCGCTGCATGCTGTGCCCAGCTACCCCAAACAAAGATGCCATTTGCCTCTGGCCACCCCCATTTCATGATGCCACACACCCCCAACTGCCACCACTTTTCTGTGGATCTGGCCTACAACTAGCAGCTCAGTGTAAATTTTGCTAAAATCATGGGCACATCCTGCCTGGCCTCTGCATGTAGATACCACATGCCCCAGCATCTCTCACTGCCCATGATACAAGCCATGGTCTTGGTGCACTGTGCTATGGAGGATCTGGCCTATAACTAGGGTGAAATTTTTGCCAATATTGCTCCCAGCCTCCTGCAGTCACATCCTCTCAGAGCCAGCCTGCCTGGGTCTCACTAACATCACAGAGAGCAAGTACAGCCAAGAGGCAGACAGTCGAGGCAGACAGTCAATGCAGACAACTGGACTGAAAGGAAAAGCTCCTCAGACACAATAGCGGGACACAAGCAACACTCATAGGAGACTCTACTAGGGTGGCAGATTCTGTTGAACAGGGGACACTGTATGATAGAACACTACAGGACCTCTACTGCATTCTTCAAGACCAGAGGATGTAGCTGACTTTTCTAATGCACAGAAACAGACACAGATAGGTAGACAACATGAAGAGACAGAGAAACATAACTCAAATAAAAGAACAGGACAAACTCACAAAGGATATCCAAGCAGAGAAATAAGTAATATGCCTGGTAGAGAATTTAAAGTAATGATCATAAAGATATTCAATGGACCTCATAAAGGATGGAAGACATCACTAAGACTCTTGACAAAGAGATAAAAAATAACATAACAAAGGTCAAGAACTCAATAAATGAAATTTAAAATACAATAGATGGAATAAATAGTAGGCTACAGGAAACAGAGGAACATATAAGTGACCTGGAGGATAGAGTAATGGAAAGCAATCAATGTGACCAGATGAGAGACAAATATAGCAGAATGAGAATAGACTTAGAAAACTCATTGACTCCATCAAGCATAATACCATTTACATAATAGGCATCTCAGAAGAAGACAAAGAGGGGTAGAAAATGTATTTGAAGTAATAATAGCTGAAAACTTCTGGAATTGAGGGAAGGAAACAGAGATCCACATTGAAGAGGCACAGAGATCTCCCAACAAATTCAACCGAAGGAGGTTCATACCAAGACAAATAGTAATTAAAATGGCAAAACATAAAAGAATTTTAAAGGTTGCAAGAGAAAAGACAATTACATGCAAAGGAAATCCCCATAAGACTATCAATAGAATTTTCAGTAGAAACTTTTGAGACCAGAAGGGAGTGGCATGATATACTCAAAGTGCTGGAAGGGTAAAATTTGCAATTACGAATACTATATCCAGCAACATTATCATTCTGAATAGGAGAGATAGAGTTTTTCAGACAAACAAATTCAGAACATTCCATTCAAAAACAGTAGAATACACATTTTTTTTAAGTGCACATGGACCATTCTCCAGAACTGATCACATATTAGACCACAAAACAAGTCTCAACAAATTAAAAAGATTGAAGTCATACCATGCATCTTTCCTGACCACAATGCTATATGAAGCTAGAAATCAACCATAAGAAAAAATCTGGAAAGAGCACAAATACATGGAGGTTAATAACATGCTACTAAACTATGGGCCAACCAAGAAATCAAGAAGAAATCAAAAAGTACATAGAAACAAATGAAAATGAAAACACAATGGTCCAAAACCTTTGGGATAGAACAAAAGTAGTTCTAAGAGGGAAGTGTATAGCAATACAGGCTACCTCAAGAGAAAAGAAAAATCTCAAACAACCTAACCTCACACCTAATGGAAGCTGGAAAAAGAACAATAAACAAAATCCACAGCCAGCAGAAGGAAGGGAATAATAAAGATTAGAGCAGAAGTAAATGAAATAGAAACAAACAAACAAACAAAAAAACAAACAACAACAACAACAACAAAAACACAATAGAACAGATCAATGAAACGTAGAGCTGGTTCTTTGAAAAGATCAACAAAATTGATAAGCCTCTAGCCAGACTCACCAAAAAAAAAAAAAAAATACAGAAAGGACTCAAATAAAGAAAATCACAAATGAAAGAAGAGAAATAACAATCACCACCACAGAAACACAAATTATAACAGAATATTATGAAAAACTATATGCCAACAAATTAGACAATCTAGAAGAAATGTATAAATTCCTAGAAACATATAATCTACTAAAAATGAAGCAGGAAGAAGTAGAAAATCTGAACAGACTGATTACCAGCAAGGTGATTAAATCAGTAATCAAAAAGCTCCCCACAAACAAAAGTCCAGGACCAGTTGGCTTCACAGGAGAATTTTACCAAACATTTAAAAAAGAATTAATACCTACTCTTCTCAAACTATTCCAAAAAATAGAAGAAGGAAACTTCTAAATTCATTGCATGAAGCCATGCAATTTAGTATTACCCTGATACCAAACCCAGATAAAGACACCACAAAAAAGAGAGACAGAGAGAGAACTTAGGCCAATATATCTAATAAACATAGATGCAAAAATCCTCAGCAAAATATTAGCAAACACACTGAAACTATACGTTAAAAAAATCATTCATCACGATCATGTGGGATTTATTTCCAGGATGCAAGGATGATTCAACATCTGCTAGTCAATCAAAGTAATAAATCACATCAATAAGAAAAAGATAAAAACCTCATAATCATTTCAATAAACACAGAAAAAGCATTTGACAAAGCACAACATCCTTCATGACAAAATGATGATGTTTTCAAAAAACATACAACAAGGAAAACAAAGCCATATGTGAAAAACTAACAGTGAACATCATACTCAATAGGGAAAAACTGAGAGCTTTCCCTCTAAGGTTAGGAACAAGACAAGGATGTCCACTTTTATTCAATGTAGTACTGGAAGTCCTAGCTACAGACAGCAACAACTACCAAAAGGGCATCCAAATCAGTAAGGAAGAACTAAAACTTTCACTATTTGCAGATGATATGATGCTATGTATAGAAAACCCAAAAGACTCTGCTAAAAACTACTAGAGCTGATAGATGAATTCCATAAGGTCTCAGAATACAAAATCAATATACAGAAATCCATTGCATTTCTTTACACCAATAATGAAGCAGCAGAAAGAGAAATTAAGAAAACAATACCATTTACAACTGCACCAACAATAATAAGATACCTAGGAATAAACCTAATCAAACAGGTGAAAGACTTGTACTCTGAATACTATAAAACACTGATGAAAGAAATTGAAGACAACAGAAAGAAATGGAAAGACATTCCATGCTCATGTATTGGGACAACAAATATTTTTAAATGTTTGTATTACCTAAAGCAATCTACAGATTTAGTGCAATCCCTATCAAAATACCAAAAGCATTTTTCACGGAACCAGAACATTTAATCCTAACATTTTATTTATTTTTTAAATTTTTTAAATGTTTATTTATTTTTGAGAGAGAGAGAGAGAGAGAGGCAGACTGCAAACAGAGGGAGGGGCAGAGAGAGAGTGGAAGACACAGAATTGGAAGCAGGCTCCAGGCTCTAAGCTGTCAGCACAGAGCCTGGCATGGGGCTCAAGCCCATGAACTGTGAGATCATGACCTGAGCCGAAGCCGGTCACTTAACCCACTGAGTCTCCCAGGTGCCCCTAATCCTAAAATTTATATGGAAACTCAAAAGACCCCAAAGAGCCAAAGCATTTGAAAAAGAAAAGCAAGTCTGGAGGTATCACAATTTCAGACTTCAAGTTATATTACAAAGCTGTAGTAATCAAAACTGTATAGTACTCGCACAAAAATAGACACCTAGCTCAGTAGAACAGAATAGAAAACCCAGAAGTATACCCACAATTATATGGATAATTAATTGTCAAGAAAGGAAGAAAGAATATCCAGTGGGAAAAAGACAACCTCTTCAATGAATGTGGGGGCATTTGTGTGGCTCAGTTTGTTAAGTGCCCGACTTGGGTCAGGTCATGATCTCATGGTTCGTGAGTTGGAGCCCTGTGTCAGGCTTTGTGCTGACAGGTCAGAGCTGGAACCTGCTTTGGATTCTGTGTCCCCCGCTCCCTCTGCCCCTCCCCCATTCCTGCCCTCTCTCTCTCTCTGTCTCTCTCTTTCTCTCTTTCTCTGTCTCAAAAATAAACATTAAGAAAATAAAAAAATAAATAAATAAAGAGCGAAATGTGAGACCTGAAACCATAAAAATCCTAGAAGAGAGCAGAGGTAGTAATTTCTCTGACATTGGCCATAATAACAGTTTTCTTTAAGTTTATATATTTATTTTGAGGAAGAGAGAACGCATGTGAGGGACACAGAGAGAGGGAAAGAGAGAATCCCAAAGCAGGTTCTGTGCTGTCAGGGGAGCCCAATATAGGGCTTAAACTCACAAACCATGAAATCATGACCTGAGCTGAAATCAAGAGTCAGACGTTTAACCGACTGAGCCACCCAGACACCTGAGCAACATTTTTGTACATGTCTCCTTAGGCAAGGAAAACAAAAGCAAAAGTAAACTACTGGGACTGAATCAAAATTAAAAGCTTCTGTACAGCAAACAATCAACAAAACTAAAAGGCAACCTACAGAATGGGAAAAGATGTTTGCAAATGACATATCTGATAAAGGGTTAGTATCCATAATATATGAAGAACTTCTACAACTCAACACCCAAAAAACAAATAATACAATTACAAAATGGGCAGAAGATATGAATGAACATTTCTCCAAAGAAGACATATTCAATATCACTCATCATCAGGAAAATGCCGACCACAATGAGATATCTCACACCCAACAGAATGGTTAAAATAAAAAACACAAGAAATAGCAAGTGTTGATGAGGATGTGGAGAAAAAGGAACCCTTGTGCATTGTTGGTGGGAATGCAAACGGGTGAAACCACTGTGGAAAACAGTATGAAGTTTTCTCAAAACATTAAAAGTACAACTACTCTTTGATCCAGTAATCTCACTCTTTGGTATTTAAAAAAAAAATAAAAATCCAAAAAAAAAACGCACAAACTTTAATTCAAAGGGATACATGCACTTCTAAGTTTATAGCAGCATTATTTACAACAGCCAAATATGGAAGCAGTCCAAGTGTCCATTGATAGGTGAATGGATAAAGAAGTGGTGTGTGTGTGTGTATGTCAGAGAAAGACAAATACCATATGATTTCAGTTACATATGGAATTTAAGAAACACTTAAATTTCACTTATATATGGAAATAAGAAACAAAACAAGTGAGCAAATGTAAACAAAAAAGAGAGACAGACAAACCAAGAAACAGACTCTGAACCATAGAGAATAAACTGATGGTTACCAGAGGGGAGATAGGTAGGGAGATTGGTCAAATGAGTAATGGGGATTAAGGAGTATACTTTTGATGAGCACTGGGTGATGTATGGCATTGCTGAATCTCTATAGTATACACCTGAAATTAACATAACCCTGTATATTGACTATTTTGGAATTAAAAAATTTTTTAAAGGAGATTTAAGTCAGTGTCTGACATACTGCAAATGCTTAATAAATGATATTCATTATAAATATCATCCCTGATTTTATACCCAAGCCAGAAAGCCTGAAAGGTAAATCTCCCTAAATTACCTAGCTAATAAATGGCTTTTATGTGACCATTTGATTCATGTCTCTACTATTAACTCATAAGACTCAAAATTTAATTAGGCAAGAATGAGGTAAGTTTTTGCTTATACTTGTGTTCTCTGCATCTACAACAGCGCTGGTATATAACAGATACATATAAATATTTAACACATCCATTTCTTTTTTTTAACAAAAAAAATTGCTAGATATACCTGGATTAAAATTCCAACTCCAGTACCTTCTAGCTATATAAACTTAGACAAGTTAACCACTTTCAGTCATAATTTTCCCACTTGTTGAAAATGGGGCTAATGTTACTTAACACTTACTTCGCAGGCTTGTGGAGAAGCGTAGATGAGGCAAGCACTGTGAGTATCATGCCCTGCACGGGAGAGGCTCATTACATTTTAGTCTCCTTATCTTTTGCAGTCTGCTCTATAGTTTTCTGTCTGAATTAGCAAACATCAAGATTTGCCACAAGAGGGCAATACTATATGGAAATGGAAATCTATGCCAAAAAAAACCCCATAAAAAACAAACAAATAAAACAACAAAATAACCCCCCAAAACACCCCAAGAAAACCTACTCCCAAATGAAAACCTTTCCAAAATTACATTTATTCCTCTCTCTCTTTCTATCCTTCTCCCTGCCCCCCATAACTATAGTTTGTTAATAAGGTTTTCATATTTAGAATTCTGTTCTTTTCTATTGTGTTCTTTAAAAATCAGGTAACCTTGGGGCGCCTGGGTGGCGCAGTCGGTTAAGCCTCCGACTTCAGCCAGGTCACGATCTCGCGGTCCGTGAGTTCGAGCCCCGCGTCGGGCTCTGGGCTGATGGCTCAGAGCCTGGAGCCTGTTTCCGATTCTGTGTCTCCCTCTCTCTCTGCCCCTCCCCCGTTCATGCTCTGTCTCTCTCTGTCCCAAAAATAAATAAAAACGTTGAAAAAAAAATTTAAAAAAAAATCAAGTAACCTTAAAAATCAAACCGTCACGAGGAGCCAATTTCACCCTCTGCAATTATTACTGCTCCTTTAGTTGGTGGTCTTGACTTGCATGTAAAAAGATAATGCTTCTGATTATGTAAGTTCAAATCTTAGAGTTATATTAGATTCCTGCCTCATCCATGCAATATGTTTCCTTCCTTTAATTAATATGCTTAGTGCCTATCTCTTCCCCATTCTCATGTCTACCTACCTGGTCCAAATCCCCTCTTCTCATCTCTCAACCATTTACCTTTTGGTCTTCCAACTGTTTTTCTTTAGTCCATTTATTGAATAACAAATGCTTGGATCCAATACACTTATACAAGGTGGTCTATGTTCCGTGCTCTTCCTAGGAAAGACTCCCATTTCTTTCCCTGGGACTAAATGATGTTTCTTTTGGGCTACATTTAACATTTTTGTGTTTCATGATAACAGTGGAAAGGAAGAGGGAGTAATATATTTTGAGAATGGCTCTGCAATTTATGAAAGCATTTTTCAGCTGCAAAGGACATTAGCAAGTCACATAGGCTGCTGCCACTAATGATATGTATACTTGCCTATCAGAGAATGCATGTTCATATCCCAACCAATTTGACAAGAAACAAATGTTAGGAGCACTGTGTAGACCGAAAAAACAAAAACAAACACAAAAACAAAACTTTTATCAAGGCAGAATAAATAATACCTGTTATGATGCTATGGAAGAATTTGATCTAAACTTTCCTCTACTAGCAGAAGACTATCTTAGAAATTTTCCTGATTCATAAATTTTTTTTAGTGTAAAATGGTTTTGAAAACAAATCTGATTCTTCTGTCTTCTTTGCTTCTCTTATTAATAACCGAATCATCTAAATGAAATATTCTAGATACAAAGGACAAATATCGTATGATATCACTTATATGAGATACCTACAGTAGTCCAATTCATAGAGAGAAAGTAGAATGGTGGTTACCAGGGATTGGGGGAGAGGGGTATGGGAAGTTGTTCTTTAATAGGTACAGAGTTTTAATTGGGGAAGATGAAAAAGTTCTGCAGATGGATGGTGGTGATGACAACACAAAAATGTGAATGCACTTAAATGTCACTGAATTGTTGTATACTTAAAAAATAGTTAAAATGGTAAATTTTATGTTATATATATTATGTATATAAAATAATATATATATATTGTGTATATATGTATATATATATATATATATATATATATATATAATCTGAAATGCGAATCATGTGTTTTATTCATCTGGGTTCAATATTGTTTTTCTAGATGTGATATTAAGTTCAAATAGAATTGCACAAAACCTACTTTCAAGGAGCATGCTTTGGGAAAAGATAACACATAGGTAGAAATGCAGGCAGTGACAGTGTCCCTGCCTTCTCACTGTAACAAAGGCTGAAGAGGATGTTTAATCTTTCTAGGTGTATTCGCTTTCAATTTAGTAACCTTTTACTAGGCCTGAATTTGGCCTCAGAATATATGAGTCTCAGAGGCCTAAATCTACAAAACAAATTAAAAAATACAGTATTCCTCTTCTTATCCATGGAAGATACATTTCAAGACCCCCATCGAATGCCTGAAACTGTGATAGTGCCAAACCCCATATATACTATGTTATTTCCAATACATACATTCCTATGATAAAGTTTAATTTATCAGTCAAGCACAGTAAAGAAAATTAACAAAAACAACTAATAACAAAATAGAAAAACTATAATAATTACTATAATAAAAGTTATATGGATGTGGTCTCTGTCTCCCCCCAAAATATTTTATTGTACTGTACTTCTTCTTCTTCTTCTTCTTCTTATAATGATGTGAAATGATAAAATGCTTTCCTGATGAGAAGAAGTGAGGTGAAGGATGACATAGCATTAGGTCACTCTTGACCTTCTGATGATATGTCAGAAAGAGAACCATCTGCTTCCATACTGCAGTTGGCCATGGGTAACTACAACTATGGAAAGGTAAGCTACAATTAAGGGGCAACTACTGTAATAATAACCCAACAGTAATACTTATTAAGTATATATCAAGCACCAGGATTAAGTGCCAGCCAGGATCTAGGTCAAGAAAAAAGTTATAGGCAGATTTACAAATATCATATATTAGCTTACTATCCCCAACTCACTATTTTGCTTTTTAAAATAAACAAAGCCCCATACATCCCATTTATTACAGAATTAAGAAAACTAACAGAGACACACCTCTGTGCCAGTAACCATGTCAAAGAGTATGTCAGCCAATAATATTTATGAAACTCACATGCCGCTGACAGGCCCACATACTGTGAAGTAGAAATTTTCAGAAAGGGTACATTTTGATCCATTAAAATTTCCTATGAAAAAAAGCTTGCAGGTATAGACACTCTTTGATTTAGAAAGTCTATTCTTTTAGAAAGAATCTAGTTCAATTATTATGGTGGGGGAAATAATACATAAAAACAACAGTTCAAAACTGATGATAAATTCACCTCAAAGCAAAACCATTTCTTTGCTTGGTTAATGTGGCATAAGAGAAAGCTTGACTAGCAAGTATAATTAAAGTATGAATCACAGGCATGAGTCATGAATAACCCTGAGAGCACCTATAGGGAAAAAAGTCCATTATAACCTACTAAATTTAGAGACTAAAGGATGAAGGGTAGGAGGAAAAATCTTAATTCCATGTAATGCAGTTATGGGCCTGAATGGAAACACTGATAATGGCATTGATGCATTATTGGTCCAGCATTTGTGTGAGGCTCTGTAACACAGCATATTATGCTTAATGTATAGGTACTCATTTTTGATGTTTTCTATTCCTAGAATTTCTTGAGGTCAGGTACTTTGCTTTGCTTTATTTGTTTTTCCATACAAATCACTTCTTGACTCAGATTCTACTAATGTAGATAGTTGGCATAAAACATGCAGCTACACACGTGAATGGGCAAATGATAACCCATATCTCAGAACTAGAATAAATGTGTCCTGACATATAAGACTTTTGAAAAAATGAAAAATGACATCCAATAATATATTAAATGCTACTTTTCAGACTGTTGATACATTTTAAAGAATCACAGAAATTTTATTTAATGAAAAACAGGAAGAGATTGTTATATTTTATCCTATTTCATATCTCAGCAGTTGGCATTGAATTTACTTGCTTGGATAAACAATATGGCAAAAGTTGAAAGAAAAATATTTGTTTGGCCTGACGTTTTTGTCTTTCAAGCTGTGTGATGAATATAAAATTGCCTCAGGTGAAAAACAGCCCCACTGCTTGGGCTACTCAATTAACTGACAAATGGCATTCTTGCCCACCATCTGACCCCACCTACCCAAAATGAGGAGTATTTAACTGACAGACATAGGTTAGACACTGGAGTTAAAATGGCTCTAGTGATGATTGGACATTCTGATAATATTTAGAGGTACAATGATACGAATATGGTTGGAAGGTTTTTAAGTCCAATTTCCTTGATCAGAAGAATTTATTTTATTTAAAAAATTTGTTTGAAGTTTATTTATTTATTTTGAGAAAGAGCTTGAGCAGGATAGGGGCAGAGAGAGAGGGAGAGAGAGAATTCAAATAGGCTCTGCACTCTCAGCACAGAGCCAGATGAGGGGCTTGAACTCAAGAACCTGTGAGATCATGACCTGAGCCAAAATCAAGAGTCCGGCATTTAACCCACCCAAGCACCCTTTTGGCTGAGAAGAATTTAAATCAAAGCCATCAAATACACTGTTTACATCATCTTATCCTAGTTTAACGTTTATGTACTATTTTTAATGTTCATGTGTACTTCTTTAAAGAAAATTGAAACTAAAAGTCTTGACAGTCTCTGAAACTTAATTGGGAAAAATGTAAAGTACATTAATGGAATTTTTCCCATGATCTGTAGAAGAGTTTTTTAAACAGATGGTTCAAATGTACAGAGCAATGAAAACACAGAAATTAAAAGCAGATTCTTAAGAAAAATAACAGAGTTCTCAGAAATACTATGGATGATGGCAGGACTGGATGTAAGGCAGTACTTTGTTTTGCTGTCAAGGTTTGGAGAGAACAGGAATTTATTAGGTGATCCTCTATCAGAGAAGGGGTAACTGACTCTTGGTAGGAATTTACTATTCATTTGGAATTCCAGCCAACTTCAACAATTTGAAAATCCTCATGCTTGTAGGATAATTCCATCCAGGTGCCAACAAAATATATAGTATTGTGATGTAAGTATTCTTCTATAAGTGGGAGCACTTCAGTCCAAGGTGCGTATCTGGGGGATGGGGATGGTCTAAAATCTTTCCACCTTCATAGCTACTTGGAAAAACAAGGAACATCCCAAGGCCTATGACCCTTTTCATTTTCAGTATAAAAAACTCTGACTTTCTTGGATCAAGGAAGTGAGCGGTGGGAAAGAGGTAGGAAAACTTTTCAATCTGGAATTTATACGTATTTAGTGGAAACGTGTGAAATAAAATCTAAACTAATGCTAAAAAGTACCATCTTCCAACCGGAGTTCAAAATGACTTCCCAAACTTCAAGGAAAGTTAAAGTTGGTTTCTCTCCCAGGCAATTTTAGGGTATGGGTGGTGAGAAAGACGGGTAGGGGAGGTACGTTGGGAGTTTGAGATCCTTTGGGGCGTGGAGAACCGCAAAGTGTTGCCATGAGCTAGTCAGCTCCAGGTGCCGGGGAGGAGACAGAGCTGACGCCCCTGGCGAAGGCGTGAGCGCAACTACGCCGTAGCCGCGCGCAGCTCAGGAGCCAAGTGCGGGCGGGTGGGTGGCGGCCGAGGGTGACTGGGAGAAGAGGCGGGGTGGCGCGGGGTGGGAGTGCGGCGGCTGGAGGAGGGTCTCCCAGCCCAGGCCGGATTTGCAAGCTCTCTGAGCCTGCGTCCGCCGAGGGGGAGGGCTTCCCTGGCCTGTCCAGAGTGGCTCAGAGCACAAACGACTGTCAAGAGAGTAGGAGAGTGGAGGTGCCGGAAGTGTGTGCTCGCCGTGGGATAACTTTCCTGCTCCGGCCGCGGCCCGGAGCCTCCGCCGCCTAGCTGTTCGCAGCGACGATGCGCTCTGATGACAACGACCTGAGCGGACCCGCGCCTCGGCCCACCGCCAGAGTCTGCACACTCCTCGCCGCAGGGGAAGAAGACTGAGCCCGGGAACCGGGTGCAAGGCGGCGCGGCGCTCGGGGCCCATTTCCTCTGCGCGGTCCCCTAGCGTTTGGCTTGTTCCCCGCGATCGTGCGTCCTCAGCGCCGGCCGCGGTCGCCGGCTGTTCCCGCCCTCACCGCCGGCCGGGACGTGCCCCGGCAGCCACTGGTAGCGTCTGTGCCATGGGGCTGCCTACTCTGGAGTTCAGCGATTCCTACTTGGACAGCCCAGATTTCAGGGAGCGCCTGCAGTGTCACGAGATTGAGCTGGAGCGAACCAACAAGTTCATTAAAGAGCTCATTAAGGACGGCTCTCTGCTCATTGGGGCGCTGAGGAGTAAGTGGATCGGGCAGGGGCGGATGGAGGGCGCGCAGGGATGTGGCGAGTCCCCGCGGGGTGCGGATTTGAGGGGTGGGATGGAGGACTGGGGCTTCTTTTGTTTGAATGGGTTTGGGACAAAAGCTGAAGAGCTCCCCTGCTGGTGGCCAACAAAGTTTGTTCTTAGGTGTTCTTTACTTAAGTAATGTCTACAGAGAAGGGGAAGTCCTCCACTGGACACAGGAGTGTATCTTGAGGAAAGTTGTTCAAAGTTATCTTTTTGTATAACGCTCCTGGAAAAATGTTGGAGACTATTGGTCCCTTTTTGTTTGTTTGTAATTTTATTATGCCTGATTTGAACACTTTTTCAAAAGTCCTGAAGGAGGGATTCAAGAGTTTGTCTTAAGGATAAAATGAAGGTAGTTTAGTGATATTCAAAGAAAATTATTGATTTCTTATGTGCATCAGTGGCTTTTCACTGGGCACAATCGATCACAGAATTTGCTTTTTAAAAAAATAGACATTTACAATTTTGTCATTAGGAGGATGATGGAGATGATCGAAGACAGCATGGCACCAGTGGATTTAGTCTCTACCAGTTTTTTTTGTTGCGTCTTAATTTTTGGTTTATATTGTAAATCTGATGTTGGTCGAGTCATTGGGGATGAGAGTTGATGGTTAAAGGTCAGCCAGAATTTCTGATTATTATATAAGTAAAAACTGCCCTTAGGGATTTTTCCCCACTTCCTTTTCCCAGCCGATTTTCTTTACTCCCTCCTGAATCTGCTGGTTTTCACTTTCAGTTACTAAGACCTAGGACAGTCTTAGTTTTAACTCCAGTTTCTCTTAGAGAAAATGAAGTGATGTAACTGATAAGGCTTAACTTGTACCTTTCCCAGGAAGTATTTGCATCTTAAAGGAAGCTTCTGAAGGTTTTAGCTACTGAAATGAAGCCCTGAATTATCTGGTCTCTGATGACTGGGTGAGTGAGGTATTTTCATAAGTTGGAGAGCTTTTAGAAGATCTAGCAATCCCCAGGACAAATGTAGGGGAACCATCATCGTGAATCAGTAACAACATGTTGGGGATGTGTGTGTGCCCAACACTGAGACATTAGCATCTGAGCTGTATTTTGAAGCATGTATTAATGGTAAGAATAGAGCTTAGCAAAATATCTTGAAATAAGGGTGCTCCCAAATCTTTTTAACCATCCCAAATGCCAAAACATTTACTTATCACTTGTGTTACTTAACTAGGGTAAAGAGGATATGTTTTATACCCACATTCATTCAATTTCTGAATTTGAGGCTGCTACTGGTAACAGTATTTACTGATCTGTGAAAAAAATAACTTATATGCAGTTCTTTCCATTCTGTACATACACAAATGTGAACTCACCTTCCTTCTGGTTTGCAAACTCTGGTTGAGGTTTCAGGACTGGCATCTTTGCATTTTAGCCTCTTCCGAAAGAGTTTCCCCATTTCCGAGTGCTAAGTGCCAAGCTGACTCTTGCTGGAGCTGCCAGGTGGTCTACAAGTGATATTTTCTCCTCATTTTGCTGGGGAGATCAATTTTAGTGTTTCAAAAATTGAAAACACTTCCATAGCTGTGATAAAAACTCTGAAATGCATGTTATTTTGCTAGTAATAGTATGTATTTTATTATGATTTTTTAATCTAGTCTTGCAAAAATCAGGTGATTCCTATCCTTAATAAGTTGGTTTTTCCATGTGTAAGTGAGGAAATCATGACAGTGTAAGCTCCTTGAACATGCAGAATCTGTCTTGTTCATTTGGTCATAAGCGCTTAAATATACAACCTGCCGTCTTTCTAGAATTCTTAGGTTTGTGATGAGAGTACATTTTTTAAATTAATATTTGGTTATTTATATCATTATGGAAGGAAGACATTTTATTCCTTGTTGAAATAATTCCCAGCATCAGCTGCAAATAGAGATTTGGAGCAGAGGAACTCTTGAAGTCACATGATGGCACTGCTTTTTTCCCACCAAGCCACCTTCTGTCCCTTGGAAGGATGCAGTGAGGCTAGGCTGCAGCTGCTAAGTGCCAGCTCTCCGAAGCTGCTCAGCTAGGGTAAGAGTGTGCCTACAGGACTTTGAAGCCTGCTTATAGTTCTATCCCAGATCCACCAAGAAGCCCTCCTTTCCCCAGTTCTGTCCCTTCTGACTGTTTTTCTTTTCTGCTCTAGGGAGCCTTCACCTTCCCTTTCAACTATGCCTTTCCATTCTCTGTACCTACTGTTTCAGTAAGTGTATCCGTTATCCACTTCAGTTTTATTTTTAGAACTTTGCTGTTATTTTCATTAATAATTAATGGTTTCTTAATATAGCCTTCCTGAGCTGACAGTCATCATCTAAGCATCTTCTATTATTTCTATCCTAGTTCATAGCTCTTCTGGTGAGAATTTTGGCATGGACTTTTGGCTAATACATATGTAACTGTTTCAGTAGGAGTCACAAATGCTTTTTTTTTTTTTTTAATTAAAAAAATGTTTATTTATTCTTGAGAGACAGACAGGGAGTGAGCAGGGGAAAGGCAGAGAGAGAGGTAGACACAGATTCCAAAGCAGGCTCCAGGTTCTGATCTATCAGCACAGAGCCAAACGTGGGGCTTGAACTCATGAACTGAGAGATCATGACCTAAGCCAAAGTTGGAGGCTTAACCGACTGAGCCACCCAGCTGCCCCAGGTAAGGAGTCTCATATGCTTTTTGATTTTTACTTCAGGATGTACCTTTTTTGAGAATTACATGAAGGGAAACTACAAAGGCAGTCTAGGCATGTTAGAAGGGGAGGCTGGTAGGTACCATTCAATGTCAATTACAGGAGTATTGTCAGTTACAGACCCCTAATAAAAGAATCTCAACAGGAGACAATCATCAGTTACAGACCCCAACAGGGAAAGATGTACACTGCATTTCCTACAAGAAATCTACTATCCCTGCAACTCATCCAATGAGAAAGCATCATCACTCTGAACTCATGCTTTTCTCCAATAGACAACAGACAACAGGGGTTCAGAACTTCTCCAACTTCTCCATAAAATAACATTCCTCTTCTCTGTTTTCTAGATTTACCTATGGTTTTGTGATAGCTTGCTTGTCCAGGATTGCATTTCTCTTACTTCCGAATAAACCCATTTTTGCTGGTAAAATAACTGGCAGTGTTATTTTTAAGGTTAATAGTTTCTTTAGTAGAGTATTTGGAAGGGTCCTTATAAAGAAAGGAAAACCTTGCTTGACTACATGATTTCAGTTTTAAATAACATAAGTAAGATACTTAACATTCTTAAAATAAATTATTGCTTTTCATATTCACATCCACTTTAAGAAAATGGATGACAGCTAATTAAGTGGATTAACCTAGACCTGAATTTAAATTCTAGTGCTGTCAGGGGCACCTGGGTGACACAGTTGGTTAAGTGTCTGACTCTTGATCTTGCCTCAGGTCATGATCTCATGGTTTGTGGGTTTGAGCCCCACATCAGGCTCTGTGCTGATGGTGTGGAGCCTGCTTGGGATTCTGTCTCTCCCTCTCTCTCTGCTCCTCCCCCACTTGTGTGTGCTCTCTCTCTCTTTCTCTCTCTCTCTCAAAATAAACTTAAAAAAAAGAAAAAAATAAATTCTGGTGCTGTCAAATGCTGTGTGATAATTGGCAAGTAACTTAACCTCTCTGAGTCCTGCCTTTCCTATATAGTGAAGGAAGATCTATAAATATCTTACCACTAGAATTATTTGTTCGTTTTGTTATATGTCATACAGACATTTGGTGAGCAATACTTGAGAATATTTGATACTGGAGAATTGGGTTTTAGTTCATGCTGTGACTCAAAATCCTCCACCCTTTTCATCAAATGTTATTCTATGAACTTTGTTCCTTTAACAGGTATCAGCCTCAAAATTTGAGCTGTGAAATCATAGGCTATTTTTGCTTATTGATTTTCTTCTTTTAAAGATCATATTCAAAGGGTCACCTCAAAATGGCTTTCTCATAAATTCCCCCTTTAATTTATACTTTATAATTTTAGATATTTATGTGAGCTTTGTCCTTGCAAAAATAGACTTCCCCTCCTCCCAAAAACAGAAAAGAGAAAAAAAAAGGATAGACAGAAATAGAATTGTATTCATTTAATTGAATTATTGGGTGGGGAGTATATGAACATTCTTTCCTCCACTTGCCCTGTGGCATCTTGGGGCCTTCCCTTCTTTCTTTTTTCTTTCTCTCTCTCTTTTTTTATTTCAGTTTTTAATTTTGATTCCAGTATAGTTAACGTATAGTGTTAGTTTCAGGTGTACAATATAGTGATTCAACAATTCGATACATTACTCACTGCTCATTGTGAGAAGAGTACTCTTTAATCCCCATCACTTGTTTCACACATGCCCCTTCCCCCCTCTGGTAACCATCAGTTTATTCTCTCTAGTTAAGAGTCTGTTTCTTGTTTTTTTTCTCTCTCTCTCTCTTTAATGTGGTGTACATAATGGAATATTACTAAGCAACAAAAAAGAATGAAATCTTGCCATTTGCAACAACATGGTTGGAGCTAGAGGATATAATGCAAAGTGAACTAAATCAGAGAAAGACAGATATATGATTCCACCCATGTGGAATTTAAGGATCAAAACAAACAATTTAAGAAACAAACTTATTACCAGTGCTTCCTTTCATTGCCTTAAGGTGGAATTGTCCAGGTATCTTCTCTGCATTTTGGATGTTTCTCAAACTTCTATGTCTAGGCTTCTTTTACAGGGAAGAAAAGTTAGTGGACTCTAATATTAGAGTCAGTTATTTATTATGGTAGTTATATATAAGCACAAAACTAATTCTAATGCTTATTCATACAATCTTAAAAGCAAATCAATTTATGAATTAAATAAAATAATGTGAAACCAATAAAAAAGCTTGTCAACTACATTTAATTAATCTAATGGTTGATGATGATTTACTGAAATGAAATTTCCCCTTGTATAAAAATTGCTGATAATGTCTTGTATGTTGACAATTCATTTTCTCTTTGCTTTTCCCAGTTGAAACTGCAGTTCTTAAAACTGCTTGCCCAGATGATGGCCTCCTCTCTATCACGAACTATTTATTTAGTGGTCGTATTGCCTCTGTTCCTAAGGAGTAGTGCCTGACACTAGTGATGCATGACACAAATAAGAAGGGCACCTATTTGAGTGGTAGAGGTTGATTGCTCCTAAGTTTAGATATAAAATATGCAGTTAAGGAAAACATTAGGGCATGAGCAAGAGGGAAGCACACAATTTTTGGTGTTTATTGCCCTCTGTGTTCCCAGACCCCAGTTTGAAGTACGCTGCTATGGTACACTTGTGATCTGGGGATTAAGTAGTTGTTTACCAGGGATGCAAAGGCTACCTTGAGACTGTGAAAAGGGTGAGGGATACCTGCCTTCTGCTTGTTGTGTGTCTCAAACTCACCTTAGCCTGGTTTCACTTGTTTCTTCACTATTTTGTGTGTATGTTCTGGGCCCACCTTACTACTAGAGTTTTTGGTGACACAGGGAAGGGGTTAAAAGGAAAAAGACAAGTTTAAGAAGTTTGAGACTTTATATAGTTATGTGCTGTTTATTTGGTCATCCTTCAGCTTTTAGTAAAAATTGCTATTGTTTGGCCATTTTTTGTATTTAAACTTGTACCTAGGTTTTATTTAGTACCTAGTACCTAGGTTCCATTTATGAATGGAACTTATTGCTGATTCTTGTTTACCCTGCAAGAGCTCCTTCACTGCTGCGGCTTTCACTAAGGTTGTTTTGCTTGTTTAGCTGGGCAGTCTAACCAAAGGTATGGATGTATAATTACTTCAACCATTCATTTGGTTCTTAAGCCATTAGAATTAGAGTTAAATGATCAGAAGTAACTGTATCTTTCAAATGAACTGTAATTAATTTTAAGAACTGGTAGATTAGGAATGTGGTGCTTTCAGGTTCTGCTTCAGAGATGTTGCAAGTAAAAGCAGTTACACTTGTGTGAATTTAAATGGCAGCCTTGGTGCTTATCAAAGTGGAAGTAATTTGGGCTGGCTGAGTAATTCCATTTACTTCTCTTATGATGCTCAACATGAACTTAATGGGTACCCATTTACATTGTCTTTATTTCCCTTGGATTTCCTTTTTCAGCAGGTAGTAATTGAGGGGCTGTCTTGTTTGAGGCCACAGAATCAGTTAGTGGGAGAATGGCTTAGCAGTAACCACCTTTACACTGCCATCTCTGACGGTTATGATCAAGGTACCCTGGGAGTATAGAAAGCTGAGCTAACCACTAAAATGTTAAGTCACTGAAAAGCTGCTTTAACAAACATCCTTTGAATTATTAACTTAAAAGCACAATGTTTATTGGGTTGTGATATGTTAGCATTACTCAAATAAAAAAATAATACAGCTTACATTCAGTATTGCTTTGGGCTGACTGCAATTTTAAGTAATGAATACATAGAAAATGGCAGATATTTTATTTAGATTTATGAAGAGAAAGATTAAAAAATTTAGACCATTAAGCCATGTTTGGTAAATATTCAACAATGAAATATTTATTATGGACAGGTAAGAAAGGGTTGAGGAAAGGGGGTTTATTTTGTCTTGAATCTCTTTCATGAAAATTGTTTCTTGCCAGAGCTGTGATTGCCGCCTCTTTTGGCCCCAGCCATCCCTGCTGTCTGGATGGTAATTTCCACTCATTTCAGCCTTCTAAGCAGGTGTCATCCCCTCTGTAGTTCCACCTGCCACCCACCAGTTTCAGCTGGCAGCTGGGCCAGCCTCCCTTTTTCCTCCAGCCTGCTGAACCTCTGCCCAGGATCTAATAATCCTTACAGTGTGTCCCAGTTGATTTGGCTTCATCAGCCGAGGACTTGCTACCTGTTTCTTGCTGACTTTCATCCTGAAAATTAAAACCATTTGCTAAGAACCTGGCTGTCTAGTTCATGGAATCTGTGCTTCATCTTTTGCAGCTGCCATACTCTGAGTTGTAATGGCTGGGCTTAGTATAAGTGTAGAAATTTACATATTTTTTAATCGTAATAGCCCTTGAAAGCAAAGGAAAAGGGGCAGGATGAAAGCAGGACAGTCATTACAAATATAATTATATTAATAGTTTTGTCTTTGGCCAGGTGAATTTATTTATTTATATGTTTATTTATTTTTGAGATAGAGACAGAGAGGGAGTGGGGGAGGGGCAGAGGGAGAGTAAGAGAGAGGATCCAAAGCAGGCTCTGTGCTGACAGCAGAGCTGGATGTGGGGCTCAAACTCACTAACCGTGAGATCATGACCTGAGCCAAAGTCAGACGTTTAATCCACTGTGCCACCCAGGCGCCCCTGGCCAGGTGAATTTAAATTTTGGCCTGGATATTTCTGGTAATGTGGATCCTTCTCTGTAAGATTACATCTAATGGGGATACTTGGTTAATCAGAGTTTGTCATAGTTCATATCTGCAGTATTCTGTTTTATTACCAAGAATCCAATTGCAACACAGAAGAAAGCATTACCACAAAGCACATGTGTGTATCTCTCAGTGAGGACTGTGATTTGCTTCAGAAAAAACAAATTGTGGAACAGTAAGGTGGCTTATAGTGGCTGATAATCTGCCAGTTTTTTTCAGCATTTTTCCTTTCTTGCAGAGGTATGCATGCATAAAAGAAAAATAAAGTACTAATTTTCCTAGGACTTTTAATTTTCCATTTGAGAGTAATTCTTTTAATTGTAATTTTTTGTGGAATCTGTTGAGAAAAGTCTAAAAATAAGACTGATGAAATCTTTGTACATTATTTTATATTAATTATTAAGACTTTTCAGTTCCAATATTTAGATTCTATGATAAAGGTCTGTTCCTAATGGCATTTTAAAAATATCAAAACATGACATTTTGTGTGTTGTTGGTTTATCTGACGTGGGTGAATATTAGCTACAATGGGCAATGCTTTATATTTTGTGAAGGATGGGGAAGCATCCTGGATTGGTTCTCAATGTCAGGTGGTATTTAAAAAAATCGGAAAAAATGCTGCACATGTATAACCTTGCTACATTAGTAGAGTTCTCCATGAACCTTGGCTTTACTCTGGGAAAAAGTTGGTAGACACACTATGACCCCTTTCATTTGGAAGTCAGACAGATTTCTCAGTAGCGGAATTTCTTTGTTTCCTCACACAAATCTAAAAAGCCATACTGCCTGCTTGTTTATGAAAGTCATGCCAAATAGTATTCCCTTGTGTGTAAACACATAATTGGAGCTTATCCAGATGAAAGACCCAGCTTCAGTTTTCTCTTCGGTATACAGTAAAAGTGGTGATTTAATTTAGAAAACTGGTATATGTTTGTGTGTGGAGGAGAGTGATAAGCTGCTAATAGAAGTGAGTATTCAGTATGTATATTATCCCTTTCCAAATGGAAGCTGTGTAAATTGATTTTACTTTGCCTTGGTGAGAATTTTCTCTTCTTCATTTAATTTCCTTATTTCTCACAACGTCTGAATGAACGATGTGGCCCAAAAAAGGGGACGGTGGGGTGGTGGTAGTGGTGAGAGAGGTAAACAAGGGGAAGCAAATTTAAAATTGGTTGAGAAAAGAATTTAAATATTATGGTTTTGTAACTTCTGTTGGGCCTTGTGTATCTCATATGAAAAAGTTACTATGTGACATTAGAGAATCAAAGGAATAAGAAGGTAGCCTTCCAACTGTTGTAAAAGTTGGGTTGTGCAAAATTTGAGGGAGATAGTTCCCATTAAAAACTGTCAACAAAAGAGATAATAGGGGGTGACTTTTCTAGGGCCGTACTATTTGCAGAAGATGTGGAAAAGCTGTGTACTTATGAAAAAAATGATGTCAACATAGGAAGTAATAGGGAGGGACTTTTCAAGGCTTGTGTTGACTGCTTGTCAATCCTGGTTTTCTTTAGGTGACCCTTTCTAACATCACTAATTATTACTTCCTCTGGATCCCAGCGCCATTACTGCACCATTTTTCTTAGTATGTGATGTTGCTGAATTCATCTTCCTTTTTTAGTTTATTTCCTGTATCCTTCTCTTAAATGTTGATAGTATACAAAGATTCCTTCTTAGCCCTTTTACTGTTTGCTTTCCTTGAGTGATTAACATGTCCTCCTGGGCTCTAGCCCTAACCTCATTTTCCTGAGCTCTGGACCTGATTTTTACCAGCATATCACCACATGGATGTACTTCAGGGACCTCAGACTCAATGGTGTGTCAAAACAATTTCTTTCTTGCTCTCCACCTTGTTCTCTTTGTGTTCTCATTTCTTCATTTATAGCCTCATCCACCTGGTCATCTCATAAAGGAACATCTGAGTCCTTCTAACTCTTCCTGTTTCCTTCTCCAGTTTTTCAACTCCAGTTTTTCACTCTTGCCAGATTAGGGCATTTAGTTAGTCCTGTAATTTTGTGTCCCCAGATACTGTAAATTAGATTTTCTCTGCCTATGTTTGGAAATAACACTTTTTTTTTTTTTTTAGTTTAAAACAATAGACATTTATACTCTCATAGTTCTGGAGGCCAGAAGTCCAAAATCAAGGTGTCAGCAGGGCTGTGCTCTAGGGGATGATTTTTCCTTGCCTCCTCTAGCTTTGGGTGTTGCCAGTACAAGATGTTCCTTGGCTTGTAGATGTGTCACTCCAGTTCATGGCTGTGTAGTCACATGACATACCCCCTGTGTGTCTCTATTACATTTTACTTGTTCTTTCAAATACACACTTCTAGGTGCCAAGGATATCGGTATTCAGTCAGCTGTGACCACATTTTGGATGCTCAGTGATTGCTAAACATCAACCAATTTCATTTTACTAAGAAGAGTATATAATATGGAGGACGTTTTTTAATATCTGTTGGAATGAATGAGCCGTGGAATGAGGACCACAAATTTGCTTTTTAATACTTTTTCCAACAGGCTTTATTTATAACTGCTCAAGCTTGGGTGTACTGATTTTTGGGACTGGATAATCCAAGGGACAGCAGATAGCAATAGGAATTACAACTTTATTCTAGTCCTGGTGCTGCTACTAAGTAGTGGCATTGGTACAAGCTACTTGTCTCAGAACCTATTTTTTTCATAAAAAATGGGAATAACGTTTGCTCTATATTTCCTGTAGGACTTTTGTGTGGGCCATGGAAATAATGCATAATAATATAAAAATGTAACATTATTTTCATTTGTTTTAGGCAGGATCATTGTGATCCTAATAATTTCGGTTTCTTTTTCAAGACTACATGTAACATAATGGTCTTGTCAACATTATTACCATATTCTGTAGAAATGAGATTTTTAAAGTGGAAATGCTTTAGTTGAATGTTAAAGCATGGGCTTATTTGTCTCCCAAATTAAATCTATTTGTTAGGAAATGATTATAAGATGTGGCATGATTTTGGTTTACCTTTTTTCTTTTAAGCAAGTATTTGCTATGGTCTGGGAACCAAGAAAGCATTAGGTTGGCATTTAAGGATTATGAATAGGCAGTATAGATGTTGAGACTTCATGGGTATCTGCTGTTGCTTTATTTCTGTTGGCTCAGGTCAGTGGTCTATAAAAGTTATTTAAATGATGGTCACAACTTGCACTTCTCAGAAGTGAAACAGATTGCTGGGCAATTTTAAAAAATAAAATAGGCCAAGCTGCCTATGAGAGATATTTTTTTCACATTGGTTTCTCTATGGAAGGCAGCTAGTGGCTTAGAAAAGCACTTTCTAGGGCGTTTCTTATGCCACACAGATGTTTTGTAAATGTAATTATATTTGAGGTGAGATCATCCTAGTGGTTATTGGTGAGAATAGAAAATGATGAGATTGGTGGGACATTGCTGGAAGGTTTTGGGGACAGGGAATTATGGGGAAAAAAGATATTTCATTAAGAATTAAAGAGGAAGATTCTGGGGTGCCTGGGTGGCTCAGTCGGTTAAGCGGCCGACTTCAGCTCAGGTCACGATCTCACGGTCCGTGAGTTCGAGCCCCGCGTCGGGCTCTGGGCTGATGGCTCAGAGCCTGGAGCCTGCTTCCGATTCTGTGTCTCCCTCTCTCTCTGCCCCTCCCCCATTCATGCTCTGTCTCTCTCTGTCTCAAAAATAAAACGTTAAAAAAAAATTAAAGAGGAAGATTCAGTTGGCTCCCTGAGATAATTGAATTGAGCCTGTTAGCTAGGTGGTTAAGGAAAGGCAGTATTATTGAATTGGTGTCAGAATCGCCAGGAGAGGATATTTGGATGGTACCACAAGGACAAAACAGATCATTTAAAACAACAAGAAAAACAATTTCTTAAGGGATCTATGAGTTTAAGGGGAACTCTGCCCTGGGGAGCCTAGACTTCAGGGACAGTTTGCAAAGTGAAGGAAGAGCTGGAAAAAGCCAGCCTCTTTGGGGTTACAGAAAGAAAATAGAGACTGTTATTAATCCTGAACAAGGAGTAGCAGTGAGTGAGTGAGTGAGAATAACAGCCTCCAGGTTCGCCAGGTTTAAACTCTGGTGCATGTCCTTTTCTTCCCATTTTTTCTTTGGTTCCTGACACTGCTCTGATGGAAATTAGAGTTCTATGGATATTCACAGCTGACTGGCTGTGATGTTTTGTGACACCCATTGAAGAGAGGGATGAAAGAGGCTGAACAACGATGTGGAACCAAGGTGTGACATACTTAAAATGTGCACATTGGTGATTTGTTATCTGTGCATTGTGAATGGACTCCTGCCAGCTAATGAACATATCCATCAACTCACATAGTTATCCTTTTTTTTTTTGGTGAGAACATTTAGGTTCGACTCTCTTAGCAAATTTCAATTATATAATACAGTATTATTGACTATAGTTACTATGTTTTAAGTTACCTTGTCTCTAATTCATCTTATAGCTGGAAATTTGTATCCTTTACCATCAACCTCCTCCTATTTCTCCTAACTCGTAGCCCCTGGAGGCTACCAATCTTCTTTCTTTTTATGAGTTTGCTTTATTTTTTATTTTTATTTTTTTGATTCCACATATAAGTGATACCATACGGTATTTGTCCTTCTCTGTCTAGCTTATTCTACTTAGCATAATGCCCTCACAGTCCATCCAAGTTGTCACAAATGGCAAGATTTCCTTTTTTCTCATGGCTGAATAATATTCCATTGTATATATACATCTTCTTTATTAATTTATCTTTTGGTGGATACTTTTTTCCATATCTTAACTATTGTGAATAATATTGCAGTGGACATGCTAGTACAGATAGCTCTTCAATATTCTGTTTTCATTTTCTTTGGATATACACCCAGCAGTGGGTTTCCTGGATCATATGGTAGTTCTGTTTTTAATTTTTTGAGAAACCTCCATGCTATTTCCATGTGACTCCACCATTTATATTCCTGCCAACAGTGTAGAAGTGTTCCTTTTTCTCCACATCCTTACCAACACTTGTTATCTCTTATCTTTTTGATGATAGCCATTTTAACAGGTATGAGATGACACCTCATCGTGGATTTGATTTGCATTTCCCTGATGATGAGTGATGTTGAATGCCTTTTCAAATGTCTGTTGCCTGTATGTCTTTGGAAAAATGTCTATTCAGGTCCTCTGCCCATTTTTTAATCAGATCGTTTATTTGCTATTAAGTTGTATGAGTTCTTTATATATTTTGGAACCAGTATCTAATTTTAGAATAGTTTTATTGCCTTAAAATAAATCCCATAACCCATTATCTCTCTTCCCTAGCTCCTGACAGTTGTTACTAATATACTTTGTTTCGGAACCATTTTTATATAAATGGAATGATGCAGTCTATGGCCTTTTATGACTGGCTTCTTTCACTTAGCATGTTTTCAAGGCTCATTCATATTTTAGTATGTATTGGTACTTTATTCCTTTTTATTGCCAAATATTCAATTGTATGATTATACCGCACATTTTGTTTGTCCATTTATTAGTTGAAGGACATTTTGGTGTTTCCTTATTATTATTGCTATTATTGATAATGCTACAAGCATTCATGTACCTGTTTTGTGTGGACATATGTTTTCATTCTCTTGGATATATCCTTAGGCATGGAATTATTGGGTCATATGGTAACTTTATGTTGGAACTCCTTTATGTATAGAAACTTAGTAGGTTTATAGACATTTACATTACATTGTTTATGATAGAAAGCAGTTTGAGAGTTAAATGTATATTTAAGGCAAAGTTATAATTTTCCATAGCAAATTCAGATATGACCTTTTTATTTGTTGAAGAAAAACAGAATCACTTGGTAGATATTTAAGGAGGAAACATTATTCCTTAAATTTTTCTTTTAATTTTCTTTTAGTTCTTTTAATTTCTTTTAATTTTCATTATACATGGGTAAGTATTTAAAAATCTCATAATGGAAATATAGGGCAATGGCAATTTTTACATATGTGCAGAGTGGCAAGGGTGGGGAGGAGAAAAGGAGAAAATACAAAGTTCACAGTGTGATGGGCCAGGAGAGATGTGAAGAAGAGAGAATGGAACATTGACTTACATATTCATTAAGCATATTTATTTATTTATTTATTTTAAAGTTTATGTGTGCTGTCAGCACAGAGCCTGATGTGGGGCTCGAACCCACAAACCATGAGATCATGATTTGAATTGAAATCAAGAGTCGGATGCTTGACTGACTGAGCCACACAGGTGCCCCTCATTCAGCATATTTATTAGCACTTGATATATGTCAGATACTGTTCTAGACCTTGGAAGTACAGAACAGAGGTCCAGCTCTTCTGGGTTTGCCTTTACTTAGGGCATGCTGGTGATACTGTATAGTGTGTGTGTTGTTACTACTTGGTGCTAAGACTTAGAAGGCACCTTGTGTACCTTTTATTTCTTCAGATAGCCTTTCTCTGTAACCAAGGGTAACTTGTGCATGTCACCTTGTGCATAGCAGTCAACACAGCATAGGGATCTCATATGAGAATGTGAATATGTCCATTCTTCATTCTTCCATTCTTCACTCTTTACACACACATACACACACACACACACACACACACGTGGCCCTAGTAAATCTCTCTCTTTCTTAAACTCTGGTTTCCTCATTTCACAATGGGGATAATAATAATAATAATAATAATAATAATAATACCTACTTTTTCATGAGGGTTTCACAGTTATTGTAAACTGTACTTAGCATATGGTTGCTATTATAATCATGGTGTATTTTTTTAAACGTTTTTTGAGTGTTTATTTTTGAGAGAGAGAGAGAGAGAGAGAGAGAGAGAGAGAGAGAGAGTGTCAGAGCATGAGCGGGGGAGGGGCAGAGAGAGAGGGAGACACAGAATCCGAAGCTGGCTCCAGGCTCTGAGCTGTCAGCACAGAGCCCGACGCGGGGCTTGAACTCACGAGCTGTGAGATCATGACCTGAACTGAAGTCGGACTCTCAACTGACTGAGCCACCTAGGCACCCCAATCATGGTGTATTTTTTTTAATAGATAAAATGAAATAGCCTCAGTGTTAAAAAATATTTAAAATGCCTTTCATGATGATAAACTTTATTTTATTTAGCTTTCCATGTCTACATGAACACACTTAAAAATATAAATATAGTCATAATATGTATACCATTATATATTTATATATAAATTTAAACCATTATTTCAAATATTTTTCTTGCTTCATTTTTTTTACTATTAGCGTATCTATGACCAAAAGTGCTCAGATTGAAGGTGATATTTATGTGTAAGTAATTTAAAGCAGTCTACATTTGAAATGTAAGTAAAACCAGAGTAGGTTACATATTGAGTAAGGAAACATCTGCACTTTGCTACAGTTCACCCAAAGGAAATTGGATCATGTATCAGCTATGTGATGGAATAAGACTTTCATCTTTTAAAGAAATTTCCCTGCCTAAAATTTGCATTCATCTGTTATTCTGAGATGAAGCCTCTGGTATATACATTGTGACACAGAGTTTGCTGAACCTTAGCATACTCTGTTGTTAGATTGCAGCTGCTGCATCTGCTGGAACTTAACTAGAAATCAGAAACAACTATTTTTAAAACTTCTTCAGGCTCACACGTTTTAGATTGCTTCTTTTTCTTAATGTGGACAGTTTGTCAGTTCGTGCATGTTTCTTTTCAGGTCCTCAGTTATTAGTCTTTTGGAATTACAAATCACTTTATCTTTTATAAACAATGTAGTTTTTTAAAGGAGTTACTTACCAAATTAATCTGAGAGGAGAAACTAGTCCCTTAGGGTATCTTTTGGCCTTCGACTCTTTCTGACCATTTGTTCTACTTATCTGAATTGTACTAGCCCCTCCAAATTATACATGTGCACACACTCCTATCCCAGGTTCTCCTAAACTATGGTCTATGTCTCATTCTTTATGTTCAGTACTCTGTCAGGTACATATTTATTGACAGGTAACTGTTGAATACATGACTGTGTTGACTTTGTGAAAACTTAACACTGAGATATTCTGAAGCTTAGGATATATGTGGTCATAGTTTTACTGGACTGTTGCTTATTTGACCATCCCATTCCTTGCTTCCTGAAGCTTCTCCCTGGGCTTCTGTGGAGCCATATGTGTTCCCTTAGCAATCTTTTCATTGACTTTCCAACTTTTTCTTTGTAGTCTTCCAGATTTATTTCACCTCTTCCTTCCTCTTGAATGTAGGTGTTCATATTGTTCAATGAGAACATTTTCTCAATAGATGTAAGTTGGTAATGAGTATTTACCCATAACCAAATGGTTAATATCTGTAAGATAAATGGGGGAAGAAGGTGGTTAGGAAGTCATCAGATCAGTGAACACTAGATACAGGACAGTTGATAAGCCAAAGGATAAATACAGCTGTTACCCTTTATGGGGAGTCAGAGAAATGAAAATGAATGTAAAGTATCCATTTTTATCCACTAACATTGCTAAAAGATTTTTTAATGCCTTTTTTAAATTAGGGTGTACTAAGACTTTTACCTTCCGTATGCTGCTGATAGCATTGTAAATTAGTAATATGTGTCAAGGACCTTAAAGTGTTTATACCCACTGGAAAAGTGATCCCAATTATGGTACCTTTTCTGCAGCAGGTAATACTGATTTCCTACCCAGCATCTTTGCCCTTTCATCCCTTCTATAACAATGTGAGTTTGTTCAGTGACTTAAACCTCTTTCAGGTCAGGGGTATATCCTGATTAGTTGAGTCACTCATTATAACCCATTTCCCCTTGCTAGGAATGGCACGTGTTAACAATTCTCTGTAAATAATTTGATAGTGATTTTCTTAATTTATAGTCTTCATATCTTTTCCCTACTTGCTTTCCCATCTTCCAGTTTCTGGCTATTTAATTTGGTTTCTCTTTTATACAGTTATCTTTGAGCACTTTCTCTTTTCATTCTTTTAAAAATGGCATATCGAGGCTATCATAAAATGTACATATCCAGGTTTGGGCTGTTTTGTTTGCTTGTGATAAGCACACTGTTTTCATGGACAAATTAATTACGCCTGGTGTTTTGTTAAAATATAACTAGTATTAATACTGTAAGTGTTATGCCCAGAATTCGTGATCCCCAAAGACCACCAGGGAGCCGAGTCCGATGCAAAAGCAAAGAGCCTTTATTCGAGCTAGCTCGAGCTCAATCCCCTACCTGCACCTACGCAGCGGTGAGATACCAGGAAAAGAGAGCGAGTTTCAAAAGGACAAAGGTTTTATTGGGGCCTGGGGGCAGTTGGTGAGGTAATGGCTGTGGCCTCCGCCGATTGGCTGGGGAGGGGTCCCGGGGAAGGGTCCGGCAGGTGAGGGAGGGTTTACTCAAGGGGAGGAGGTGTGGTCAAGGTGAAGGACACAGAACAAGATGGAGTCGGCTGGTGTAGGCCCGCCCTTTCATTCCCCCCTTGTCATGTAGCTTACGGACCCAATCATGGGACCGGCTGCATTTATGGTGACAAGGAGAACAGAGTCTGGAGGTTTACGCAAAGTTCTGGGAACCAAGTGTCCCTGGGGTGGCTCTGGGAGGTCTGATTAAGTATTGTCCCCGAGCTGGTGTCTATGATCTGCCAGGTGATGTTTTGGGGGGCGTGGGGACTCCCGGCAGCATGAGCAATGACAAGCAGAGTTAACAGAGTTACCAATATTAGGTAGGTCGAATGCGCTGTAGCTTGAGCTTGAGCGGGTTGTGTTGGTCCCGACTGATGGCCCATCGCGTGACGAAGTCCTTCCGGATCGAGGAGGGGTCCGCTGGCTGAGCGTGGGTGTGATGGACCCAGGTCGCGATGCCGTCTACCTTGAGATCGGTGGGGGTTGTCAACACCACGATGTAGGGTCCCTTCCAGCGCGGCTTGAGAGTCTCTCGGTGGTGCCTCTTGACGTAGACCCAGTCTCCCGGCCTGTACTGATGAGGTGTCGGGATCAGGCCAGCCTCGTAGATGGTGCGGAGGCGCGGCCAAATGTCCTCGTGCGCCCTCTGGAGCCCACTCAAGGAAAGAAAAAGTTCTTGATCTTTAAACTCAGCAATAAGTTCAGCTCGAAGGCTGGGAATAACAGGGGGTGGCCTGCCAAACATGATCTCGTAGGGAGTAAAACCCAGAGTGTAAAGAGTGTTTCTAACCCGGTAAAGGGCGTACGGTAGGAGAGTCACCCAGTCCCCGCCAGTCTCCATGGTTAATTTGGTAAGGGTCTCTTTTAGGGTTCTATTCATTCTTTCTACCTGTCCTGAGCTCTGGGGCCTATAAGCACAATGTAATTTCCAGTTTGCCCCCACCGGCTTGGCTACTGCCTGTGTTACCTGTGAGATAAAAGCTGGTCCATTGTCTGATCCTACCAGGGCAGGAAAACCATACCTGGGTAAGATGTCTTCTAGTAGCTTCTTAGCCACCGTCTGAGCCGTTTCATGCTTGGTTGGGTATGCCTCCACCCAGCCAGAGAAGGTGTCTGTAAATACTAAAAGGTATTTAAAACCATACTTTCCTGGTTTGACTTCAGTGAAGTCGACTTCCCATTGGGCTCCCGGTCTGGTGCCTCTGAGCCTGGTTCCTTTTTTATTTGATGTGGCCCTCGCGTTGGTGAGTTGGCAGGTCTTGCAGGCAGATACAACTTGCTCTATTTTGGTGTCCTGTTGGTGAATTTTAATTCCGGCATGTCGGATTAAGTCTTTTAATTTTCGGGCCCCCATGTGAGTAGACCGATGCATGTGCTCTAATATTGAGACTCCGAGCTGGTCTGGCAACACGAGTTCCTTGTTAGGTGTATACCACCATCCCTTTATCTCCTGGGCCATGGGGAATTTCTTGATCTGCTGTAACTCCTCCTGGGAGTACTTGGGCTGGTCTGGTAAAACTGGGTCTCCCGGGTCTGGTAGTTGTATGGTCATGGTGGGGACTGGAGTAAGGGCTACTGCCTTGGCTGCCTGGTCAGCCTTTCGATTACCTCTAGCTACTGGGTTATCAGCTTTTTGGTGCCCTTGGCAGTGGATAATGGCTAGCTTGGCAGGAAGCCATAAGGCCGTAAGCAGGTTAAGTATCTCCTGCTTATTTTTTATAGTCCGTCCTTCTGCTGTCAGTAACCCCCTCTCCTGATAAATTGCCCCATGAATATGAGCTGTGGCAAATGCATAACGGCTGTCTGTGTAGATGTTGAGCCGTTTTCCAGCTCCCAGCATCAGCGCCTTGGTGAGGGCTATGAGCTCTGCTCGCTGGGCTGACGTTCCGGAGGGTAGAGCCTCCGCCCATACGGTGTCGGTTTCGGTGACCACCGCTGCACCCGCATACCTGTGTCCGTCTCGCACAAAGCTGCTGCCATCAGTGAACCAAGTAGCCTCAGGATCGGGGAGGGGCCAGTCGGTCAGGTCCGTCCGGAATCCATGTACTTGTTCCAGGATTCCCGCACAGTCATGTAATGGAGCACCTAGGTCAGGGTCGGGCAGCAGGGTTGCAGGATTGAGGGCTGCACTGGGGTGGAACCGCACTCGTGGAGGGTTGAGTAGGAGGCTCTGGTAATGAGTCATACGTGTATTGCTCATCCATCTATCCGGAGGCTGTTTCAGGACCCCTTCAATGGCGTGTGGGGTCGTGATCCAGATCTCCTGTCCTAGGGTCAGTTTGTCTGCATCCTTGACTAGGAGTGCTGTTGCCGCAATAATTCTTAGGCATGGCGGCCAGCCGGCAGCCACTGGGTGTAGTTTCTTAGACAGGTAAGCCACTGGACGGTTCCAGGGGCCTAAGGCTTGAGTTAGAACTCCTTTTGCTATTCCCTTATGCTCGTCTACAAAGAGGTGGAAGGGCTTCGTAATGTCTGGTAGGCCCAGGGCTGGGGCACTTAGGAGGGCCCTTTTTAACTGATTAAAGGCAGTTTCTTCTTTTTCAGCCCATTTAAATGTTTTCCCCTCTTTGGTAGCTTCATACAGGGGCCTGGCGATCTCAGCAAAACCTGGAACCCAGAGGCGGCAGTAGCCGGCTGATCCTAGGAATTCCCTCACTTCTCTTCGGGAGGTGGGAGTAGGGATCTTTAGGACAGTTTCTTTTCTGGCTTCTGATAACCACCGCTGTCCACCCTCCAGGATATATCCCAGGTAACTTACCCTCTCCCTGCATATCTGAGCCTTCTTCGCGGATGCACGGTATCCTAAGGCCCCCAGGGTAGCCAGCAGGTCCTGGGTCCCTCGCTCACAGTCTTTGGCAGTGTCGGCAGCAATCAGGATGTCATCTACATACTGTAGAAGGGTGAGGCCAGGGTGTTCCCTTCTGTACTCACCCAGGTCCTCGTGTAGTGCCTCGTCGAAGATGGTGGGTGAATTTTTGAATCCCTGAGGTAGCCATGTCCAGGTGAGTTGCCCACTGTAGCCCTCCTCCGGATCATGCCACTCAAAGGCGAACAAGGGTTGGCTCTGGGGTGCCAACGGCAGACTGAAGAAGGCGTCCTTTAAATCTAGTACAGTATACCAGACCCTGGAGGGCGCCAAGGAGCTCAAGAGAGTATATGGGTTGGGAACAGTTGGGTGTATGTCCACGACCCTCTTATTTACTTCCCGGAGGTCTTGTACCGGTCGGTAGTCATTTGTGTGAGGCTTTTGACCGGCAGTAGGGGGGTGTTCCAGGCAGACTGGCAAGGAACTAGTACCCCTAGGCTTCGTAGTCTCCGGATGTGTGGCTGGATCCCCTTCTGGGCCTCCTGAGACATGGGGTATTGTTTGATCCTTACCGGACTCTCTCCTGGCTTGAGCTCTACCAGGACTGGGGTCCTATGAGCAGCTAGTCCCATCCCCCCTGTCTCTGCCCAAACCGAGGGGAATTCTTGTAGCCATCTGTCTATATTATCCTCTCTTGGGAGCGCCTCCTGGTGGAGGAGGTATTCATCCTCCAGTTTCATGGTCAGGACCTGGATGGGGTGGCCCTTGCCATCGGTGACCTGAGGCCCCCCTTGTCTGAAAGTTATCTGAGCTCCAATCTTGGTCAGTAAGTCCCGTCCTAAGAGCGGGTAGGGGCATTCTGGTATTACCATAAAGGAGTGGGATACCCGGCCCGTTCCCAAATCTACTGTTCTTCGGGTAGTCCATGAATACTGGCTCATACCAGTTGCGCCTTGTACCCAGGACTTCTTGCTAGCTAGTTTTCCTTGTGGGGTGCGGAGGACTGAATGTTGTGCTCCGGTGTCGACAAGGAAGTCAATAGGGGTCCCCTCCACTTTAAGAGTTACCCTGGGTTCGGGGAGAGGGTCCGAACCCTGACTCCCCTAATCACTTAGTTCATCCAGCTCTAGGACTTTTACTCGATCAGTCTTGCTTCCCTTCCCGCCGGCCCTTTTTGGACAATCTCGGGCCCAATGCCCTATCTCCTTGCAGTATGCGCACTGATCCTTCTGCAGCCTCTGCTTCCCCCCCTTGGTGGTTCCTTTACCTTTTCTTGCGTCGTCTGCCAGCTGCCGGAGACGGCGGTCTCGTTCCTCGGGGAAGTCATCAGTAGTAGCTAGCAGTATTCTGGCCAGGTCTCGAGTCTGCTTACTGCTGGCAGCCACCATGGCGTGAGCCTGCTTGTCCTCAGGAGGCTCCCGGTTATTATATACCTTTTCGGCTACCACCAGTAAGTCCTGCAGACTTTTTTCTCCTAGTCTATCTATTTTCTGTAATTTTTTCCTAATGTCTATGGCCAACTGGTTTACAAAGGCCATGATGACAGCTGCCTTGCTTTCCGGAGCCTCTGGATCCATGGGGGTATAGGTACGGAATGCCTCCATGATCCGTTCTAAAAAGGCAGCCGGAGATTCATCTTTTCCCTGTTGTACATTTCCTACCTTGGCCAAATTGGTTGGCTTTCTAGCAGCCATTCGGAGACCCCCCATTAGAGTCTGGCGGTAGACCCGGAGCCTCTCCTTACCTTCTGCCGTGTTGAAATCCCACTGGGGCTGAGTTAAGGGGAAGGAGGCATCTATCTGAGCCTGGTTGGTGGTGGGATTCCCATCTGCACTCGGAACTAGTTTTCGGGCCCCATTGAGGATTCTTTCTCTTTCTTCAGTTGTGAACAGGACCTGCAAAAGCTGCTGGCAATCGTCCCACGTGGGCTGATGGGTAAAAAGAACAGAGTCTAATAAATCAATAAGCCCTGCCGGTTTCTCGGAAAACTTAGGATTCTGAGCTTTCCAATTGTAGAGGTCACTAGTGGCGAAAGGCCAATTGTGATGGGGCTGATTCCCCTCCGCGTCTGGGGGTCCGGTGGCTCGCAGGGGCAGAATAGTGGAGTCGGCGGTGGAGGCGGATTGCTCCCTCTGAGCCCTTTGTCTGGTAAAGGGCGGGCTTCCCCCTGGAGCGTTTCCGCCTCCCGCTCTCGGAACAGCGTCTGCCTCCCCCGGAGGGGGAGGATGGTGTTCTTCCGGCATCCTAGAGGGGTTATACGGGGGAGGAAAAATTAATTCTTCTTCAGTACCCCCCTGCAGGACAGGGTAGAGGGGTGCTGAAGGCTGGGTAAGACTTTTCCTCTTCTGTCTCCTGCAAAGCAAGAATGGGTTTTGGCTCCGGAGGGAGCAGGGTTAGGAAGGGCTTAAGCCAAGAGGGTGGGTAGAGGCGTAGTCTGAGTCTGTCCCATAACGTCCGCCCAGTAAGTCCACAGAGCAAAACAGAGAAACACAAAAACAGACAGAGGGCCCCTAGAAAGTCTTCCAACTCCATGGAAGCAAAACTGAAAGCTAGCTTTTGAGGGGATTCCATGTCCCTCCAAAACCGATGAGGGGATTCCACATCCCTCCAAAGACGACGGCCTCACGCCGACCAGCGGGAGCGACCCGCCTCGTCTCAGACCTTTGAGGGGATTCCACGTCCCTCCGAAACAGATGAGGGGATTCCACGTCCCTCCAGAAGGGAGAATCGGAACGTCTTCCGAAACTCCCGGCCCGTGGTCCTCCAGTGCGTCCACTTAGACCGCGTCGGGCACTACCAGAATTCCAGAAATGAGCTCACACAGAAAAGACAGAACAAACAGACACTAACCGTGGCCAGTCAGGCTCTCCGGGTCGGGGGTCCCTTGGGGGTCTTGGGGATCCCGGACGAGCCCCCAAATGTTATGCCCAGAATTCGTAATCCCCAAAGACCACTAGGGAGCCGAGTCCGATGCAAAAGCAAAGAGCCTTTATTCGAGCTAGCTCGAGCTCAATCCCCTACCTGCACCTATGCAGCGGTGAGATACCAGGAAAAGAGAGCGAGTTTCAAAAGGACAAAGGTTTTATTGGGGCCTGGGGGCAGTTGGTGAGGTAATGGCTATGGCCTCAGCCGATTGGCTGGGGAGGGGTCCCGGGGAAGGGTCCGGCAGGTGAGGGAGGGTTTACTCAAGGGGAGGAGGTGTGGTCAAGGTGAAGGACACAGAACAAGATGGAGTCGGCTGGCATAGGCCCGCCCTTTCAATAAGGTTGTCATTCTGTTGTCCAGGATAACTCACCTGTAGTGGGTTTAATTTCTTTTTTAATGTTTTGTGAATTATTAGATGCAAATGAATGTCCTGTGAAAATATGATCTTACTGTCTTTGAGGTAACAGATATTGATGGCAGACAAGTGAGGGCTAAAAGGAGAAAGCTTGAGACTCAGATCATGAAATGGGAGTTACTATCTGGTAAGACTGGGCATCAGTTAGACCAACCTGGGCATAGATCCTGACCATGTGACCCAATATACAGCCTGGAGTGAGGTCTTGGCTCTTTTTGAGGCTGTTGTCTCTGCTTTAATTTGAGGATCACTTTCTTTGATGCACAAATTTATTATGGTAATTGAATCCATTCTTTTATAAGATCAAGCATTGTGCTAGGAACATTCTAAAGTAAAAGATCCAAAAAAATGATAATAGGATTTCTCTTTAATTTCTGCTAAAAAATATTTGAAAATTGTAAAGCATTTAGCTGAGAGGAATTTGGTATAATAAGACATCAGATATTTATTGGCTATACTTTAGGGATTTCTTTAGGGAATCTGCAAAAATATGTTCCTTTGGAAGTATTACTCTAAGTGATCTGTTGTATTCATTGCCTTTCCATGCCAACTTAAATGTGAGCATATTTGTTGCATTCTGTTTATTTTGGTAACCCATGGGTTTGTATTTTTAGCATGGCTTGAATTTTATTTATTAGTCATTCTTTCTAACAAAATTGTTATGTCACAAGTGTCGTATCTACTCTTTTTTTTAATGAAAAAGAAAGGATAATCTAAGGCAAGAATTTTGGCTAATGGGCTCTGTCTGGCCGCTCTGAACAGATATGATTTTGCAATATGGTATTAGTATCCTGTGTTTTCTGTTATTTAAATCATGACTAACCATAGTGGGCATAGTGATGCAAATATTTCTGAAATCCTGTTTTTGTGTTAATGGGGCAGAATCTTTTTAGCAAAGGTTTTAAATGATCTAACAACTGAAATGTTTGCTTAAACAGGATTAAAATGTATTTACCTGTGAAGTCAGGTTTTAAATGCTACAATGTGAAAGTTTTTATTAATGGCATTTCATATCCCTAAATCTGCTAAACTTCATAAAAACATCATCAAATGATGAAAAGTGAAATGAATTCTATATCCATTTATATATAAAACTTACAGATTATTGTATGTGCTGTTGTGCATATGATACTTGACTAATTTACTGCCATTTGAAGGAGACATTTCCACTAACCTCTACTTCCAAAGTTGATGGGGTCATTTATCTTTCTTCCACTACCAGTAGAGAAGGACATTCGAAAATTCCAGTGTGAAAGGAATTTTGGTGAGTAGGTGTGACAGCCACCCCTCTGACATCTGGAGATGGTTCTTGGGCTTGATGAAAAGGTAGTAAACATGAAAGAAGAGATACCTGGCTAGGATTTTCAGATTTTTTTTCCTGGTCAAGTTGAACTATAGCAGACAGACCTAAAGAATTCTTACTTAGCTTTGATATTGGATCCCAAATTAATTATATCCTTGTGCAATCTTGTTAACTCTTTTTTTTTTTTTAAGAGAGAGAGGGATCGAGAGTGAGAGAGTGAGTGTGAGTTGTGGTAGGGGGAGTGGGGGAGAGAGAGAGAGAAAGAGAGAGAGAGAGAGAGAGAGAGAGAAAGAGAGAGAGAGAGAAAGAGAAAGGATCTCAAGCAGGCTCCACATTCAGTGTGGAGCCTGACACAGGGCTCGATCCCACAACCCTGGGATCATGACCTGAGCTGAAATCAAGAGTCAAACCCTCAACCGGCTGAGCCACCCATGCACCCCACTCTGTTAACTCTTATCTCCAATTGGAGAATAGGGGAACTAACTTTCCTCTTTCTGTCCATAAATGTATGGGGCTGGGACAAGATGAAAACATGGTAGAAGTAATAATACTTCCCCTCAATAATACTTTGAGGGGAATCTGCCTCACCATTCCATTTTCTGTTCTACATAACTTCTTGTTTGGGAACATGTTTATCTGAAGATGGTAACAAGAATAAGCAGTGTGTTTCCTTATGACTCTAGGTATATGTTTATTCTGATTTACTAGTTAATCACTTTCTCATTTTTACTACTGCTGGCCACTTTTAAAAGTTTCTTTCTTTTTTTTTTAAACCATCATGAAAGGGATAACAAAATACCAATACAAGGAAAGCTAAATGTCAGTAGGACTTAATGTAGTATCTACCAGGAAAAATGCAACCTCTATAACAGTTGTTAGGGAACTTATAAGAGTCAGAAAGCAGTAATTCCTGTTCTTGAAAAGCTTACAAACCAAACAGAACACAGATATGTGAAAAGAACTAAACTGGATGGTTTTAAATGGAAGAAAGGTCACTAGAGGAATTGCAGCCGGCGTATGTTGGAGGGTCATGTCCACAGATTGGTTGAATGCAGGAAGAGAGTCTAGCAGTATGGGATAGCATGGGCAAAAGCACTGAAACAGACATGAATTACCCTGTGACAGATGACAAAATGATTTTTTTCTATTAAATAAAGCAGTCAACATATAAGAAACGATAAGGGAACTAGGAAAGGGGTACTGTAAATGTCTTTGAAAGTCAACCTAAACTAACAGAGTACATACACTAGATGTAAGCTTCATGGGTACCTGTAACTATCCTGTATTTCAATTTACTGTGGTTTCTGTCTCTTGAATTATGTCAGGTCTGTGGGTGGTGTGGAGTCATTACATGTTGAATATGGGTCATGATCCGCACATACCAGTGTGTACATTTTAGTTAAAACCTGTTGGTGGTTCATTGCAAAGGATGTTTTTAAGCTTTGATAATCACAACACCAGAATTTAATTATAAATAAGTAAATGGAAAAAGTTAATGGTTCCCGGGTCAAATAAATGCTGTATGTAGGTAATTAATGAAGATAATGAAGTTGAGTCCTTAACTCAAGAAATAAGCCAAGGGAAGTTTTCTAGTCAGTGAATTTACTAATTATTGATTTCTAAAGTATCAGTTGTTTTTCTCCTGGCTTACTCTCATGTCTATTATGTGAAATAGAACGGTATTCATATGCTTTTATGTCCTTTGGGGTTAAAGCATGTATCATTGGGGTAAGATAATGTTATTAGAAAGTGACTTGAGTTTCATCATAAAATTGCACCAAAAAGTAGAAATTTAGCAAAAAGTTTTGTTTTCATGGAGGTAAATCTGCAAAAAAGAAAGACGTTATATTAATTATTTTTTTTATAAGAGAAGTCTTGTGAGAAATTTCGGGAAGGATAAGAAAGTTCCCCTCCCTCACCCTTTTTTAAAGCCATCTCAAGGTTATTTTGGGAATGAATGTGTTGACAGGAGCAAAAAGAAATATTAAAAATAAGCAAAGAGAAAAACAGTGGGTATCATTCCAAGATGAGCTCTTGAGGAATGTAGAGCTACAGAATTAAGTATTCATTGGGGGAATTCAGCAGCTTAGCCACCTTTGAATAACACATATCATTAAACATTTATCATCTGAGGGGCACCTGGGTGGCTCAGTCGGTTAAGCGTCTGACTTTAGCTCAGGTCATGATCTCACACTCCGTGAGTTCAAGCCCTGCGTCGGGCTCTGTGCTGACAGCTTAGAGCCTGGAGCCCTCTTCAGATTCTGTGTCTCCCCCTTTCTCTGCCCCTCCCCTGCTCATGCTCTGTCTCTCTCTGTCTCAAAAATAAATAAAAACATTTAAAAAATTAAAAAAAACATTTATCATCTGAGAATGATTCTGGGTTATGTAGAGGACAAGTTCAAAAAAAGAAACCATGGATAAGTAGTCTTGGTTTTGTTTCATACAAGTAGAGAAGGAAAAATAATTTGAGCTTGACATAGATTTAGTGTTTACTCTTCATGTGAACTGCCCTGAGTGTTATCCTGGTACTCAAATTCACTTATGTAGAATATTATATATTCACCTGCTCCAATGCTTATCATTCTGTGGGTGGTGATCCTTGAGGTTTCTTAAAATTGAGAATTTTGTGAGTTATACTAGTATTAGGAAAAAATAGAAGAAATAAAACAGCACAGTGTATTGAATATTTTGAGTGAAAATATTGTTTAATGAAACTTATTTCTGTTTTCTAAGTACACATGGATGAGAAGATAATGTTGGATTGTAAAATATAGTTCTTATTGTGAGTCATGGTCAAAAATCTAAAAACAAATCACAATGTTTTTATAAAAAATACAAAAAAGAAAAAAAAGTACACTATTTAATGAGTGAAGTTGTATCTGTCTAGCATATATGTGGTGAGGCCTGATTATGTTTTCTTTGGGGAGGTAAGTGGGCAGATGCACTGGGGAAGAGCAATTCTCTGGTGCCACAGATACATTTTGAGGTTGCACGCAGAGTTCTTGGCAAGTTGCACATCCTGTGGGTCTTGTGAAGCTCTTCAAAATGGGTACTGGTCAACTCCAGTGTAAATAGCTCTTGAAAGTGGTCATAGCTGCTGTTATCTAGCAACTGACATTGAGGTCAAGAAGGAGGTTTATCTAGTTCTTTTTTTTTTTCTGAGATAGTTTATTTATTTTTTTGTATTATATTTTTCAATTTTTTAATTTTTTTTGAAAACATAATTTATTGTCAAGTTAGCTAACATACAGTGTATACAGTGTGCTCTTGGTTTCGGGGGTAAAGTCCCATGATTTATTGCTTACATACTACACCCAGTGCTCATCCCAAGAAGTGCCCTCCTCAATGCCCATCGCCCATTTTCCCGTCTCACCTGCCCCCGCCCCCATCAACCCTCAGTTTATTATCTGTATTTAACAGTCTCTTATGGGTTTGCCTCCCTCTCTGTTTAAAATTATTTTTCCCCTTCCCTTACCCCATGGTCTTCTGTTAAGTTTCTCAAGTTCCACATGCATGAAAACTGTGATATCTGTCTTTCTCAGACTGACTTAGTTCACTTAGCATAATACCCTCCAGTTCCATCTATGTTGTTGTAAATGGCAGGATTTCATTCTTTCTCATTGCCAAGCAGTATTCTGTTGTATATATAAACCACATCTTTATACATTCACCAGTTGATGGAAATTTGGGCCCTTTCCAGGATCTGGCTATTGTTGAAAGTGCTGCTATAAAAATAGGGGTACAAGTACCCCTATGAATCAGCACTCCTGTATCCTTTGAATAAATTCCAAGTAGTGCTATTGCTGGGTCGTAGGGTAGTTCTGTTTTTAAATTTTTCAGGAACCTCCATGCTGCTTTCCAGAGCGGCTGCACCAGTTTGCATTTCCACCAACAGTGCAAGAGGGTTCTCATTTCTCCACATCCTCACCAACATCTGTTGTTTCCTCAGTTATTCATTTTAGCCATTCTGACCAGTGTACAGTGATATCTTAATGTGGTTTTGGTTTGTATTTCCCTGATGATGAATGACGTTGAGCATCTTTCCATGTGTCTGTTGGCCATCTGGATGTCTTTTGGAAAAGTGTCTATTCATGTCTTCTGCCCATTTCTTCACTGGATTATTTGTTTTTTGGGTGTTGAGTTTGGTAAGTTCTTTATAGATTTTGGATACTAACCCTTTATCTGATATGTTGTTTGCAGATATCTTTTCCCATTCCGTCAGTTGCTTTTAGTTGTGTTGATTGTTTCCTTTGCAGTGCAGACGCTTTTTATCTTGATGAGGTCCCAGTAGTTCATTTTTGCTTTTATTTCCCTTGTGTTCGAAGACATGTTGAGTAAGAAGTTGCTGTGGCTGAGGTGAAAGAGGTTGTTTCCTGCTTTCACCTCTAGGGTTTTGATGGTTTCCTGTCTCATATTTAGGTCTTTCATCCATTTTGAGTTTATTGTTGTGTATGGTGTAAGAATGTGGTCCAGTTTCATTCTTCTGCATATTGCTGTCCGGTTCTCCCAGCACCATTTGCTAAGGAGACCGTTTTTTATCCATTGGATACTCTTTCCTGCTTTGTTAAAGATTAGTTGGCCATATATTTGTGGTTCCAATTCTGGGTTCTCTATTCTATTCCATGTGTCTGTTTTTGTGCCAATACCATACTGTCTTGATGATTACAGCTTTCTAGTAGAGGCTAAAGTCCGGGATTGTGATGCCTCCCACTTTGGTTTTCTTTTTCAACATTATGCTGGCTGTTTGGGGTCTTTTGTGGTTCCATATAAAATTTAGGATTGTTTGCACTAGCTTCGAGAAGAATACTGGTGCAATTTTGATTGGGATTGCATTGAATGTGTAGACTGCTTTGGGAAGTATTGACATTTTTTTTAAATTTTTTTTTTCAACATTTATTTATTTTTGGGACAGAGAGAGACAGAGCATGAACGGGGGAGGGGCAGAGAGAGAGGGAGACACAGAATCGGAAACAGGCTCCAGGCTCTGAGCCATCAGCCCAGAGCCCGACGTGGGGCTCGAACTCAAGGACTGCGAGATCGTGACCTGGCTGAAGTCAGACGCTTAACCGACTGCACCACCCAGGCACCCCTGGAAGTATTGACATTTTAACACTATTTGTTTTTCCAATCCATGAACATGGAATGTTTTTCCATTTCTCTGTGTCTTCTTCAATTTCTTTCATAGGTTTCTTTAGTTTTCAGCATGCAGATCTAAAAGGTTTGGTGAGGTTTATTCCTGGGTATTTTATGGTTCTTGGTGCAATTGTAAATAGGATCAATTTCTTGATTTCTCTTTCTGTTGCTTCATTATTGGTGTATACAAATGCAACCGATTTCTGTACATTGATTTTATAGCCTGTGACTTTGCTGAATTCATGTATCCTTTCTAACAGCTTTTTGGTGGAGTCTGTCGGGTTTTCCATGTAGAGTAGCATGTCATCAGCAAAAAGTGAAAGTTTGACTTCTTTGCCAATTTGGATGCCTTTTATTTCATTTTTGTTGTCTGATTACCGAGGCTAGGACTTCCAACATTCTGGTAAACAACAGTGGTGAGAGTGGACATCCCTGTCATGTTCCTGATATTAGCTGTGAGCTTTTCTATGGTTTTTTTGATGCTAAGGTATGTTCCTTCTATCCTGACCTGCTTGAGGGTTTTTATTAAGAAAGGATGCTGTATTTTATCAAACACTTTCTGCATCTGTTGACAGGATCATATGGGTCTTATCCTTTCTTCTGTTAATGTGATGTATGACATTGATTGATTTGCAAATATTGAACTAGCCCTGCAGCCCAGGAATGAATCCCACTTGATCATGGTGAATAATTCTTTTTATATGCTGTTGAAATCAGTTTGCTAGTATCCTGTTGAGAATTTTTGCATCCATGTTCATCAAGGATATTGGCCTGTAATTCTCCTTTTTTGTGGGGTCTCCGTCTGTTTTGGGAATCAAAATGTTGGCTTCACAGAATGAGTCTGGAAGCTTTCCTTCCATTTCTATTTTTTAGAACAGCTTGAGAAAGATAGGTATTAACTCTTCTTTAAATGTCTGGTAGAATTCCCCTAGGAAGCCATAAGGCCCAGGACTCTTATTTGTTGGGAGATATTTGATAACTGATGCAATTTCTTTACTGGTTATGGGTCTGTTCAAATTTTATATTTCTTCCTGTTTCAGTTTTTGTAGTTTGTGGGTATCTAGGAATTTGTCCATTTATTTCTTTGGTGTTGGTTGTGATCTCGGCTCTTTAATTTGTGATTTTATCTATGTGGGTCCTCTCTCTTTTCATTTTGAGAAGTCTGGCTAAAGGTTTATCAATTTTGTTTATTTTTTTCAAAAAACCAACTCTTAGTTTCATTGATCTGTTCTACTATTTTTTTTATGAATTCTGTATTTTATTTCTGCTCTGATATTTATTATTTCTCTTCTGCTGGGTTTGGGGTTTCTTTGTTGTTCTGCCTCTAGTTCCTTTAGGTGTTCTGTTAGATTCTGTATTTGGGATTTTTCTTGTTTGTTGAGATAGGCCTGGATTGCTTATATTTTCTTCTTTAGACTGCCTTTGCTGTATCCCAAAGGGTTTGGACTGTTGTGTTTTCATTTTCTCTTGATTCCATATATTTTTAAATTTCTTCTTTAAATGCCTGGTTGACCCATTCATTCTTTAGTAGGATGTTCTTTAACCTCCATGCATTTGGAGGCTTTCCAAATTTTTTCCTGTGGTTGATTTCAAGTTTCATAGCTTTGAAGTCTGACAGTATGCATGGTACAATCTCAAATTCTTTTATATTTATTGAGGGCTGTTTTGTAGCCCAGCATGTGATCTATCTTGTAGAATGTTACATGTGCACTGGAGAAGAATGTGTATTCTGCTACTTTTGGATAAAAAGTTCTGTGAAGTTCATCTGGTGCAGTGTATTATTCAACACCATTGTTTATTGATTTTCTGCCTAGTGATCTGTCGATTGTTGTAATTAGAGTATTAAAGTCCCCTGCAATTACCGTATTCTTAGCAATAAGATTGCTTTTGTTTGTGATTAATTGATTTATGTATTAGGGTGTTTCAAGTTGGGGGCATAAACATTTACAATTGTTTGCTCTTCTTGATGGATAGACCCCATAATTATGATATAATACTCTTCTTCATCTCTCACTATAGTCTTTAGTTTAAAATCTAGTTTGTCTGATATAAGTATGGCTGCTCCAGCTTTCTTTTGACTTCCAGTAGCATATTAGACGGTTCTCCATGCCCTCACTTTCAATCTGAAGGTGACCTCAGATCTAAAATGAGTCTCTTGGGGGCACCTGGGTGGCTCAGTCTGTTGAACGTCCGGCTTCGGCTCAGGTCATGATCTCACACTCCGTGAGTTCGAGCCCTGTGTCTGGCTCTGTGCTGACAGTTCGGAGCCTGGAGCCTGCTTCCAATTCTGTGTCTCCCTCTCTCTCTGCTCCTCCCCTGCTCATGCTCTGTCTCTCTCTGTCTCAAAGATAAATAAAAACATTAAAAAAAATTAAAAAAAATAAAGTGAGTCTCTTGTAGACAGTATATAGATGGGTCTTATTTTTTTTTTTTTTTTATCCATTCTGATACCTTATGTCTTTTGATTGGAGCATTTAGTCTATTTACATTCAGAGTTATTATTGAAAGATAAGAATAGTGTTATCTGTTGTTTCATGTTTGTGGTGGTGTCTCTGGTCCTTTGTAGTCTTTGCAGTGTTCCACTCACACTGTCCCCCTTGGGATCTCTTGCAGGGCTGGTTTAGTGGTCAGGAACTCCTTCAGTTTTTGTTTTTCTGGGAAAGCCTTTATCTCTCCTTCTATTCTGAATGACAACTTTGCTGGATAAAGGATTCTTGGCTGCATATTTTTCCTATTCAGCACATTGAGTATTTCCTGCCACTGCCTTCTGGCCTGCCAAGTTCAGTAGGCAGGTCTGCCACTACTCTTATGTTTCTACCTTTGTAGGTTAATGCCCATTTGTCCCTAGCTGCTTTCAGAATTCTCTCTTTATCTTTGTATTTGCCAACTTCACTATGATATGTTGTGGAGAGGACCTATTCTTATTAAATCTGAAGGGAGTTCTCTGTGCCTCCTGGATTTGGATGTTTGCCTCCTTCCCCAAGTTAGGGCAGTTCTCAGCTATAATTTGTTCAAGTAAAACTCTGCCCCTTTCTCTGTCTCTTCTTCTTCTGGAACTCCTATGATACAGATATTATTATGTTTCCTTGAATCACTTAGTTCTCTAATTCTCCCCTCTAGTTCTCTAATACTAGACTAAATGGTCTAGTATTTTCTAATCTCTTTTTTTCTTGGCTTCATTGTTTTCCATAATTCTATCTTCTATTTCACTTATTCTCCCCTCTGCTTCCTCCATTCTTGATTTCACTGCATCTGGTTTATTTTCTGCCTCATTTATGGCATCTCCTTATTTGTCTTGACTATTTCTTAGTTCCTTGATCTCTGCAGCAATAGATTCTCTGCTGTCTTCTATGTTGTTTTCAAGCCCAGCTATTATTCTTATGACTATTATTCTAAATTCTTGCTCAGATATATTGTTTATATCTGTTTTGAGCAATTCTCCAGCTGTCATTTCTTCCTGGATTTCTTTTGAGGAGGATTCTTCTGTTTTGTCATTTTGGCTAGTTTTTTTAGGCCCTTATATGTTTTAATAGCTTATTATGTGTTCTGCACCTGTGAGCACTATTATATTCAAAAAAGGTCATACACTGTCCAGGGCCTGGCCCTTCAGGAGGTGTTTTTGGAGTATGTTGTGTGCTCTCTTTTGTTGCGACTCTGGTTGCTTTATTTCCCTACTCATAGTGGTGGTTTGGAACTTCCACCAGGTGTGCTTTGATTTGTTTGTTGAAGTAACCCAGGAAAAAATTTAAAAAATGGGGTGGTGGTGGAAGAAGCCTTATCCCATACAAAGAGAGAAATGACAGGGATGATGAAAAAGAAAAGAAAAAAAAATTGACCAGGCAGAGAATCAGAAACTATATGGCTTAATCCAGAGAGAGAGAAAAATAAAGAAGGAGATACAGATGAGGTGTAAAAAGAATAGATTAAAAATGTCTGCCTAAACAACCCAACAACCAGACTAGAGAAGGGAAGGAATAAGTGGAAGAAAAGGAAGAAGAAGAAGAAAAAAAAAAAATATATATATATATATACATATACATACACGTATATATACATACATACATACATATATACATGTATATATACGTGTATATATGTATATACGTATGTATATATACGTGTATATATTTTTCTTCTTCCTTTTCATATGTACATATATGTATATGTGTATGTGTGTGTGTATATGTATATACATATATACATAAAGTAAGAATTGGCCAAGAATCAAATCAGAAAATGCAAAAATGCTGGACCGATATCTGATGGTGCTTTGGAACCTGTGGCTGTGCTGGTTTGGAGGAGTGCCTGTCTGGTTTAGTCAGTGTCATCTTGCTTTGGTAGATACGCAGTTACCAACTCACAAGGTATGGTTTGGTGTAGATGGGTCCCGCCTCCACTGTGGGCCCATTGTCCATTCCCTGAAGCCCCACCTTGTTGGTGATTGGGAGAAAAATGGTGATACACCAGTGTTCCTCACCCCTCCACGCTGTCCCAGACCAGGTGTCCCCAACTACTATGTTCAAGCTGTCTTCACAGTGCCACGTGGGTGCGAGTGTGCCAGCTTGTCACATTCCACTGTCTCCTGTGCCTCCCAGGCACTTGGCTGGGATTCAAACCCTGATGTCTTAAAGGGTCCTGATCCATGTACTTTCGAACTCCACCCAGCCAGCTGATAGATGCCCTCTGGCAGGTGGACATCTGCAGGGTCTTTTGTCCTTGGAGGCTATATGCCTTCTTCCCACAGCACTAAAGGGAGAGGACTGCTCTCTCTGACCGAGCCTGGGGCTGTCTCCCTTCTCCAGGCATGAGAATAGGGCAGCAGGCTCCAGTCTGGAGAAAGCCCCGCAACCCTAGAATGAGGTAGAAATTGGTTCTTTCTCTGCTTTTTTCCGTTCCCAGGTCCATGGTTTTTCTCTTGTCCAAATTCAGTCCTACACTTCCACAGCCTCTCTCTTCCTTTAATCTGTCCACAGAAGCGGTTCCCTCCTCTCCATGCGTATACTGCCTGTTTTATCTCTCAGTTCACAGTCACGCACCTATGGTCCACCAAGTTGTCCCCATGGGCCCCTAGGGAGGTTTCTGTCACTCTGTAGCCCAGATGCCTGGAATTCCAAGTTTTCTGGCCTCAACACTGCTGTGTTTGAGGGACGAGGGAACTTCGGATCCCCCTACTTTTCTACCATGTTGACTCTACATTCGAGTTTATCTAGTTCTTTAAAGTAGATAGTTTCTGTTTGCTACCTCCTGGACTTCTGAAAGAATCCATGTCTTTATTTTGTTCTACGGAAAATATTTCAGAGTTTTGAAGGAGCATAGATTGGTTGTTACAAAAAGTAAGATTTACCTAAGTGAGCTAGTTTGAAACAAAGGTTATCTTCTAGGGTTTGCAGATGATAATAAATGAATTAGTGAAAGTTTCAAACACATCAAGAGTATAAAAATTAAAGTTACATATAGGTAACATATTTAAAAATGGAATTCACAGAGGAAAATAAAAATGAGTCTGTAAAGAATAAGAGTTTGATAAAACTGGAATCATCTATTTTGTGTTGCATAGTAATTTCTTATTTAGGGATATGCTTATATATTGAATGCACAGATTATTAAAAAATGGGAACTGGGGCGCCTGGGTGGCACAGTCGGTTAAGCGTCCGACTTCAGCCAGGTCACGATCTCGCGGTCCGGGAGTTCGAGCCCCGCGTCAGGCTCTGGGCTGATGGCTCAGAGCCTGGAGCCTGTTTCCGATTCTGTGTCTCCCTCTCTCTCTGCCCCTCCCCCGTTCATGCTCTGTCTCTCTCTGTCCCAAAAATAAATAAACGTTGAAAAAAAAATTAAAAAAAAAAAAGGGAACTGATAGTGCATCCAACATTGAGTAAACTATCATGTATATTAGTTTATTGTGCAAGTAATATTTTAGTATTTTATATAACATAATTTAATGTGCATTGTATTTGATAGATTCTTTGTTACTTGAATGAAGCTTTAAATTAATTAACGGTGTTTTATAAAGTTAGGGGACATTTTAATGTTTCACTATACAGTTTTTAGTTGTATGACTTATTGAATACAGTGGTTACTTAATAGTGCTTATATTGAAAGCACTACATATCTTCCAAAGAAACTGATATTACTGGAAAAATATTAGAAAGACCCTTGGACTAATTGAAAAGCTAATAATTGAAAAGCCTATAAGTACCTGGTGCTAGATAAACTTTAAAAATATCAGGGCACACCTAAATGAACTCTGAATTTTTGCCTCCCCACCTAGTTCTCTTTCTACCATTAGATATTATCCTTTTCTTTTTGCTAAAATACCTTCCATATTGAATATTATCAGAAAAAAACAACAGACTATTCAGTGATAGTTTCAAGTTAGTCAGATATGGATTTTATTGCAGATTAAGGCTATGACTGTAGGATGTATCCACTTTGAGCTTAGTTGGAAGTTTTGGCTATGATAATTATTTGATATCAGTCTCCATGGCAACAAGAAGAAAAAGTCTAGGCAAACAAACAGATGGATTCAGAAAAACTTAAGCATTTCTCAGCAGGCTAGAGGTCAAATCTATGCTGCAAACGGCCATTTGCTTCCTGGTTCTGGTATTCGCTTATGGGAGCCTCACCATATTTCTGCCTCCCCTTCCTCCTCTCCTTTTGCCTCTTTTATTCTCTATTGCTGTGTGTATATGTATGTGCTCAGAATAACAGATGGTAAAACTAGCAGCAAAGGGACACTGTTGGTTATGTCAGCTCTGTCTGTCATTTGGCTATTGCACATCCTAAGTGTGTTATTTTATAAGGAAGATAATCAAAGCTGCCTCTGATATTCACAGAGACAGGTGCTTAAAAAGAGAAAGAGAGAAGCAGAGAAAGCTTTTCAGCAATGCTGTTTATTATTTCTGTATCCCAGGAAAACATCATGGTTTTCCTAAATTGGATACCTGCTGGTGTGGGGGATGTACCTCAGAGGTCACACCCTGGTTACTATCCATGTAGTAAGGTGAACTGGTGTATGTGAGACTGGGTAATCAAAACAAATCACCCCTTAATTCAGTTCACTAGTCTTTTACTCAGTGCCCAGAAACTAGATGATCTGACAAAATTTAATAGATTATTTGCTTAAAACCTAAAGTGAATGGAAAGTTCAGGTGGCTTTAGGGATCCCATGTTTAAATTGTTTCTGTGTATTAACTGTTAATAATGTTGGAAAAAATTGGAAGGTCATACAAATAACTGCTCTGATGATGGGAATATGGTATTTTTTCTCCCATCTTTAATTTTTTAATATTGTTTCTATAATAACAGAACTAGTTTTTTTCTTATGGGGAAAAATAGCCCAAGGTGAAAATTACAGATTTACAAAAGTAAAAGCATACCTAGATTCTTGATCTTGAAGAATCCGTCTCCAAAACAAACCCAAAAAACTTAAAATGAGGAGTTTTTATGTTAATTTTATCTGACTATATTGTTTGAGACAACTTGTTTTTTAAAGAGCCTAATATTGATATTTAATATTCATTAAACACATATCGATTTTTTTTTTTAAATTTTTTTTTTTCAACGTTTATTTATTTTTGGGACAGAGAGAGACAGAGCATGAACGGGGGAGGGGCAGAGGGAGAGGGAGACACAGAATCGGAAACAGGCTCCAGGCTCTGAGCCATCAGCCCAGAGCCTGACGCGGGGCTCGAACTCCCGGACCGCGAGATCGTGACCTGGCTGAAGTCGGACGCTTAACCGACTGCACCACCCAGGCGCCCCAAACACATATCGATTTTAATAAATTATTTTTTATTTTATTTTTGAAGGTATAATTGGCTTTATTAAATCTTGTGCAACATCCCATCTGCAAGTAGAGGGGAGCTCTCTGCTTTTAACAATTTAAAGTATAAATGTGAATGGTCTTCTAATTAGGACTTTATTTTATTAAAAATTTTAGTAATTTTATCGTAAACATTTCAAACATACTCAAAAATAGAATATTGTAATCAGGCACCATATTCTTATCATTCAGATTCTATTCAGACTTCTTAAAAAGAGCTGTTAAAAAAAAAGTTGAGCATCTAGTACAGGGTTCCCATATTATTTCTCCTTCCTGACATATACACACATACACAATTTCTTCTGTTATTAATATCTTGAATTAGTGTGGTACAGTTGTTAAAATGAATGAACCAATATTGATATTATTATTACCTAAAGCTGTTAGTTTACATTAGAGTTCACTCTTTATGTTGTTTGTTTCTAAGGGTTATGAAAAGTGCATAATGTCATTTATCTACCAGTATAGTATCAGGCAGAATAGCTTCACACCTCTATGATATACTCTATGTGACACCTAGTGATTGTCTTTTTATCCTAAACTCCAGGAAACCAATGATCTTTTTACTGCCTCTATAGTTTTGCCTTTTCCAGAATATTACGTATAGCCTTTCAGATTTCCAATATGCATTTAAGCTTCTTTCATATATATTTTTGTGGTCTAATAGCTCATTTTTTTATTGCTGAGTAATATATATCATTTTATGAATGTGCTGCAATTTGTTTTTTTATCAATTCACCTACCTCAGGATATTTTGGTTGCTTCTAAAGTTTTGGCAATTATGAATAAAGTTGCTATAAACGTGTACATGTTTTTGTGTGGACATAGGTTTTCAACTCTTTGGGGTAATACCAAAGACTGTGGTTGGTGAATCATATGATAAGAGAATATTCAATTATGTAAGAAACTGCCAAAATGTCTTCCAAATTGGCAGTGACATTTTGCATTCACACCAGTGATGAATGAGTATTCCTGTTGCTTCACAATGTTTTGGATTTTGACCATTCTGATAGGTGTGTAGTGGTGTTCTCGTGTTGTTCTAATTTATAGTTTTCCTATGACATAGGATGTTCTTATTTACCATCTATATATCTGCTTTGGTGAAGTATCTGTAAAGTCTTTGGCCTATTTTTAACCAAGTTGTTTTCTTATTGTTAGATTTTCTTATTAAAAATTTAAGATTTTTTGTAGATTTTAGATAGATGTCCTTTCTCCCAGTCTGTGTCTTCTATCTTTTCAACTGTTCTAACAGTTTCTCTCTTTCTTTCTTTCTTTCTTTCTTTCTTTCTTTCTTTCTTTCTTTCTTTCTTTCTTTTCTTTCTTTCTTTCTTTCTTTCTTTCTTTCTTTCTCTTTCTTTCTTTCTCTTTCTTTCTCTTTCTTTCTTTCTTTCTTTCTTTCTTTCTTTCTTTCTTTTTAATTTTTTTTTTCAACGTTTATTTATTTTTGGGACAGAGAGAGACAGAGCATGAACGGGGGAGGGGCAGAGAGAGAGGGAGACACAGAATCGGAAACAGGCTCCAGGCTCTGAGCCATCAGCCCAGAGCCTGACGCGGGGCTCGAACTCCCGGACCGCGAGATCGTGACCTGGCTGAAGTCGGATGCGTAACTGACTGCGCCACCCAGGCGCCCCTCTTTCTTTCTTTCTTTCCTTTCCTTTCCTTTCCTTTCCTTTCCTTTCCTTTCCTTTCCTTTCCTTTCCTTTCCTTTCCTTTCCCTTCCTTTCCTTTCTTTTCTTTCCTTTCTTGTTTATGTATTTATTTTGAGTGAGAGAGAGAATCCCAAGGGCACCTGGGTGACTCAGTTGGTTAGTCGGACTCCTGATTTCAACTTAGGTCCTGATCTCACAGTTTGTGAATTTGAGCCCATGTTGGGCTCTGTGCTTGACAGTGTGGTGCCTGCTTGGGATTCTCTGTCTCCCTCTCTCTGCCCCTCCCCTGCTCATGCTTTCTCTGTCTCAAAAGTAAATAAGCATTTTTTTTAAAGAGAGTGAGAGAATCCCAAGCAGGCATCACACAGTCAGTGCAGAGCCCGATGTAGAGCTTGAACTCACGAGCCAAACTGTGAGATCATGACCTGAGCTAAAATCAAGAGTTGACTGCTTAGTGACTAAGCCACCCAGGCACCCCCTTAACAGTGTCTTTCAGAGCAGAGTTTTTAATTTTAATGTTCAACGTATTAATTTGTTTTTTCATGGATTGTGCTTTTGGTGTTGGAACTAAAACATCATGCCAAAGCCAAGGTCCTCTGTATTTTATCCTGTGTTGTCTTCTAGGAGTTTTATGGTTTTACATTTGTCATTTAGGTCTGTGATACATTTTGAGTTAATTTTTGGAAAGATCTATATTTAGATTCATTTTTTTTTGCATATGTATATCTAGTTGTTTGAGCATCATTTGTTAAAAAGACTATCCTTTCTCCATTGAATTACCGTTTCTCCTTTGCCAGGTAGGATTTGAGTTTATTTGTGTGGGTCTGTTCTGAGCTTTTTTTTTTTTTTTTTTTCTTTTCTGTTTCATTGATCTATTTGTCTTTTCAATACCACAGTTTTCATTATTTTAGCTTTATACTGGCTTGACTTTGGGTAGTATCAGTCCTCTGATTATTTTTCTCTTTTAGTATTTTATTGGTTATTATGTGTTTGTTGCCTTTCCATGTGAACTTTAGAATCAGTTTTTCAGTATCCACATAATAACTTGCTGAGATATTTGATTAGTATTGCATTGAAACTATTGGTCAAGTTGGGAAGAACTGCCATCTTGACAATATTGAGTCTTCTTATCCATGTACATGGAATATCTTTCCATTCAGATCTTCTTTGATGTCATTAATCAGAGTTTTGTGGTTTTCTTCATTCAGATCTGGTACATAAAGATCCTATATTTAATTTTTTGGTGCTAGTGTGAGTGATATTATGTTTTTAATTTCAAATTCCAAGTTTTCATTGCTGACATACAAGAAAACATTTGATTTTTGTCTTTAACCTTGTAACCTGTCTTATAGGCTTTGAGAGTCTTTTTGTTGATTGTTTGGGACTTACTACATAGGCCATCTTGTCATGTGTGAATGACATTTTTGTTCCTTCCTGATTTGAAAAAACTTTTTTTGAATGTTTATTTTTGAGAGAGAGACAGAGTGTGAGTTGGGGAGGGACAGAGAGAGGGAAACACAGAATCCAAAGCAGGCTCCAGCCTCTGAGCTGTCAGCACAGAGACTGATGTGGGGCTAGAACTCATAGACCGTGAAATTATAACATGAGACAGAGTTGGATGCTCAACTGACTGAGCCATCCAGACACCCTGATCTGTGTATTTTTTATTTCCTTCCTTGTCTTAATGCATTAGCTAGGGTTTCCAGTATGGTATTAAAGATTGGTGGGAGGTGACATTCTTGCCTTTTCCCCAATCTTAGGGGGAAAGCCTTTAGTTTCTCACCATTAAGTATGATGATAGCTGTAGGTTTTTAAAATTTTTATGTATTTATGTATTTATTTAATTTTTTAAAATGTTTATTTTTGAGGGAGAGAGAGTGAGTGGGGGATGGGCAGAGACAGAGAGAGAGAGAGAGAGAGAGAGAGAGAGAGAGGCAGACACAGAATCTGAAGCAGGCTCCAGGCTCTGAGCTGTCAGCACAGAGCCTGATGCGGGGCTTGAACCCATGAGATCATGAGATCATGACTTGAGCCAAAGTTGGACACTTAACTGACTGAGCCATCCTGGCACCCTGTTTTTTTTAAAAAATAGATGTTCTTTATCAAGTTGAGGAAGTTCCCCTGTATTTCTAGTAGGTTGAGTTTTTATTAGGAATTGTGTTGGACTTTGTTACATGCTTTTTTATATCTAATGATACAATCATATGCTTTTTCTTTGGAGTGTTGATGTGATGGGAGATTACATTAATTGATATTTGAATGTTGAATTAGTCTTATATGCCTAAAATAATCCCAGGTGGTTGTTTTATAATTGTTGGATTTGATTTTCTGTTTTGTTGAGGAATTTGCATCCATATTCATGAAGACATTGGTCCATCATTATCTTTCTCATGTTAGTAGTATTGTTAGCCCTTCTTTTATTCATGTTATGGTAAATTGTGTCTTCTTTCTCTCTCTGTCTCTTTCTGCCTCTCTGTCTCTCTTTCTCTCTGTTATCCTTGCTATAAATTTAGTAGTTTTATTGATCCTCTTAAAAAACCAGCTTTTGGTTTTATTGATTTTTTTTATTGATTTCAAGTTTTTAATTTTATTGATTTTTATTGTAACTATATCTTACCTTCTGTTTGCTTTGGGCTTACATTGTTCTTTCTCTTGTTTCCTAAGGTGGAAGCTTAGATTATTGATTTCAGATCTTTCTTCTTTTCTAATATTTGCATTAAATGCTGTAAATTTCTCTGAAAGCACTGTTTTTATTTCATTCCACACTTTTTTTTTAAGTAGGCTTCATGCCCATCACAGTGTCCAACATGGGCTTGAGCTCATGACCCTGAGATCAAGACCTGAGCTGAGATCAAGAGTTGGATGCTTAACTGGCTGAGCCGCCCTGGCGCCACTCATTCCACACTTTTTAATAAGTTGTCTTTTCATTGTCATTTAGTTGAAAATATTGAAAAATTTAAATTTCTCTTGTGACTTCTATGACTCACATGTTATTTAGAAAAGTGTTTAATCTCCAGATATTTTGGGATTTTCCATGAGTCCATTTTCTCTCCTCTCTTACAAATTGTTGTTTCTTTCTAATATTTTTAAAGTGGTTGCTCTAAAATGCAATATACATTTACAGTTAATCTTAGACAACTTTCAAATAACACTGTACTGCATTACTAGTTGATAATAACTTATCTATCTGAGTTTTCTCAATTCCTTCTTCCTGTCCTTTATAATAGGAAATTCAGTCATTCATTTCACTTAGCAGTATGCTATAACCACCTGATATATTGTTGCTGTTTTTAATTAGAACAAATCATTGTTTTAACTATTAGATGAATTAAGAAAAAGAATAATAATTTTTTTTTCTGTTTATTTATTCCATTTCTCTTTCTTCCTTTCTGTAGGACTAAAAAACTTTAAATATTTTTTGCAAAGTATAGCTACTGATGACACAATGCTTCAGTTTTTGCTTGAGAAAATCTTTATTACTATTTCCCTTTTGAAGGATAATTTCACTGGATATAGAATTCTAGGTTAGTGTTCTTTTACTTTCAACACTGAATATTTCACTCCATTTTCTTGCTTGCATTGTTCCTGAAGAAACGATGAAATTCTTATTCTTGCTTCTGCGTAAGATGTAATCTTCTAGCTTCTTTCAAAATTTTCTCTCTCTTTTTAAAACGTTTTTGCAGTTTGAATATGGTATGCTTATGTGTAGATTTTGGATTTATCCTGCTTGGTGTTCTCTCATCTTTCTGGATCTGTGGTTTAATGTCTGCCATTAAATTGGAAAAACCATCAGCCATTATTACTTCAATTGTTTCGTTTGCCCCATTCTCTGTTTCTTAAGATCCTTCTGGTATTCCAAGAATATGTATGTTATACTTTTTGTGATTACCTCACAGTCCATATTCTGTTTTTTAAAAGAAAAATTTTCTATTCTTTCCATTCCTTTTTTTTTTTTTTTAATTTCAGTTTGGGAAATTTCTGTTGACATATATTCAGGTTCACTGATTCTTTCCATGACCATGACCATGTCTAATCTACTGATGAGTCCATGAAATGCATTATTTTTTATTTCTGCTATAGTGTTTTTGATTTTGGGCCTTTCCTTTTGATTTTTTCTTAGAGTTTTCATCTTTCTGCTTTCTACCCATTTGTTCTTGAATGTTTTCTGCCTTTTCCTTTAGTGTCCTTATCATATCAATCATAACTACTTAAATTCCTTACCTGATAATATCAAAATCTGTGCCACTTCTGAGTCTGTATCTAATTCTTGCTTTGTCTCTTCAGACTGTGTTTGTCTTATCTTTTTGTATACTTTGTAATTTTTTGGTTGAAAGGTAAATATGATGTGTCAGGTAATAGGAACTGAGGTAACTAGGCTTTTACTAGGTTTATGTTAATTGGGCTAGAGTCCAGGATGTGTTTAATGTTTGCTGTAGCTGTAAGAGCCACAGACTTAAATTTCTCATGTTTTTGTTTTTGACTTTCCTTTTTGTCTTTGTGATTCACAGTCTAACATTTTTAGAACTTGGAAGAATATTAAATAACCTTTTTTCATTCAGTTAATTTTGCAGATAACAAACACCAACAGTATGTAAAAAATAGGATAATTCACTGGGTTTTAAATAATACTTAACTCAGTAGAGAGTGCTGTATTTTTGTCAGCATGACATATATGAGTGCTTAATTGGCTGTTTCTTATTTTCATTTCTAGATGAAATCTTGTCTATATATTGTTTATACTGCCATTCCTACACATACCAATATAGTATCCAAATAGAAATAGTGGAAATATAGTAAAGGTGTGACTTCTTGTGCATTACTTCCTTTACCCTAAGTATTATGGAGAGGACCCACATGATGAAATGCAGCCTTTCAATATGCCCAAGTTTTTGCTACTTCAAATTTTTTTGACAGTGTTTCACTTCTGAATATGTTCTGTAAGTAAATGCATATGTACTACATTTTTTTATTATATATCTTGGTGGATATTATAGATTAAAATAGTTCTCTTTTTTGTATGCTTGTATGATTTTTCAAAACATTGAATCCTGAATAAGTAGTATCACAATATATAAATGACTGGAGGCATCAAGAGATTTGAGTGCCAGCTGCTTGTGGTGCAAGATTAACTGAAGTAAAAATGAAAAGGCACAACAGACCAGTTGAGTAAGCAATAAATAGAAAAAATAAGGGATGTTAATTGTCCAGGGGGTTAACTGATACATTAGAGAGGTGGTAGGAGCTGTGATTGAGGAGGTGTATAGATCACTTTGGGATTCTGAAGTGGACTGTGAAGACTGGCAGCAGACTGGTCTCTATAGACAAATATGAGAGGTCTTAATTCAGGGAAACTGACCACCATATCCAAGTGCTCCATTTAGAACCCAAATTTCCATTCCATTCCTCATTTTCTAAACAACTTGTTCAAGTTCTTGACCAAAAGATTGATTAATTATTGAGCAGAACAGTTAGCAGAACAGTTTAGCAGTTAGCAGAACAATTTAGCAGAACAGTTAACTGCAGGGTGAGTTAAGGAATAAAAATAAAAGGTTCTTACACTATAGATCAAAGTGATGTATTCTGGAGAAAAGAGATCATTGAGTAGTGAGCAAACTTTCTGGTTCTGCCCACTTGAGAAAGTATTCCCCCAAACCTAATGGTTAAGGCAAGGAAATTGGAATATAACCCAATCTAAGTTTGGATCCTAGTTCTTGTCTTTGTTAAATGTAGAGACATTGATGATGTTGATAAGTTAAGATGATTAAATGAGATGGTGGAAGTAAAGTAATTCAGTGTTTGTCACGGAGCGAATACTCACTAAATGATCATTACTATTCAGTAACTAATAAAGCCCCAATTCAGCTGTGTGCCACATAATTGTTTTGGATAAAAGATACCTTTTTTGTGCATTTTTAATGAATGTACCTTAATAGTGGCAACTACTGTTTTGTTTAGAACCACTGTATAATGCAAATGGAAAAAGGACCAAAACTTTTTTTTATTCTTATGGAAAGTGGAGGTTATCTGCAAAAGAAAGCAGTATAATTTGGGGAGCTGTATTTCTATATCTGTAATTTACATAGAACCCTACCAAGAAGTCTATAACCTCAGCAGGGATGATTGAGCCATCTGCATTATTATTGAGATTATTAGAATTACTTTCTCTTAATTGGCCGAATTCAGCTGGGTAAACTCTGTAGTGCTTTTGTTTAGGATTATATCTGTGTCAGATGGGCTTCATTTGACCTTGATCAAAATCATCATTCCAATGGGAGATGAGGTGATCCTGGGGGGCTGAAAGTTGAGGATGCTACAGAATTGTCAATTTAGGGAATGATTTAAGTGCATGTTGGTTGTAATTCCTCTGCTTTTCACAGGAATCCATGAGAATGAGTTCCTGTATGCTCTTCTATGTTTGAAGAGCCATGGAAGAAAGGAAGGCTATAAGGAAATTATTTGTTTTACTCTGAAAAGTTTTTGTTTTTCTACTTAATAGTTTGATTTGGAAGAGTTTAACAAACTTGAGAAATAAATAAAGGTTAATTGCACAGGTTAATATATATTAGTAATTAATAAAATATACATTGGTTTAGTTGATAAATTTTGTTCCTTTCTGAGAAGAAAGATAGCATGCGTTGATACCTCTTTCGATAAACCTACTAGGATTGAAGTTGTTCTATTTTGCAATTAGCTGTTAAAGAGAAGAGGCTGCCTTTGCATTGCCACCTGTGGTAGGGGTGTGTAGGTGGTAGGGATGTGTGGGTGGTAGGGGTGTGTGAGTAGAAGAAGGATTGGGCAGAGAAGTTGAAGCCCATGAATAGAAGTTCCCTAGTTTTCAGGTTTAGCCACAGATTCAGCAACTAGAAAGGCTTCCTTGAGAGGGTAAGGGTGCCTTAGGAGAGAGACAGTGATATCGAAGAATATAGAGTTGCTGTCTAAAGTTCAGGACTTCTGGGGCCTTCTGATCGTCTCTCTCAGGAATGCCTCTCAGGAATGCTTATATTTTCTCTCTTTCTTCTCTATGGGAGTAGTTGTCTGTTGTACTTACATAGTGCATTTGCAATTTTTTGCTTTTCTGTTGTCCTCTCTGTAAACTCCGTGGGAGTACAAAATTATCTCTAGCATGTTGCAGTGTATTTGGTACACAGTAGGTCTAAATGAATTTTGAATAAGTAAATTATATGACCAACATTCTTTGCTCTGTATTTTTTTCTTCCTGCAGAAATGGAGTCAGAAAATAAGATGTTAGGGTTTGTCTTAGTCAAACTACTGAACTGTATACTAACCTTAACAAAAAATACAGACTTGTATTTATTTAATTAATAACGTGGCCAAATGATACCTAGTAGCTTTTAAATGATATGATAAACTTACCAAGTAGGTATAAATCCTGATCTTGGCATTCAGAAAATGTTAATAATCAATAATCAGGGGCACCTGGGTGGCTCAGTCGGTTAAGCGTCCGACTTCAGCTCAGGTCACGATCTCTCAATCCGTGAGTTCGAGCCCTGCGTTGGCTCTGGGCTGATGGCTTGGAGCCTGGAGCCTGCTTCCGATTCTGTGTCTCCCTCTCTCTCTGCCCCTCCCCCATTCATGCTCTGTCTTTCTCTGTCTCAAAAATAAATAAACGTTAAAAAAAATCAATAATCATTAACATGTATAGATTTCATGTGACAAAAGGAAACCTGTGCATCAAAAAGTTGAAACCTAAACTATAAGAAAATCACAGATACTACCAGTTGAGGAGATTGTGCGCCTATTGTGATTTGGCCTGCTTTTAGAGAATATGCCAACTGCTCATATAGTAAGGGGAAGGATTAGAGTGAAGAGTTACATTTCCAGTCTAAGAAGATATTCTGCCTTGCTTTCTCATCATCATCTAGATGGGCATGTTTCTTGTTAGTTTATTCATCCTTAGGGAATAACGTGTTCATGTACTTAAATTTTATAGGTAAATGAGGCTCACTTCAAAAAGCAATTTTAAAAACATTTATGAAATGGATTACTTGCATCCATGTTACCTAAAGCAGAGACTACTAATAGAATCTTCTTTGTCAATCTTCTTTGTGAGCATCGTGAACATCACGTGATACTTTTTTATGCTGATATGCAGCAGATGTCTCGGGAAGTGCTTTACTGGGGATTCTTGGCCCTGAGTTTCAGTCAGAGCCCAATCTGTCCAATTACTTATTTTTCCCTTTTGGTCTGGAGTCCTCTCTCTCTCCAGGTGTGCCTTGGGCTGACCATCTCAACAGCGCAAAAAAAAAAAAAAAAAAAAAAAAAGTGCAGTTTTTAAAATCTTTATTGACTAATAATCCAGAGGTAAAGAGATATTTTGTAGAGTTAATGGTGGGAATTTCCTCAAATGGCGTTTTTTTGAGGTTTACTTTTCCACCTCCTCTCATCATACATTGTATATTGTTTTAAATATTTTCCTCTCTCTATCCTTGACACTTTGGTAGTATGTATTAGGAGAAATGTTCAGAAAGTGGTTGGCCCTAAATTATAAAAAAAAAAAAAAAAAAGGTGAATCATGCAGCATGATGTCAACTTGGTCCCAGTGAACAGTATTGTTTCCTAGGAGGCTTGCTACTTAACTGTGGTCCGTGGACCATCAGCATCTGCATCACCTGGTAGTTTTCATTTAATGTACATATTAAGCTCATCAGGATCTGCTGCAGTCCTATCAGATTAGAATCTGCATTAAACAAAATACTCAGGGGATTGAAATGCACATTAAAGTTTTAGAACCACTTAGGCTGCATAAGAGAACTTGGACAGGATAGTAAGTATTTCTTATGCAGATGTGTGCAAAAGGGTAGTATGATTTTTGCATTCTTTTGATGGATCTTTGAAACATGGGAAGTCTGTAATTTGTTTTTTTCTCACAGGAGTATTTCTACATAATAAGATCTGTGTGTTTCTGAAAAAGCTTACCTTTTTCAGATATTGCACATACATGTGTGCATGCACACACAAATATCAGGACTTACTTGGAATAAATAAGGTTAAAGGCACAAATTTAAAAATCTCTAACATGGGGCACCTGGGTGGCTCAGTTGATTAAGCATCCAACTTCATTCAGTTCAGGTCACGATCTTGTGGTTTGTGAGTTTGAGTCCCAGGTCGGGCTCTTTTTTCTGACAGCTCAGAGCCTTGAGCTTGCTTTGGATTCGGTGTGTCCCTCTCTCTCTGCCCCTCCCCTGCTTGTGCTCTCTCTCTCAAAAATAAACATTAAAAAACTTGAAGAAGAATCTTTGTAACTTGAACTACAGCATCAAGAAAAACACTTCTGATTAAAAATGCCAAGAGTTGACTTCATTGACATTTGTACCCAGTGGATCCAGCACCTTAAAATCTGGGGCTCTTGCTTCCCCGGAAAAACCTGCTCCACGGTGTTAAGTTCTTTAATTCTGTTGTTTTTAATATAAACACTCACTATACACTGCCTGTATGTATAGCTTTACCAAATAGCTTAATGATGTGGGAAGTGTAGTGAATATTGAATCCAGTAAATGAGCCTCTTATGCTAAAAGAAAGCACTTCTGTGGGATTTTTAACTTTTCTCTTGAAGTCTTCATGTAGGCAATATATTGTGAAAAGTGTTGTCCTTGATGTCTTCAGAATGTGAATGTGTGGAACTTACAGGGAAGATGGGGGAGTAGGAGGATCCTACACTCACCTGTCTCATGAATAAATCTAGATATCACCCACATCACTGTAAATAACCCAGAAGACAACCTTAGGACTGGCAGAATAGGCTCTCCACGGTTCATTGTAGAGAGGAGGCCACATTGAGGATGGAAGGAAGGGTGGATGGAGCATGGGAACCAAACTGACCCATGAGACTGAGAAAAAGGGACAGCACAGACAGAGAGGAGAGGAGCAGACCCCATGCCAGGAACCCCACGCATGGGGAACCTGCACTGGAAAGATGAATACCTGTAACATTTGGCGTTGAAAGCTAGAGGGACTTAACTTATGAGAGCTTGTAGTCAGTAGGGTTTAACATTGGAAACTTGAAAAATCAGCAACAAGGTAATAGGAAACTGAGTCTTTGCTTTTATTATTATTTTTTAATATATGAAATTTTTGTCAAATTGTTTTCCATACAACACCCAGTGCTCATCCGAAAAGGTGCCCTCCTCAATACCCATCACCCACCCTCCCCTCCCTCCCAACCCCCATCAACCCTCAGTTTGTTCTCAGTTTTTAACAGTCTCTTATGTTTGGCTCTCTCACTCTAACCTCTTTTTTTTTTTTCCTTCCCCTCCCCCATGGGTTTCTGTTAAGTTTCTCAGGTTCCACATAAGAGTGAAACCATATGGTATCTGTCTTTCTCTGTATGGCTTATTTCACTTAGCATCACACTCTCCAGTTCCATCCATGTTGCTACAAAAGGCCATATTTCATTTTTTCTCATTGCCACGTAATATTCCATTGTGTATATAAACCACAATTTCTTTATCCATTCATCAGTTGATGGACATTTAGGCTCTTTCCATAATTTGGCTATTGTTGAGAGTGCTGCTATAAACATTGGGGTACACGTGCCCCTATGCATCAGTACTCCTGTATCCCTTGGATAAATTCCTAGCAGTGCTATTGCTGGGTCATAGGGTAGGTCTATTTTTAATTTTCTGAGGAACCTCCACACTGCTTTCCAGAGCGGCTGCACCAATTTGCATTCCCACCAACAGTGCAAGAGGGTTCCCGTTTCTCCACATCCTCTCCAGCATCTATAGTCTCCTGATTTGTTCATTTTGGCCACTCTGACTGGCGTGAGGTGATATCTGAGTGTGGTTTTGATTTGTATTTCCCTGATAAGGAGCGACGCTGAACATCTTTTCATGTGCCTGTTGGCCATCCGGATGTCTTCTTTAGAGAAGTGTCTATTCATGTTTTCTGCCCATTTCTTCACTGGGTTATTTGTTTTTCGGGTGTGGAGTTTGGTGAGCTCTTTATAGATTTTGGATATTAGCCCTTTGTCTGATATGTCATTTGCAAATATCTTTTCCCATTCTGTTGGTTGCCTTTTAGTTTTGTTGGTTGTTTCCTTTGCTGTGCAGAAGCTTTTTATCTTCATAAGGTCCCAGTAGTTCATTTTTGCTTTTAATTCCTTTGCCTTTGGGGATGTGTCGAGTAAGAGATTGCTACGGCTGAGGTCAGAGAGGTCTTTTCCTGCTTTCTCCTCTAGGATTTTGATGGTTTCCTGTCTCACATTCAGGTCCTTTATCCATTTGAGTTTATTTTTGTGAATGGTGTGAGAAAGTGGTCTAGTTTCAATCTTCTTCATGTTGCTGTCCAGTTCTCCCAGCACCATTTGTTAAAGAGGCTGTCTTTTATCCATTGGATGTTCTTTCCTGCTTTGTCAAAGATGAGTTGGCCATACGTTTGTGGGTCTAGTTCTGGGGTTTCTATTCTATTCCATTGGTCTATGTGTCTGTTTTTGTGCCAATACCATGCTGTCTTGATGATTACAGCTTTGTAGTAGAGGCTAAAGTCTGGGATTGTGATGCCTCCTGCTTTGGTCTTCTTCTTCAAAATTCCTTTGGCTTTGGGGCCTTTTGTGGTTCCATATGAATTTTAGGATTGCTTGTTCTGGTTTCGAGAAGAATGCTGGTGCAATTTTGATTGGGATTGCATTGAATGTGTAGATAGCTTTGGGTAGTATTGACATTTTGACAATATTTATTCTTCCAATATATGAGCACGGAATGTTTTTCCATTTCTTTATATCTTCTTCAATTTCCTTCATGAGCTTTCTATAGTTTTCAGCATACAGAGCTTTTACATCTTTGGTTAGGTTTCTTCCTAGGTATTTTATGCTTCTTGGTGCAATTGTGAATGGGATCAGTTTCTTTATTAGTCTTTCTGTTGCTTCATTATTAGCGTATAAGAATGCAACTAATTTGTACATTGATTTTGTATCCTGCAACTTTGCTAAATTCATGTATCAGTTCTAGCAGACTTCTGGTGGAGTCTATCAGATTCTCCATGTATAATATCATGTCATTTGCAAAAAGCGAAAGCTTGACTTCATCTTTGCCAATTTTGATGCCTTTGATTTCCTTTTGTTGTCTGATTGCTGATGCTAGCACTTCCAGCACTATGTTAAACAGCAGCGGTGAGAGTGGGCATCCCTGTCGTGTTCCTGATCTCAGGAGGATAGCTCTCAGTTCTTCCCCGTTGAGGATGATGTTAGCTGTGGGCTTTTCATAAATGGCTTTTATGATCTTTAAGTATGTTCCTTCTATCCGACTTTCTCAAGGGTTTTTATTGAGAAAGGGTGGTGGATTTTGTCAAAGGCCTTTTCTGCATCGATTGACAGGATCATATGGTTCTTCTCTTTTTTTGTTGTTAATGTGATGTATCACGTTGATTGATTTGCGAATGTTGAACCAGCCCTGGATCCCAGGAATGAATCCCACTTGGTCATGGTGAATAATTCTTTTTATATGCCGTTGAATTCGATTTGCTAGTATCTTATTGAGAATTTTTGCATCCATATTCATCAGGGATATTGGCCTGTAGTTCTCTTTTGTTACTGGGTCTCTGTTTGGTTTAGGAATCAAAGTAATACTAGCTTCATAGAATGAGTCTGGAAGTTTTCCTTCCCTTTCTATTTCTTGGAATAGCTTGAGAAGGATAGGTATTATCTCTGCTTTAAACGTCTGGTAGAACTCCCCTGGGAAGCCATGTGGTCCTGGACTCTTATTTGTTGGGAGATTTTTGATAACAGATTCAATTTCTTCGCTGGTTATGGGTCTGTTCAAGCTTTCTATTTCCTCCTGATTGAGTTTTGGAAGAGTGTGGGTGCTTAGGAATTTGTCCATTTCTTCCAGGTTGTCCAATTTGTTGGCATATAATTTTTCATAGTATTCCCTGATAATTGTTTGTATCTCTGAGGGATTGGTTGTCATAATTCCATTTTCATTCATGATTTTATCTATTTGGGTCATCTCCCTTTTCTTTTTGAGAAGCCTGGCTACAGGTTTGTCAATTTTGTTTATTTTTTCAAAAAACCAACTCTTGGTTTCGTTGATCTGCTCTACAGTTTTTTTAGATTGTATATTGTTTATTTCTGCTCTGATCTTTATTATTTCTCTTCTTCTGCTGGGTTTAGGCTGCCTTTGCTGTTCTGCTTCTATTTCCTTTAGGTGTGGTGTTAGATTTTGTATTTGGGATTTTTCTTGTTTCTTGAGATAGGCCTGGATGGCAATGTAGTTTCCTCTCAGGACTGCCTTCGCTGCGTCCCAAAGTGTTTGGATTGTTGTATTTTCATTTTTGTTTGTTTCCATATATTTTTTAATTTCTTCTCTAATTGCCTGGTTGACCACTCATTCGTTAGTAGGATGTTCTTTAACCTCCATGCTTTTGGAGGTTTTCCAGACTTTTTCCTGTGGTTGATTTCAAGCTTCATAGCATTGTGGTCTGAAAGTAAGCATGGTATAATTTCAATTCTTGTAAACTTATGAAGGGCTGTTTTGTGACCCAGTATATGATCTATCTTGGAGAATGTTCCATGTGCCCTCGAGAAGAAAGTATATTCTGTTGCTTTGGGATGCAGAGTTCTAAATATATCTGTCAAGTCCATCTGATCCAATGTATCATTCAGGGCCCTTGTTTCTTTATTGACCGTGTGTCTAGATGATGTATCCATTTCTGTAAGTGGGGTGTTAAAGTCCCCTGCAATTACCACATTCTTATCCATAAGGTTTGTTATGTTATGAGTAATTGTTTTGTATATTTGGGGGCTCCGGTATTTGGCGCATAGACATTTATAATTGTTAGCTCTTCCTGGTGGATAGACCCTGTAATGATTATATAATGCCCTTCTTCATCTCTTGTTACAGTCTTTAATTTAGAGTCTAGTTTGTCTGATATAAGTATGGCTACTCCAGCTTTCTTTTGGCTTCCAGTAGCATGATAAATAGTTCTCCATCCCCTCACTCTCAATCTAAAGGTGTCCTCAGGTCTAAAATGAGTCTCTTGTAGACAGCAAATAGATGGGTCTTGTTTTTTTATCCATTCTGATACCCTATGTCTTTTGGTTGGCGCATTTAATCCATTTACATTCAGTGTTATTATAGAAAGATATGGGTTTAGAGTCATTGTGATGTCTGTATGTTTCATGCTTGTAGTGATGTCTCTGGTACTTTGTCTCACAGGGTCCCCCTTAGGATCTCTTGTAGGGCTGGTTTAGTGGTGACAAATTCCTTCAGTTTTTGTTTGTTTGGGAAGACCTTTATCTCTCCTTCTATTCTAAATGACAGACTTGCTGGAGAAAGGATTCTCGGCTGCATATTTTTTCTGTTTAGCACACTGAAGATCTCGTGCCAATTCTTTCTGGCCTGCCAAGTTTCAAAAGAGAGATCAGTCACGAGTCTTATAGGTCTCCCTTTATATGTGAGGGCACGTTTACCCCTTGCTGCTTTCAGAATTTTCTCTTTATCCTTGTATTTTGCCAGTTTCACTATGATATGTCGTGCAGAAGATCGATTCAAGTTACGTCTGAAGGGAGTTCTCTGTGCCTCTTGGATTTCAATGCCTTTTTCCTTCCCCAGTTCAGGGAAGTTCTCAGCTATGATTTCTTCAAGTACCCCTTCAGCACCTTTCCCTCTCTCTTCCTCCTCTGGGATACCAATTATGCGTATATTATTTCTTTTTAGTGTATCACTTAGTTCTCTAATTTTCCCCTCATACTCCTGGATTTTTTTATCTCTCTTTTTCTCAGCTTCCTCTTTTTCCATAACTTTATCTTCTAGTTCACCTATTCTCTCCTCTGCCTCTTCAATCCGAGCTGTCTTTTTTTTCCATTTTGTTTTGCATTTCGTTTAAAGCGCTTTTCAGCTCTCGTGACTGTTCCTTAGTCCCTTGATCTCTGTAGCAAGAGATTCTCTGCTGTCCTCTATACTGTTTTCAAGCCCAGCGATTAATTTTATGACTATTATTCTAAATTCACTTTCTGTTATATTATTTAAATTCTTTTTGATCAGTTCATTAGCTGTTGTTATTTCCTGGAGATTCTTCTGAGGGTAATTCTTCCGCTTGGTCATTTTGGATAGTCCCTGGAGTGGTGAGGACCTGCAGGGCACTTCCCCTGTGCTGTGGTGTATAACTGGAGTTGGTGGGCAGGGCCACAGTCCGACCTGATTTCTGCCCCCAGCCCACCGCTGGGGCCACAGTCAGACTGGTGTGTGCCTTCTCTTCCCCTCTCCTAGGGGCGGGATTCAATGTGGGGTGGCGTGGCCCATCTGGGCTACTTGCACACTGCCACGCTTGTGATGCTGGGGATCTGGCGTATTAGCTGGGGTGGGTAGGCAAGGTGCACGCGGCAGGAGGGGCAGGCTTAGATCGCTTCTCCTTAGGTGATCCACTTCAGGAGGGGCCTTGTGGCAGCGGGAGGGAGTCAGATCTGCTGCCAGAGGTTTGGCTCCGCAGAAGCACAGAGTTGCGTGTTTGCGCGGAGCGAGCAAGTTCCCTGGCAGGAACTGGTTCCCTTTGTGATTTTGGCTGGGGGATGGGCGGGGGAGATGGCACTGGGTAGCACCTTTGTTCCCCACCAAACTGAGCTCTGTAGTCCGGGGGCTCAGCAGCTCTCCCTCCCTTTGTCCTCCAGCCTTCCCACTTTCCGAGCAGAGCTGTTCACTTATGACCTCCCAGATGCTAAGTCGCGCTTGCTGTGGGAACACAGTCCGTCAGGCCCCTCTGCTTTTGCCAGCCAGACTCGGGGGCTCTGCTTTGCTGGCGTGCCGCCCCTCCGCCCGGCTCCCTCCCGCCAGTCTGTGGAGCGCGCACTGCCTCGCCGCCCTTCCTACCCTCTTCCGTGGGCCTCTTGTCTGCGCTTGGTTCTGGAGACTCCGTTCTGCTAATCCTCTGGCAGTTTTCTGGGTTATTTAGGCAGGTGTAGGTGGAATCTAAGTGATCAGCAGGACGCGCGGTGAGCCCAGCGTCCTCCTACGCCGCCATCTTCCCTCTGTCCTCTCCAAAATAATTTCATTGAAATGAGGATTATTTTCAGTTCCCCATATAGGGCGATCTGGAGAGGAGAGCTTGATCCATGGAGACCAGATAGAATGTTCTAACAAAACCTCCACAGTAATTTACAGGCGTTATCTACCCAAGGAATGGAACAAATAGGAAGTTCAGGTTCTAAGGAGCTGCCTTGTTTGTGCCAGTGGCCCCACGCTAGCTCTTTATTAATTGCACCACCTGGGATGCTGATAGCGAACTGAGTTTTGGAACATTTCAGGCCTGGCATGGAATGCAGTTTTACACAAGTGTCTTGTGGTTCAGAAATCCGATTTCACAGCTTATCTTCCGTTAGATGAAAGTGTTTATGGTGTGTCTGGAGCTGGAGTAAGTTCTTGCGGGTGCCCAAGAGCAGGGGCCTCCTCTCTCCTCTCATTAATTTGCTGATGCCTAACTGCACTGACACAGCGGTGAGATACTGGGGAGAGCACGTCTTCTCTTAAAAAGATAGCATAACAAAATTGCCAAGATACAACATTGAAGCAACAGTTTGAGAGGCATCTCGAGTATACAGGAAGGAAATTTATTTGCTTGTCTTACGCATGTACAGGAGGGGCAGGGATCTTTGGGAGACTTCTCCAAGAGCAGGGGAGCTGGTGGGTCCCCTTTCATTTGCTGGTCCCCCCAGCCTATGTAGAGGGATACCTGCATGACACTCCATCTAGCTTGCTAACAGTGAACCCCACTCAGGCATATTCCACCCCACAAAACCTTCCCTACTCAGCAGGAGTCACTTCTCAAGGTCTCTTCCCACAATCAGAATAGTGTAAAACCTTGCTAACACCATGTACCCCACTCCTGCATTCTGTAGATTGTCCTGTCCAATCTGCTTCACTAAGCAGAGTCCATCCAAAGTCGTGCCACAAGTATGGCATTGTTCAAGCAGCCCAGGCAGTGGCCAACACCACTCCAGAATAACTGGTGTCCTGGGCAGAGGGGAAGATAGCCACATACACCAGTTTGACTGCAGCCCCAGCAATGGGTTGGGGGCAGACATCTGATCTGATTGACTGACCTGCCATCAGCAAAAACCTCACAGGAATAGCACATAGAGACTGGCAGTTTGGGGTCACTGCAACCCCAACAGAAAGATTGGGGGCAGACATTTTGTCTGACTGCAGGCCCCACTCACCAATGAAAATCTCTTTGGATACAATATAGGGAGAGTACACTGAAGTTCAGTGCAACCACAGTGTTGGCAAATGAGCCAAGAGCAGGCATTTGATCCAGCTCAAGCCCAAGTTGGCCCCAGACTCACTACTTAACAGCACAGGAACCAAGCCCTACCCACAATAGGCAAAGAGAGCCATTGCAGATGATGACTGAAGGTAAACACATGTGAACAACAGCAGTAGGGCACACACAACACACATAGGAGACACCCCTGTAGTGCCAGGTTCTGGTAAACAGTGGACTACAGGGCACCATAGGACCTCTTCCTCATAATGTCACTACTTTCAACAGAAGAGATGTAACTGACTTTCCTAATATAGAAACAGTCACAGAGAGACAAAATGAGAGGACAGAGGAATATCTTTCAGATGAAAGAACAAGACAAAATCACAAGAGATCTAAGTGAAATAGAGATAAGTAATGTGCCAGATAGATAATTCAGAGTAATGGTCATAAAGATATAGGACTTTAGAAAAGAGGGGAGAACCTCAAGGAAGAGAAAATATAAAAAAGAAGCAATAAGGGATGACGAGCTCAAGAACTGAAATTTAAAAAATATACTAGATGTAATAAATCATAGACCAGAGAACCCAGAAAAATGGATCAGTGAGCTGGAACACAGAGTAATGGAAAGCAACCAAATGGAACAGGCAAAAGAAAAAAAGAATAATAAAACATGAGAATAGGTTAAGGGAACTCACTGACCCATCAGGTGTAATAATAATATTCACATTATAGGGATCCAGAAGGAGAAGAGAGAAAAAAGGGGAAAGAAAGTTTATTTGAAGAAAGAATAGATGCAGACTTTCCTAATCTGGGGAAGGAAACAGACATCCAGATCCAGGAGGTACAGAGAACCCCCCCAAAATAATTAACCCAAGGAGATCTACACCAAGACATATAATAATTAAAATGGTAAAATGTAGTGGTAAAAGGAATTTTAAGAGCAGCAAGAGAAAATAGGGCACTTACAAGTGAAACCTCATGAGGAGATCAGCTAACTTTTCAGTGGAAATTTTTCAATGATTTTTTCAAGGTATCCAGAAGGGAATGGCATGATATATTCAAAGTGCTGAAAGGAGAAAACATGCAACCAAGAATACTCTACCTGGCGCAATTATCATTCAGAATAGAAGAATAGATAAAGAGTTACCCAGACAAACAAAAGTAAAAGGAATTCATCTCCACTAAAACTGGTCCTATGAGAAATATTAAAGGGGGGGGTGCCTGGGTGGCTCAGTCGGTTAAGCGTCTGACTTCGGCTCAGGTCACGATCTCACAGTTTGTGAGTTCAAGCCCCACATCGGGCTCTGTGCTGACAGCTTGGAGCCTGCTTCGGATTCTGTGTCTCCTTCTCTCTCTGCCCCTTCCCAACTTGTGCTCTATGTCTCTCAAAAAAATAAATAAATGTACAAAGAAATTAAAATAATGACTTTAAAAAATAATTAAAAAAAAAGAAATATTAAAGGGGATTCTTTGAGTGGAAAGGAAAGACCTTAAGCAGGAGTAAAGACTGTAGCAAAGGAAAAAAAAAATTCACAGGTACATATAAACATAAAAGTAGATTAATCACTTATAAATTCAGTATGGTGGTTGCAAGCAGAAAAGCAGTAAAATCAAGCATATCTATAAAAATCAGTCAAGGGATTCACAAGTAAAAGGATGTAAAGTATGACACCATATACCTAAAATGTGAGTGGGGGGAGTAAAAATTTAGTGGTTTTTGAATGGGTTCAAACATAGGCAACCATCAACTTAAGATAGACTGCTGTATGAATAAGGTGTTATATGTGAATCAGATGGTAACCACAGATCAAAAACTGGTAATACAATATGCAGAAAATGAAAGGAGTCCAAGCATATTACTAAAGAAAGCCATCAAACATGAGAGAGGAAAGGAAGAAAAAAAGGAACAGATAAGAAATACAAAAAACAACTGTAAAACAAGTGACAAAATGGCAATAAATACATACCTCTCAATAATTACTTTAAACGTGAAGGAACTAAATGCTCCAATCAAAAGACATAAGGTGATGGAATGGATAAAAATGCAAGACCCATCTATATGGTCTACAAAGGATTCATTACAGACCTAAGGACACATGCAGATTGAAAGTGAAAAGATAGAAAAAAACATTTATCATGCACATGGAAGTAAAAGAAAGCTTGGCATAGCAGTACTTATATTGGACAAAATAGATGTTAAAACAAAGGCTGTAAGAGGAGACAAAGTAGAATACTACTACATAATGATATAGGGAACAACCCAACAAGAGAATATAGCAGTTGTAAATATTATGCACCTAACATGGAAGCACCTAAATATAGAAGGAAACTACTAACAGACATAAAAGAAGAAATTGGCAGTAATGCAGTAGTAGGAGGGTACTTTAACACCCGGTTTACATCAATAGATTGATAGATCCTGATAGAAATCAACAAGGAAACAGTGGCTTTGAATGACACATAGGACCAGATAGATCTAAAGATATATTCAAACCATTTCATCCAAAAAACAGCAGAGTACCCATTCTTTTGAAGTGCATGTGGAATATTCTCCAGAGTAGTCACATATTAGGAGGCAATACAAGTCTCAACAAGTTAAAAAAAAAAAGATTGAAATCATACTATGACCACAACACTATAACACTATAAATCACAAAATCTAGAAGGAACAAATCTAGAAGGAACACAAATCTAGAAGGAACACAAATCTAGAAGGAACACAAATACATGGAGGTTAAATAACATGCTAAAAACAATGGATGGGTCAACCAAGAAATTAGGAAGGAAATCAAAAAATACATGGAGAAAATGAAGATGAAAACACAATGGTTCAAAATCTTTGGGATGCAGCAAAAACTGTTCTAAGAGGGAGGTATATAGCAATACAGGCCTACTTCAAGAAGCCAGAAAAATTTCACAGCATAAACCTAAAGGAGCTAAAGAAGAACAAATGGAGAACAAACAAAGCCCAAAAACAGTAGAAGGAAGGAAATAATAAAGATTAGAGCAGAAATAAATGAAATAGAATCCTAAAAAAACGAAAACAAAACCACATTAGAACAGATCAGTGAAACCAAGAGGTGGTTCTTTGAAAAGATCAATAAAATTGATAAAACTCAAAATTATAAAAAAAGAGACTCAAAAAGAAATGAAAGAGAAGAAATAACCAATACCGCAGAAATACAAAGGATTATAAGAGAATATTATGAAAAATTATATTCCAACAAACTGGACAACCTGGAAGAAATGGTTAAATCCCTAGATACATAACTTCCCAAAATTGAATCAGGAAGAAATAGAATATTTTAATACAGTAATTATAGTAGCAATGAATTTGAATAAGTAATCAAAAAGCTCCTAGCAGAAGTCCAAGACCAGGTGGCTTCACCAGTGAATTCTTCCAAACATTTAAAGAAAAGCTAAAACCTATTCTTCTCAAACTGTTTGAAAAAATAGAAGAGGAAGAAAGCTTCCACATTCCATGAGGCCAGCATTACCTTGATATTAAAGCCAGATACAGGTACTACAAAAAAAGAAGTATCTCTGATGAATATAGATGCAAAAATTCTCAACAAATGATTAGCAAACCAAATTCAATAATACATTAGAAAAATCATTCAGCACAGTCAAGTGGGATTTATTCTTGGGATGCAAGAGTGGTTTGTTATTTGTAAAGCAATTAACATGATATATCACATCATCAAGAGAAGGGATTAAAAACCATATGAATGTGGTGCCTGGGTGGCTCAGTTGGTTAAGCATCTGACTTCAGCTCAGGTCATGATCTCAAGGTTTGTGAGTTTGAGCCCTGCATCAGGCTCTCTGCTGTCAGCACAGACCCCACTTCAAATCCTCTGCCAGCCACCCCACCCCCCCCCGCCGCCGCCACTTCACTCTGCTCCTCCCCTGTTTGTACATGTGCTCTCAAAAATAAGTAAACATTAAACAATTAAAAAATAATAAAAACCATATGAAAAGGTACAACATCCATTCATGATAAAAAGCCTCAGCCAATAGGTGTAGAGGGAACACACCTCAACATAATAAAGGCTATATCTGAAAAACCCACAGATAACATGAAATGGTGTAAAAATGGAGAGCTTTTCCTGTAAGATCAGGAAAAAGACAAAGATATCCACTCTCACCACTTTTATTCAGCATGGTACTGGAAGTCCTAGCTACAGTAATCAGACAACAAAACAATAACAACAAAATAAAAGACATCAAGATTGGTAAGGAAGAATTAAAACTTTGACTATTTGCAGACAATATGATACTATATATAGAAAACCCAAACAACTCCACCAAAAAACAACTAGAACCAATAAGTGAATTCCTTAAGGTCTCAGAATATAAAATCAGTATACAGAAATCCATTTTATTTCTGTATACTAATAATGAAGCAGCAGAAAGAGAAATTAAGAAAACAATACCGCTTAAAATTACACCAAAAATTAGAAGATACCTAGGAATAAACTTAACCAAAAATATGAAAGACCTGTACTCTGAAAACTATAAAACATTGATGAAAGAAATTGAAGAGGACAAACAGAAGAATACACTATGCTCATGGATTGGGACAACAAATGTTATGACCATGTTCATACTATCTAAAGCAATCTATGGCTTCAACACAATCCCTATCAAGATACCAACAGCATTTTTCACAGAACTAGAGTAAATAATAATCCTAAAATTTGCATGGAACTACAAAAGACCCCAAATAGCCAAAGTAGTTTTGAAAAACAAGAACAAACTGGAAGTGTCACAATCCCAGATTTCAAGGTATGCTACAAAGCTGTAGTAATCAAAAAAGTATGGTTCTGGCATAGAAATAGACATAGATCAATGGGACAGAATAGACAGCTGAGAAATAAACTTACACTTTTATGTTGAATTAATCTTTGACAGATAAGGCAAAAATATCCAATGGGAAAAAAAACACTCTCTTCAATAAATAGTGTTGTTAAAACTGGACAGCTATATGCAAAAAGTGCAACTGAACCACTTTCTTATACCATACACAAAAATAAACTGAAAATAGATTGATTACCTAAATTGAGACCTGAATCCATGAAGCTCCTAGAAGAAAACATTGACAGTAATCTCTTTGACATCAGCCCTAGAAACATTTTTCTAGATACATCTCCTGAGGTAAGGGAAAGAAAAGCAAACTATTGACTACAACAAAATAAAAAAGCTTTTGCACAGTGAAGAAACCATCAACACAAGAAAAAGTCAGCCCATTGAATGGTATATCCAGTATGGATTTAATATACAAAATATATAAAGATCTTCTACAACTCAACATTCAAAAAACAAAAAAGGCAGTGCAAAATAGGCAGAAGACATGAACAGATGCATATGGCCAGCGGATACATGAAAAGATGCTCAACATCACTTATCATCAGAAAAATGCAAATCAAAACTACAATGAGATACCACCTCACATCTGTTAGAATGACTAAAATCAAAAACATAAACAATAAGTGTTGGTGAGGATATGGAGAAAAGGAAACCCTTGTGCACTGTTCATGGGAATGCAAACTGTGGCAGGCACTGTGGAAAACAGTATTGAGGTTACTCAAAAGTTAAAAATAGAATTACTCTATGATCCAATAATTCTACTGCTGGGTATTTACCTAAAGAAAATGAAAATGCTAATTTGAGAACATGTATGCACCCCCTATGTTTACTGCAGCATTATTTACAATAGCCAATATGTGGAAGCAACCCAAGTGTCCACTGATGAATGAATGGATAAAGAAAAATGTAGTATGTATATACAATGGAATATTACTCAGCTATAAAACAATAAAGTCCTGCCATTTGCAACAACATGGATGGATCTAGAGAGTATAATGCTAAGTGAAATAAGTCAGAGAAAGACAAATACCATATGATTTCAGTCATGTGAATTTATGAAACAAAACAAATAAAAAAAAAGACAAAAATCCAGACCCTTAAGTTTAGAGAATAATCTGGTGTTTGCCAGAGAAAAGGTGAGTAACAGATGGGTAATATAAGTGAAAGGAATTAAGCGTATGGTTATGATGAGTGCTGAGTAATGGATCTATCCATTGATGAATCAGTATATTGTACACCTGAAACTGGTAGAACATTTAAATATACTGGAATTAAAAAAATGAAAATATTTCAGCATGTTCCAAGGAGAAATTATACTTGAACCCATGTGAGTTTACTGTCACATCCAATCTGCTACCTATGAATGACTGAAGTTACATTATAGAAAGACATTATAGTAGCATAGACTGAAGTTTTCAGTTTTCTAATCTTTGCAGTTTTCCCAGCGTGTTCTGAAAGCAAAGATAGAAATTTTGTGTTTTATGTATTGTGCTCATCCATGTCAAGAGGGAGTTGGTTCACAGTGATGAAAGAAAGTAAGTGAAATTGAAATGCACATCAAGGACAGTGTGAAATAGCTTTTTAAAAAGCCAGTGGGTGTGAAACTTTATTCTTGACCCCTCTGAGCTTTATATCCTCACTTCAAGGTGAAGAGTTAGACCTGACAAAACAATCTCTAATTTCCCATCTTGCTTTGACTTTTCTCTTATAAATATTTTTTGATTCCTTTTAATTTGTGTCTGTGGTTTAGTGCTAAGCCAGTGCCAGAGTAAATGAATTCCTACTCTTTCTACTTTGGGCTCTTTTTGTAAGTGGAATCCCCCTTTTTGTCTCTGGCATCTGGCATGTCTTAAGTGGCTTGCTAAACTCTGGAAAAGGAAATGCCAAAAATGATTCTACTAGCAAAGTCATTTTACATCATTTTTTCTTTCATTGCTTATTCAGGGAGTAATCTGCATGAATTCCAGTCTTACAGGGGCTTTTCAGAGTTAGAAACATGAAAGCACAGGGTAAAGTTCAAAGGAATGGGTAAAGGTAAGTGATATGACATTTAAGAGTTTCATATACTGAATTACTGTCTTCATTTACATAGGTAATGTGGAAAGGCCATATATACAGCTTTCAAAAATCAAGGTAAAGGAAAACAATAGAAAGGAAAGGCTTGTTTTCAGAGCTGGGATAGATTTTTTCCAAAGTCATGGCCTCTTTGTAGTGGGAGCCATCTATAGTTGGGCAGTGGGAGATGAAATACTGTAGTCAACCTAAGGTTTTGTTTGTTTTTTTAAACCTGAGTCCACAGTTGATTAGGATTTAGAGGAATTGGGGATAAGAGAATACCTTACCATTTTGTGTAGCTTTGTGAGCTTTTCATTCTTCTCCATTTTCCAAGTAGCCTCTTAATTTCCTTGTGGATCAATGCTGGGGGCTTCCTGATTGCTACTTGAGGATGGCTCTGGTGAGAGGGAAAAATTGGTGGAAATCCCCTTGAGTTGCTTTCCTGGAATAAACCTGGGTTGAGAAATCATGGGGCTCTGGGCACACAAATAATGTCTGGTAGATAAATCATGGAGTTACCTCTTACCAAATGTGATAAACTGGAACTAGATTGTAGAGACGGGGTTGCAGCCTGGGAAGTTATCTTTGTGTGTGTGTGTGTGTGTGTGTGTGTGTGTGTGTGTGTGTGTGTCTGTGTGTGTGTGTGATTTATTTATTTTTTTTTTTAATTTTTTTTTTTAACGTTTATTTATTTTTGAGACAGAGAGAGAGACAGAGCATGAACGGGGGAGGGTCAGAGAGAGAAGGAGACACAGAATCGGAAGCAGGCTCCAGGCTCTGAGCCATCAGCCCAGAGCCCGACGCGGGGCTCGAACTGATGGACAGCGAGATCGTGACCTGAGCTGAAATCGGCCGCTTAACCGACTGAGCCACCCAGGTGCCCCCTGAAACTCTTTCTTTCTCTTACTCAGTTCCTATAAAAAACAAATACATCCCCTGGTAGCACCGTTTGTGGGGAGTAGAGTGATTTTTAAACACTTAGACCTGGAGAATATAGATTAATTTCTCTGAAAGGATCTTGATGTTTTATTGTTATAATAAGCTAAGCAATTAGTCACTTTCCAATAAAAAAATATTGCATCAATTTGGCATATGTAAAAATAACAGTTCTGTCTGTGAGGAAAGGAAGAAGGGACAGGGCAAACATTCTGGGTTTTACCCCCTCCCTTTGATCAAGCCTTTACCCATAACTTTATGACTCCAGGAAACCCCAGGGATGGAGAAGCAAGTTCAACAACACTCTGAAGAAACACTCAGCCAAATCCAGAAATTTGAACATACTACAAAACAACTGAGCTAGTTTAGTCAGTGAGTCAGTGGCTTGTGTAAAGAAGGAAAAAAATACCAGGGAACCATTCTTTATTAAAAGGGACCTAAGAGATCTAAGAGACATAAGTGAATGCAGAATTTATAGAAAACAAAATTTAAAGGTAATTGGGGAAACTTGAATGTGGACTAGCTTTTGATATTAGAGTTATTGTTAATCTAGTTGAATAGTCATATGGCTATTATCATTTTTAAGAATGTCTCCTCCTTCTGCCCCCAAATGCATTCAGATGAAGCAAGCTCTTTAACCTCTCTTAGGGTCTTTTTTCCCCTCTATGAAATGAAGACTATTGTTGTGGAGGCTTTTGTAGGGTTGGTGTGAGGATATGAGATGGTACAGAGTTTAGCCAGGGATTGTTACATGTTGTTGTTGTCATTACAACTACTACTATATGAGGTGTGTGTATCATTTTAATCTAACCCAAGCTTGTGCTTCTTTGTTTTTCTGTTGGTGTCCTATCATTCAGTACATTGACAGTATCCATACGTGGCCTGGGCCACAGGGCTTAGATCTGGGCCCATTGGTCTTTCTCAACATTTACTCTCAGGAACAAGTTCTATATCAGGCCAAGTGACTGGCCCTGAGTAGATGCTTAAATATTTGTTGAATGAATTAACTCTATTATCTGTGAAACTTATGTAAAAAAATCGATCTTTATTCTTACTGGGACTAAACGGTACTTAATGATACTAACACTGCTTATAGGCACACTAATTGGTACAATTTTTGGCACTGGGTGGGTACGTAAAAGAGCCCATACTCAAGCACCATGCTGGGCACTGGAATCTGGAATTCTTACATTACATTTTATTTTATTTTTTAAAAATGTCTATTCATTTTGAGAGAAAGTGCATGAGCAGGGGAGAGGTAGAGAAAGACAGGGAAAGAGAGAATCCCAAGCAGGTTCAACATGAAATGTTCTTGGATATCTTGATGGGGATTTAGGAGAATATTCGGTATAAGAAATTTTTTGTAAGTAATTAAACAGTTGTAGAAATAATGAGGTAGCCTATAACCTATTGATGTTAAATATTAATTTGGTTATAATTATAATGCTTGAGGGAATTATTTACATACATTTTCTCCATCTTGACTGTTAATAACTGGGGGTGGGTGGGAAAGAGGCATTTCTTTAATATAGATTTGGCATTCAGATGTGGAAAGAGCTGAAATTTATTGAAACAAAAAGGAGAGGTTAGATGCTTATATTTCAGTGATTGGTCCATCTAAAACCTCACAGTACTACGATTACTGAGGTAAGTGCTTAAGTCTGAATCTAACAGCTAAGTGCCATTTTTGTTTTAGGTTTAAAAGAGTACCCATGTAAAGTATTTGACATTTGCTTGGAGACTTAAAATAAAGGTAATTCAGTAATTCTAATATATATATGTATTTTTTTCTCATTTTGAAGTTTAATCAGAACATTGCTTTTTGGTGTCTTACCTGTTTTTATGTAAGGAGGTTATTTATTTATTTAAGTGCTTATTTATTTATTTTTGAGAGAGAGAGAGAGAGAGAGAGAGAGAGAGAGAGAGTGCACAAGTGCCAGCACTTGGGGGAGGGGAAGAGAGAGAGAGCATGGGGAGAGAGAGGGAGAGAGAGAGAATCCCAAGCAGGCTCTGAGCTATCAGCATAGAGCCTTCCGACATGGGGCTCAAACTCACAAACCGTGAGATCATGACCTGAGCCAAAACCAAGAGTCAGACACTTACTGGCTGAGCCACCCAGGTGCCTGGAGGTTATGAGTTTTATCAATGAGAATAATGTGTGTGAAGCTCATAAATAGTCTATTCCCCTACATAAAGTGATAAAGTGTTATAGAATTACTGCTACTACTAATTACTAACCCCTAAAGATAGGTGAAGAGTAGGAATGTTATAAATAAAGTGAATATGTGGAAATCTGTTATTACATTTCAAGTCTGAATATTTTGTTTTCTTTTTCTTTAAGAAGCAGCAGGGGGGAAACTGCCTGTTGCATTCCATGGCAAGGTCAGTTCTCCATATTTTGTCAGACTGCTTAATAACACTCAAACATACAGGCAGTCAGGAGGCCACTCTCATTGATAAATCCATAGTTATAAAGAAAGCATGTACTTCAGAACTTAAGCTGTTTGTTAAACCAAGCCTTGTTTTAGATCTTTTTGAAAAGTGCTTATAATTTTCCAGAATACCAGGATTAAGAGAAGAAACAGAATAGTAATGTATAGATTTGGAATGGCTTTTTTTTTTCCTCTTAGGTTGAATTATCTTAGTGTCCATTTTTAAAAAGTTGGATTGTAAAAAAAAAAAAGAAAAGAAAACAAAGAGAGAGAGAGAGAGAGAGAGAGAGAGAGAGAGAGGCACACCAGAAAACAGACTCTTAACTATGGAGACCAAACCTAGGTTGCTGGAGGGGAGGTGAGCTGGGAGGTGGCTTAAATGCATGGTAGTTGTTAAAGAGGGCCCTTGTTGTGATGATCACTAGGTGTTGTGTGTAGGTAATGAATCACTAGATTGTTCACTTGAAACTAATGTTACACTATATGAGACCTAACTGGAATTTAAATAAAAACTGAAAAAAATATATATCAGTATATTAAAAAAGAAGCAGAGAAGCATATGGGAGGAGACCTATGCTTAACTCATAGAAACTACAATAACTCAATAAAACTATATTGTGTATAAAAAAGAAAAAAGGTAGCTTGTATTAGTTGTATAATTTGAGATTTGTTAACTGGTTATGTCAAGTCTGAATTTTATTTATTTAATTTTTAATGTTTTATTCACTTTTTAGAGAGATAGAGAGACACAGAGTGTGAGCAGGGGAGGGACAGAAAGAGAGGAAGACACAGAATCTGAAACAGTCTCCAAACTCTGAGCTGTCAGCACAGAGCCTGATGTGGGACTTGAACTCACAAACTGTGAGCTCATGACCTGAGCTGAAGTCGGATGCTTAACCAACTGACCTGCCCAGGCGACCCTAGTCTGTGAATTTTAACAAAATGATTGAAAAAATGAGGAACTATTGACCTTTGGTACCTATAGTGCTCTTCGATTTTACAAGTTCAGGATGTATTCATCAAGTTCTTAAACTATCTTGTTTTGTGAAGAACTCTAGATTTGAAAATTTGAAATCCTGAGAAATATTTTTTCTATGACTTTGAAAGGTAACTTAAATTGCATTTTTTTTTCTGAGAAAGATAAAGTAGATACATCATGATTATTTTCTTGAATTTCATTTGTGTGATTGACTTTAATAAGAATATTCAAACCTAATTCAATTTATTTATTAAACCAGTGTGGATTAAATATTTTGAAATATGCTAAGTCTTTTAAATAATTTTTAGAGTTTTTAAATAAAAGTTTTAAAAGTGTAAGTAATACATAATCTGTGTATATATGTCTTCCTGCCCCCCGTCATCTAATAAGCCCGTCTTTTCTTGTTCACTTTGTAAATATGAATTGCTTATGGCTTGTGTACTGAAAATGCTGCCAGGAAGTAGGGTGAGCAAAAGTTCTTTTCCCATGACCCTTACTCTAATGTTGTTCCAAGGGTTCCCTACTTGGAAATGCCTTGATAACCACATTCATTCCTGACACACCCTTCCCCCAACACACACAAAACTACTGAGTGCCATCTGACCTCTAGTCCAGCTGCAGCTTTTTAAAACACTGGTGGTGAAGGCTTTTACCTAGAGCAGTGAATATCTGAGATTTTACGTGTGATGTGTTGCATATGTACAGAAAAAAAATTTTTTTTTTTTTAAGATTCAATTACTTGGTGTTCTGCATGCTTAAAGTTGATTAGTGTTTTGTTTTTTTTTTTATTCTGATTTCAGACTGACTAAAGTTAGTGTGTATGTGTGTGTGTATTCATCCTTTTTGTATAATTTCTGGAACTTTTCCTTCTGACAATGAAATCTACAGTGTTATACTTTAACCAGTTAACTGCTTCAAGCCTAAATGAAAGTGTTAGAGGACTAAAGTGTTATACTTTAGAGTCTCTGTTCTATAAATTTTATCATGCATATACATTTTTTTAAAATATCAGGTTATATACTGGTCACCATCCATCCTTCCCATTCTTATATGATGCTCTCAGTTTCTTCCTTTGAAATAGAAGGGAGAGAAACATAGTTAGCTAAGAAATACTAGAGTTCTGAACTTCTCTAATCTTCCCACCAACACTGAACTACACAGTAGCTTTCTTTAATGTTTAGAAAATGAGACTGTGAGGAAGAGGTTAAGTAATTTGCTCAAAGTAACAAAAAGTTAGTCAATCATGAAACTAAGATTTAAACCTGATACCATAGCACTATTCTTTGCTGTTTGATAATATTGTTCAAGCTGAGAACACTATCTAGGAGTTTTCTGTTCTAGGGACAAAACAATGGAGAGTGGAGAGGAAAAATGCCTAGACTGCAGGGTTTTATATGGAATGGTTCCTGACAGTGAAGAAGGCTGGGCCAGAAAATGTAAGATAAAGGACTGGCCATGTAGACTACTGGTACCTGAGGTGGTCCAGTGTCAGACTGCTGCTCTAGGCAAGATTCCATGACTACTGTAGTTGGACAGAAGGTTGGGTGATGCTTTGGAACTTTATTTATTGGATTATTTAAAATATATATGTAGAGGACCATCTGAGTGGCTCTGTTGATTGAGTGTCCAACTCCTGATTTTAGCTTAGGTCATGATCTCACAGTTGTGAGATCGAGCCCCACATCTGGCTCTGTGCTGATAGCATGGAGCCTGCTAGGGATTCTTTCTCTCCCTTTCTCTCTGCCCCTCCCCCACTTGCATGCACTCTCTCTCCCAAAGTAAATAAACATAAAAGATCAAACTAAATAAACATTAAAAATATATATGTAAAATAAAGGGGGTGCTTGTGGTTATACTATATTTTCTGTGTCCTGAGAAGACAAAAGCTGACAGGGTTTGTATGAAGCATAGCTATTCCTGGAGTGAGGATATGAGTTCTCATTCCAATTTCATGATGGGCTTGAATAGGAAAGCAGACTTATTTGACAGACTATAAGGCCACTTTGCAGAGTACACGTGATGAGAGAGGGAAAAAGGAGCCTTGTTCTTATATATCATGATGTGATGCCTCCTCAAAAGCTGTGACACATGAAGGTTAAGTGTGTGGGATAAAGGGAACTCTATTTATGGACTATTTCCTGTTACAGCATGCCCACCATGTAACTGACCTTTATGTATCCCTTGACTTCTCTCTGTAGGCCCTAGCCTACACTGACGAGCTTTGAAGGCCTTAGCTTCCTTGTCTTCTTGTTTCAGTTACAAAGAATTTGAATTATGGCACACCAGTTAACTGCTTCAAGCCTAAATGAAAGTGTTAGAAGACCCATGTTACCAACATGCTGCCTAGAAAGCAGATTTCTCTGTGTGAAGACATTTTACCCATGGTGTTCCATTGTGAAAGTAGAGATTAATTTTGGTAATTTAGTATGAGAAGTACTTACTTTAATCCCCAAATTGTTATTTTGTTCTTAACTAAGTTTAGAGCAAGCAGTATTTTACATGTGTACTTATAACCACAGTGTGCAGTTCTGACATGCCCAGGCTTAGAGAGAAATCCATTGGTGGTCTGCTTTAACCTGAGACTTCCAGTATTTCTATTTTATTTCCGTTTTCTTTTCTTTTTTCTTTCTTTCTTTCTTTCTTTCTTTCTTTCTTTCTTTCTTTCTTTCTTTCTTTCTTTCTTTCTTTTTGATAAAGAAAAACTTTTAGAGGATATCTTAGTGATATCTTCAGGAAACAAAAAGCGAAGGGCAGCTGTTCTGAACAAGACTATAGGTAGTTTTCTTTCCCTACGCTAGCTCCTACACATGCTTATAGTAAATTAGTGCCAGTTGAACTGGGACTGCAACCCTTAGCTTCTGACTTTCTGTCCGGTTATATGTGAGCGATAATCCAAAGTCTGCATATTTTGAAGTCCCATGAAGCACAAATGTTTGTTATGTTAGATGAGCATTTTAATTCTAAATCTTTGAGGTAATTCCCTTTAGAACTACTTACAACCACATGATAAAATGGGTATAAGTGAAATTTCATCTGGTCAATTTGGGATGCTTTGAAAAGCTCTCTTACCAAATTAGTAAGATCCCTGGCACACTTAACCATAGTAGTTAAATCTGTATGTATAAATATTGGTCTTTACTAGTCATTGTGAACAAGGGCACTAGTAGACAGTAGAGTATTAAAGAACTCTTCATCAATTTGGAATTGAAACTAGAAATCAGAAACATGTTTAAGATCTGTCCTGGGGAAAGAAAGAACTAAATAAAAAAATCTTTTGTGTAACAAATGCTAATTTTGATTTTAAAAACATGCGCTCTATTGAGGATGTCCTCATTTCATCTCAGAAACCAACTGGTACTTTAAGGAACTTTGAGTTCAAGCCATGTTTCCTTTTTTTTTTTTTTAAAAAAAACAAAAACATACAGTGTTTCATTAGTTTCATATGTACACTGTAGTGATTCCACACTTCCAGTACATCACCAGGTGCTCATCACAAGTGCACTTTTTAATCCCTATCACCTGTATCACCCAGGCTCCCATCTCCTTCCCCTCTGGTAACCATCAGTTTGTTTTCTATAATTAAGAATCTTTTCTTGGGGCTACTGGGTGGCTTAGTCAGTTGATTGTCAGCCTTCAGCTCAGGTCACGATCTCCTGGTTGGTGGATTTGAGCCCCATGTCGGGCTCTGTGCTGACAGCTCAGAGCCTGGAGCCTGCTTTGGATTCTGTGTCTCCCTCTCTCTGCCCCACCCCCTCCCACTTGCACCCTCTCTCTCTCTGTCTCTATCTCAAAAATTTTTTTGGATAAAAAATCTGTTTCTTGATTTGTCTTTCAGTCTCTCTTTTTCCTTTGCCATTTGTTTTGTTTTCATAAATTCCACATATGAGTGAAATCATGGTATTTTCTTTCTCTGACTGTAGCTCCACCCATGTGCTTACAAATGGAGACTTGTCTATGTTTATGATTACTCACTAGCTCTTTTCTCCCCAGCTTAGTTCAATTCCATATTTGCAGGAAATAAACTGAAAACTTTAATCTCCGATTACTTGATTCAGGTTAGCTCTAAAGAAAATTGCCTGACAGTAGAATGCAAAATAGGGAAACGTTTCCTTTCAGGTGTATTAAAAATTGGTGGTGATGTTTTAGTTCCTGCATATTACTTTCCATACATTCCTACAAAATTAATTCCTAAAATGAGAGGTGAGGAAACATATACCCAATTTTAAACACCTATGCCGCTTTCCTTATATGACTAATCAATGTATAATTCTATTCTATCACAAAGCGAAAATTTCTTTTTTTTTTTTTTTTTTACATTTTGTTTTTACATTTATTTATGTTTGAGAAACAGTGAGACAAAGCGTGAGTGGGGGAGGGGCAGAGACAGAAGGAGACACAGAATCCGAAGCAGGCCCCAGGCTCTGAGCAAACGGTCAGCACAGAGCCTGACATGGGGCTCGAACCCATGAACTGTGAGATCATGACCTGAGCTGAAGTTGGACGCTCAACCAACTGAGCCACCCAGGCTCCCACAAAGCCAAAATTTCTTTTAAGTGTTCTTTAATTACTTTATCCATAATATTCCATAACATATTTGTTTTCATATAAAAATAATAATACAAAGTGCAGTGCTTATCTTATGTTACTCCACTACAGGATATACATATTCTGTTTTAAGAAGGCTGCTATTAAGGATCTTACTATATCCTTTTAGTTTCATTCGTTTATGCAAAACTAAGTGCCTTTTATGTATCAGGCCTAGATCTGTTAAACGGTGAACAAAATAGGCAAAAATGTGTACTTTCATGGAAATTATATTGTAATTGGAGGAAACAAATTAATGACTGCATTGTATTATAGGTCAGTGGTAAATGCTCCTAAGGAAAATAAATATGGGGAGGTTATATAGAAGAGTGTGTGGGCATATGCCTGTTCTTTAGGGGTGACTCTGCTTTTGAATAGTTGTCAGGAAAGCCCTTACTGGGAAAGTAACATTTGAAGACCTGAAAGGAGTAAGGGAGTGAGACTATGTTTAGATAATTAATGTACCAATTCCTTCTTGAAAAAGCATTTCATTTTGAGTAATGTCTCACTTTAGTGCTTTTAGCTAGTTAGTATACTATTATAACTCATCTTGCACTACTTTGAATAATTTGTAGGTGATTCTAAATTTAGTGGTTTGATAAGTTCACAAACATTTCTATCTATTTGACTGTGGTTAGGGAAAGTTGCATTTTCAGTGTCTTTAATTCTGCCAAGTAGTCTGACATTCCAAATTCACTCTGGTTCTTACTTACCAAACTGTCTGGATGATAGGAAGTAGGATCTTTGTAGACTGAGAGAAGTAGAAATTGCATAGATAAGGAAGTTAATACCTACCGTTTTATTGATTAAATGAGCGTTGTGTGGTAAAGTTTTGATGAAGGGAACTACTTTGTTAAGTCTTTTGTTTCTTGAATCATAACATTATCAATAAAAAGCTCTTTAATGTGGATTTAATTATTTTAGGATTTATTGCCTTTGCAGTTGATACAGGGTTAAAATTTACTCTTGCTTACACTAAGGATTTTTTCCATAGGTAATACAAATCCATAGCACAGATTTGTTTGCAGGATAATAGTCAAGATATTTAGGAAAAATATCTTTTAAGTCCTTGAGAATCCCATTTATATGTAAGTGATATGCTGATTATATATCAGATTTACTACTCAATAAAGCTAAAATCCCGAAGACTTCTACTTATTCAATACTTCTTCATTATCTTGGTTTGAGAGGATGTGACTAAAGAAATATAAAATTTAATTTCATTGAAATCTAATAATTTTCATGGTAAGTTAGTCTGATATTCACTGTAATTCTTTGTCATGTTGCTATTATAGCAGATATTAATCATTCACAGGCATGATTTCTAGGGATTCTCAGGGTTGTTTACACAAACCCTTCACTATTCTGATGTAATTTTAAGTTATTAAATTAATTAGCTGGAACAGTGGTTACCCTGCCCCACCCCTACCACAGACCTGTGATAACTAGTGCACAAACTTCATTTATCCTAAAAGTTGCTGACTTGAATCACAATGATCTGGCTCCCTACACTGCACAGCATTGGAACTGAATGTGAATCTTAGATTATAGAGAATTTTCTATACTTCAAAAATTGTGGTCAGGGAGCCTGTGGAGCAAATAGGAACAGTATGCACAACTTCATTTTTTGGTTGTATAACTCTTTTAAGAATTTCCAGCCTGAAAATAGAAACTCTAGTGCCTAATTATCTAGTTTGTTATCTGGAGAGCCCTTGTTAAAATATTGCCCACAGTCCCACTATTTCAGTATTTCTAGGGATGAGTGGGGGTTTGCACACAGCTGCTGGTAGCCCCTTCAGCTTGGATCCTCTGCCAGAAATAAGCCCAAGGGACTAGGTGGCCTGAATAAAGGCTTCGGGTCCTTTAAATGGCCAAGGAATAAGAAGTTAAGCTAGAGAGAATGGATTTATTTCCCCCTGTCATAATGGTTAGGGACAACACAGACAATATTTCTAGAACAGGCTCTTCATGGTTTTAGGTTTCTTTGGTATTTAGAGATAGGAGAAGGCAATTGAAGTAGTGCTTTGTGTGCTATTTATTTTGTTAGGCTATTAGCTTCTTGAGGTTAGGGATAATGCTTTCCTTTACCTGACAGTTCAAATGCTCTGAATGATGCCATTGTTCAATATGACCAAGCAAAGTATAAAATATAAAGATACATAGTAATTCATGGAATCAAAGTTGTACGGTTTCTGTATTTTAATATCTTGAAAATTGGATGGTGAGCTTTTTTAAAATAATTTTTAATAATTTAACATCTTTTTAAAAAATGATTTAGCATCTTAGAACATATGAACAGTGATATATAAAAATCATCTTAAATTTTTATCAATTGAAGAACTGACATTAGTAAGTTTTGAAGAAGACAAAAATATCAGGTCAGAGGACCTGAAACCCACATATATGTTTAAGTTTTTGAATTGAATGGTGAACTAATCATGGACTGTTTATGTGCTAATAAAAACCTGGCATAAATCATGTGTGTCATTTGTATGAGAAGTCCCTTTTATTTGCAGCAATAAAATAATTACAGACAATGTGCCTTCCAGAATGTGGGAAGCTGCAAAGCCAGAAGTAGTTGCACAAGTTGACACAGTTGGAATTCCTCCGCTCTGGTGGCTAAATATGTCTTAGCTGTTTAGAATCACAGCAGGCAGTTGCTGACTGTACAGATCATTGATGTGTATGCATGCTGGTAACTCAAACAGCATGGCATTTATGTGAATGAGTTTTCTTTTGAAATAAAAGGTTTGAGATTCATCTTTATGCTTTCTGATGAACATAATCACATAAAATAAAGCAATATTTTAAACATGATGTGTATGTTCCTCAAACCACTTAGGCATTTTTATAATGACCATTCCATGTAAATAACATGTACACCAGCAGTTAAAATAGTTACCTAATGGAGATATGGTATAAGGATGAGGGATTTTTTTAAGTGAGAAAATAAGGAAAATTTTAAATGATCCTGTTTTAAAACAATTGTTTACTATTGAGTTATGCCTTGTATGGTAGAATTATAGGTGTAAGAGGAATGTTTATTTAAGCAGTATAGAAAGAAGTTTGGCCTGTACAAATTCCAGCCCTCATTCTATTGCTTGGGTAAGTCACTTAACTTTGGCCCTTAGTTTCCTCATCTGCTAAATAGAGATAATTACTCAGTCTGTTTCCACAGTAGGGTTCTAGTGAGATAAGGGGGTATACATATGATTTGAAAAATCTCATTATGTGTATCGAAGGTGGTAAATGACTGTAGTAAATCAGTTTATTAAAAACAGAATACTTGGAATTTAGAATAAAACAGTAAAATAGTGTATCCTATAAAAATGGTCTCTTGTAATACCTTAAAGATGGGGTAAGTGGGGGATTGGCTTTAAAGGTGCACAATGGAGTCTGATATGTTAAAATGTAGTTTTCTTGAAATAGTCTGAAAAAATAGCTTTAGAGTTTCAAAATGGGTTATGATAGCAGAAAAGTGGTCTGTAAATATGTAGGATAACAAGTATATTGAAAGCAACTTACAAAAACATTGTGGACATGGAAAATAATGATCTTTGTGCCTTTAATTTCTTGGCAGCCCAAGTTCCACCCTGTTTTACAGAGTCGTTCTTTTCTATTTCTTTTTGGAAGAACCAGCCATGATGCCAGCATACTTACACATCTCGTCTAAGACAGAGGCTTATGTATTTGCCTTTCAATTACTATTCATAATAAAATATTTCTAGTCTTTAAGAGGATGTTAGTCATATAACTATAGGAAAAATTTCTTTTGCCATAACTGTATTGTTCATTTATAGCCATGATATTACATATTATACACTTTTGTTTAACCAAAGAAAATCAATAAAAATACAGTAGTGAAAAACCCAAATACACTGTCACAAACATAGCTAGCCATTTATGCTATGCACACATTTTAAACTTGTTACTCAATTTCAGTTGTGAAAAGTTGTCAAAATGTTTAGAGGTTCATGTACATTAGCTTGTTTCTTCACTTGGTCAAACACAGTTCATTATTCAGTCCAGGAATGCTTTTCTTAAGGAATGCTGGAATGTGCAGAAATTTATTAACCACTGAGACAATAATTTGAAGTTTTAATAATCTGTCATTGGAGTCAATATAAGTGTTCTTATAACTTTCATTAATGTGTATGGTGCTAAACAGCTGATGGGAAAATGCACTTAAGTAAATTGTAAATTTACCTTTTGGAACAGAGACAATTTGACTAATGATGTTTGTTGTCACTTTAGTATTTTCTTGGTCAGCAGGTACTTGGGCTACATTAAATTTGCTGCTATCGTGTAATAGTGCATTATCTTAAATCCTGAGAGGTGAGCTTAATGTAGGTTTAGTACCCAAGACCCAACTATAACATGTCATTGGTTTCCTCCTGAAAAATTAGCTTTCATAATTGTAACTACTATTATCAAGCTCTTACTGTGTGCTATGCTGAGCCCTTTGCATGTATGTCATTATGAAGTAGGGTATATTATTATCTTCATTTTGCAGGTAGGTAAATTGAAACTTGAAGAGTTTAAGTACCCTCTCAACAAAACAAAACTGAGAGTTCAGCTAGTAGGCTGCCTGACATCAAAATCTTGCTCTTGATATTTTAATAGGACTTCTTTGTATTAGAAAATGATACAAGGAAATAAGAATCTGTGCTAGCTTTCTCTAATGATTTAAGTTTATGGAACTTTTAATTTTTTTTAACTGAATATTCTCCTCATCAAGCTTGATTAGACCACCAGAATCATTTTTAGAGTTGGATTTCTAAGACAAGGGTGAGATTTTAGGTTAGTACCTAAAATATCTGGACTGGTTTTATCAGTTTCCACTGCTTTGCTTTTTGCCCAGCTTGCCAAAAGATCTTAAATGAAAGAATCTTGTATGTGTTCTCTGTGGCTTCTCAGATTTCTTGTACTTGATTTGATGTTCAGATCATTAGGTATGTTGTTTTGCTGGGGCTCTGGTTTTTCTCTGTTCCTCCTAGCACCTTTTATAGCTAGAGGCAAGTCTGTGACTAAATCATTTCTTATCTGGAATTGATTTTTGCCAGTCCTGGAAAAGCCTTAGTTTACCTTTCCTAAATCCTTTGAATTCATGCATTGTAATGTGTTTATTGTTAACTTCCTATTTTCAAGACTCTGTGCTGGTTGCAGTAAAAACTAGAGAGATTCTCTGCCCTCCACAGGCTTGCTGTTTGGTGAAGGTTATGGGACTTGGACACAAATATGTAATAATAATAGAATGTAAACTTGTACGGTATATCAGTAGACATCAAAAAGGCAGTATATGACAGTAATGTAATACTTCTCAAAATTTTCTACTAGAGGAGGGGAAAATATACCCTCAGTCTGAGGACATGGCCCGAACTGGCTGCCTTGATGGAAGTAACAAAATATAAGTTAATTCACATGACTCTTGGTTTACTCACAATATGTACTTTCAAAAATATGTGAAAGAGGATAAAACTAATGAGGTTCTATCTCCCCAGTTTTCTAGTAAAAGTTACAACACCAAGAACATAACACTAAAATTATCCATGGCTTTGTGAACTCTTGACATACTATTGTGTATGATAAGGCATGTCAGTATTTGATATCTGTAAACCAGCAGATGTGTTGCTATGACTGGATTATTTAGAGTGGCTTTTAGATTAATCTGGAGAGGTGGGTCTTAAAGTTGCTTCAAAAAGACTGAAGGGAGCTACATGCTTCATCTTCAAGTATAGCCAGATGTTCTTTGAGGTATGATGAAGCTTCACAGCAGAGCTGTGAGTACCTCTGTATTTGAAGACATTTGAAGGTCATTAACAGAAAGCAAAGGAATATTTCCAACATGGGGAATGACTTCATGGATGTTGAGAGAACTAAAGTTTAGAGTGGTTTGTTTGGCCAAGGCATATTTGAGGATGTAAAGACGTTTGAGAAAAAAGATGTCCTGAAAAACCTAATAGAAAGATGATATGCTTGAATTGCATAGTAGGTAACAACTCATGTGGTGCTTTAAGAAGGTAATTTAACTAGTCCAATTTTATCACAAATGTGTTTGGTATATAATATCAAGAAGGTGCTGATTGAAAAAGTAAGCTTTAAGAATTAGCAATAGGCTGCTGTGTGACATGAAAGGTAAGGTAACACTAAATACTCTTCCTGAGTCATTATCTTCGATAGATAGGATACTTCAGGTAGTCAAAAGAAAAGTGGGCTGGAGGTGAGGGTAGAACACTAAAACACTTCACTGTTGCTGTATCTGTAAGAGTGTAAGTTGTAGGTGCTTGGCAAGTAGTAGGAAATGAGTGATTGGACTAGGGAGAGGTATGGGTGGGATAGTAGACCAGGAAAATGTGCCAGGACATCCTGTGTTGCTGGGAAGCTTAGGAAACCTGCAAAGTTCTCCATGTCAGTGTTTTTTACCTAAATCAAAAAAAGGCAGGGGATATTTTATTCAATTTTGCTTGGAAGTGCAGCATTCAGAGTTAAACCCCCACTTTGGAGTTTCCTGCATATAAATATACAGTAGTTAAAAAAATTTTTTTTTAACATATTCATTTTGAGACAGAGACTGAGCATGAGTGGGGGAGGGGCAGAGAGAGAGGGAGATACAGAATCTGAAGCAGGCTCCAGGCTCTGAGCTGTTCAGAGGCTTGAACCCACAAACCATGCGATCATGAACTGAGCCGAAGTCGGCTGCTTAAAGCAACTGAGCCACCCAGGTGCCCCAATGTACAGTACTTTTTGAAAGAAAACAAGTTTTGGGGTAAAACAAGGTGACTGAGGACTAATCATACTAAAGGAAAGTGTGAGTGTGAGGAAGAGAAAAGTCAAAGGCAGCAAAGGAATGCTTATTGAGGAAGGGAGAGAATCCTGAGAAACTACAGTGTGCCATTGTTTCCTTACCCTTCCTTTTTCAAGTTTTTCCCCCAGGATAGAAAGATGGGTGGTTTACTTCATACTTTGAACTTTCTATTTTTAACTTTACTTCTAGTAGCAGTGAAGCCTTTGTGGGTTTTCATTTTTAATTTTCATGGAATTTGTAGCTTTATTGAAACTGCGGATAAAATCTGCCCAACTGTTGGTTCCTGTTTGTTTTTAGGTTGGAATCTTTTTTTTTTTTTTTCAACGTTTTTTATTTATTTTTGGGACAGAGAGAGACAGAGCATGAACGGGGGAGGGGCAGAGAGAGAGAGGGAGATACAGAATCTGAAACAGGCTCCAGGCTCTGAGCCATTAGCCCAGAGCCTGACGCGGGGCTCGAACTCACGGACCGCGAGATCGTGACCTGGCTGAAGTCGGACGCTTATGTTTTTAGGTTGGAATCTTATGGAGCTACTTGCCAGACACATATCACTTATGGGATTACAAACTGGTCTTAGAGGTCAGCACCACTATTTTTTTTCACTGAAGCTGTCCTGAAGATAGTAATTTAATTCACAGACTAAATGTGTTATGCTTACAATGAAAATATTTCATATTCTGCATTTGCCATCTTAGTAAATAGTGGTTTAATAGTTAACATTTGTTGAGAACCAGTATTTCAAGTTTGTTCTGTTCTGTACCAGACACTGTGCTAAGCTAGTTTTGTGTAATATTCATGACAGTCTCGCAAGGGTTTACTGTCTTTTTTTTGTACATGTAGAACCTGAGATTCAGGGAAGCTAAGTGCTTGCTCTAAGACACATTGCATGCAGTACGTGGAGGTCCCAGGATTGGTGACCATATCTGTTCCACTCATGTGCACACTTAATTCATGACATGAAAGAATGATTGATTCTAATGAAGGACTTCTTCCCAGATCTGAGCAACATTCATCACATAAGACTTTATCACTGAAAACAGATGCTTTGACTTACACTGCCTACCACAAAGGTACATTTATCCAAAACAGGATCCAGAAATAATACCCTGAACACACATATAGCATAAAAATGAATAAAGACATCTAAAGCTAGGCCAACTTTACAGTTCCAAAGCAATGTTATTCCATTCGCAAATACAGCAAGTTAATTTAGTGGCCGAGAGTAGTCTGTTCTTTTTGCATTTCCAGAGGGATGAAGAACGGCATCAGTGCCCCATTGCCCTCTGTGATTTTTGTCTTCGGTGACCTCCTGTGAACATGGCTATTGCTACATGCAACAGCGTTTCTCAAGGCCTGCAAGGAAAGAAAATTGCTTGATCCCATTACTGTAAGTCACTCATTTTCACTTTAGCTCAAGATACATATATTGAGTGACTAGTAGTACTAAGCTTTGTCCTGGACCTTCTTTATGAAGACTTTTCTTTAACTGTTAATATTGGACAACCAGTATTTTCTACCCATTTATGTAAATAGGGAAATAACAAAGTGGGCATTTAAAACTTTGTTTAGATGAGAGCCATAGAAATGATTTTTATTGACAAGTTCTCATTGCATTTTTATAATACTTGACCACACCTAGTGTTCTTTTCCTTTGACTTTTCTCCATCTATCAGTCTGACATTTGTGGCTCTCAGAGAGAACACTAAAAACATAACTGCAGGTGTTAAAAACCCAGGCTTAGTGGATAATTTCTTGAATATTCTGCTGTGTAGTGTTCAGTATACTTTTTAGTAAGTTAAGGCTTCCATTTATACTCATGTATGTTCCCAATGCCATAAGCTTTTCAGTAAAGTAAAATCTATAGTGGATTTTTATATTAACACATTGGTGTACACTTCTGTATTTCTGGTCCCTCTGGTCTCTTTTGAGTCTGCTTTCTATTGGGCACTAAGGGCAAAATGAGATGAAGAATATATATCTACCTTCAAAAAGCTTAACACCTAGAATATTATTCAGTTATCTTGTGGCATTAGAAAGTGTAAGAATGCTGTGTGTGTCCTTTGGCTTCTAGCATGGTGTTTCATAATGACTATCTAACGTATGTTTGCTGCTACCTTATACCATGCTAATGAGCATAGCTAGCTCTAATGTATAGTTCCATACTTGGAGTCTTACTATTTTAGAGTTTATAGAGCAGATAAAGGCTTAGTTAGATGTTGTTAAAGGACACACCCTCCCTGGTTTTAGTGCCTGTTAGTCATTGGGAATTAGCTGTGGTATGTAGCAGAGAGAATGTCATATTTGGGGAGTAGAAGACCTGTCCAGATTGGAGTCCAGCTCTCCTTAGACATTGGGCTAATTAAGTTAGTACTTAAATTTCAGAGCGTCAGCCCTCATAGTTTTGTGTGAGAATTAGGAAACAATATGTAAGAGTTTTGAAATAATAAAACATCTTATCAATACTCTTGCTATCATTATTGTGAATGTATATCAAAGCTTCTTGTAAATAGAAAAACATTTTATTACTTACTATTTTTGGAAAGTTGACAATCCACATTTTACCAGTGGTTGAAAAGCCACATCAGGTGTTTGCAAGAGTAAGGAGAAGGGAAGGTGAAAGGCATCCGGAAAGTTGAAAGAATTTATCTACCTTACAGAGATTCATGCTTTCAAAAAGTGAGCTCAAGTGTATAAGAAATGGTGCTGAATACTTGGATAGTATTTGTAGACGATAAAACTTCCTACCTTTATTACACTATTTAAAACAGGGTGAACAGGGTAAAAGGTAAAATAGAGGATGCATAGCAAGTGAGTCACAGCATGGAGTGTAAAATATAAGAGGAGATTATGCTAAACTAGAAGGGATCAGGAAGGGATATTTGGAGGAAATGGGAGCTTGAGCGAATTCTTGAAAGAGACCATGAAGAAGAGTATATCTCTAGAAAGTGGAATAACAATATAAACATAGTTATAAGAGACTGGATGTTTGTTTCTAGTGTTAACCAGTACCCCAGCTTGGAGTGAATCTGGATAGGTGTGGTTGGATATGTAGGTAGGAGATGCCTTTTGGAAGATCCTGTACATTTTGTAAACTTGGCCATGCCTAGTGCGTTGTCAAATCTGTTTTCATTGATTCTTGTGAAAAGCCTTCCCCTATGCACTCAGGCAGAACTGACTGTGCCTTTTTCTTCTTTTTTTTTGGTAAATGTTTATTTATTTATTTTGAGACAGAGATACAGAGCAAGCAGAGGAAGGTCAGAGAGAGGGAGACGGAATCCTAAGCAGGCTTTGCGCTGTCAGCATGGAGCCTGATGTGGGGCTCAAACTCACGAACTGTGAGATCATGACCAAGCTGAAAACGAGTCAGACGCTTAACTGGGCCACCCAGGCACCCCTGATTTTGCCTTCTTATTTGCTTCCTTTATGTGCAGAGCAGTGTGGTAATATGGTTAAATGGGGATTCCGGAGCCAGGCTTCCTGGGTTGAAAATCTGGCTCTGTTATTTACTAGCTTGTATGAACTTGGGGAAGTCACTTAACTTGTCTGTGCCTCAGTTTTTTTATCTGTAAAGTTGGAGTGATAATATCTGCTTTTTGTGGCTGTTTTGAGAATTAATGGTTTAATTTACATTAAGTACTTGGAAAAGTATCCAGCATGTAGTAAGTACCATCTGTAGTGATGGTGTTATTTATTTATTTTTTAAGTTTTATTTATTTATTTATTTATTTATTTATTTATTTATTTATTTATTTAGAGGGAGAGAGAGAGAGAGGGAGGGAGAGAGAGAATCCCAGGTAGGCTCTGTGCTGTCAGCTCAGAGCTGTGGGCTCCATCTCATGAATTCTGAGATCATGACTTGAGCCGAAATCAAAAGTTGGATGCTTAACTGACTGAGCCACCCAGGTGCCCCTGTAGTGATGGTGTTATTAACCTCTGTAATACACCTTATCAATTGACCTATGATAGGATTTATTTACATGCCCCATGTTCCTATTGGACTGCGCCCTTTTGGAGGAAAGGTTATATCTTATGTTTACCTTTGTATTCCTGTTGCTTTGTACTGTCTGCCTTCTGCATGGTAGTGTGAGTATAATTCTACAACACATATGTCTGCAACACATTGCCCCTCTGAATCTTAAATTCAATCTCAGATCAACTGGGTTTCAGGAAGAACTGCCTTGTACCAGTAGACTTGCTGGTTGTACTTGCTCTGACATAAATATAGCTCACCTCCATAGATAACATTGTAAAAATAATTTCATTAACACTTCTAAAGTAAAAGGCGGCTCCTAATATATAAGAAGAGTTATAATTATTTACTAAGTGTGTTTTATTTCTCTAATGAAATGAAGTTTAATGTTTCATTTGCATCATCTAATCATGGGTGCTACAGGTTAACTCTTTGATATAAAAACATTCCTCAGTAATTAAAGCCTAGTGTAATTTCTTCCAACTTAATGTGAATACATATGAAGACATCCGTGCTTAACTTGCAGGTTAGACAAACAGAAAATATATGGTACGGGTGCTACTTAATGACATCTTTACTATGTACAGTCTTGCTTGCTAGTAAATGTTATTCCTCTACATTCACCTTAGAATGTAGCCAGGCAGCTCTGACTGGGATTTTTTTCTTGTTTGTTCTCAAGTTCTAATAGAAATAGGGAGAAAGAGACACTTTTGCCTAAACTAGAATTCTCTGTCATGTTTTATACACTTGATCTTTCTTTTTGTATTTAAGAGAAAATGTAGGTTCTTATCATTATACATTTTGATACTTTAAAATTCAACAATAGAATTTTAAAAATTAGGTTTTAATCAGATGTGAATCAATTTTATTTAGAAGGTTTTAGAACCGGTACTTCTGTTGTATGCATCTGGGCATTGTTTAGGAATTTTGGACATTTAGGGAATAGTATGTTGTTTCATGCAGTTTCAAGTCAGTTGAAGGTGTTGTGCTTTCTAGTTCAGAGTGACATGGAGCCAAGATTAAAAGCTGTGAGCTGGATTCCTCATTTTGCAGACTGACCAATGTTACAGGCAGAAAATATCTGGCAAGTTCTTTATCTTGGTAATATTTTTGACCTGATTATTACTATGGTTTTTAGAAAAGGAGAACAAATAAAAGGAAAATCAAGAACGCAGACACTTGAAGTTGAAAATAAGTCATATTTTGAACTTCCCTTTATTTTTGGAATTGTTATCTGAATTAACTTGAGAACCAAGTTTTTGAAATATAATTCTGTCTCATTATGCTCCCAAAAGGACTATGCAGAGATCATTTGTGCAGTTTTCATTCTAGTGTTGAAATAGACATGTATCTCTTACTCAAATACTGAATAATCAGGTTGTCTCCGTCATAGCCCAATTGGAGTGCAGTAAGAGAGAATTTGAAACTGCTGTCAACAGGTGGGGTTTTTTTTTTTTTTTGCGCACTTTCCAAGGTTATCTAAGGTCTAATAGCTGCTACCTTCATTCCTGAAACATTTTTTTTTAGTTTTCTAAGATGTTTACATGGAAATAGCCAACACTTTTTTTTTTTTACAAGTTAACATATCTGTATTTTAATGTTTTTAAGTTCAGAATTATGGGGAATTCAGAAAGTATAGAGCCTCATCTTTACTGAGGAATGACATTACTCCACCCAAAGGAAGGCTTAAATAAAAATTAGCCAACATTTTTTAAATGCTTAACAATGTGCCAGACACTGTTTTAAGTTCTTCATCTATATTTAACTCATTTACTCCTCACAGTAACCCTGAGAGACACATTCTGTTCCACTTAACAGATGAGGATACTGAGGTACAGAGAAGTTAAGGAACTTGCCCACAGTCATGTCACTGATAGGTAGAGGCAGGAAATTAGCCCAGGTAATCTGCTGCTAGAACTCACACTCTCAATCACTTGGCTATGTTGACAAGAGTAGCCGGTAAAGTGGGCTCCTGTGGTCTTGTCTGGAGACAGGCATTATTCTAGTGCACCCACTGTGATGTCTATGAAAGGAGAAAGCAGCTTATCTTTCTTAGTGAAGGAGCAAGCAAAGAGTAGTTCAGGAATAAATGGTCGGTTGTGGGATGTTGTGCCAGAGTTCCTTTCGACAAAGCTTCCAGATAGCTCACTGAATTTGAGGGGAAACTGAGAGGAATTAGTGGTGAGGAGGGTAGAGAAGGAACGATCTCTCTTACAGAGTTCTCGTAAGCACACTGATTTCACCTGTATGTACCATCCCTCATCTCAACTCTACTGTAGGAATTGCTTCTGTGACTTCAAATCCATTTTACCATAAGCTCTTTTTATTGTACATAGAAAAATACAGGGACATTAAATGGGATGCTTTCCCTGTCTCGGGGAGAGTACGCACATATAGCTTGGCTTAAAATATCCCAGGAGTCTACTTTCTTTCTTTGTCTTCTCATAACATTTGATGTAGGGTGTTATGATTTCTCTACCCATCGTATCAGAGCTGTGCACTGTCAGATAAATGCGTACTTCTGCACAGTGCACTTCTGTCTGGAAGGCCAGGCAACTTCCCCACTTTTATGAGCTGGACTTGAATGATAATAACTGATACCGCTTATTGAGTTGCCTAGTATGTACCAGGCACATACTTCATTTAGTCGTTAGAACAATCCTGTGAGATCAGTATTACTGCTCTATTGTAAAGATAAGAAAAAAATGGAAGGATGGGTGATTGTCCAAGGCCTCAAAGGTAATTGGTGAAGTCTAGTTCTAATAAAGTGTTTGTGTTTTCATTGACTATTAATTCATTAAGAAGGCTCGCTTCATCTTTCTTCTTGAAAGTCCAGTCCAGAGACATTCTTAAGCTGATCGAACTTTCTCTCTTTTTTAAAAAAATTTTTTAAACATTTATTTATTATTGAGAGACAGAGAGACACAGAGCGTGAGCAGGGGAAGGGTGGAGAGAGGGGAGACACAGAATCTGAAGTAGGCTCCAGGCTCTGAGCTGTCAGCACAGACATGGGGCTCGAACTCACAAACTGTGAGATCATGACCTAACCCGAAGTCAGTCGCCTAACCTACTGAGCCATCCAGGTGCCCCTAAAATTTTCTCTCTTAAATTGAAAGTACCTCTCAAGCAGAATGTGTAGCTGGCCCAAAGTTTTAGTCCTCTTGTGAAAAGAGGGGTTATCTATGAGTACCATCATCTTTCCAGAGAATAATTTGTTTTTTCAAAAAATCTGTCTCGTGTGTGTATTTTGATTTTTTTTTTTTTTTTAGAGCCTCTCTGAAGCTTGAGGCTTGTCATCTTCAAAATTGTATTTGTTCAGGGTGTTGGTGAGTTCTTTGGGTAATAGTGACACAGAAAAGTGACCTTAAAGTTTGAAGATCTGTTCATTCATGAGTACTTACATTGATAGCTGCTTACGGTTTCGTGAATGGTGGGTTACCACAGTAAGTCCTGACGTCATGTCTAGGCACAAGATCACAAGTGTTCTCTTAAAGAAAAAATTATGCTGACACTGGTTAAAATGTTAAGGAGGACTTTATTCAAGACTGCTAAAGGTGTCAAGCTTACCACACTCAATAGGGGAGAGAGAGCATACTCACCTCTGAATGCAACAAGAACAAGTGGGGATTTATAGCCAAGGAGCAGGCTTGAGGCCAGGATAGAGCGGGTGTTGGTGGATGGAACACCATTCCATTTACTAGGAGAAGACATCAAAGATAAGGAGGATTCTTGGTGAAGGCAGGTGAAGGACTAAATGTAGGGGATGAAGATTTTGGTTGGGTATCCAGAGTTGGGGAGTTTTCTCTAAACTGACTTGGCAAGATTCTTGCTAAAACTGGGCTCTGTAGGCCAAGTGAGGACTGAGAGCCAAGGCAGAAAACTAGACAAGATGAGGGCTCAGAGGAGCCTGACTAAACACTAGTTAAGGAGAGAGTGTTCATTGGGTCCTGTTGCTTAAATTAAAATGAAGAGTTTACGTATTGGACTTGAACCCATGGGAAATACCACTAAGTGAAGTGTATAGTGAATTCCAGAAAAGTATGTTTTCCTACTGGCACAGACTTCTGTGGAAAGGTTAGTATGGATGATCAGAGTGGCTCTGAGAGGTGGAACCTTTAAAGCCTCCGTGATGCTGCACTCTCAGAGTGATTTATAATTTTACTTAAAAAACTTATACAGTGTTTATCAAATGCCAGGCTCAGTTCAGAATCCTTTGCAAACATTAATTTGCTCAGTCCTTGAAAGAACTCTATGGTGGTTATGCCATTATTATTCACTCTTTACAGATGAGGAAACAGAGGCTCAGCGGAGTTAAATAATTTGCCCAAGGTCACATAGTAAATACTTGGTGGGACTTGGATTTCCACCCAGGCAGCCTGGCTCCAGAGTCTGCATTCTTAATCACTCTGTTAGGCTGTATCCCAGGGATTTACTTCTCATTATTCTGGGCTTTACTTTATTCTCTCCAAGAATAAAGAATTCTTCTGGATTTAGTCACACTCTGGACTTTATTCAGGCTGAAGCCTGGATTGAAGAATATATTTAGCTTGAGGTCCCCTATAAATTACAAGGTTATTTGTAAATAGCCTTTCAGGTGGCCTTTCACTTTAGGAGACCTAATTCAGTAGTTTATTGGTTAAAAACACATTCCCTACCTGCTCTATAGTCTATATATTGGTGACCCTTTCTAATCAAAAGTTGGCTGCTTTCCCCTCCCTTTCACCCCACCCCACCAGCAACCTTAGTAGCATTCTTTTTTTTTTTTTTTTTTAATCAATGCTCCATTTATAGGGAATGAATGGTAGTTCTTTCATAAAGGCTTTGGGAATTGGCTTCCATATAATACACAACTAGCACCAAAAACTTTCTTACATGGGCAAATCCCCAGTGAGCAGAGCAGATCCAGTTCCTAAAATAATTCTTTAGTAGTCTTCTTAAATTCTGCTTAAATTTGTCAAGCTAGTATTTGAAAGGTTCTGGTAAATATAATATTAAAATCAGAGTTACATAATAATACACATGGAAACTCTAGAGTATCTCATGGTATCTTCAACTTATGATTTTTTAAAACTTTTTAATTGCAGATCTGTCTATGGCAGTACAGAAATTTTCCCAGTCACTGCAAGATTTCCAATTTGAATGTATTGGTGATGCTGAAACAGATGATGAAATTAGTATTGGTGAGTACTACTGTTCTTTAGTATTCTATGTAATTTAAAAGTCCTGCTTCAGATAGTGATTTCATTGAAATCAAACAGATTCACATACCCAAATACTAAACATGTAAAATATTCTGACTTTAATAAAAGTATTAGGGCAATTTTTGGTTATTGTAGAGGAGAGTATTATATACTGTCTAAAAATTGAACTCTTGTTTTTTTCCATAAGGAAATTATTTATTCATCATTCTATAATTTAGCTTAGCCCTTTGATAAGAGGTAGATAACAATGTTTGTCTCTGCCTCAAAGTGAATCATTCACTCAAATACATATTGGACATCCACTATTAAATATACAAGGTACTGGTTTTAAGAATTATTTTACTTTTTAAAAAATGTAAGACCGGTTTCTCTCTTTTTAAAAATGTATTCTTCTTTTTAAATTTTATTTTAGAGAGAGAGAGTACGTGAGTGAGGGAGAGGAGCAGAGGGAGAGAGAAAGAGAATCTTAAGCAGACTCCATGCTCAGTGCAATGAGCATGGAGATCAATGTGGGACCCTAGGATCATGACCTGAGCTGAAATCAAGAGTCAGATGCTGAACCGACTGAGGCACCCAGGTGCCCCTTGATTTCTCCTTTTTTTTAATTTTTATTTTTAAAAATTTTCTTTAATGTTTGTTTATTTTTGAGAGAGAGAGAGAGAGAGAGAGAGAGAGCACATGTGCGCACATGAATGGGGGAGGGGCAGAAAGAGAGAGAGAGAGACACACACACACACACACACACAGAATCTGAAGCAGGCTCCAGGCTCTGAGCTGTCAGCACAGAGCCTGATGCGGGGCTCGAACTCAAGAACTGTGAGATCATGACCAGAGCTGAAGTCAGATGCTTAACCAACTGAGCTACCCAGGCACCCACCCCTTGATTTTTCTTTTTTCTTTTTATTTTTTTAAATGTTTATTTATTTCGGAAGCAGAGAGAGACAGAGCATGAGTGGGGGAGGGGCAGAGAGAGAGAGACACACACAGAATCCAAAGCAGGCTCCAGGCTCTGAGCTGTCAACACAGAGCCCGACTCAGGGCTCTAAGTCACAAACCACGAGATCATGACCTGAGCTGAAGTTGGTCACTCAACCAGCTGAGCCACCCAGGTGCCCCAGCTTGATTTTTCTTTTAACATGAGTATTTGTTTATAAAGAAAGAAATCAGTTATGATGTACTAAACCAGTATTACTATAGGATAGAGAACATTACTGAGGATCAGGAAACTTGAGCCCTAATCCAACTTTGCCTTAATAATTAAGCAGTCTGACCCCTAGACATGCCCATTCCTGATTCAGATGTTTTATCTCCCATAAAGTGAAGAGGTGGGGTTATGTGATCTCTGAAGTTTTAATCTGTATCTGATTTTACTGTTTGAAGATCAGATTCATGTAGCATTCCTTTTCCCTACATTTTAACAATCACTACTTACTTAACAGTTTGTAGATAGTGGGTCCATTTGAGGCTGAATTAGAGACATGGCACATAATCAAAAGTCTGTATAGAATATGTACATTTAGGAGATAATACTAAATGTACTCACCTTCCAGGTATAAAAAACAGAATATTACAGGTGTTTTGAACAGTGACTCTCAAAGTTTAATGTATATATGAAACAGCTAGAGATCTTATGAAATGCAGATTCTGATGCAGAAGATCTCAGGTGGAGTGGGTGATTCTGCATTTCTAACGGACTTAAAGGTGATATTGACATTGCTGGTCCATGGACCATACTTTGAGTAGCAAGGATTCATAATCCCTGACATGCCCCTCAACAATCACCTTCCTCTGCTTCCTCTACCATTTCTTTTTCTTCATTGTTTTGTCAGCTATATATGTATTCATAAACCGTATATTTTTATTTCTGAAAACCTAAGTAGCAAGTCCAAACCTAGCTGTGAGAGGAAAAGGCAATTTTATCCCCACCAAAAAGAGGCTCTCAGGAGAAGATAAGCTGAATGAGTTGGATTCACTGTGTGGCTTTAGCTTGCCTACATTCACAAAAATTCCTTCTGGAGAAATCACTGGCAGAATGCAGAGTTCTTCAACAAGATCTTGCTGCGTATGGGATTTGCATTATGCATACAACAGGGTGGTCAAGGTGGCAGGCTTTCAGAGGGGCTATGCCAGGTGGTCACTTTTTTGGGTTTTTCCTTTAGAAGTGTTAGCTACTCTGAGTGGGTATAGAGGTAGCTGGTCTCTTGAAGTCATCAATGACTCCTCCTCCCTCAATGCTGTGATGAAAAGTAGCTGAGCCGTGTTGGAAGAAGGTTGAGGACTGCCACATGGGCCTCAACAGCATGACTTCTTTTTCTTTACAGAATGAATGAGAAAGGGCACCATCAGTGATCATGCGCCACTGGCACTTGGAACAATGGTTGTCATTTTTGTGTAATACTTCTTGACATTTGTTTCATAAATGTCTAGCCACCAGCATAGGCTTTGTAACACACACCTGGCCAAAAAGCCTAGATTATATTACTAAAACACTACTATGTTAGCACTATTATTTAGAAAAAGTAAAACCCACATATTTATATAATAGCATTTATTTTCACTTAGTAATGTAATTGTAGTTCAAAGAAGGCAGAGGCCAGATCTGTCTTTTCTTTTTGTAAAACTACTTTAGCTTTGGCACCTGACCTAGGGCCTGACTCATGGTAGACTCTTAAATTGTTGAATAAATGACATAGTTTTCCCTATAAACTTTAATTTTTTACTTATATATAATATATATATAATACATATTATATATGTGTATATATATACATATTATATATGTATACATGTATATACATATATGTATTATATATATATATGTATATATATATAAATTTGTTTTCTTTTAAAGAAGATTATGGTAAATACTTCTGGGTTTTCATAGATATTATGATTCTTAATGATTTCATGACTTCAAATTATTCCATCAGGTTCATATACATAAACTTATGAAATAAACTCTAGAACATTTAAGGTTCTTGTAGTTGGTCTTGCTAAAGAGTAAAGTAAACATTTCTGCATATTTCTCTTAATTTTCATTAAACTTCTTACTTACAATACCTTCTTGAAGTCACATGTAAGTGCAGTGGTAGGGTTTTTAAATACATGCCCTGCAGCATTTCAGGCATGTTAGGTGATTTTCCCAGATTGTGGTGAATTTGATATTCAACATTGGTCTGCTTGTCTCTTTCCACTTTGGCTAAATGGATGTTGTTGTGGCTCTTGCAGATTAGATTTGAAAAGTGTGAATTGATCAGTAGGTTAACATTTATGGTGGGCAGTGAATGGTGGATGAAATTCTAGTATTTTGGGGGCTCTAAGGAGTTAGATAAAAGATTGGGGGACAGAAGATGAATGCTATGTAGGGGTAGATATAATATTGCTTGTTGCTTTCAATCAGGAGACTTATGTAGCTCCTGTTATTGGGAATCTGAATTAAACATTAAAACTTTATTAGGAAAACCTAACTTAGAGCAAAAAGTATTGTAAAAAAATTGTAAGAAACAAATAAAGTAAAAATACAGGTATGTTCACATATCCTCACCACCCAACACTTTTTATCTGAGCCCTCAAATACATTCAAAACATTTTGAAATAACTGTGTAAGAAAGAGGAAAAGACTTGAATAACTGTTCCTAACCTGAAGGAATGATGAGGATATTGCAAGTTGTCGTTCCAAGTACAGTGACCTAGGAATGTATCCCTGACACTGTTGGGTAAGGCTGGAGTGGATGCAGTGCAAAGAACTATCCTTACCCACCTTTATCAGTTTTATTTATTTTTATTTTTCTCATCAGTTTTAATTCTGTATGGGAAGGTACATAGTTTCAGCTTTGTTTAAAATAGCGTGTTGAAGCCCCAGTTTCAGCCTCTTATTCCTCTGATTTAATAAGAGGAATGAAATAGGGACCACTGTGACTCGTACGTAGTATTGAGTAATAATAGCATGACACTCTCAGCCAGAGGAGTTTTGAGACTTACCAATGATGTAACCACTAAAAACGATGACTTACAAAAACTCCTTCTTTATAAATAAGCAATGTCAATGAAAAATAACTTGTAAAGTCAAGACATTTGCAGACTTTTTGTCTGTGAGTTGTGGTGGGAATGGGTGGGAAGGTGGTAGGAAGATGAATAAGATGTCTGCTTTCAATGTGCTTACAGTGGAATATGGCGAAAAACAGATTCTGAGCAAAGTAAGGAAAAGAAGGTGCTGTTTCCATATCAATACAATTACCTAATTTGTGGAAGCTGTTCCGGGGTGTTTTAGATGTGTAGGCCTGTGTCTGGTCTGTAAGTCAGTCCCACTCTTCACGTGTCCCCTTCTGCTCTCACCCTTTTGGACTTGTGCTTGCTGGGGTTTGTTTGTTTAATTTTCAGCGTTAGTGAGACATTGCTGGCTTGGAAGGGAGCAAAATGTAATTAGTTGTCTGGGACCCAGTCTGGAATTTCTCAGGCTCAGAGAACAAGTCAGTTGTTTCCAGAATTGAAGTCCCAAGCAAGACAGCATCTTGAGCTCTCTCTTTAGCACCCTCCTTTCCATTTAAGAGCAGTTAGAGGTCATTACTCTTCTTCTCTAAGGATAAGTGAACTGCACGTGAGCTTTTGATGGCTCCCTTTTATCTGCCAATTACAGAGCTAGCCTGGTGGGAAGCAGCTTGTTGAATCCATCCAACTTAACTTCTCACAGCTGCTCTAATTGCCTGCTTTGTATACTGCTTTAGTTTTTGAACTGACTAAAGATCTTGAGTTAGGAGGGAGTTAGGAGTTCACCAGCTGGACATTTGGGGCTTACAAATTGGTGAGGGAGGGTATGGAGTGATTACAAACTGGTGTAAGACTCCATCCTTCTTAAAGAATTATATGGGTAGACCAGATACCAAATGTACCATCATTTAACTATATTTACATAGTAATATGTGTGTAAATGCAAAAATCGATGCCCACCGTGTCAGTACTGGTGTGAAGACATGCATGGGAATTGATAACTTCCAAAGTCATGTCTAGCCTTAAAACCTTACTAGTAGGAAATAAAGGCTATCTCTACAAAAAATAAAATACTGTCCATTTAAAAACACTGTTTACACTGGCTTGTTCAAACAATAGAAGCTCAAAGTTATTAATGTGAATCTACCTATTAGGTTGTTTTGCTAGGCGAATTTAGCATGTGAGAGTATAGGATAATAAAGGGCTGTAAATCTTAGTTTATCACTTCAGAATTTATATCCATACCAGGGTTGGGGATTGAAAGTTGCTTTGTTTTGTTCCTGTATTTGGTGCCTATAATTTGAAACCACTTTTAACCAAAGTCTTAAAAGTCTAAATTAAAAATCAGATATTAGTCAGCCTGCACTAGTGCCAATAAAAATATGAGTCGTTAATATGAGGCAGATCTTGTTCATTCTATGTAATCTTGGAAACCATTGAAAAGTCCATTTGCAATTGTGCATAAACAGCTTGGTTAGCGATGTTGTATGATGGCCTGTGGTAACTCTCAGGAAAGTTTTGGACAACATGAACCTTGCTCTTAAGAGATTAAACATTTACCAAGAAGGAGAGTCAGTTTGCTAGTAAATAGTTTAGGTGGAGACGTCATTCCTTTAGACACACCTAAACAGAAAATTCCTGTGGTAGAGACAGACAACACACAACCACTTGTCAACTAAGGTTATAACTCCCAGCTCTGAGTGGAGAAATGAGGCCATCAATTAGGTAATTCAGATCAAAATACATTCGTAATAATTGCTCACATTTTTCTGACATAACTAATGTATGTATTCTAGTTCATGTATTTACTGTTTTGAATGCAGGTATGCAGACATAGCAATAATGATGGTTAGTGCTTAATAGTTCTTAGAATGAAGACCTGTTACATCTTAAAAAAAAAAACACCTTTTATATGGAAACCTGTGTACAAATTATATGTGTTTAGATGGATGGATGGTAACTCAAACCGAACCAAGTTTTGTATACTCTGTTGTCTGTAGTGTGCTCTACGTTTTAGGTTCTTTCCTGTTCCTTCTTTAGGAGAATATGTCAAAAGGTGAGACTAAGACAAATTTAAAATAGTGACATTTCAAGTCACAAGGGCTTCATTGTGTCTTCCTGAGCCAGGAGTGCTTTGCCTAGGTGCAAATATTTGTTGTTTGATTACCTCTCAGAAGTGTGATACAGTGGTAAAGTGACTTAACTGTAAGTCTGAATCACTTTGGTATGTATAGACAGGAGCCTGAGAGTGATCATTGATGCCTGCTCAGAGGGTGTGAAGTGGAAGAAATTTTTCAAAGGAGTAGTTGGAAGTTTCTTTTTCATTTTCTTTGTTAGAGAAGTTACTATGGGGAATGAATGCATACATTTTTGCCAAATAAATCCATCCACTTCGAGGAAACATCTGTTAGGTCCAATGGAAAGGTACTGTTCAATCCAGTTTTGCAAGTGATAAATAAGAATATAGTCCAGGGTGGGAGGCATGGCAAATGGTTTCCTTTGTGTGTTTTAAAAGGATTCCTATATAGCATAAAAACACTTTGAGGTAGTAACCTGTGTTTCAGGTTAAAAATAATAACTGGTATATTTATAAACCCAGGAAATGTACTTAAAAGATCATAAATGATTTTAACTAAAAAAGAACCTATTGTCTTCAACTTAAACTAATAAAATTAAACCTTTAAAGTTTATTATTTATTTTGAGAGGAGAGAAGGAACGTGTGTGTGGGGAAGGGGCAGAGAGAGGAGGGGAGAGAGAATCCCAAGCAGGCTCCGAACTATTAGTGTGGAGCCTGATGTGGGGCTCGAACTCAGGAACTGTGAGATCATGACCTGAGCCAAAGTTGGATGCTTTATCTACTGAGCCACCCAGATGCCCCAGTAAAATTCATCTTTTAAAGTATTAAATTATGAAATACTTTCTGGAAAGGTTTTCTTCAGAATTTGGTGATGAGCTGTAAATATTCATCCATACAGATATTATTAATATTTTAAGATGGAGTGTGGCCATTCAACTTTTCTTGAGCATTTCTTAGGAAAAAACATTTGCAAACCAGAGACAATGTCATTACCAACTACAACAGAACTCTTCCAAAGAGACCTGTGATTTTTATTAAACCTAGGAAACAGATTACCTTCTCATTTGCTGAATCAAAAGAGAATCTATTACTTATTATAAACCCTCATTACAACTGACTTAAATGTGGTTATATAAATCAGGAAGTCATCTATTAAAGTGGAACATTTCCAAATGCCTAAATTGTTTATACAAATAACATTTTCTTTTGAACTCTGTAGAGGAAGCATATTTTACTTCTTAATGGCTCTCAGTTGGACAATTGAATTATTGTTTTCCACTTTTTTTAACCACCCTATTTTTGCACCCACACAGAAACCACCCACAATTAAGAATTGAAACAGCTGGGAAAGTTGCTTATTTCAGGTGGAGTTCCTGTCTTTAAAAAAACATGCCACTTGAGAGAGATTTTCATCATATTAGCTCTGTGTTTTAAAGAATGCAATTTGATTTAATTTGAAATTGAAGGGCTTATTTTAAATTTCAGGCTCTGAAAAACAACCTGAAACATATCACAAGTCCCATGTTTCAAAGAAAAAAAATTTGTCTTAACTTACTGGTCTACATTAATTCCATGAAACTCCCCTTTTTTTTCTTTTGTGAAAGAAAAGTGTATGCTCTTCGAGGTTAGAAAGTTTTACTCACATTTCTATTCCTGCATAGTACTTAAGTGCTTTATATTCAGTAGAAGCTTAGTAAATATTTATTTCATGGATAGTTCCCTTGTAAAACCTAGTGAACCTTTATAGAAACATCATTATAAGGTACATAAATAGAATTTTAGTGTCATATATTAAACAATAAAATATGTATTTGGATATGTCTAGCATGATTCTTTTCAATATAGTAATAAGCTAAGTTTTATACAGACATATACATACATCTAACTTTCGCATGTACTTGAGAATCATTTAGAACAAATTTTGTAGTATTTTTGAATATTTCAAACCAGAGCTAAGGATTTTTGTATTCTTTAATTTATTTAGTGTTTGTTGACTGTTATGTTAGGTGACTCTGTGCCAATCCCTGAGGACCTGGTGGGTCCTCACTGAATTAGAGGCTAACATGGCAGCAATATACTCCTTTTAAGACAACATAACTTAAAGAAGGCTAATTACAATGTGAGTGGATAGAGAGGGAAAAGACTTTTATCTGTGATTAGTGACTTAGAATAGCTCAAATCCCAGCAAAATAACTAGACAGTGAAATAAATGCCATAGCCCTATATAACTTGCGATGCAGGAACATATAGTTGAGCCTCATTATTCACAAATTCTGTATTTGTGAATTTGTCTACTCTACAATATATTGGTATCCCTAAAGTCAGTACTCTTGGTGCTTTTGTGTTCATGTTCATACGTAGAGGTGGAAAAGTTGGGTTGCTTGACTCAGAGCATCTACTGTATAAAGTGAACTGCAGTGAGGCAGCCATGGCTAATCAACAATTAATAGTTTGTTTTTGCCTCCTTTATAAGGGCAATAACCCAAATTGTGTTGAATAAAATTTAACTGAGTAGATTTTAAAGATCTACTATCTTATTGGCTTTATTCAGCAATTCATGAATCAGGCAGCATCCAATCTAGCAGATAGAAAGGAGATCTGAAGAGCTTGTACAAGGCAAGAGATTTTTAGACCAAAGTGAACAAGAGCAAAGAAATTGCACTGGGAACTTGCTGATTGGTTAAAGCAGGGTTATTCTCCTTATATGGAGAAAAGGAAAGTTTTGGAGTTGTGTTAGGTAACTTGTGCTAAGCAAACAAGCAAAGGTTGGTTGACTTAGGCCTTCTTTTTCTCAGAGAGCAGGTATAGAAACTTAAGTTTTCATTTGCTAACTTGGGGTTTTAGCATGAATGACTCCTTCATTGGACCTAAGCTGGTTACTTTAATAAGTAAAAGGATCAGAGATTAGACTCAGGAACTTGCTTTTGTACCTTTCTTCTACTCTTTTTAGCCTGTTTATGCCTGTATTTCCTGTCAGTAAAACTCAATAAGTACCTGAGTGCCAACTAAGTCTAAGGCACTATAAAATGGGACACCCGAGGGGAAAATGGCATGTGTGAAGATTATGGGCAGGTAGATAAGACCTAATATGTTAGGGGATGTACAATTTTAGCCTAAAGGTAGTGAGAAGCATTGCAGTGTGTTAATCAGAGCAATGATATGATATTTGCATTTTAAAAAGGTTAATCTGACTGCCTTATGGAAGATTTAAGAAGGCTGCCCCGGATGACCTTTTTTAAAAAATGTTTTACTTGGCTGTATCTCTGGGTTTGTGCCCAGGAGAAAATGGGGCATGGGTAGCCTGACTTTAATAATGTAACTTATGGGTATGATACCTATGTTTTTCTTTTAATACACTTGCATTGACCAACAGAGCCAGTTAGAGTGCATCTCTTTTATTTTCTGTGTAAATAGAATGTCTTAGTAAAATTGGAATCATATTGGTTGGCTTGTTATTGTAAGCCTGAACCATGACATACCCACAATGATGTTTTTTTCCCTAATTTATTGCATGATAACATAAAGATGTTTTATCGCCTATTGGTAAACATCAGGTACCATAAAGGTAAGTGGTGGCCTGAGTATGTGTTAAGTACATAGTTTACGGTTTGTTGGTAATTTCCTAGTTTACTTACTGGAGTTTATCTGCTCATGTTGAAGATAGTCTGCTTTGAAAACATATTTTGAAGATAATATTTTATCTCAGTTTTCTTGGTGTGGAGTAGTTTATATCTTTGTCTGGAAGCTGCATTTCTTTAGTACTATAATGATCTCATACCTTCTTCATGTACATGTGGAGGTGGGAGGGTGGGAAGTTGCACAGACTATTGTCTATATATCTATCTCTCTCTCTATATATATATCTATATATATTTTGAATTATCAGTAAATGCTACTTCTTACTTAGAAATGGCTTGGTTTCAATCCCAAGTTTAGTATCTTAGAGTGTAAAGAGACCTTGAAGAACATGGGAGCTATCATTTTGCTTTAGAAACAGGCGGAATGATTTGTTAAAGTCACAGTAGTTAGAACCTTGATTGCCTGGCTCCTAGGACAGGAACTTTCACTCTTGGGTTTTGTTTATTCGTTCATTCATTCGTTCATTTATTCAGTAAAGCCTTATCAAGCACTTGTGATATGTCAGACACTGTTTTGAATGCTAAAAACACATCATTGTGCAAAGCAGAAAAATAATCCCCACCCTAATGGGGGTTTGTCAGAGGAGTTAGATGGTAAAATGTATAGGTTCACTATATATTAAGTTAGACTGATAAATGCTATAAAAAAGGAGATAAAAAAGGAGATTGTTTAAAAAATTAAGTGTTTTTAATACAGAGACAGCTAATTTTAAGATCATGGCATTACTGCAAACTGCTTGTAAAATGAGCCAATTATTTTATCTTTCGTTATCAGTGTCATCAATCAAATTTACCTGACCATGAAAACACTGACCTATTTCTAGATTAGAAACCTTGATGCAAAAGCCATAAGGGTAGAAAATACTTCTGAGCCATGCTAGCTTGTAAGCACTAGATTTTTTTCTGAAACATTTAGATGTTAAAGTATTTCTTCACTGCATCCTTCTGCTCTAGACCATTGGATTTCTTCCCTTGCTTGGGCATATTTAGTCTGTGCACTTGAAGGTTCATTGTCTTGATATGTGCAGTCTTGAGGAAAGTGAAGGTGTAATATCCTTTTTCAGCTGGAGTACAAGAATTGAGAGCCAGAGAATATGTTAGAGGGCTTTGCCACATAGTCTAAAGTTTCATTTGTATATTCTCAAGAGACACTTAAGGCTTTTGATTGAAGTTGCCCTTTAGGAGGTTTATTCTGGCATCTGTATATGTGATAAATTATAGCATGGAAGTATTTGCCAGAGTGAGTCAAAGATTGCCTTCCTCAGCAAATCTTTTATGGACCAAGAGAGAACATTTCTAAATGTGAATGAAATAATAAAAGCACAGTTTCAGTTTTGACATAAAATGTTTGGACCAGAAAGGCAACAGTTCTAGAAACTGTGTTTGAAATAAGTGAGTTAGGAGGCAGGACATGAACACCCAGAGATTATTGGAAGACTCATTGACAAAGACAATGGCAATCATATGAACACTGAAGAGAGATTTGGTGGCTGTGGGGAAGAAACAGACTATAGAGGGAGAAATTAGAAAGCAAAAGAGTTGAAAAATAGGCCTAAAAAAAAAGTCTTGCCTTATAAACTAATCTAGGAATATGTGTCTGGACAAAAGGGCTAATTCTGGGTAATTTCTCTGACATAGAATTCAAAATAGTTGCTGAGTCATGATTTTGAGCGATGTGGAAAGAAGAGCTTTCAGGTCATGCTTCATTCTTGGGACTGAAAGAGAATGTCTTGTTTCCTCCATAACCATGAGGGCCAAGAGTACTACTTATTCCTGCCACTGAAAAATACTGATAAGCTTCAAGGAGGAAGTAGAGATAATTCTTACAAATCTTATTAAAATATATACTGTTTTGTATTTAAATATAGTTTTAACTCTTAATTCTTCATGCAATCTCCCCCTGCCTGCCTTCCACAAAAGCCAATAGTTGCCAAACTGCCTGGCATCAGAATCAACTATGGGAAGCTTTAAAAATTTGATTCTTGATCTGTACCCTAGAATTGAATGAAGGTTGAATCTCCTGGGAGGAAGAGGCTTTACCTATATGGATATTCCTTAAATCTCCACAGGAGATTTAATTTTATGGAGATTCATGATGTCTGAGATAAGCCTGTGGAAAACAGCTACTCTCCACAATAGACTAGTGTTTATACTGAGGGGAGCTCAATTGGAAAGAGTACTAAAATGGGGAAAAAGTCTACTGCAGTTGTGCTTTTTGGATCACCAGATCCCCAATGTACAGCATTCTCCCAGTGGAGCCACTAATGCTGTAAGAAAACATGTTTGTAGGGAAACCCAGTCATTTATTGCCATATTGTCCTTCATAGCCTGAAAAAAAGTTTTAGTTTATGCAAAACAAACAGGTGTGTACCCTTAGAATGAGAGATGGCATTCATGGGCCAGTGTAGATGCTCTACAGATTTCCCAGACATGAAAAAGAATCAGCTTTTCAAAATAAAATCACAAAGTGTGACTTAGTTCATACTGATAGACTTTGGATTCTGTAGAATTCTCTATCACTAATGAATATATTTGTGCAAAGAACCTTATGTGAAATTTAGTACATGCATATGTGAATAAAATATTCTTGTAGCCTTATAAAATAGAGGGTAAGAATAAAAATAGTTTTATGATATAATTACCATAATACTAAGGAGAATGTGCTGAGTGCTTTAAGCATAGTAAAAACAAAAATGCTGCGAGAGCACCAAAGCTGGAGAAGGGATTTCTGACTGGGGACATCAGAGGATGCTTGAATAGAGAGGTTATTTGATCCGGGTCCTAGTGGTTAGGTAACACACAGTTTAGCAAATTCAGGTAAAGGAAAAGCATGGAAATTGGAAACCATAAGAATGTCTAGTAGTTTCAAAGTGCTAAGTTAGAGGTTAGAAATAGTAGCATTTCAGGCTAAGATACTTGGAAAGGTACCTGTGGTCACATACTGGAGGCCCCACGTTGCTTGCAATATGGAGTTTGGACGTTTGGACTTTATGCAACTCAGTAACCTTGAATGGCTAAATAATGACATAATCAAAGGTGCCCTTTAGGAATTTTATTCTGACCATTAGTGCATATGATGAATTAGAGTCATGGAAGCTGGAAAACCAATAATCAGGCTACTATAATACTATAGCAGAGATGAAGTGATATCCTTCTATGGGTATGGAAGAAGAGTAGAGGAGAAAGACCAGCAGTATTTGGTGACTGGATGTGTGGAAGGGAGGAATGAGGTTAATCCATTGCTTGAGTTGCTAACAAAATGGTGTTTTGAGCCCATTTATGTGTTTATAGGTGGCAGAGTACCCAAGGGTAGAGAAGAATTATGAGTTAAGTTTTGACACATGTTATGTTTTGAGATGCATACAGAATCTATAGTAGAAATTCCTGGGAGGTAACTGGATTTGCTCAATTTCATGAATTTCATGAATTTGCTCAATTTCATGAATCAGGCCTGGAGTAGTGGGAAAATGGATACATTTCATGTGATTCACGCAGGTTCAAAGTTTCATCCTGCAAGTTGTTAGCTATAATATCTTGGGTATTATTTAACCTCTATATTTCAGTTTCTATTTGAAAAATAGAATGGTGAGTGAACATTTGGGTGTTTTACTTGAGACCACCTTGTGAGGTACTCAGGATTAAAGAGCTGTGTGCAGTGCTGGTGTATGTGTCAAATAAATCCCCTCCTCCTCTGCCAACCCTCAGGTGTTCCTGCTCTTCTAACTTCATGAGGATAGGAGTATATGGTAGTACCTTTGTAGACTTGGGAGGAGGAGAAACAGCTGTGTGGAGAGAAGAGTGATGATGGAAATTATAGAAATGGAGCTAGAGATGAGGAAGGGGGAGATTAGAAGCTTCATAGGGAGAAAGAGGGCCCCTTTTCTGAGACAGGCAAGTTGAAGAGAATGAATAAAGATAGTGCTAATCAGGGGTCTTAAACTTCTCTCAGAGAAGCAGGAGACTAGGCCATCTGGTATGAGTGAGTAGGGGGAAGTTGGGGCTGGGTTCTTGAGAAACAAAATTCTTTTTAGATAGCCACTGTGGGAAATAGGACTAGGAGTACACTAGAGTTGAATAGAGGGATTGCCAAAAAGCAGAAGGCAAAGGGGTTAGATAGCTTGAACTCTTAGTGTCCTTGTGGGTGTGTGAATTACCGCAGAGAGAAGGTCACTAGAGGTTAAGAGGTTATGGAAGAGAGAAACTGGATATTGGACAAGGAAGGAAGCGGATGTTGAAGCCTCAGTAGGGTGGTTGCAGGAGGACTGGGTACAGAGGAGTATGAATGGGGTGCCTCCGTCTTTGTGGAATGTGAAGAAGTGCTGGGAGGTGGGTTCCTAATAGTGCTAAGGATTGGGAAGGCTTGATGGAAGTGGCTGTCAGTAACAAATTACTGATTGTTCCTTTAATGCAGGATATTTGGGGCCTGATTACCCCTTCAGCACAAACAGCTCTGGGACTGTTTACTTTCAAGGATGATAAGCCTGTTCTTTGCTGTAATGTAGTGGGGTAGTACACTGGCATTACCTTCCCTGCCTGCCTCCTTTCTGCACCCCCTCCTTCCCCCTCCCTCTCCCTTGGCAATAATGGTTTGCTGGAATACAAAGACTTAGGAACAAAACAATCAAAATTAAGTACCTGCTTCTCCACTTACTAGTCCTGAGAACTTGGGGCAAGTTACTCCAGGTGATGATTGATCCTCATTTTCTTATCTGCAAAATTAGGATAAAACCTACTCAGTACCTCATATCATTACGTGGACATTAAGTGAGGTAGCATGTGTGACATCTCTGCCTCTTGGTAGAGGTGCTACAGAGTGTGCATGCTCCACATATTGGGGGAAAATGACTTCTGAATTGGGGGTTTTGTTTTGGCTTTGAGAAACAGGTCAAACACCACTAAAATAAAACAATATTAAAACAAGGCAACATCAGAATAACACATGTTTTCATTTTCTAAAATGTATGCTTCAAAAGAAAACAAAAATATGTGACTTGGAGACTGTGTTATACAGAACAATACTTATTAACAAGATCTCGGAGTAAAACATCTTTGTACTTCAAAAGAAATTCATTTGAAGTGATGAGATAGTGTGAAGAATTCGAAGAAACCAGCTAGAATGACATTTTGAAATTGTGTAAAATTTGAAAGGCTGTCTATATTTGTATGTATTCATTTGCCAAAATTTGAACTTAATATTATATAATGTATATGCTGTGTGTGTGTGTGTGTGTGTGTGTGTGTGTGTGTGTGTGTGTACTAGTACTCTCAAACTACTTTGCAGTTTGGCAGTTTCAAAGCAGATACTACTAAAAGGCCCTACCTTCATTCAGAGACAATATGGGAAGGAAAAAACCATTAGATAAGATAGTATAGAATTACTTCTGTGCCTCCATTGTGACTTTTCATCTTGGAGTCCTAATTCTTCTCAGTTATAATAGGTAATCCTAATGATCTGCTGTAGTGGTAGTAGCTCTTCTTTACATGTGAAGTCCCTGGTTTACAAAAGGTGTAAACCCTCTTTTGAGTCCCATTGTTATACCAGTGAGGATAAGAGAAACCAGACTGAAAACCACCTTAGACCAGAAAAGAGTAAAAGATAGACATCTTGCCACAAGTTCTGAATCACAGCCCAAAAGTGCAGTGGTGGACAATGTTAGAACCCATGTTCATATGCCAATGTATAGCACAGGTTAGTACCCAATGATCCATGGAATGGAACCCAAGTATGGAGGGAGACACGAAAAACAGGAGTTGGGAACTTAAAAAGGAGACTAGATTATTGGCCATAACCCCTGCAAAGAATCTGGGTAGTATGGTTAGAAAATAAATGGGAACAAGTGAAAGTAGAAAGAAATGTCTTGATATTATGGATTCCAAAGTAAAGATTCTGTCCCTTTGTCTTGTCTGGATTGGCATTTGTGTACTGGATGGAACAAACATGGCACAGTTGATGGTAACAGACAAGTGATAAAGCAGAGATGTAGCAGTTTTTAACTCTATGCAAAGTACATGGTCAACTTGATAAAGGTTTTATGACTTTTTCCTGTGTAGGCTATGCATTTCTTATTGTTCTTATATCTTAATTAGCAAACTATGTTATAATATCAAATAAATTTTTATTACCAAAATAATACCTAATATGTTCTTCCAACTTGTACATCTCATGTCTGCCAAAAACTAATACACTTGCATGCAATACTGTACAAGTATGCATTGGTAGGTTATGAAAGAAGAATTTAAATACAAGTTTATAGGGACTTGTTTTCAATAGTAATCTTTTTGATTTGGGTTTGGAAGTTAAAAAAAAAAAAAAAACAAAACAAACACCAGGAGGACATTTTGGAGAACAGTTTAATTACCTTAAAGATCACTAGAATTTCTTTGTGTTTTCATGAGACCTTAAGATTCCAAGGGGCTGTGAAATGTTAGAAGAAAGATGAGTGCCTCTGAGTATGTGGGTGTATTACAGTGACCTGCCAGCATTCAACAATGGGCCTGTGATTTTTTTTTCTCCTGTTGGTTTAGGAAGCAATTTACTGGCTTTGTGAATAGGCATCCATGGAGCTTGAAGCCACAAATAGAGTGGAGCAATCTTATTTGATGTTGTGACTTCTAGAAAATAACCAGAGTTTGTGGTTGCAAATAATTTTGGTATTGCAGACAGAGTAGACAGCCCATCAAGTGGAGGGTGTTAATTGTTACAAAGACACACCATATCTAGTTGATATTGTGTGAAGAGTTGGCGTCACTTTTTATATCTTACAGTTTTACAGACATCATTTCTTTTCCAGGCATACCAAAATGATCCTTTTTCTTGCTTTGTTAATGGGTTAAATTGTTCCTGAACCAAAGCTTGCTGTTCAGTTACTGTGCTACCTTTGATCTTCTAAAGGTTCAAAGAACTTCCTCAGTGGGAGTTCCAGGCATGAACTGCTGCTGTGATACCCTGTTAGTTCATTGCAAGTTTCATAGCGTATTGCGGAGTGTCACTTGGTTGTGTACGTTGATTCCACTTTTATTTTTTTAATGTGGTCAGATCTAAATTCATCTGCTGTGGCTCATATGCTCAGTTAAGTGTTGGTATTTTACTGCTTCTCTTCTACTCTGTGGAAAAAAAAAGTGCAAGAAGGATACAAAGAAAGGCCTTGATAGTCTATGTCGTCCACCCAAATAGAATAGTAAAGTGACTATTGGGGTATTATCTGGACTTCTAAAATGATTGGATTGGTTCAATCTGGCCTTTATAGACTTTTATAAGTTTTCATGTTTTCCTTGAAATTTGGCCAAGTCTAAATCCCACTAACTCAGTTCTCCCCTATTCATCAGCATATCTGATCGTCATAGGTGATTTGCTCACTTATTAACTGAAAAATATGTTGTTGACATAATGGTATATGTCACTGAATTTGTGATCTGTACTTCTGTTTGAATATGTATTTATTCTGCTTAGGTTTGAGAAAAGAAGACTCCAGGGAGAAATATTTAACACATCATTATCTGATTATGATACAAATGTTGGTTGGATGTGAGAGAGACACGCTTTCTCAAATCTCTGAATTGTGAAATTTGTAAAGCTCAAGCAGATCAGTTGTGGAAGCTAATAGTATAATGCTTAGTACTTACTGTGATGGAGTCATGTTAACAATGAACAAGGAACAATTTTCTTTATTTTTTCTTATTCCGTCTTCTAGGCACTAACCAGGTTTTCCACAGTCAAAAGTAGTAGGGTGAACTTAAGCCTGCTAAAAAGATAGAGTGAGGAAATAGATATTTTAGATAGCTCAGGAATTTTTTAGAATTTATGATATTGGTAAATACAGAAACCATTATTATACTTCCTCAATGTGTGGGTATATTTCAATTGTTGTCTTTGTGAATGTTTATACTCTTGAGATCTGTCATAAATATACCTGAGTAATAGATTTCTTTTGTTTCAAAAGTGTTTTTCCAATATCACATTGTAGAGATAAAAATGGTAACCTACAGCAATATTCTTAACTTCAACAATTTGTTGGAAAATTAACATTTATATATGAAACCGTGTTTTGATTGCTCTCCACTAATCTCATGGTCCAGATGGTCAGGAAGGGGAAAGATTATTAATGGTGAATACAGCCAGGAAAGTTTCATGCAGGTGGCCAGAATGTAGATAGCTAACATAATTTTCTGAAGTATCTGGCCTATCTTTTTTTATAATATTTTATGAAACCTAGAATAAGAGTCAGTATGTTTCTCCTTATAGAGCAAGGAGATTATGGAAATGTATTATTAAACTTGTTAATTAATTTAACAATCATCTATTGAAAGACCACTGTGTATTAAATATTGTTTTTGGAATATTGCTCTCACTTAATCAAGTTCCTGTCATACACCTAGGTATGGGCAGAATCTGTAATTGCAAGACCAGCTGTTATATTTGATGTTACTGTGGATCCCCAAATCAGATAATGAAATGGTTATTTATATATATATTAACATTGATAAGATATAGACCATCACATATAATTGCTTATAAAAAATGTATTTGGGAATTAGAAATTTGCATGTAATAAAAAACATTTTTAAATTTTACTTAGGTAAAGTCTTAGAAGAAATTGCTCAGGCAGTCAACATCAATAGCTATTTTGTTTAAGGCACTGTGATGGGTGGTTGCTGGAGGAATCATTTCATATGTCTTGTGCTCAAGGCCTGGTGGGGAATTTGTTTTGTGCCCAGGACTCCCTACCAGTTTTCATGGTCTCTAAAGGCTTTTGTGGGTACTGGTCACCAGAGATTCTAATACTCTTCTCTGAGCTTCTCATCTCTGAGGAGTTGCTGGGGTACAATTGGCAGTATGGATCTACCTGACTTGTGTCAGAGGTGCCTTTAGATTTTGAGGATGGGCCAGGCTAGGAAGTGACTGGCTATCCATCAAGTCCTTTGTCTGAAAACCCAGTTTACACAATAAAACTTTGAATTATTTTATACTTGCTTAGTAGGATTATTAATTCCTCTTCTTTTTCTGTTATTTTGTGATTTGTAAACTACTTTTTAAAAAAATGTTTATTTATTTTTGAGAGGGAGTGAGAATGTGAATGGAGTCGGTGGAGGGGGGGGTTGGGCAGAGGGAGAGGGAGAGAGAGAATCCTAAGCAGGCTCCACACTGTCAGCACAGAACCCGATGTGGGGCACAGTCCTCCCACAAACTGTGAGATTATGACCTGAGCTGAAATTGAGAGTTGGACACTTAACTCACTGAGCCATCCAGGTGCCCCTGTGCTTTGTAAACTATTAATGCAATACTTCAACATTATAAATAAAAAGACTTCAGGGAAAGCATTAGATAAGGGTTGAAAAAGTTAGTAAGTCACTGATACTAATTCATGAAATGGTGTTCCTGGCTGTTCATTTTCCATGTAGGACAAATGAAAAACAGTAATATCTTCATTTGGACTAAGAAACATATAGTTTTATGGAACTGACACTATATTATTTAAAGAACAATTTTAGTTCTTTGAAGTCATTTCCCTGAAAAATCAGCAAAAGAAGAAGAGACAAAACTTATTGTCAAATTGGGACAGACCTAGAAAACTGCTGGAGGGAGAGTAGTTTTTGTTGGGAGGAAGCAGACATGCAATTGCTTTTGCATGTTCAAATTTTTCTCCTCAGACATTCTTATTATAACAAACTATTATTGTACTGAGTCTATAAATAGTATTTATATGGGAAACAGACCAGAACACCATTCAAATAAAGCAAGAAACAGCATCATTAATATTTAGACAAGGAGGTACAACATCAAAACGATAATCTGAGTTTCCTAATTACTTAAAACCAAAATCTGACTTAAGGCAACTGGTCGATTGACTCTTGAAGCAGCAGTTACCTTGGGGAAGCCTGTGGACTTCCAAGTTGTCATGGGATGATGCTCCTGGGACTATTAGGACACTACTCCATGAGGCAGTGGTTGTTGTTTGGGTTGACCAGGTAGAAGGTTCTAGTGTACCCCAGCCAATCTAAATCAAGCTAGAGGTGCCTGGGTAGCACAGTCAGTTGAGTGTCTGACTTAGGCTCATGATCTCATGGTTCATGGGTTCAAGCCCCGTGTCAGGCTCTGTGCTGACAGCTCGGAGCCTGGAACCTACCTCAGATTCTGTCTCCTCTCTCTGTCTCCCCCCACTCTCATTCTGTCTCTCTCTGTCTCTGAAAAATGAACAAACATTAAAAAACTTTAAAAAAGTAAGTCAAGCTACATCTTCATTTATTCTGAAAATACCTGTTGTCAAAAAACAAAACAAAACAGGCTTGTCAGGCTTCTATGTGCTAGATATTTACTTAACTCTGGGAAAATTAGTAAGTGAATTTAGCCTCCTAAAATTTAGGCTAGTAGGAAAATAAAACATTTATAGCATGTGTTATTTTTCATTATTTAAAAAAGTTAAAGATTTTTATTATTTTTTTTTAATTATTTTTTCCAACTTTTTTTTTTGTTTTTTTTTTTTGTTTTTTTAAATTTATTTTTGGGACAGAGAGAGACAGAGCATGAACGGGGGAGGGGCAGAGAGAGAGGGAGACACAGAATCGGAAACAGGCTCCAGGCTCTGAGCCATCAGCCCAGAGCCCGACGCGGGGCTCGAACTCGCGGACCGCGAGATCGTGACCTGGCTGAAGTCGGACGCTTAACCGACTGCGCCACCCAGGCGCCCCAAAGATTTTTAATAGGCTTAACAAAAACTATCAATCTCTCATCTTACAAGCCCTCACCACTTAGTTACTCACAAAGACCACTTTGAACTTTTAGCCATTTCTGTTTCTTTCATGACCATGATTGTCTTGCTACTACTTGATTTTTTCCTCAGTTTTAGATACATTCTTCTCATTTTATACTGTTATTTTTATATCATAGTGACTTTGCACATACTAAAACTGAGTTATTTAATTTATTTTCATGGTGTTACTAAATAACTGTTTTCCCAAGGGTTAGTAATTATCTTTGAATTTTCTTTAAAAGAATTGTAAATTTCCTTTCATTACATTCAGATACATTAGGATATTGATTAGTTCCATTTTTATTCTCCAGAGACATTTCTTGGAGGCTATAACCTATTGCTCCAGTCTAGATAAGATCCTGTCTGAACCTTTTACACAATAGTTGTCCTGGAATATCTCTCTGTTGACATGAGCATTTCATTGCTTTCTATGCTATATTGGATACCCTACTTCTAGATTCTATATCCTCTTTTCTTGATTTATTCTCATGTGTTGTTAGAGTGCCTTATCTAGTATCTTCCCATAAAAGAAGCATATGAAGGTAGTTGTTTTTGTTTTGTTTATTTTTAATTAAAAAGCTTAGGAGGCATTGAGTTTGAAATCTGGGATTAAAGAACTTCTTAAACAGACTTTCAACTACTTTTGATCACCTCTTATTTTCTCCCCTTCAGCAGTACTTGCTGCTTCCATTTCCTGTAGACCAAACTGATTACCTCTTGTTTTCTTTCTCTGTAGGCATATCTTTCTCTGTAGATAATTCCTTCCATTATCCACATTTTTTCGACATTTTTGTAGGCTCACCAATAGAACTCTTCGGTGGCAATAGATAGTTGCCAGGGTGATGGAATGCTTTCTTTACCCAAAGTACAAAAGTATAGTATGCTATTATGTACTCCATTTAAAACTTTTTATATATTTGTAAAATGTTTTTCTGTTCAGTTTACTGTTGTCACAAGTGGGTTGTATTGTAGCATTTTATTTTTGAAGAAATTAAAATCTCAAATTTCTAAATTAAAAAAAAGTGTCATATTTACTCTAAGGTCATTAATGTGTTTATCGGATTAATCTGAGTCTCCCAGATAATTCTTTGATTTCTCTTTTGGCATCTGTGAATAAAATCCAATATGAAGTAATCATAGTGATAGCATTTCAAACCAGCTTAGTTAGTGTAAGCCTACTAGTTCTAAAAAGAGGAGTGGAGGGAAAAAAACTTAGATTGTAATTTTAAATTCTTGAATGGAAAATATTCTTTTTATTAATAAGTTCTGTTATGAGACTCTTGATTTATTTTCCTCACTTATCTACTTTTATTATAGGCTTTATGCCAGACTTATTAGACTTCTGGTCTTATAGAATGTTTTTAATAATTTGTATGGGTGTAGGAAGACATAAGGAGCCTAAAGAATGAAGACGTAGAAGGGAAGGTAAAGCTTACATAGAAGGGCACCTGGGTGGCTCAGTCAGTTAAACTTCAGACTTCAGGTCATTATAACGTGGCTCTGAGGTGATTTGTGAGTTTGAGCCCCACATAGGGCTCTGTGCTGACATCTCAGAACCTGGAGCCTGCTTTGGATTCTGTCTGCCTCTCTCTCTGCCCCTCCCCAACTTGTAGCATACTCTGTCTCTCTCTCACTGTCTCTCAAAAATAAATAAAAACATTAAAAAAAACCTTAAATGGACATAATTTTTGCCTTCACCTTACTTGTTTTATTAGTTTTATAATCAAAACATTCCAACTTTAGTTATATTAAGTATAAGGTATAGAAATTGATGTGGATGAATTACTGTCTTACAATTGCAATTTGGGACTATACATTTTTAAAGAATATGTTACTGTAATTCTTGACTTACATTTTGGTTTATTCTCCCAGTGTTTCTAGGAGTATTTGATATTTTCTCCAAGCCAGGGCAGTATAGTTTCAGGTAGCTTTCTAAAGCAGTGATTCTTTAGAAAGCTATCTGAACTTGTGATGAGCACTGGGTTTTGTACCTACATGATGAATCACTAAATTGTATACCTGAAACTAATATTACATATATTATAATTATTATATTGTATATTCACTAACTGGAATTTAAATAAAAGCTAAAAGAAAAAAGAAAACAGTGCTTCCCAATTTTAATATGCAGACGAACACTTGAGGATCTTATTAAAATGCAGAAACTGAGATGAGGCATTAGTCTGTATTTCTAACAAGCTCCCCAAATGCTGATGCTGGTAGTCCTTCCAGACACACTTACTACCCAGGATCTAAACTAACTTGATATCTGAGTAATACAGAATAGAGAATCTGGTTTTAAGTATCTGTAACTATTGAGCTTCTAGATAGAAGTCAGTAACAGACTTTGCATTACTGGCTGCTAATAAGTACATCTAAATCGTACTGGATTTATTGCTTCTTAGAGATTTAATATATTCATTATTTGTAGGATTCTGTTTAGAAGCAATTTGAGTCATAAACTTTTATTTATTAATATGTTTTATACATTACATACATATACTGTATTTCCTTAGTGTCTTTAAAGAAAAAATGTTATACTGTATATGTGCTAAATTTTAATTTTCAGTATGCAAATATCTGTTATCTATAGCTGTTAGTCATTGAGATCTTATTATGTATAGTGTTCTATGCTTATAGAAACATAAAACCACAGAATATATACATATTTATAACTAGCTTCATTGTAATGTTTATTCCTGTGTAATTAGATATTAACAATGGAAAGTGGTTAATGCCTTTTTTTTTTTAATCTTCCAAATAGCTCAGTCACTAAAGGAATTTGCAAGACTACTCATTGCAGTAGAAGAAGAAAGGAGGAGACTGGTAAGTCCGTTCCCCATTTCTTCAGAATAAAACTTTGTTTGGACATATTGAAAGAAAGACCAGACCTTCTGAATTAGACTTAGCCATACCAGACCCTATATTTGATAGATGTACTAAATGTTACAGAAAATATTTCTGTATGATTATGATTATCAATAATTTGATTATGATTATCAATAATTTCTGTATGAGTGTGATTATCAATTATTGCTAATGATATATACCATTTCTGTTTATTTCAGGTGTAATTTCATCAGGTGTAAATTATATTCATTTTGTTTTCCAGTTAATTCTTTTGAGAATTAAAAATATTGAGTTGTCATTAGAAACCCATTCTGAGTAACCTTATAAATAACTTTAGTGTTATAATAAAGATACATTCTAAGTATTAAAGACAATTCATAAAAGGAGCAAATAATTCTTAAAAAGGTGACATTTCAGTTGGGTCTTAAAGTCTTGGAGGATTCTGTTTGGCTGGGAAGAGTGGGGAAAACATTTCAGGTTGATGGATTAACTTATTGTGGCAGTATCAGAGGATAGTTACTATAATATATTTATCCATTTACCAATATAATTTTTGTACCCATTTTGTTAAAATTTCTGTGAAGGCCTCTGTCTATGACCCTCACTTCCCATTTGTATATGGGAAAATTAGTACATTTCCCACAGGATTGTCATAAAGCATTTGCAGCAGCACATGGCACATAGTAAGTATTGATGGTAATAAAGATGTTGATTGTCTCTTACAGTGAGGGTTCCAGGCTTGTTTAAAATGCCATCTTTATCACTGGCTTCACCATCCTGTTGGGGAATTATGTATACACATATGTATATATGTGCATTAAATGTGCATTAAATGTGGTGTCATTCTGCTAATTGGATAAGGAGAACAGTTTCAGGAGGATGGCCTTGGCACAGGGAATGTTGCCTGAGCTAAGGAAGAATCACACAACCATTACTTGGCAGTCATATAATGAACTTGAGAAGAGGCCACAAGGTGGGAGAAAGTACTGTATATATTTGTAGAATAAGGCAGATAGTTCTCAGAGAGTATTAGAAGATTGACTGGTAGTTTTGGTCATAAGTAGGGTGTAAGAGGTGGGCTAAAAAGTTTTGGTGTGTGTTACAGAAGAGCAAAATTGCTAGTTTTTGAAAAGGATGGGAGAACAAATGTGAGATTTAGGAGAGATTAATTTGGTGGCCATGTGAAAGATAGAATAGGTAGACTGTCAGGGATGACTATATTTTTTTAGGAAACATCAGCCTACAATGGTCTGGTCCCAGTACAGTGTAATCTGTGCTAGATACATATGAACCATTATGGGAGACTTACATCCTTTCTGGGGAGGTCAGAAAAAGCTTTTTTTCTGGAGGGAAGTTTGATTGGAGTCTTAAGACTAAATTGTATACTTTTAAGTACTGTATGCATAATCTTCAGTCCAGTTTCATGAACTATGCAATAGAAGTCCAAGTTTAATGGGGAAATGTGAGTAGGAGGTATCTTATGGCCCAGAGAAGAGCTGATGATGCAAATGGGAAAAAGTGGTTAGGGAGATGTGAAAATAGAGTTTTAAATGGTGTGGAAGCCAGGGGAATATACGATTTAGGGTTGAGTGAGGTTGTTATTCAAATCCTGTGCAAGTACTTCAGGAGAATGATCAATCAGCTAGCATGAATTATTGAAAGAATATGGGAAAGTGTGTTGTAGTTTGCAGGAGTGAAAAGAACCAAAGAAATGTAAGGGTAGTTTATAGAAAGAGTTTAGAAAGGCAAGAGCAAGTTATATAAGAGAAAAGGGATTATGGTTAGTGATAATGGGCCATTGAAGGTGGACATCATAAATATGTCAAGGAAAGACTAATTACCATGCTTTCATAGATTTTTCTAGCAATACCCAGAGCCATGGATGAGCAGTAAGAATAGTTGGGAGGCCAGATTCAAGGGGTGGGCACAGAAGATGTGCTGGATTACAGGGACATGGATTTGTATAATATGAAAATGGGTCTTGACTGAGTATAGCAATAACTGAGGGAAGAGGTTATTGATGCCCTTAGAAAGCAGAGGGCAAGCATGACTACTTCACTATGTTGACAGTTCACTAACAATAAAAGAAATTCTGAGACCAGGAAGTTGTGATCAGGAGTAGGAGTTGAAATATGCTGAACTTAGCAGTGGAGTTGGTCCAGACAGTGATGAAGTTAAGATGTGGCTAAACAGGAAGACAGACTTTAGGAATCTAGAAGGCTAAGCTAGAGGTTTGGATGTTTTATGAGCAGAATCTTGAGGTCATGCAAGATGGTGACTGAAGAAAGGACAAAGACCAACAAGAAAAAGTGGCTGAGTAATGTGGTAGAATGTCTTATAGGCAGTGTAAATGGAGATTGAAACACCAGCTGTTAGTGTTTCAGAGGTCTTCATTTCTGCCTTTAGCCATGTTTCTCATGTTGGGGCAAGGAGGAAATTCTGCGTTCATGATTGAAGTCGCATTGCAGGTTTTGATTGCTTTACCTATTGTTTTAGAGAAGTTCTGACATAAAGAATGCAAAATAATGAAGAAAAATCGACAGATAAAATCCTAATGGATTGCATGCCCAAAAAAGATTATATAATTGTAATTATTAAACACACAAATCTAAGTATTGGAATAAACACTTTCAGTTATATGATGCTACTACAACTGAAGGTATATCTGTTAGCAGATTATGTGCAAAGATGTGCTGAAGAATTTATTTTATTTTTTTATTAAAAATGTTTTTTTTAAATGCTTACTTATTTTTTGAGATAGGGAAAGCACAAGCAGGGGAGGGGCAGAGAGAAAGAGAGACAGAATCTGAAGCAGGCTCCAGGCTCTGAGCTGTCAGCACAGAGCCTGACGCGGGGCTTGAAGTCGTGGACTGGGAGAGCATGACCTGAGTCGAAGTTGGACTCTTAACCAACTGAGCCACCCGGGTGAAGAATTTCTTTTAAAAATTATTACTTCATTTAGGAAGAAGAATATTTTAAGTGTACTAAAAGTATAAAGGAGTTCTGTAATTGATACAGTCATTTAATTGTTTTTTTTATGATAAGTCGTGATTTATTTTATATTAATTGAATTTGGCCACAACTTAAATATGTTAGAACAGTGACTAAAAAATAAAATTACAAGATGATAGAAGACACCTAATGGTTTACATTCTCTTGTTTCCAGTGATTTACTGTACTTAGTAAGATGAATACAACATCTAGGTAATCTAAAGGCTGTTTGCAGGGGCTCCTTGGTGGCTCAGTCAGTTAAGCATCCGATTTCAGTGCAGGTCATGATCTCACGGCCCATGAGTTTGAGCCACCGCATTGGGCTCTGTGCTGACAGCTGAGTCTGGAGCCTGCTTTGGATTCTGTGTCTCCGTCTCTCTTTGCCCACCCCCCACTCATGCTCTGTCTCTCTCATTCTTTCAAAAATAAATGAACATTAACAACAACAACAACAACAACAACAAAAGCAAAGTCTGTTTGCAGAAAAAAAGCCCAAAGAAAACAACAACAACAACAACAACAACAACAACAAAAGCAAAGTCTGTTTGCAGAAAAAAAGCCCAAAGAAATACAGATTTTTTTTTTTTAATAAATGGGACTCTTCTTAGTTCCTTACTAACTTGAAGTATTGAGTTAAAAATTTCTGCCAAAGCCAACTAAAAATGCAGTTTTAATGCAACAAAAAAAGTGACTCAGAGATGGAAATAGGAAATATCCATTTCAGAAACTTTTGAGAATATACTTTATCCTGTCTCATACTTCTTACCGGAAAAATAGGCTTCCATGATGCACTATTTTTCAGTATGTTAACTGACATCTGCCATCATGTGGCTACGCAGGAACAGCCTTTTAATGACAGAAATAGAAGAAGTAATTTAATAGCCCTTTGTAATGGCCTAAGTAAAATGCCTATTTACTTATAGTGAGGTTACTGTTATTGATTAGTGACATGGGCTCTTTTTTTTTTTTAAGTGCATCTTTATTGGAAGTGTTAAAATTTTTTCCCCATAGAATGTAGCACTTTAATGATTAGAGATGTCCTAGATCATATGTCCTATTTTAAGGACTCTGAGCCTGTCTCCAGTGCAAGGAGGGGCATTTAAGCCATATAAACTTCATGGTAAGGTCTCTTCAGTTTTCATACCACCACAGGAACTGCTGTATTTACTTCAGATGACAGCTAACCTGGCTTTGCAAACACTACTACTTTAGTCCAGGCTGTTATACCAAGAGAACACCCTAGCATGAAATATTCATTGAAGCCTTATTGGTATTGAAAAATTCTGAATTTGACTCTTTGCCTTAAGGCCTATGGACTTGACATTCCCTCTATCTGTATCCCTGGAATTATACTCTACTTATCATTCTTTCCTTCTCAGTATTCACTCTCATGTTCTCTGTTCTCTATCCCCACTGGCTTTCTTTCTACTCCTCTTAATGGTCTCTACAAGCTTCTTATGGACTTAGACCTTTGTATTGTCCTTTACTCTCTCTTGAACAGCCTTCCTCTGCCTTGTCCTGATCCATATCCTCCCAAGACTGGTTCCATCTTTTCATTCACATTTGAGCCCATATACTCCCCTGGAGGTCTGCACTTTCCATACAGCTTGAATTAGTCCCCTTTAATCCTTGTGTATTGTGACAGAAATACCTGCTGTGATGCAGTTTGCATTCTACTGGGCAGACATTAAACACATTATTTCTGATGGTGGTAAGTGCTAAAAAGAAAAAAATAGTGCATTTGGTCAAAGATACTGCCACTTACTGAGATGAAGAAGGTGAGGGGGAGAAAATAGTTAAAATTTGAATCTACTTAGATGCCTAAGTAGATATCTAAGTAGATGTGTCTAGGGAGCATCTGGATATATGAGTCTGGAGTTCAGGGGAACATATAAATTTTGAAGTTGTCAACCTATAGAGGGAATTTAAAGCTATGGGAATGTATGAGATCACCGGATCTATGAGTGTGTAGACAGAAGAGAAAAGGTAGGAGGATTGAGCCCTGAGGTGCCTTGAGTCCAGACTTTGGTCAGATAAGGTAGAATCAACAAAGGAGATTTAGATCAATAGGAGAACCAGGAAGAAGCTGTTTGGACAGCTTGCTCAAAGTCCCATTTATTCACATGGCTGTAATAGAAATGTGGGATGATAATAAATAGAAATGTATAGTATGTGGACCCAGTGGCTGCAGGGGTCTTCAGGCTGGAGGGTCTCCTATGTTTCTCCTCTCTCCCTTACCCTGGGCTCCTTATGTTCTGGGTACTCTGAGTCCCTTTGACGAATATGGAGTGTGTGTGTAGCAATACAGATTTTTTTTCCTTAGCTGGATCTTTGTCACCAAATGAGGAAGCCATAGCTTCAGAATATTTTAGCCAATGTTTATCTTGAAGAATTTGTACAAATGAACTTATTTCTTAGTGTTTTCATTTTGATTAACATAAGAAACTTATTATTTTTTTTTCCTTTTAACCATTAGCATACACAACATTCACATTTGACCTGCGTTAAGTTACAGAGTTTGCTTTAGGTTTCCCAGGATTTATATTCTTTCTATTCACTGTTCCAATCAGTCTTTTTAATCCTTGTGTAATGGAAGTATTTTCCTGAAGTGGGCTAGGTGTCTGGGTATTACTTTACCCAAAAAAATCATGAGGGTCTGGGAGGGGAAATTTATAACCTTAAGAGTCATTTCATTTATAAGAGTATTTAAAGCCTCTATATTCCTTTCTTACATTTTTTAAAAGTTTAAGCAACCCAACATAAGGATTAATAGGGGGTAAAATCAAAACTGGCCTTTCTCTCTTTATGTTCTAACAAAATTAGATATTTATTAAAAAAGGAAAAAAAATGTGTCAGTAATATGAATTACTTGGTTATTAATACAAGATTTTGAGCTGTTATGAGTTTCAAGATATTTTAAAAAATATGTGATGCTTAATACTTCAGACACTTGTCATATGTGGCTATTGAGCGCCTGAAATGTGTTAGTTATTATGTGGTTTGCATTATATTTCTATTGGGAAGCACTGCTATAGATAATAGCTGACCTGGAGTGTTTTCAGGGTACCAGGTACTGCTACAGTTACTTTATATTTTTAACTAATCTGTATAGAACCCTCTGAGGTGTATGCTATTAATATACCCATTTAAAGAAGAGCAAACTCAAAGACACATAACTAATAAGTGGTACTGTGGGGATTTAAACCCCATCTGTTGGGGGGCGCCTGGGTGGCTCAGTCGGTTGAGCGGCCGACTTCGGCTCAGGTCATGATCTCGCGGTCCGTGAGTTCGAGCCCCGCGTCAGGCTCTGTGCTGACAGCTCAGAGCCTGGAGCCTTTTTCAGATTCTGTGTCTCCCTCTCTCTGACCCTCCCCCGTTCATGCCCTGTCTCTCTCTGTCTCAAAAATAAGTAAACATTAAAAAAAATTAAAAAAAAAAACAAACCATCTGTTGGGTTCCAGAGCCTTCACATAATCCATAATGTTAAAAACTAAGATTATTTAATTAAAAATTGCATAATAACAATAGCAAATATGTATTGTTAATATAATATGTGAGATGCTCTGGTGTTTTAGGCATATTATTTTAATGTCTTACAAAATTTAGGGAAGAAGACGGGCATTATATACTTTGAAATTGGATTAATTTTCAAAGTTTTCATCATATTTAAAGAGGCATGTATTTCAGCACAACCTCAATCCATCAATCAGTTGACATTTCCCACATCATGTTTTGGCATGTAGGAGCCAAAAATATGCCATAAACCAATTTATACCCCATCCCCCAACTTCACTACCAGTAACCCCATGCTCATCACCATCTTTGAGTTAAGGATTCATGAAATTTGAGAATGTTTTAAATATCGAAAATTGCACGTCCTTATTTCTCTTGATTAAAGATGATTTCCTTTATTTACCCTTTTGTCATAAATTTCGTAGTGGCTAGTTAACACATACACAAAAAGAAAAGGTGGTTGTTGAGAGTTATCACAGCTTCATATTAACCATTTCTCAGGTTGTTTGACTTATTTTTAGTTCATTAGACAAGAAATAAACTTTCTTTGAGTAAAATTCATTAGTTTAGTCTGAAGGACTTGAATAGGATAATTGCTAGAATTTCAGAAAATACTTAACAATGTTCATAATTGGGAATTATGTCTTTTGATTTTAAACTGAAAAAGATGTGGGACACTTAACAACTGGAAATGTCTGTCAAAATTCTAAAACTTTCTCTTAATAGGTATAATACAGTGGTCAGACAGTGAAGCCTACCCTGGCAGGCTGCTTTTTAGCAATTTCGCTGCTGTTGACACATCTACGCCAGAGAATAAGAAAGGGGAATAAAAAAGATAAATCTGAGAGCTGATGGTTGTGTTCCTTATTAGGTCTTGAAAAAGAATACTTGGAAAGATGGTTGTATTTTCCTTAGTAAAATTAAGGTTTCTATGCTGTTAGAAGTATTGCTGGCATGGCTAGCAGGCAGCAAAATTAGCTGGTGCAAATTTAAAAGTGTATTTGTATTTTGATGTATCAGTTTCACTAATACCTGGATATGATTTGTGAGTGTGTGTGTGATTGATGCCATTTCCACAGCTGGTATTTCATGGGTATATATCAAATTTCTAGATTGAAAGATTTATAAATGAATGCATGATTGTAAGTATCCAATCTTTATATTTTTCTGTTTCCCAAGGTCCTTTTATTTTCCTAAGATTAAAACCTTGACTGTATGGTAGGATTTAAAAGAAAACTTTTCTACCAGACAGTGGTATTTTAACAATTAATTTGAAATAAGATACTGGAATAAAAAACTTACAATTTTTTTTTCTGTCCAAATATAAGCTGAAATTGAAGATTAACTTTTTGGTTTTGTTACTTTGGCATGACTCTTTGGGTGTGAAGGTTTCTGTTGCTTAAGGCTGTCACTGTCCACATGAGCTGCAGTAGCCTGCTGCTGGACATAGTGCCTGCACTACCCATCTCTGTCCTTCCATCTCCCATCTCCAGTTCTTGCATCTTCCTGCCTCTGCCTTTTATCCCAGTTGTATAGCTTTCTTTACTTTGGAATCTTACCATTCCACATCATTGAAATACTTCTATTTTTTACCTTTGCATTTTCAAAAATACCTTTACTCTAATGTTGGCCATTGTTTTTCAGGATGTGCTAATCTTTATTATATTTATAAACCATGTTCTGATTTTTTTAATAGGAAGTACAGAGATACTTTGATATTATAAAAGATAAAAAATATATAAAGTCATTGTGTAACCATCCCACCACAGTTCTTTAAGACCTGTATGGGGCATTTTATTTTAAAGGGCAGAGAAAATAAAGTAAGTAGACATAATGTAGATTAGAAAAACATTAGTAAAAGATATCATGAAGAGAAATTTAAATAATGTATCAAAGCTAATGGTTGGAAAATATCAGGTGACAAACCAGCGAGATACTCAGAAATAAGAGATGGAGGTATTCTTCAGTGAGAATGTTTTTGTCCTTGTTTGTAATTAAACTATAGTCATAGTGTTCATGTACTACCAAAGAAGTTACAAATTTAATTACAACCAGGAGAAAAGAGAATGAAAGCTTTTTCTTAAAATTTTGAGATAATTACAAATTCGCATATAATTATTAAGAGTAATATAGGAATCCTGTGTATTCTTTACCCAGTTTCTCCTTTTGGTAACATTTTATAACAGTAAGTATAAAAGCTTATTAATATTTTACTTTAAGTTATAATACTGATTAAAAATAAGAAATTATTCAGAAACTTGCCATTTGTCTTAGAACCAGAATTCATAATTGAAACACAAAAGTCCGACTGTTAGTGGATTCTTACCAAGATGCCTTGTGTTATTTCACATTGCTATTTCTTATTTGTGTGTCACTTATGACATTCATTTGCAAGGCAAACAGACAATTGGTGGGGAAGACTGTGGGGTATCTCATTTATCTGTGGGCAACACCATGTTGCATGTGATATTCTGGAGCAGCTAGAATCATAGACTCTGAGGCCTCTACGAGGCTTTTTGCCTTTCATTTGCTTGTCAGCTTTATTCTCTTAGTTAGCTTCTTCCACAAGATGAGTACTAAACATTGCCACTATACCTTGTTGAAGTTCTGTCTGGAGAGGGCCTGTCCAGTTTCCCATGGTAAACTAAAAAACAAAACAAAACAAAACAAAACTTTAAAATGAGCTCTGATTGGCCTAGCCCAGGTCACTTAAAGACCCTTGACCCAAGACTAAGGGGACAGAGTATGTTGCATGTGTTCCTCTGAATATCAGGACTATTTTCAGAAACAAGGGAATTATTGTGATTTGGAAATTACCCAACTCTTGTATATTACAGCATAGTAATGGCCTTAAGAAATTTCCAGTTAACACTGTCATGTGAACACAATACTATGGCAGTGAATTGTTTCTGAAATTTTACGGGAGTTAGAAAACGCAGTGTTCATTCATCCAAACATTAGAAACATTCACTTTAAAAATCAGGAAATAGAGGAGGATGTACACTATTCTTGCTTAAATTCTATATTATTTTTAAGGCCCAAGCCTGTGGAGTAAAATAAAACCAAGGGCATATAACAGCTAAGAGTTAATTTTGTTTATTTCATTGTATCATTTCTTGATGTTATTATCCCCACATAGAAAATTCTAAATCTATAGAGAACTTATTAGAAATAAGAGTCTGTCTAGGTTGATAATTGTAAATTAGATTGTTGTATACCATCACACATTCTCACATTTCAACAAAAGAACAAGCTACTTAAGAATAACTCAGCAAAAGATGTGCGAACTTTTGTGTATAAAATTACAAAGCTTTATTTTAAGATATTAGAGGAGAACTAGATAGAAAAAAAATACAGTGAGTCAGTTAAAAAGAATGATTTTAGACAACTATGCTAGACAAGAGACCAGAGAATTTACTGTAACAACCCAGCTTACAGAAATTTGATTAACTAGTTACTAGTGTAGTGGTAAACCACAGGCTGCTCCTAAAGATAATATATTTCCTTTTTTCATTTGGAAAATGTGGTCACCCTATGAAGACCTCGCTTTAACCATATTTCCATATTTCTGCCAGTCTTTTGGATCTTTACGATAATTTCAGCAATACAAACACTGTTTGAAAAACTGAGGTATTCTCCATTTGTATAACCATATCTAACTATTTCTGGTGACAGAAAAGTGCTCTACATAGCAATTACTGTATTTCTATTTAAGTCTCTCATGTCAAAATAAAATAGCCCCACTGATCTGGAACTTTTCATTCTCTTCACTTTATATTTCACCCACAGTGTAATTTCTGCTCACCACATGTAACAACACTACTTAAGCAATGAAAATAAAATGCATTTTCCATAGTCAGCATGAAACCAGAGTGCAAAGTTGGGAAAGTCTCAATTCCAGTGAATTGTTGACATCAAGGAAAGCCCTAAGCTCCTCATGATTTTGTTTTGTTTCATTTACAAATGAAGAATGGTCTGCATTTCCCAAAGTGTGAAATGGATACCTTCAATAGTGTATTAGATATTAAGTATTTTATGAATGGACATCTTACATTTTAGTAGTTCCATATTTATTTTAATGTGTATTGGATAAAGAACAACTCTGGATTTAACATAAATTAATGCTTGGGAGGGAGCTTAGTAAAAGAAGTGGATCAATTTATAAAATGTAGGACATGAATGTGGCCAAAATCATGGAAGTGCTATGTGAGGGAGTGAAATTTGGGAATCCATGGAATAGGTGTGATATATATGCTTTAAATGTCTTTGGTTTGGTTGTCTTCTGTTACTGTATACTCTGTTAAACATTGTCAACAGCTACCTCCAAGTTCACTACCTCATTTGTGGAGATTATATTAAAAAAAAACAAAACTATTCCCCAAAACTATCTGATTTCTTTTTAGTTTCTTCTTAAAGAATAAGCATTCATATAGTAAACACGTTAATAATAGGTTAAGCTAGATTATGAAAGATTGAAGCTCTCAATTGTACAATTTAGGTACCTTTATAGCAAAGCAAGTATAGACCAGTATGCATAGGATAGTTTCATTTTTATTTACAAAACAAGACGTGTAACTTTCTACATTGCTATCTTTCCCAACTATTTCAGTAATTTACTCATATATTACTCTTCTCCGGGAGCCAAAATAGAGTTGTGGGCAAAAGATTCCTGTCTTCTAGTTGGCAGAGATAGACATACCAAATAAGTGAGTCAGTAATAGAGTACTTACTACTCTGGAACTCTGGAAAAAGGAAGATAAAGGAGGATATGTTTTAATGTGTTTTAATGAGGTTAAGTGTGTAATTGGAGTATAGGTATGATTTAATGTAGGATAGTCAGGGAAGGCCTTAGTGATTAGTGTCATTGAAGCAGAGACCAGACAAAAGAAAGAGCAGTTAATCCTCTAATGGGAGGTCTCTGATAAAAGTGCTTTTTAAAAAATTTATTTAATATATTTTTTAAAAGTTTGTTTTTGAGAGAAAGCAAGTGGAGAGGGGCAGAGATAGAGGGGGACAGAGGATCTGAAGCAGACTCTGTGCTGATAGCAGTGAGCCCAAAGTAGGGCTTGAACTCACAAATCATGAGATCATGACCTGAGATGAAGTGGGATGCTAAACCCACTGAGCTACCCAGGCACCTCTATTTGTTTATTTTGAGAGAGAGAGAGAGAGAAAGTGGGGGGAGGGGAAGAGAGAAAATCCCAGGCAAGCTTTGCCCTGTCAGTGCAGACCCAGGGCTTGATCTCACAAAGCCTGAGATCATTACTTGAGCTGAAACCAGGAGGTGGATGCTTAACTGACTGAGCCACCCAGGCACCCCAGAAGTGCTTTTTTTTTTTTTTTTTTTTTAATTTTTTTTTTTCAACGTTTATTTATTTTTGGGACAGAGAGAGACAGAGCATGAACGGGGAGGGGCAGAGAGAGAGGGAGACACAGAATCGGAAACAGGCTCCAGGCTCCGAGCCATCAGCCCAGAGCCTGACGCGGGGCTCGAACTCATGGACCGTGAAATCGTGACCTGGCTGAAGTCGGACGCTTAACCGACTGCGCCACCCAGGCGCCCCACCCCAGAAGTGCTTTTAAAGTAGCTCACGCAAGGGGCACCTGGGTGTCTCACTCAGTTGGTTAGACATCCAACTTTAGCTCAGGTCATGATCTCAGGGTTAGTGAGTTCTAGCCCTGCATCGGGCTCTGTGCTGACAGCTCAGAGCCTGGAGCCTGCTTCGGATCCTGTGTCTCCCTCGCTGTCTGCCCCTCCCTTGGTCATGCTCTCTCTCTATCTCTCAAAAATAAATAAACATTAAAAAAATTAAAAAAAAAATAAGGTTGCTCACGTAACTCAATAGAAAGTGCAAAGACCGTGAGTTTGGAGAGTGTTTTGTGGGAACAGCAAAGTAGGGGCGCCTGGGTGGCGCAGTCGGTTAAGCGTCCGACTTCAGCCAGGTCACGATCTCACGGTCCGTGAGTTCGAGCCCCGCGTCAGGCTCTGGGCTGATGGCTCAGAGCCTGGAGCCTGTTTCCGATTCTGTGTCTCCCTCTCTCTCTGCCCCTCCCCCGTTCATGCTCTGTCTCTCTCTGTCCCCCCAAAATATAAAGAAACGTTGAAAAAAAATTAAAAAAAAAAAAAAAAAAAGAACAGCAAAGAAGCCAATGTGGTTAAATCTCATGAGCAAATGGGGAAGTGGAAGAGGTGAAGCGAGATAGGGTGGAGTGATGAGGGGATGTGAAGAGTCTGTAGGGCCCTGCAAGAAACTGGACTTTTGCTCTGAGGAAGGTTCTTTCAGAAAATGGGTGGCATGGACTGATACAGGATTACCCTGACTGTTGTGTTATATACAGCATAGAGGACAAGGCTGAATACTTATCTCCTAATTGGGGATATGAGTCAGGATGCTGTTTTAGTTATTTCATTAGGTAAGAGTCCACGGTGACTTGCACCAGGATGAAAGTGGTAGAAGTGATCAGATTCTGGGTTTATTTTATAGTTAATATCAGTAGGATTTGCTGATTGATTAAATATGGATTGTGGAAGAGATGAGGCAGCTATGCTTCATAGGAATGGTTTCTCTACCTTGGCAGTGTTGACATTTGGAGCCAGTTAAATCTTTGTTAGGGACTTCTGTCCCTGTGTGTTGTAGCATGTTTAGTGATATCCCTGGCCTCTACACTCTTCATGTATCCCTCACCACCCTCCCATTTCCCCCCCCTCCCCCCAAGTTATAACAACCAAACATGTCTTCAGACATTTTGTCCCTTAGAGGGCAAAGTCGACCTGCTGAGAAAACCACTTATCTCAGGCTTTTGTCCTGATAGGGATCCTCAGATGGAATGGTCATGGTGGGGGACAGGTATGTGTGGTGGGTATTCTCAAGAATTTCATTTCAGACATTTTAAATATTAGACAGTCAGCTGGAGGTTTCAGAAGTCAGTGCTATAAAAGAAATGTGGAGACCATCAATTTATAAGTGGTATTTAAATTCACTTTTGAGTTTAGATGAGATTATGATGAGAGAAAGAATAAGTAAAGTGATGAGATTCAATTGACAAAATTATAACTATGTAAAGAATGTTGAGTTAATGATTCCATGAAGAGAATACCTATAAGTAACATTAATATTAACAACTTTGTGTTTTTCAAAAATTGGGGCAAAATACACATTATTTAATTTACCATCTTACCCAGTTTTTAAGTGTACAGTTTAGTAAGTATACTCATTATTTTGCAGCCCATCTCCAGAACTTTATCATCTTGCAAAACTGAAACCCTGTGCCCATTAAACAACTCCCCAATTCCCCTCCCCTCAAGCCCTAGCTTCCACCTTTCTACTTTCCTATTTCTATTAGTTTGCTACTCTAGATACTTCATGTAAGTGGAATCACACAGTATTTGTCTTTTTGTGACTGGCTTTTTTTACTTAGCATAATGTCCTCAAGGTTTATCCATGTTGTAGCATGTGTCAGAATTTCTTTCCTTTTTAAAACTGGATAATAATTCTCTGTGTATGTGTGTATCTCACATTTTGTTTATCTGTCCATCTGATGATGGATACTTGGGTTGTTTGTACCTTTTTGGCTATGGTGAATAATGCTGCTATGAATGTGGTTGTGTAAATATCTTTTTGACACCCTGCTTTCAATCCCTTTTAATCTTTTGAGGAACCATCATGCTGTTTCCCATAGCAGCAGCACAATTTTACATTCCCACCGACAGTGCACAAGGTTCCAGTTTCTCTTCATCCTACCTAACATCTACCCTAACACTTTTGTTTCCTTATTTTTTGATAGAAGCCATCCTAATGGGTGTGACAGCTTTGGGGTTTAAGTTTGCTTTTAGATATGGTTGGGGTGGGTAAGGATATATATGCTTTATATCCATGAATTTAAAAGGTTAACAGACAATGAATGTTTTAAAGTAACAGGAAACTGTTTCAGAATACACTGATGAAGAACATACTTTATGGTAGGGCAGAAAATGTCAAAACATCAACCTTTTTTTAATATGTGTTCTAAGCTGTTAAATGACTAAGAACAATGATTGTAGTGGGAACAAGAGTGTAATCTAAGGTATGTTTATACATGGATAATTCAGTCATTTGAAGGTTCATTATTTTAACTGGAAAGATTTAGGTAACAGTAATTTTCTTTACCTTTTATTATTTATAGACAAATGTTTAAAATGTTGCACTGCCAGCTCCAGAAAATGAGAATAGTTTGATATTTTCATGCAAAGTTCTCTTTGTTTTGTAACTGAAGCTTGAAAGGAGGTAAGATGAGACACACTGGGGGATGATAAAACTGGGAGTTTAGGCAGCTTCACAGGGTCTGATCATTGCCTGATTGAGCATGTGGTAACATGTAGAAGGCTAGGCTTAGGACAAAAGAAAGATAAAGTCTACAAAGGCAGTAACTATTGCACAACACTGGCAGATTTCCACACTGTCAAAGCCTCAGGATGTCTGTCTCATCAAAAGTCAATCAGGCAGTGGGTAGATGTGGGCCTGACACATCCACATTTACAGTTGGAAGAGAGTAGGTAGGGATTCTCAACCTGGGACTGTTGACACATTGGGCAAAGTAACTCCTCATTGTGGAGGACTGTCTTGTGCATTGTATGATGTTCAGCATCTCTGTCTTCTACCCACTAAATACTGGTAGGAGACCTCTGCCTCAGTGCTCCCAGTGTGATAAGCCAAAATGTCTCTAGATACTGCTTGATATCCCCAATTGAGAACCCCTGGACCCATGTGTTTACTGAGGTCCCATTTCTAATGAAGCTGATAGGATGTCAGTTAACATTATCGTTAACATTAATGTATCATTAACGTTAATGTATGTCCATTAACATACAGTTGATTGGGGGTTCTTATTGGTCTTCTAGACTTAATAAGGTCTCAGAGAAGAGGTGGCTTCTTTAATAATTCATGCTGTTTTTGATAATAAGTTGAAGTTAAGGAAATGGTTGCTGAATTTAATTTAGGTGAAGTCTGTTTGCATATTAACTAATGTTGCTTAACCTCTTCTGCATGTCAGACACTGTGTTAAGTACTTCTGCATTCTCTTATTTAATACTCACATTTACTATACGAGCTAAGTTCTATTATCTTACTTTTATAAATGGAAACACTGAAGCCTACCTATATTTATAAGTGGCAGAACTGAAAAACCAACCTGTATCCAGAAGTACAGCTCTAAATCACACACTACTGGACTGGTTTTCCAGTTGTCTTCATCACCAACAATGCACAGGGCATTGCATGAGGTCTTTGGTTAATGAGTACTGATAGTTCATGGAACCAACCCAATATTATAACCCATCTGTCTGTAGGAATGTCATCAGAATTCCAGCTTGGCATATCATTTGTTGCTTTCAAGTAATTTCATAAGTTGCAAACCATTCATTTTGGCTTCAGTAGGCTTAGAAAAGGTCTAGCATGGGGAGACCATAGGAAAAGGGAATTATATTGCTTGAAAAAGGCTAAGAATGCCCTCTGATTTACCCCTTAATGTGTTCCTGTCTGTTCCTTCATCCTCCTTCTTCTAGAGTTATCTGATTCACTTTAATTTTGTTAAACAGGATAAAATTAATTGTGCTTTTGTAAATTAGAGCTTGTTTGTAAACAGGAAAATCCAAGGGTGACTGCTAAGTCCTATGTGCTATGGTTCAAGTTCAAGATGCTATGGTTCTTTGGTTTGTAGGAAGTTTTGTCTGGTTGGGAATATCTGAAACAGCTGAGCCTTGATTGTTTGGTAGGATTTCAGCCAGACCATATACAGGTGGCAGAGAAAGCATAGTGATAGGAAAGAGAACATGAGTAAATATAGGGAGATGTGAAAACATGTGTGGCTTTAGGGAGAAAAACTTGGTTTGTATGATAAGAGCAGATGAAAAAAAAAACCATATTATGGAAAACTTAGAGGTTAGGTAAGGAGTTTGGACATAGTTTAGAAGGCAGTCGAGCTTATATATAAGTGTTTTCAGGTTATGTCAGTCATCACAGCTGGAGGACCTAGATTGTCACTCCCTCAAAAGTGGGGCTTTGATTCATTTTTCCATTCACAACATTTAGCAAGGGATCTGGATTAATAAATACATATTGAATAAATCCAGTTTATTGGTAGTGGTATAAGGCTATTGTATTACTGCTGAGGGGAAATAAGGTCCTAAATGATAATTCTACTAGTAGAAATGGAAAGGTAGAAATGGAAGCAAGGGGTGTGTGGAAATAGAATGGGTGGGGCAACACCTGATTGTGTGGGAGTAAAGGGCAGCAGAGATGAAAGTGGTGGACATAGTAGTAAGTTACTGTGAGAAGGAGGATGCTGGTGCATGCAGTGGGAATACTGAATGGGAGAGAGTGGGAACATGTGTTGAGTTTAGCTTGAGATATTTTAGGAGAGGCAGCATATCATAATGGTTGAGAACACAGAATGTGAGTGAAATCAGTGGATCTGCCTCTCATTAGCTGTATGTGGTCTTAGGCACATTCAGTTTCCCCATTAATAATAGGATAACAACCCTTTCCACTGTAGGGTTCTTATGGGGAGTCATCTGAATTAATATTTGTAAAAGCTCTTAGAACTGTGCTGCTAACATTAAGGATATATAATTATTTTTTAAATAAAATCAAATTACTATGGAGCTTTTCAAGTCTGTATCCAAATACAGAATAATGAAGGGGATTAAGGTTGGAAAATGAATAGCTTGATTTTCAAGCCAGTGAACTACTTTTTTCCCTCTGATATTCAGGAATTCTTGATTTCATATTTAAGAATTCTTGATTTCACATTCAGAGATTCTTGATTTCATATTCAGGAATTCTTGATTTCATATTCAAGAATTCTTGATTTAAGAATATTCCTTTTGAGTTTAGTAGCACAGTACCACTTTTCCATCCTTAGAATTTTCCTTTTATTTATTTTTTTGAATGTTAACATTTGGATATTTTTATATGACTTCTCAAATTTTTACTGATGGTTTTTGTTGCAGGATCCTTACCTATTAGTACTGCCATAATTCTTTGTGGCAGTAGATGTGAAAAAGTACTGTAAGCCACAATAAAGTCTGGAGTTTCATATTCACATTGGTAGTTCCTAGACAGCACTTGCTAATTGACAGAGAAGTGTGACTTTAACTTATTTTCCCTAATTTTGCAGGTATCTCTTAAGTTTTACAGATCCTTCATTGTCTCATTTAACATTAGATGATTAGGGAGTTCCAAAGTGGGTAGAGTTAGGCTAGGGTAAGCCAGAAACAGTTAAGACCAAAGTCACACTGTGATGTCCTTATGGTGTTTCAAGGCTGCATGGCCAATATTTCCAAGTTACTAAGTGATGTCAGTTGGTATTCTGCTCTGTAGAGGGACTCTTGAATGTTCTTTGCTGCCATTTGTGATGTTACTGAAAGAAAAAGAAAGCATCTATTTATATTTCTTTGGAAAGTTTTAAAGAAGCTTTAAAAAGATGAAAAGAAACTTGAACTCAAATCATTCTTTAAGAATACTGTCTCCATTTTAAGAAGGGAAAAAATTGTTAAATGATTATTATAGCTAGTGAATCAGTTTGTGCTAAGTTAAATTGATGATACTGCATAATAGTATTTTAGTTTTATTTTAATCTATCCATATCCATAATAGACTGGAACTGAGCATAGTTTGATGTTTTTTCAGTAGGTAGAGATTTAGAGTGGTTTCTTTATCAGTTTTGTAATTTATTGCTGGTTACATCTTCAGTTTTGAAATATGAATATAGCTGTTAATTTCAGTATCGGTCCAGTGCATAAAGTTCATTTTATGATTTCCAGGAATATGTTGTAACACATGTACCTATGTCTATGTTTTGGAACAGAACTATTTTTGATTAACCATCAATGATTAGGTGTTTTTTGTTTTTTGTTTTTTGTTTTTTGTTTTTTGTTTTTTGGGTTTTTTTGTTTGTTTGTTTGTTTTAATTCAGTGTTTTCCTTTCCAGCTCTCTGGAGACATGTAGGAAAAGGATCTTAGTTAGCCTTGGGGTAAAGCTTACTGTCTTCTTCTGTAGAAAAGCCCAATGTAAACATGAAACATTTAAAAAACACTAATTTGTTGAACCATGATAGAAGTACAAAAAAGGGGATCTTGGAGGTGGTGAGAGATGAGTATGAAATGAAATACTCAGACCTTGTGGCAACCTGAACTGGGTATGATTTGGTTTGAAAAGAGAAGTCGATTCTAGGCTCTTTCAGCTGGGAGGAGCCAAGGTCCTGAGTAAGCAGGGAACCTATTGTTATATAGTAAAGAGATTTGTCTCTGGGGGCAAAGTGAGGGCAAGGGAAAGAAATGAGAACTGTGATTAAAGCAAGCCTTCTTTGTTATGTAGTTTGGAAATGCTATCTCCCAGTTTCCAGATAATTGAGTTTCAAGTGCTGGTAAGCTCTTGAGGGAAAGGAGAAGGAGCTTGACTTTTGGCAGCTTGTTCAAAATGATGAAGAATAGGGGCGCCTGGGTGGCGCAGTCGGTTAAGCGTCCGACTTCAGCCAGGTCACGATCTCGCAGTCCGTGAGTTCGAGCCCCGCGTCGGGCTCTGGGCTGATGGCTCAGAGCCTGGAGCCTGTTTCCGATTCTGTGTCTCCCTCTCTCTCTGCCCCTCCCCCGTTCATGCTCTGTCTCTCTCTGTCCCAAAAATAAATAAACGTTGAAAAAAAAATGATGAAGAATCATCCCATTGTTCTATCAGTAGGAGTAAAATGTGGCTGTAAAATAGTGCTTGTGTGCCTAGACAAGGTATATGCGTTACCCTACCCCCTCAAAAAAAAAAAAAAAAAAAAAAAAAAGGTAAAAAGTAAAAAAACCAAAGAGGCAGCAGACATCTTCTCTATTGCCTTTTTCAAAACTCAACTTAGTTGTCTTTTTCACTAAGTTCTTTTTCTCTCTTTTTTTTTTAAATGTTCTTTATTTTGAGAGAGAGAGAGAGAGAGAGAGAGAGAGAGGTGGAGGGACAAGAGAGAGGGAGAAAGAAAGAATACCAAGCAGAGTGCACACCTTCATTGCAGAGCCCGACATGGGCTCGATTTCACCAACAGCTTAACTGACTCAGCTACCCAGGCACCCGATTTCTTTTTCTACTTAATATTCGCTTCCTATATGTTTACATTTCCTTTTGATGTACTTTGAAGCAACACTTTATTATAATGGAAACATCTTGAGCAATGTGTCTATGTATTCATTCTTATTTTACCTTAATCAAAACCACGTTCTTCAGTGGTAAATGATGGATTTATTTCTAGTAACTTTAGATTTAAATCATTGCTGCAGCAGAAATTGTATTTTTCTCCTTGTTTATTAATCTAGATAGATACTGCTATCAATGTGAACACTCAGGGACTGTCCTTGAAGTATAGAAATGTATGAATAAAACATTCATTTGTGTGAAGTTGTTTTACCATTTGCTGAGGGGTAATACTTCCACAGGACTGAGGTAGGATCAAAATCTCTGTCTAGAGGGTGGCATTTGATACTCTTGGAGTTGAAGACACAATTCCCTACTTACACAGAACACAAATATTTTCAGTAATTTGGCTTTGGAATAAAACTTGGAATTTCCTTGAAGTATAACCTTAACTCAGTTTCAGTTCACTTATAAATTTTAGGGTGTATCTTTAGAATTAGGAATTTCTGATGGTTGAATATTTCTCAGTGTTTTTTGACATTTACTTTTCTAACATCATTGCCTAGATACATTTCTGTTGAGTCATTGGTGGGTTGTAGGGGTGGGTGGTGGGGTAGGTACATCAAGGTTTTAGTCTCCTGTTATAATAGTAATAAGTAAAACTGATTATTATTATTTTCAGTGTCGTTTCCCACAATTCCGTGGCTTTTCATGTTAAAACAGAATAAAACAGTAGTTAATTGTATCTTCCAAATTTCCTTCTGAAAACTCTTCATCCTTCAATTTCCTCAGCCATGGTGGAAATAATTAAGTTATTTCTGTGCTGTTTGTAAGCTGTAGTGATTTAATATGAAAGACTTCCAGATGCTTCCAGAGGAGCGATCTTCTATCGTTACAAAATGATTTGCTCTGTGCCCAGGTGGACTGTGTGGTCTCATTCTACATTGTGTACAATTTTCCTTTTTCCAACAGAGCAGTAAGTTTTGCAATTCACAAATGTAACTTTTTATGACCAGAGAGGGTGGGGAATCTAGATGATTTAGTAGCAACAGAAACTAACTTCCAAGAATGAATTAACACTTTCATCTGTGCATACCAGTCTCTGAAACAAAAACTAGGAATCTTTTTGGTTAGCTAAGAGTGAGGGTGAAGGATGATGGTGGAAGTGGAGTGCTTGCTGGTACTCTCATTTGATACAGGAGGAGCCTGGCATCCAGGCAAGTGAGAGGGGAGTAATAGCCATGACTAGCGCCATGAGTTTTGCAACTCTGACTTTTAGTCTGGTGATCTCCCCACTATACTATACTGTTTCAAAGCTCCATTATACTATAGCTAATTAAATTTAAATTCTAAGCTTGGAAACCCAGATTGTAAGTCGGTTCCTGCTGAAATCTTTTTGATGAAGGAAAGAATTAGAAACCAACATATTTCTTTTATGTCAAAGAGTGCAGTTTGCTTCAGTTAATTAGTTGTTGTTGTCGTGGTTTTTTTTTGTTTTGTTTTTGTTTTTGTTTTCACTATAAAACTTAAATAAGATCTTGCCTTGAAAGATAACTTGCAGAGTTGTTTCCTTTGTTCTACCTTTTCCCCAGGCTTCTTTGAGTTGATGGTGGACCACCTCTTGCTCAAGAGGCTTCTTTTTTCAGAGCTCTCTTAAACTCAGTGTAGACAGCATGGCAATAGATTTTCTTCCTTAGTTGACTTCCCTCCACCAAATTTATGTGATTGAGAAACTAACACCACATATGGTTCAGCTTCACATCACAGATGCTGTGTCTGCTTAAGGCCTGCAATTCCCTAGTGTCTTCATTGGCTCAAACCCCCAAATCACCATTTTAATCCAAGTATTAGAGGAAGTGTTTTCTTTGGAGTGTTCTACAAGCCCTTGAACTAAGAAACAGCCAGTGAAGTCTGAGGTATTTTTCTAACAGGGAAAAAGTCTGTTTTATTAACTCTCAATTTAGGAATCTTGCAGGCTGTCAGTGTAAAGTATTGAGATTATTAGGTTACAGCATATCCACCATTATATGTCTTCATAAGTACTGTCTTCCTTTGAGAAGCTCTACATTTAGTTCTGTGATAATGTCATTGGTCAAAACAAGGAATAGCTTCTAGGTATACTTTTCCCAAACCACACCCACATTTAACTGTTATATTATCATTTTTGAGGGTATTTGAAATAAATGTGCTATCCTGATGACGATTTCAAAAGCAAAATTCTAAAACAAAGATTTTTAGGGTGCCTGGGTGGCTCAATCTGTTGAGTGACCGGCTCAGGTCATGATCTCACAGCTTGTTGGTTCGAGCCCTGTGTCGGGTTCTGTGCTGACACCTCAGAGCCTGGAGCCTGCTTCAGATTCTGTGTCTCCCTCCCTCTCCCCCACTCACACTGTCTCTCTGTCTCTCAAAAATAAATAAACATTAAAAAAATACAATAAAACAAAGATTTTAAATAAGTAAAGCATTGCTGGAAAAAAAAAATAAGGGCATAATTTGGCCAAGAATTTAACCACTAGTTCATTAGAGCTGGTTGTAATTAAGGCAACTTTTGTGCTTTTACACACTGAGCATATCTGAAGACAGCCTGGGGTTGGGGGAGCATTGTAGCCTTTGGAAGTAAAGACATAAGAATGCTTGTGAGAAATTTCCCAGGATACATAGTTATTATTTACTTGTTAGGTGGCCCCATCTTTTCTGCACATGCTTACATAGATTGTGTGGTCTACCCTTGGCCCTTTTTTCCAAGTTAAAATTTAATAGTGCTTACTTTAAGGTTGCCCTCACTGTTTCTCATTCATAGGCTACTAATGATCTGAGTCCTTTCCATTAGAAGGGGATGACAAGTAAGGTTAAGAGACACAGTTTAGAAATGAGAAGGAAAGGACAGAGTCATTAAAATTTCAGAAGATCGTGGGTTGCCTGGGTGGCTCAGTCTGTTAAGCATCCGACTTCGGCTTAGGTCATGATCTCACAGTTTGTGAGTTCAAGCCCCGTGTTGGGCTCTGTGCTGACAGCTCAGAGCCTGGAGCCTGCTTCAGTTTCTGTGTCTTGCTTTCTCTCTGCCCCTCCCCTGCTCACGCTCTGTCTCTCTCTGTCTCAAAAATAAAAAACACTTAATAAAACTTTATTTAAAAAAAATTTCAGAGGATCAAAGTCTAGAGAATATTGGCTGCTATACTGGAATTCTGAATGCAAATCTTGGAAGGACATGAATTCAGTAACTGGTTGTGTGTGTGATGGTAACTCTTTGTCAGATCTTCATTAACAGTGAAATGCAGCTTAGTGCAGAGGAAGGAATATGGCCTTAAATTATCTTAGCTGAGACTGTGCCACTAATCAGTTATATAATTGTGAATGACAGATTTAATTTTGGAGTCCATTCTCTAATATTGGGATTTTAAATAATTTTTCTCCCTACTCCATGAGTTATGTATAAAGTTAAATGACTATGGACATATTTTGAAATATGAGAAGCTTTGAATAATTTGTACCTCTACTGCACATTTGCCTTGGTCTGCAGCTATTGCTTATTTGTTTCCCATTCTAAGCTGTAGGCTCCTTGAGGATGCATTACTTGTTTCAGAATCCTTAGCACAGAGCACAGCGGGGCTTAATCATTATTATGAGTGAATGTTTGTATAAAGAACTAATAGAGGGACAAAGGAAAACAGTTACTAGGATTGGGGGTATTGCACATTAATCAGGAGAAATGATATTGTGACTGAAAGTATTAGTAATGGAAGTGCTTTTGGAACAATATTGGAGCACTGTTTTCATAAAATTAAGAATGGATAGCTCTTAGAAAGTTGAAGTACTTTGTAATTAACCAACTGGTATAGACTAGCTACTCTCTTTTAATAATTGTTAAATAGTGTAAACTGGTTTCAAATGATTTTTGTATTCCTATTATATTTTGTGTTTGTTTCTCATATGATACCTTGTTTTTCACCAGTTGGATGTTAATTCCCTTAACCTTTATGATAAAAGGGCATACCCATTTAATAATATAAAGGGTTAACAACTGAAATTGAAAATTTCCTATTTAGAATTTGGAAACTGTTAGCTAAAACCATTAGATGTAATGACATTAAAATGTTTTGTTTAGATCAGCTATCCAAATAAAAACAACATTTTTATTATATCAGGCAAAGCACTTTTACTAGTCCTTTAATACTTAATTTGTATGTAAAGAATGTTCGGATTTTGCCATCTGGCTTGTGTTGTCTCAGGAAAGAAAATTATGAATGGGTGCTTCCTCTTGTCTAGTACTGTGTTACATGTGCAGACATTTCTGCATGGATGAGAGGAAGATGTATATCTGTTACACAGCATGCTTCTTAAATCTGTTTGGAAGTGCCACTCCCACACTTTTTCTGTTTTTCATTCTATTGTTGCTGTCTTTACAAGTCCAGCTTGTGTGGGCACGTACCCGCATTCAGTGTCCATGTGTTTTATGGCTTCAATTTAGGCAGCTATTTTTGAAAACCTAGTCTTATTTATTTATTTATTTATTTGTTTGTTTGTTTTGAAATGCTCAACATTGCTAGAGAGCTCTGTACATAATAGGATGAGGAAAACCATGTGATGCCTGAGCTTTGGTTATTGTCAAATGTTTCCCTTCATTAGAGTCTTTGGTCTCTACCTTAGAAGCTTACATCCAGGATTCATGAGTCTAAGTGAAAGATGGGTTATTGTTTATTCTAACTGGCAAAATGCTGGTGTTTTTTTTTTTTCTTTCCTTTCTCTGTCTCCCCATCTCTCCTCTTCCCTCTGTCTGTTTCCCTTTGTATGTATTCTTGAGTGTGATATTGAAGGAATTCACTTAACATTTATGCTAGAGTTTTAATGATCTTGTGCAAAGAATTTTAGGAAAATATTTTTGCGGCTTGGTGTGGAATATGTTGTCTAATTTCCTGTTAGGGAAACACATTAATCAAATAATTAGTGAATATGTATGTTATCCATTTTGTGGCTTTTTTGTAATTTGATTGTGAAATCATAAACTGACCACCCTATAACTCTGGGTACTTATTTTTTTTTTAATTTTTTTTAAAGTTTATTTATTTTTCACACACACAGATAGAGAGAGAGAGAGAGACAGAGAAAGGGAGCATGAGTGGGGGAGGGGCACAGAGAGGGAGACACAGAATCAGAAGCAGGCTCCAGGCTCTGAGCTGTCAGCACAGAGCCCAATGCGAGGCTCGAACTCATGGACCGTGAGATCATGACCTGAGCCAAAGTCGGACGCTGAACTGACTGAGCCACCTAGGCACCCCTAACTCAGGGTACTTCTGAATGCATTTACTCATACCTCCCTACTCATCTACCTCCCAACTTGGATATATATACTCTAGATATCTAAATTAACCTTAATATTATCCTAGGGACAATGTCATTAGAAAATAATGGATAATTACCTGAATCATTTAAAACATCTCAAGAACAAATAGATAGAACTTAGGATAATTTGTGGCCTTCACTATTTGCATAATTGAGAATTTATTATTGTCATATTTCAGCAAACTGAATTTATATAGGCTCTTACTAGACTTTGGGTATTAATGAAATTATTTTAGCAGTAATAGTTCATGTCTTACTGGCTTACTATCCCAGTCCTCAGGTTACATGATATCCAGACTCCCAAACACTTTGTTTTTACCTAGTAATTATCAGGAATCCTTAGAGACTATTTGAGATATTCCTAGAGAAATCCTTTCTGTTGATGTTACCACTACCTCTCTCAGGCATATAGTTCTTCCTTTCTTTCTTTCTTTCTTTCTTTCTTTCTTTCTTTCTTTCTTTCTTTCTTTCTTTCTTCTTTTAATTTTTTAAATGTTTATTTATTTTTGAGAGAGAGAGGGAGGGAGTAGGGGACAGAGGATCTGAAGTGGGCTCTGTGCTGACAGCAGTGAGCCCGATGTGGGGCTTGAACTCACGAACCGTGAGTTTATGACCTAGGCTGAAGTTGGCCACTCAACCGACTGAGCCACCCAGGTGTCCCTGGGGCATGCAGTTCTTTCTACTGCTCAGCTGGGATAGTTATTTTGCCATTGATGACCTTTCCAGAAGTGAGATATAAGATCAAACAATAGATTTTCAAAGGAGGTTTGCAGAAATAAATTATAGAATTCTTGTATTCCACATGGATAAAAAAAAGGGGGGTGGCTGTGGAGAGAGGGTTTTTGTGAGAAGGATTCTTTGAATGAATTATATTGTGAGTCTTACATATTTAAGTGGTATGATCGGGAGACTGTCAATGGAACCAGTGAATCTGGCATGATTTTACAGTTTTGGGGGCATATGGTCAGATGCCCAACTCATACTTTAGGAAGCTGATGTAGCCCACAACGCATGGCATGGCACAGATAGATGAGCCTCTAGGGGAACGACTTCATTTCTAACTGATGGTATATCAAAGGCATGGATACCAAGGATCTGTTGGGGGACTCGGGGACATGTTTACTTGGGGTCATTTTAAAAGAGGATCATGACAAGAAGGTAGGGAACCTCCATCAGTAAGAGACTGTGGGGGTACAGAAGCTGAGGAGGAGTCAGGAGTGGTTAGCCAAAGGAGAAACACTGGCTGCATCAGTGAAGCCATAGGTAGAGGGGCGCTCTAGGAGACTTAGTCTCTAAATAATCTGTGAAAATATCCACAAGAGAGAGTTGGCTTTAGTCATTTCCATGGCCAGAGAAGAAGAATCCTTTGTTTTTTAAGTGTCAAGTAAGAACTTTCCTTCCCAGTACTCCACAATAACTCTGGAAATGCTCAGTAACAGAAGTAATTAGAAACAAGGCATGTGGAAAAAGAAAAGAAGCCAGCTAGAATGTGTCCTTTACAGAACACAGATTCTTCCCTATACCAGCTGGGAGTGGTAGGTAGGAGATGATAGAGACTTTCACTTCCTGAATGTCCAGAAAAGTCATGGGGATTGTCCATAGCCTTATCTTGTGAGCTGGTGAAGGACTGTTCATCTTAAGCACGTTTAAAGGAACATGGGAGGTAAAATTAAGCTGCTTCCAAACATGACATTCCAGGAGTCCTGCTATTTAAGTGATACTACCAATTTCCAGATTTCTCACTTGGCCAAAGCTGATTTATAATCAATGCAAAGCTTCCAGGTAATACCTTTCTCCCTTTGTGTTGTACCGTGTGTGTGTGTGGTTACACCTTCTGAAAGGATCCTAATGAAGTTTATTTTCTAAGTGCTTTACAAAATTCAATGGCAGAGGTTTCTTGGGTTTTCTTGAAGTTTTCTTTATTTTAAGACCTCCCAGATGAGCCAGGGACAAATGTGAGAAATTGCTGTCATACAGAATATACATGGAAGTCTAGTATACGGTTTTATTTTTGTACTAGAGTACATCTTAATTTTAAATACGTATGTGTGCATATGTTTATGTATGTGTATGTGCTGTCTCTCACCATGAGAAATATATAGTGTATAACATTTCTCAAGCTTGACCAGCATTATACTGAATGCTCTTTGGAAAACACTTCATCAGGTAGCAACAAAATCAGGAAGGTGGTAAGTAAAATACCAATTTGATAGCAGCAGTTTAGAAAGATGCCATGCCATTTAAGATTAATATTGGCAACTGTGACTGTAATTTGAGTGTTTTATTTGCTGCCATAATTTGAAGAGCACACACTTTTCTCATTCTGCCATGAAGGAATGATTGCTATTTAAAGGGTGAAGCATAGTGTCTGAGTCAACTGTTATTTGTTAGAAATGCAGAATCTCAGGCTTAACCAAACCTGCTGAATGAGAAACAGCACTTTAATAAGATACCCAGGTGTTTTTTTTTTATGCATTTTAAAATCTGAGAAGCCCTGATCCCAAGAATGACATCTCAGATGATCTCTGATATCAACATTTTTGTCAGATTCTTATATGGGTAGGATTTTAGTTTTTGGTGAACAGAGAATTATCTCCCTGGCATAGTGCTAACTATAATAATAATGTCATCCAGTGAACTATTCTCTGGCATTGTTGAGAAGGAGGTCCAGTGGATAATTTGTTAACTCTGGCAAGGTCAGAATCATGGGGTTAGAACAACCTCAGTGTGTACCACAGGTTACTATTTCAGAACCAAAGCAAAAAAGTAGAGGGAAACATTTTTCTTAGAACATATTTTTTCCCCTCCTCAAAATCCCACAAGTAATATATGAGACAAGGGAAATATGGGAGATGTGTCACACTTAAAGTTTTTTAAAAGGATAACTTGACCCAACTTAACATAAAGTGTTTACAAAATCTCTTAGAATTTTTTGGGTTTGCAGTTTTGAATCATACCTGCTATGATGGAATTTTTTTTCCATTGTGTTCTAATAGTATCGACTTGGGCACATTACCAGAGTGACCAAAGCCTGTGTTTTCATGTATATAAACTGAGGTCAGTAATACTTACCTTGCAAGGTGGTTATGAGGAGGATAAATTGTTAGTTTATTGGGAGAGGTTTTAATTGCAGTATGGATTTCTGAATTCTTGAACACAACTGTTGAAGAAGAATGTGCATAAAAATACTAAACACAGAACTGACTTAATTTAAAAGGAATCATATACATTAGTAGGACATTATAGCATTGTACTAGAAAAACTAGTTAATAAGATCTTTTGAGTTGAGAAAATATCAAATGAAACATTTTTTATGTAAGTGACTCATGGGTATTCCATAAACACAGATGGCCTTTAGGAAGCTCACACTCCTGTCATCTGAGGTGCTGCTACTATGGAAGGTATTGTTCCTCCTATCTTTGCTGCTCTTACTGATGTTGCTTATGGAGAATTCCTTATTTCTATCTGGTGTCTGGGTATGACAGCCTATAAGTGGTGAATGTCTGCTTTTCCTGATCCACTGGGAAAGGAGGGAGAGAGGCATTCCCAGCTTAGATACCTCAACTATATATGGTTTAAATGTACCAAGAACTAATTTGGGCACATGACAGATCTATTGCTAAATTGAGAAAATGCATTCTATGTCTCCTACACCCTCATCATATTTTAAGATCAAAACTGATATAGGGGTGAACTTTCAGACAAAATCCACTTGGACATTGAGCAGTTCTTTTCTATCTGATCAAATAGACAATTTAGTACAGATTTGGTGGACAGATTGAAATTTGAGTGCACTTGGAAGTTGGTCTCCTGCCTCCATTGAGTCCGATTCTGCTTGTGCTGTGGCTCCAGCTCTAAGTGCCTCATGTTAATCTGGTTCTCTTGCCAGTGTGATAGCTTTGTGAGCCCATGTGCAGGCCATACCACATATGGTATTCCCCCATTAGGTACATGGCCTCAGCTGGCATTGCCAGGCAAATAGCAAGGGATTTGGGTTTGATTATGTAGGCATAGGCATCTTTACTGTGCCAGACTGGATGAAGACAGACACAGTCTTCTGATGGCTCTCCAACTGGGTTCTGTGGGATGAAGCTGACATTCTGGGTAGTGGAGTATAGAGACTGAAGTGAATGTAGATCTTTGATGTCTTTGAATTTCTGGGTTAGTCAAACCTGAATCTTCTCCTATCCCTTTTTCTTCTATGATGTGGACTGATTGGACTGATACGTTTCTCCATCATTTAAACCACTTTCAATAGGCATTAAACCTTGATACCAGAATTGGGATAAAGTCCTCCTCACACAATGTGTGAACAAAATCTTTAGGATCTTATAATACAAGAGTCATGAATTCTTATATGAAGGGGAAGTTCAGTTAAGAGTTTTTTTTATTAGAATGTTTACTAGAATGACAGACTTATTATTGAATATTGCAGCTATCTCTTCCATTCGTTTTCTCACAGGTTGATTATCTTCTCTTCTTGGTAAAGATTAAATCCTCTTATTGGTAAAGTTCCTTCTGTTCTTCCTCATTGTCTGGAAAAAAGGCAACTTGACCAGATGTGGTACCTTCCTGGGCATTGCAGGCATATAGAATGTGGACTATACCTGTTGAAAGAAGGAAGCAAACCTGTTGAAAATAAATTTTTCACTAAGAAAAGACTAAACCTGAATCCAAGTAATTTAATTGATTCTGACATATGATGTGGAGGGATTCTGAACTGGTATGCTGAGCAGAAAGCTGGGTTCCTTTTCAGTTTATCAGGAGGGAAGTATGTTGCTTGGCATCACAGCTAACTAGAATGTGGGTTTTATATCCTGTAAATACAGGCTGCTGACAAAAATCTGACTCCATGTTTTTGCATATTACTACATCCTAAATTGTCTGAATATCTACTCTTTATTTTTGCCAAAGGTAATTCTGACTTGTAATGTTTTTATCTTTGCTTTAAAATCCAACATTAAAAATAAAGTTATTATCCAGAATGAAAATTAAGGTTTGTACATTCTGATAGAGACAAATAGGACCAACCTGTTGCTAAAAGTTCTCAGCTTTTTAAAAAAAATTTTTTTTTTTAATTTTTTTTTTCAACATTTATTTATTTTTGGGACAGAGAGAGACAGAGCATGAACGGGGGAGGGGCAGAGAGAGAGGGAGACACAGAATCGGAAACAGGCTCCAGGCTCTGAGCCATCAGCCCAGAGCCGGACGCGGGGCTCGAACTCACGGGCCGCGAGATCGTGACCTGGCTGAAGTCGGACGCTTAACCGACTGCGCCACCCAGGCGCCCCCAAAAAATTTTTTTTTAAGAGAGAAAAAGGGAGAGCATGCAAGCAGGAGAGACAGGAAGCCGTGGGTGGGGGTGGGGGGGGAGGAGAGAGAGAGAGAGAGAGAGAGAGAGAGAGAGAATGAATCTTAAGCAGGGCCCATACTCAGTGTGGAGCCTGATGTGGAGCTGGATCCCTCAACCCTGGGATCATGACCTGAGCCAAAATCAAGAGTAGGACGCTCAACAAACTGAGCCACCCAGGTGCCTCTAAAAGTTCTCAGCTTTAAGGGTGTTTTAATATTTCCTTACAGAATATTATTTTGTTCTATTAAATATCTTGTAACTCTGCTGTCCAGTATTTTAAGAAAGTAAGGATAAAATAATCTGACTTTCAATGCCTTGTTAACAAACCAACCAAATTTTAGTGGCTTGAAACAACATTTATTTTGCTCATGAATCTGCAATTTGGGCAGAGTTCAACTGGGACAACTTGTCACTTTTTCACTTGGTGTCAGCTGGGGTGACTTGAAAGTTGGGGACTACAGTCATCTAAAGGCTCATTCATGTGTTTTCTAGTTGATGCTGGAAAAGAATAAAAAATAAGAGGCTGGCACTGGGTTTCTTGGGCATTTCTTTCACCATGTGATCTCTTCAGCATGTTCCTTTAGGGGTAGTTAGATGTCTTTCCATGTTGAATCAGGACTTCCAAAGTTCATGTCCCAAATGAAGGGAACCAGGCAGAAGCTGTTGTCTTATTTGACCTAGTCCCTAGGTCCCACACTGCACTACTACTATTTTATATATGGTAGAAATGAGTCACTTAGAACAGCTCGTGTTCAAGAGGTGGGGAATTGGGTTCTGCCTTTTTTTTTTAAGCTTCTGTTTTTCAAATTGAAATTTTAATATTCCATTATATCTTCAGTTTTTGAGTATGGGACTGTGTCACTGCTTGTAGCTAGGCTTTGAATGAAGTAGGAGTGGACTAAGTCTTATTTTTAGATGGTCTGTGCATTGTACACATTTTTTTCTTACAACTTTATTGAAGTATAATTTATGTACCATAAAATTCACTCATTTTAGGGACACCTGGGTGTCTCAGTCTGTTAAGCATCCAACTCTTGATTTTGGCTCAGGTCATGATCTCACAGTCATGAGACTGAGCCCTGTGTTGGGCTCTGCACTAAACACAGAGCTTGCTTGGGATTCTCTCTCTCCTTCTCTCTCTCTGCACCCCTTGCCTGCTGCCAGCATGTGGTTCTTTCTCTCTAAATAAATAAATAAATACGCATTTTAAAAAATTCACTCATTTTAACTAAACAATTCAATGTTTTTCAGTTTATTTACAGAATTGTTCTGTCTTGGCACAATCCAATTTCATCACAATAATAAAATTTCTCATGCCCATTTACACTTAATCTCCAACTTGAGGCAACTACTAATCTATTTTCTATCTTTCTAGATTTGCTTTTTTGAAATATTTAATATAAATGGAATCATACATCATATTGGGTTTTTTGGGCTTTTTTTCACTTAGCATAATGTGTTTGAGGTTTATGTTGTACTATGTCAGTACTTCATTCCTTTTTATTGCTGAATAGTATTTCATCGTATGGACATATCACGTATATTCTTGATGGATGTTTGAGTTGTTTTCCACTCTTTGGCTATTATGAATAATGCTGTTGTGAACATTTGTGTACAAGTTTTTCCATGGGCATGAATTTTCCTTTCTCTTCAGTAAACATCTAGGGGTGAAGTTGCTGGGTTGTCTGGTAATGTATGTTTAATATTTTTTCAACGTTTATTTATTTTTTGGGACAGAGAGAGACAGAGCATGAACGGGGGAGGGGCAGAGAGAGAGGGAGACACAGAATCGGAAACAGGCTCCAGGCTCTGAGCCATCAGCCCAGAGCCGGACACGGGGCTCGAACTCACGGACCGCGAGATCGTGACCTGGCTGAAGTCAGACGCTTAACCGACTGCGCCACCCAGGCGCCCCTGTATGTTTAATATTTTAAGAAAATTCCTGTTTTTCAAAGTGGTTGCACTATCTATATTCTTACCGGCAGCTTGTAAAGCTTCTTATTAGAATACGTGTTTTGAAAAGTGCTTTGAAAGCATTTTGTGGTAAAATAAAAGCAAATTTGTAAATGAATTTATTCTGTGAGCAAATATTTTTCTTATCATTTTCAAGCAACAAATGGATGTGTGGCTGCTTTCCTAAGAATGATGAAACAGGAAGGTGGAAGGAAAGAGAGACAACTGAATTCTTCATCTTTTGAACAATAACTGTTTAATTTTTTTTGTTAATTTAAGTCTTTTTTAAATTGAGGTAATTGACATCTTTGAGGTATACAGAATGATGACTTGATATTTGTATACATTGTGAAATTATCACCACAATATATCTAATTAACATCCATCCATCACATTTATGTTTTTTTTTCTTATGACGAGAACTTTTAAGAGCTACTCCCTTAGCAACTTTCAAATATATAGTAGAGTATTATGAACTATAGTTGCCATGCTGTACATTACATCCCCATGACTTACTATATAACTGGAAGTTTATACCTTTTGACCCTTTGACCCATTTCACCCAACCCTTGCCTCTGGCAACCACCCATCTGTTTTCTGTATCAGTTCTTTTTTTCTTTTCTTTTTTTAAGGGATTCCACATATGTGAGATTACATGGTATTTGTCTTTCTGCCTGACTTATTTCACTTAGCAAAATGCCCTCAGGGCTTATCTATGTTGTTGCAAATGGCAGGATTTCCTTCTTTTCTTATGGGTGAATAATATTATATTTTGTCTGTGTATGTGTATATGGATGTATAATGTGTGCGTGTTACATATATTCTCTCTATCCACACCTCATCTTTCTTTGTCCATTCACTGGTCAGTGGACACTTAGGTTATTTCCATATATTGGCTATTGTAAATGATGTTGCAGTGAGTGTGGGAGTGCAGATATCTTTTTGAATTAGTGTTTTTGTTTCCTTTAGATAAATACCCAGATGTGAGATTGTCTAGTCTTAGGGTACTTGTATTTTCAGTTTTTTTGGAGAACCTCCATACTGTTTCCATAGTAGCTGTATCAATTTACATTCCCACCAACAGTGCATAAGGGTTTCCTTTTCTCCATATCCTTGCCAATACTTGTTATTTCTTGTCTTTTTGATACTAGCTAATCTAACTGTTGTGAGGTGATATCTCAGCGTGGTTTTGATTTGCATTTCCCTGATGATTAGCGATGCTGTACACCTTTGCATGTACTTGTTGGCCATCTGTATTGTTGATTATAATATCTTACTAAGATCTAAGGTGATATTCACTTTGTTCATTATTATACTCTTCCATGAATTTTGTGATGGTGATGACTGTTATTTTTAAATACTATTTTGCATTGTAACTTTTTAATTGTTGCAAGCCTCATTTCACAGAAGACTTGAAGTGTTTAATATGAGATTCTCAGGCACAACAAAGATGTGGATTGAGAAACTTGTGATAATACTACCTATCGCAAGTCTGATATTTCCTTATGAATAAATTCAAGTTGTGCATTTTTGGCAGGAATTAAGGCATCTGATGTTGCTCTGTCTCATTACTGTTGCTGTGAACTTTGATCTCTTGATTATCATGGTGCCTGCCACATTTCTCCATTGTGAAGTTACCTTTTCCATCTTTGGAATTAGTAAGTTCTGTGTTAAGGAAGACTGTATATGTAGACAAACTGTTATCAACCTTAAACCTGCCAATTGAATCTGTAAATGATTCTAACAAGCAATGCTTCACGTGCCTCTCAGTTAATTTACAAAAAGAAATATTGAAGAGATAGTGCTCAATGAAAAAAAAAAACACTTAATGATTTTTAGGTCATCTTTTTGAGTAATGCCAAGGTGGTAAACATTAAATATTAGCTTATGTCACACAAAATCAAAGGATAGAACTTTGATGCTCTTCTATGCACTGACTGCTCTAATGTTTAGAGCCAGAATTCTTGACCCTCTCAAGTTCTGCTACAGGACTTTGGGCACATATCCTGTTCACTCATTTTATATGTTCCTTTCTCTCTTTCTAACCTTGCTCTCCTTTGCTTTATTTTTAGCCCCATTTTATATTTATTTATTTATTTAAAAATATATTTATATATTTTGAGATAGAAAGAGAGAGCATGCACATGCATGAGTGGGGTAGAGGCAGAAAGAGAGGGAGAGAGAGAATCCCAAGCAGGCTTCACAATGTGAGCACAATGTGATCTAAACGTGGGGCTCAAACTCAGGAACCATGAGCTTATGACCTGAGCCGAAATCAAAGTCAGACGCTTAACCAACTGAGCTACCCAGGTGCCCACTGTTTTAAATTTATTTTATTGTGTTATAGTATCTTTGTAGAATGTTTGAAGATCCTTTTTAGAACATGATGGTGTAAGAGGAAAAAAATACATTTAGCTTGTTTATAGGGCATATAAGTCTTTGTTCTTGAGGATCAACTGTTGAGTAATTGTCATTGACAGGCACAAAAATAAAATGTTAAATAATGGCCCAGCTCAGTTCCTAGGAAGCAATCCTGATTTCCATCTCCTTTTTATTTAATCTTGGACCAACATTTACTGTTTGAAACTTTCTTTCATAGCCTCACATCCTTATTTATCTAGTAAGGTGTGATAAGCATGTAGTAAGTGCTAACTTAGTTCTTAACCAAATTAAATGGAGAGTGAACTCTAGGCTGACCATTCTTATGACACTTGTGTTCCTGAACTGTAACATGTCAGCAAATCCTAAGTCACTGAGATATGATCGTTCTTATCAGACATTCAGACATTCAGATAAATTGTTAATGTAAGTATCCTTGTTCTTTTAATTTTTTTAAGTTTATTTATTTGAGAAAGAGAGAGAGAATGAGTGAGCAGGGGAGGGGCAGAGAGAGAGGGAGAGAGAGAATTTCAAGCAGGCTCTGCACCATCAGCATGGAACCTGACTTGAGGCTTAAAGCCATGAACTGTGAGATTATGACCTGAGCCGAAACCAAGAGGTGGGTATTTAATGGATTGAGCCAGCCAAGCTCCCCAAGTGTCATTTTTCTTAATAAGTCACAGCGACCTAAACTTTCTTTGTAGTCAATAAAGATGAATATGGATGACTGTGAACACAGCAGTTTTGGAGTTGTCATTCTCTGGTTAATTGAACTAAACAGACTGTATGTTCTACTTGCCAGTTAATGAAAAACATACTTGACAGGATCTACTATGAAGAAAATGGAAAGGAGTGACTTTAGTATCTTTGGAACAAGATCCAAGGTGGTGCAGAGCAGAAGTACCTTTGCCCCAGGACACAGTTGACACCATGTTGACCACTGCCAATAAAGAGTGACTGTGGGGCGCCTGGGTGGCTCAGTCGGTTGAGCGTCCGGCTTCGGCTCAGGTCATGATCTCATGGTTTGTGAGTTCGAGCCCCGCGTCGGGCTCTGTGCTGACAGCTCAGAGCCTGGAGCCTGTTTCAGATTCTGTGTCTCCTTCTGTCTCTGTTCCTCCCCTGCTCATGCCCTGTCTCTCTCTCAAAAATAAATACACATTGAAAAAAAAATTAAAAAAAAAAAAGAGTGACTGTAATTGGGCAATGTGTTCAGTTTTATGTCAATCAATTGGTGGTTCTTAGCTATACAGGGAAACTAAGGACTAGTATGATTTTCCAGACTTCATCTATAAAGATAATACAATGCCAAACCATTTAGATTTGTGATATGGCCTTAGTTTTTACTTTGTAGACTGTAAGTTAAGTCAAAAGTAAAAATATGAACTGACTTTAAATTGCATTGTTAAGTTACAAAGTAACAAATTTAGAAAGGAGGAAAGAACTTCTGAAAGCATGTATTGAGTGTGCTCCTTATATGTGCTCTCTGTAATCTTTCAAAATAGTTAAGTGCTTGTTATATTTCTTTTTTTTCATATATGTATATATATATATATATATATATATATATATATACACACACACACAATTTATTGTCAAATTGGTTTC